>NC_134704.1:29825010-30425010 GCF_043290135.1 Rhipicephalus microplus | reverse complement strand
AGCCGAGCATGTGGTCCTCAATAGGTTGACTCGGTACCTGGAAGACAATGGGCTTTACCCGTTCACCATGATTGGCTTTCGGGCCAAGCTTTCGACGCAAGACGCTATGAAGCTGCTCAAGCACCAAGTCATCGACTGCAACACTCGAGACATGCGGGCCATTCTCGGCCTCGATTTAGAGAAAGCCTTCGACAATGTTGCTCACTCTTTCGTGTTGCGATCGATTGCTGAGCTCGGCCTTGGAGTCAGATTCTACAAATATGTCAACTCGTTCTTGACCCGTAGGAGAGCCACCCTCAGTGTGGGAGACCTTGTCTCCGAGGAGATCGAGCTGGGATCGCGCGGCACGCCACAAGGGTCAGTGCTATCGCCCACCCTGTTCAATCTTGTCATGGTAGGGTTGTCCAAGAGGCTCTCATGTATCGAAGGCATTAACCACACAATTTACGCGGACGATATTACCATTTGGTGCACAGGTGGCAGTGACGGGCAAGTCGAGCGCTCCCTGCAGGAGGCCATAGACACCACGGAAGATTACCTCCGTCCCACAGGCCTGAGGTGTTCCCCAAGCAAGTCCGAGCTTCTCCTTTACCAACCCACTAGGCGAGGGTCCAAGCCCAAAAACTGGCAGCTGATCTCGAAAAGTGATATCAAGCTCTACACCGGAGATGGCAGTGCAATACCCAGAGTTGACTCCATTCGGGTCCTCGGCATGACCATCGAGTCCAATGGTTCCAACGGCAAGACTATACTCAAGCTCGCCGCCAAGACGGATAACGCGGTTCGGCTGGTTCGGCGGGTGGCCAACCGCTACCAAGGCCTCAAGGAAGACAACCTAATCCGCCTGGTCAATGCCTTTGTGCTCTGCCACTTTTCATATGTCGCGGCCATGCACAATTGGCAGCGTGCCGAGCGTGACAAGATCAACGTCTTGCTCAGAAAGATTACCAAGCGGGCCCTCGGTATCCCGATCAGGACGCGCACCGAGCGCCTGCTCCAGCTCGGAGTACACAATACGTTGGAGGTTGCCGAGCAAGTGGCCATCGCCCTGGCCATCCTGGAAGGTGAGAGGGAGGTCATCTATAGTGACTCTAGGTCAGCTATTCGCGCTTTCGAGCGCGGTGTAATCTCCAAGAAAGCCCTGCGCGTGCTCCAAAGTGGTGGCCGCGACGGCATGAAGCACCACGTACTGATTTGGTTGCCTGCACATGTTGGACAGGTCCAAGGCGCTCCCCCCAACCTCAACGAGTCTGCCCACGAGGCCGCGCGCGCACTTACCGACCGCGCTGGTTCCGGGCAACGATTCGGGGCCAACGGGGTTGCGGAAAACAGGGACGCGCCTGCCACGTACAACGAAATAACAAAATATTTTTACCTCGCGCGGAGACTATATCCACTCCCTCATCCAAATCTTAATAGGCCACAAGCCCTTACGCTCAGACTACTGCAGACCGACACGTACCCTAACCTGAGATCCCTTCACGCTATTTATCCTGACGTGTTCCCCAATGACGCTTGCCCCGAATGTGGGGATGTATCCACGCTGGCGCACATGCTCTGGGAGTGCAAGGCAATGTACACTAACCCCAACACTACATCGGTCAGGTGGGAGGCGGCCCTTCGCAGCTCCCTCCTGGCCGACCAACTTTGGGCCGTCCAGCAGGCCCGCGGAGCGGCCGATAGGCTTGGCCTAACGGTCCCGACGTGGGAGACGCCCGCTGCGCGCTGACGCGCGCCTTGCAGGACCTCAATAAAGTTTCGCAACCAACCAACCAACCAACCAACCGAGCCTATGACCTAGCTGCCCAGCTATGCTCAGCGCACAGACGCTCGCGTCCGTGGCAGACGCAGCACGCGTCGCCTCGGCTTGACGCCGTGCCGCCTTTGCTATACTGCATACATTGCACAATGTTCCCGTCTAGCCGCCGCATAGAGCCGCAAACTTTCTTTTTAGCGAACCTCCCCGTCCTTACAAGCTTCAGAAAAAAGTTTCAACTGCGTGAATGAGACGCCACGTAAGAAACAAACTCGCACGCACGAAGCGCAACGTGTGTGTGTGCATCTTTCTATGTTTGTTGCATGGTGTCTTATTCGCGCAGGTGTAACCGTTTTCTGAAAAAATGACCCAACAAGCCCAACAACATGTCATTCAACAAGTATCGCTTGAAAACGTGCCTCACCTGTTATCTCACGCACGAAAACGCCGACGCAGCCGACGTTGACGAAAGCGACGAAAGCTTCCCGCTGTCTTGTGTTGTCTCCTACGAGATTTTGGCTCATACCCACATGGGGGATTGGCCACACTGTACCTCTTGATAGATCATTTTTTATAACGCTTGCTAAAAAAAATAAAGAGAAATTAGATAGAAACAATAATAATGTTCCTTTGAAAAAACGTGAAAAAAATTGCAGAAGAATACGATCAACCAGAATATATAAAACAAATTAACAAGAATGAGGAAGGGGAAGAAAGAATTGAATATATCTGGCAGTACCACTAGCAGCGTATCCTTCCGGTTGCCTGAATGAATTTATGTAGCGCTGACAGAATAGCACTGTGGCCCACACCCAACTGACTGGCTCCAAACAATAATAAGGTGGATGTGTTGACTGGCAATCCGAGCATACCAATCGGTCTTTCAAGAATTATTCGGCGCAGTGAGGCGAAGCGGCGGCATGTGAGAAGAAAGTGATCTATTGTTTCCGGTTCATTGCAAACTACACATAGGTTAGTTAATAAAAATCCTGATCTGTTGAGATAAAAATTTAACAGAGGAACTCTACAGCGAAAGCTTGTGAGGGTCACCTCACATTGACGGGAAAGGCATATTGCGGTGTTCCATGTGAATTGCAAGTGCCGAAATTCTTCAGATTGTAGAAGCGACGTTTCCTTCATTTTTATTCCCGCTGTCATTCCCGCTGTCAGTCATGCATGGGCTTGTCGCTGGGTGGATGGTGTTTATGACAGTACGGCTGAAGAAAAATAATCGCGTAAGGTGTGTTGAATAAATTGTTTTTATGTATAAAGAACATACCAGATTTGGGCGTATATTTATTATTTTGTAAAAACAATTCTCTTGCATTGATTATAACTGTTTTTTTTTTGCGCTTGCGTCCTCTGACGTTTGATGAGAGCACTAGTTCGTTACGTAGTCGTGACGCACTTCCTGAGGCCAGGTTTCGCGGAGTGTCCTCTCTTGTCTTCTTCTTTCTCTATGCCGAACGCAGCAGCCAGTGAACAGATTCCCGAAGACATGGCCGGCGCGAAGATGCCATCCCCAGTACTCAGCACGGTCCCGACAAGCGACACGTCGCCCGGAGGACCCGAATCAGCCTGCAGTCCCGCTACCGAGCGGATGCGCCATAACCCCGGAAGCGGCCCGCCAACCTCTGACTACTTGTCGTTAGCGTTTGAGGAGATGCAGCAAGAGCAGGCGAGGCACAAGCGACGCGTCCTCCGCGGCTCGGTGCTGGCGTTCGGCGGCATCGTCCTCGTCGTGCTCGTGGTCATCGTGCGTCTCCGGTTCGCCGAGTCGGTGAGCAACGCTCGACCCAGCAACCTGGAATACAGGGACGCCACCGCGGTACAAGTGCCGGAGCGGGCGAACGCGTCTCGGTTCGCCGATGTCGGCGGAGACAAGCGGGACGGTCACTACCACAGTGCGTGAGGAGTCCGGCATCATATGGAAGAACTTTAGGGTAGCGAGAAGAAGATAAACCCTAATGAACGAATAATTTGAGAATAAGTGGGTGTCTCACATATCCCAGGACACCGCTGGCATCAATTTCCCACTTAAATCTCCTGATGATAATAATAATAACAAATAGCGGCATTATGATACCTTTAGAAGAACATCTTGCTGGGCGAGTCGGTGCATATATCACTCGTCTGCTGCCTCGCAGGTCGCGGGATCGAATCCCGGCCATGACGGCTGCATTTTCGATGGAAGTGAAAATGCTCGAGGCTCTTGTGCTTATATTTAGTTGCACGTTAAAGAACGCCAAGTGGCCGAAGTGTCCGGAGCCCTCCACTTCGGTGTCTCTCATAATCATATGGTGGTTTTGAGACCTTAAACCTCAACAATTATCATTAGTCTGCGCATATCTGTGGTTGGAATCGTTGCGCATCGGATCGGACGAACACAGGAGGGTAAAAGCAAGAGTTAACGGAAAGATTGCCAACCATGAACTCAGCATCAGTTGGTAGCTTTTGCTCTTTCTGTTTACTCTGTCTTTTCCCTCATGTGTTCGTCCTATCCGATGCGCAACGATTCCAACCACAGATATCATACTCTAAGCGCAATCGACATTAGCGTCGATTGGCCAGCTCTGAGCTTGTTTAATGGATTGCCAGACAACGTTAATCCTAACGCCATAAATTAAGTGAGTTTACGCAAAGGTAATGTGCTGTTAGGATAACCGAACACTGCGATATGAGTGATCGTCGTGTAATCGTTAAATGTTGCTTTACCCGTCCTATAAACGCTGCACAGGGAGAATTAAAGGGGGACATGATGCGTGAACGTAAGTTAGCGTTTATCTGCGTTTATCAAGAAAAATTAAATGTGCGTGTCGGATTTGCGGAGTAGTAGTTCCGCCGAGGCTGCAAGAATGTATAGATACTTGTATATAGATGCCTTCATTATGACGCGGTGGTGACCTATGCGTCACCTAAAACTAAAAAAACTAAAACTAAAAAAAGTTTTAGGAAGTTAAGTGTGAGGCTTGTCCGTTTTCACGGCTGTATTACACGGGGAAAGATATAGAAGACACACACACACACACACAAAAACAAGGTCTTACAATAGACCAATGTCAATCATAATTGTGGCAGACCAATATAAAGCACAAGCACAAACACTTTTTTACTAAGTGACCTTAACGTATTATGGACATTAGGATGTAGCTTTGTTGTCGACTCTGTCACTTTATCAATTTACTTTATATATGGGGCGATGCTCGGGTAACGTGCGGTATAGTAGAACCATATGTGAGACAAAAAAAAATGTTTGACAATTAGTAAAATCAACTTTTGCAGAATTAATAACATTGCACCGCGTGTAGAACATTTGTGTGGAGTAAAAACGCATGAATTGAGAATATAATTACCCTTAGTACGTTTTTGAATAGAAGGTCCGAAGTTCGATTTCAGTTGTAACAGTACCAGAGGAGGTTAATTATCTATAAGCTTAGCTTTAAATCACAAAGCGCTACTGCTTTATTGGTGATAGGCATGTATTTACTGGAATCGATACATGTACTACTATTTCAAGGATGGACGGGAGACAACCCCGCGATCAACCATCACTCCATACTCGTGTTCTTCACGGACATCACCCTTTGTTTTGAAGTCGGTCGCTCACTCGGTCATGCCCGGCATAAAGGTGTTATGACGCTGCATGATGACTTCACGCCCCTGTCGCTTCGGCTTCGCGCACCTTTTCCTGCAAATGCACTGCTGAAAAGTGTATCGCATATGAGTCAGATCGTTTCAAGTATCAGACTATACCGTGCATACGACTTAATCAGTGGCGCTGCCCTTTCCAGCTGTGACGTCGTTCAGGCAGGGGCGCTTTGATTGGTGAATATGCCGCTGGGTATCAGCAGGTCCCACGAGGTAGGTCGTTGACCATCTGCCCTGGGTCCCTCGTCGGCCGCTTCTGAAAGCGACGGTCTCTGCGGTGGCCCGCCGGCAGGGGGCGGCGGCCGGCGGTCGGGCGACGCGTCCGTCGAAAGGCGCGACACGAGCACGGCCACGACGGTGCCGATGGCGAGCGAGACGAGCAGGCAGCCGACGAGCACGTAGCGCTGGTCCCTGCGCTGCTCGCGCCGGAGCTCTTCCAGAATCGCGGGAAGCTGCGCACGAGCCGACCGGTCGACGCTGGCCACGTCACCGGATGCAGACCCGGGCAGCGCTTCCAGAACAGGGCCTCCTCCGCCTTCAGTGCCTCCGGCGTTGATGCGTGCTTCCGACGAGCACACCGAAGTCATGATGATGATGATGATGATGACCTCTTATGGATGGCGCTCATCCACAGAGGGGGATGGGCCAAGAACCGGGCGGCAGGATACTTAAATGAAACTAAAATGAAAATGAAGCCAATCTGAAAAAGTAGTTCAAAAATAATACTACCCCAAAAAAAATGTTTGCTGAGCAAGTGGTCAAACCATCTCTTGTTTATGACAGACATAGCTACGAATTATAAACTAAAAATCTGAAAAGATTGGGGTTCACTAGCATGGTAATCTTTTAGTTGCATTGATGTAATCAAACACAGTGGAGCATACATCCCTGTGGCAGTAACCAACTGAAGTTCCGCCAAGTGATAAAATTACTGGTAGATTTACTCCTTAAGCTTTGCTTCTCAATTAGGATGATGATAATAACACGCGTACTCACTTATAACCATGGATCACTGTGGGGTTGACTTTGTAAGTGTATTAGAAGCATATATACAAGTATACAGACCGGAGTATCAGTTCAAATGTATATTTTGTAGCGTTTCAGGTTACGGCCGTGTGCTCAAGGAGCAGCAAGTGAAGCATCTGTTCCAGTTTAAGCCCAAAAGTCTGATTTCATTGTGACCCAACACGTACATGCATTCTATATGAAGTAGTTCAGTTGCATTTCCTTTAAGGCTCGTATTGAAGTGGTGCTTCTTAAGGAGTGTGATTTCAAATCGCAAATGGTGAAAGATTTAATTATCATTTGTGATGATCAGAGATGCGTTCTTGGAACGTAGATGAGGAGGAAAAGGTGACGTTATGGTGTTGCGTGCTCTTGGCAGAAGGGTGGAAATATCAATAGCTAGACTATGATGCTGAGTTCCCCCTCCCCCCACACTGAATTTTTATCTACAAATGCCTGGTCTAGTGCAGTTACCCTTATGCCCCCACTGCAACGAAAGCGAATCTCTGCATCATTTCTTCTTGACATAAAGGTTATTTACTAATCAAAGGAAACGACTGTTGAAAAAACCTTTCCGTAGGGTGGCTTTAAATTTGTCCCATCTGGTGGTCCTTGTCTTTGGAGCAACTGAAAAGGACTTTAGCCTCAGGCACGTTTGCTAAGCGTTTTGCGATTTCCCAAAAGATTTATTTATCTATTTGGTGTTGTTGTTATTGTTGTTGACTTCACATTGCTGGTTGTTTGCCACTGCTGTCGTGCTAAAAGGTAGCTGTGGGCCTTTGTCAAGCTGCCTCTTTTGGAGAGCAGCTTTTACCTGCAGCTGTCTTTCATCAAACTATCGATGAAAAATAAACATTATTATTATTATTATTATTATTATTATTATTATTCTGATTAAACAACTAAAATATTAAGCTTGGGCATTAATTCACTGTATTTTCAACACTATTAGTTTGTTGGGTTTTCTTGTTTCTTCATTCATTTTATTTATTCTATCTTTAATGCTATTTTATTTGTTTCACCAATACCTTTTTCAAACATTGATATCTCAACGTATTTGGCTGCTAATACAATGTTATTTCTAAAGCAAGGTATTGTCCGTTTCATGGCCGATCCCCCATGGTGGGCTGCGCCAGGAATTCAGGAACCAAACAATCAACCAACCAATCTCCCAGCGTAGGTGTGTGCCACAGATTCAAGGAACTTTACTGTTAGGCATTGTAACAGATTAGTACATTGAATGAGAGAAGAAAAAAGACGAAGCATAAGTGACCTTGTGAGTTTTTATTGCCTCGTTCCTTAAGAGTATGCAAGCGTTGTGCCCCTATCGGTGATGATAATGATGATAATGGTGAAGACCTTATGTTGATGGCGCTCACCCACAAAGGAGGATGAGCGAATAACCGGTTGGCAGG
Organism: Rhipicephalus microplus; assembly: GCF_043290135.1. Taxonomy (NCBI): domain Eukaryota; kingdom Metazoa; phylum Arthropoda; class Arachnida; order Ixodida; family Ixodidae; genus Rhipicephalus; species Rhipicephalus microplus. The sequence continues at coordinate 30,417,186 of NC_134704.1, read as the reverse complement.
ATGCTTAAAGTAATGAGAATAACACCAATCTTAAAAATTCACAGCATATTCATGGAGTGATGATGATGATGATGATGATGATGATGATGATGATGATGATGATGATGAGAATGATGAATGATGCTGATGATGAGTAATAATGAGTGGGGCGAAGCTTCGAAGGGTTTATCGGCAAACCATAAATCATTCGCTGGCCACGTCCATCCGTCTGTCTGTCTGTCTGTCCAACCGCCCGTCCATTCGTCCGTCCATCTAGTGAACCCTTCTAGTGCCGCTATCTCGCATTTTTTCGTCATATACAAGCAACGCCATCCAGCAGACATTCCAAGGACTAAAACGAGAGGTGGCTACTAGATACAGGAGACGCACGACCAACGACTTAAGGAGCTTCGCCATATAATTAGTTTAGGGATAAAACTCTGAATAAATAGAAATGCTTACGAAGCAAACGTTCAAACCATCTGTTTCCTGATAGAAATAACTACGGTCAGATTCGTGAGCCTCTTTCCTCGTTGTTCTTTCTTTCTTTCTTTCTTTCTTTCTTTCTTTCTTTCTTTCTTTCTTTCTTTCTTTCTTTCTTTCTTTCTTTCTTTCTTTCTTTCTTTCTTTCTTTCTTTCTTTCTTTCTTTCTTTCTTTCTTTCTTTGTATGTATGTATGTATGTATGTATGTATGTATGTATGTATGTATGTATGTATGTATGTATGTATGTATGTATGTATGTATGTATGTATGTATGTATGTATGTATGTGTGTGTGTGTGTGTGTGTGTGTGTGTGTGTGTGTGTGTGTGTGTGTGTGTGTGTGTGTGTGTGTGTGTGTGTGTGTGTGTGTGTGTGTGTGTGTGTGTGTGTGTGTGTGTGTGTGTGTGTGCGTGCGTGCGTGCGTGCGTGCGTGCGTGCGTGCGTGCGTGCGTGCGTGCGTGCGTATGTATGTATGTATGTATGTATGTATGTATGTATGTATGTATGTATGTATGTATGTATGTATGTATGTATGTATGTATGTATGTCAACATGGCATAATTATACTTGGTCTTCGTGAGGTTACGCAACGTGGTCTAGGCTAGGACTAGGATTCATTACAGTTAACTCTTCAACCTAATTAATACGGTAACCTTCATTAGTACTTAACGATTTCAGACTGTATGATACGCCGGACTCTAGGCCGGTCCGCCAGAGTGGGTAGTTGCCCAATCATCCCAGGAACATCAGCATTATATGCCTTGACATCACATATTAAAATAACGAAACACTTCGCTAAAGAGAGGCTGCCAGCGTTTGACGTGCAACCGTTTCTTTATTTACCCGTTAAAACGTAAAAAAAAAAAAAAAACGTGAGGACGATCACACAAACACGACACTCTATTAACGATGGACTGCAGTCGGCCCGCGTGGTCACAAATCGTTAGACAACGACGTTCTCGCCGAGCGAGACCTGCCGTCCGAGTCGTCGTCCAAGCGATGCGACAGCGCGTTCAGGGCCTTCTCGAGCCGGTGACCCTGCTGGGTGAGGATGTTCATTCGCTCCTCGAGGTGTCTCAGCATGCGCTCCATGGCCTCCTGGTGCTCGTAGACCTTCTCTACCGTGTACTGGGCGAGAAGGAGCGGATACAACGGGTTAAGCTAACGGCTCCGAAAATTTTAGAGAAAGCGCAGTCAATAAATACGAATATTTATGCATATCTGCGTTGTTTTACAGACAGCGTATTAGAGACTATGTTCGCAGTTTCGGAACTGCGTTCGCGTTTCTATTGTGGCAAGTTTTCATTACTAGCGAAAAAAGACGAGGGGTCGAAGTTTATCCTAGCCTAACGTAGCGTCCTGTCACAAGCTTGAAAAACAACATAATTTGTGTGTTAAGCAAAAACCTTTTTAACAATCCATATATTTTTGAGGTCCATAACAACACATTTACGGTATATTTACATTTCATATGTCTACATATTTACAATCTGTTTTGAATGTACTTATTTTTCACCTCTTTAATTCTAAACTGCCGATGCACGTATGAGCCGTTGCGGAACTGCATTTCTCAGAAAGGAAGGCATCCTAAAATTATATAAAAATGACGTGTTTACGAGTATATACCGATATAAGATTTTTAGGCGGTACATACGAAGAATGGTTGAAATATACAAAGTGAAATATATTAAAGTGTACTTCAAATTATTCTACTAAAACTTAGCACAGCCAAAGAGTGCCACAGTGGGGTAATGATTGTGGCAGTTATTCCAGGTCGAGGTACAGTTCAAGTGCTGACACAGAGCAATTCCTACAGATTGACTGCTAGTGACGTAACCCCCGTATTAAAAAAAAAAACGCTGCTTAACTTGATCTTGACTTGCCACCGACTTCAATGCAGCACAAACGCGTTTCGAACGCTCTGTCTTTACGCCGTGCCAAGGCAGCACAAATGCACAGACACGTTGGGAACGCCCTGCATTGAAGGCGGTTTCAAGACAATTTCAAGTCAAGTAGCGTTTCCGAATACGGGGGTTAGAAGTGCAACTCGGATTTTCACTATAATTAAAAAAAATACCTCATCATACATTTTCAAATCTCGTAGGAAGCATTTAATTTACACTGGTCTTTCACTCTGTTCGGGTAACCGCATTGCGTAGCACGTCCGTCGAATTTCAGTTGATCGAATGTTTAACTTACGTGTGGTGAATTCGAATTTGCTCGCTTACTTTCTCGTCTTGGCCTTTGTGTTGAACCGTGTGGACGTTGATGCCGAACATTCGTCGCAGTAGGATGGCCAGCTTGGTCTTCTTGTTAGGCTTTACGGTCCTCTTCTGCACGATGACTTGGCGTCGGACCCACGTGGGCAGCATCGTCTCCACTGTCAGAACTAGCTTCACCTGTGCGTGAACATTCGTTAATCGTCGACTGCGTCAAGGAAGTTACCATACGCCGTTAACTATATTCACTAACTGTGTCAACGGCTACAGTATCCGATCGTTGTAATTAAAAGTTGTTAGAAAAGATGACGATTGGTGCGGGACGAGATTCATAGCTGTAACGGAGAGAAATTGTTTCATTAATCGCCAACTCAAATAATTATGTAAGCACGTTTCAATAGAGAAAATTGAAGATTCTTTTCGTCTTTCCCTGTGGGATATAGTATGGCAGCAAGAGATCACAGCATTGAACGTGTGCTCTATAACTGTCCCAAGCCCGGAACACATTGCTCACTATTACGTTGCAAGCCACATCGGACAAACAGAATTTCTAAGACATTTGACGAAATTCACGCGATGCTTCGTTGAAATACACCTTTTGTTTTTGTTTTTTTTTCATCTTCATTGTGGTATTCTGTGACTGATCTGCGTGTGTACCCTTCATTTTTTAGATGTACTGCATTCTACAATGGCACCGACGGTGTTCACTGAAAAGAAGTGCTATTTCTAATTCTAAAAAAAAAAAAAGAGTCTTGCGCTAGAATGGTTTCGTACGATAAAATTTCAGCCAGTCACTACTCTGGACATACCATAACTGAAGCCCACTGTTCAATGGGAAAACGAACTTACGAAAAATAAACTTTGCGAATTCAGCTCCCGAATATAATGAAAGCTGTCATTGAATTTCTGTATGTCTTGCGAGCGCATCGGTCTATACATGCCTGCATTCCTAGCCTCTTGAGCTCGGCCTGTTCTAGGACCTCCTTGATGTCGTCGACCGCCAGACCGACGAGCAAGTTGGACGTTATGATGGTCATAAGCACGATGAACAGTGCCATCAGGATGTAGGAGGAGGTCTCGTAGGGCAGCACGTTCTCCGTGAATATGCTGTCGTATTCGATCTCGCCGACCATCATCACTGTGGTCTTCATGATTGCCTTCCATGGGGTGTCGAAGGGGGCCTGCAACGGTACGGGAGAACGCAAGTGGTACTTGTGCAGTTTCTCTAACTTCATCGTTTCGTTATAGAGGACGCTGGAGCTTCTGCAGCGAGAGGACGCATGAGTTATTCCGGCTAGGGTGTGGTAATGTGTCCGACCGACACTGGCGTACCAACTCCCAACTTTTTCACGAGTGGGGGGGGGGGGGGGCTAACCTACCGCACTCGTGAAACAATATTTTGAGCGTTTCTATCTACTTAAAAATTTTATCTTCCCGCTGAGCTCGAGTTCACTGCTTTATTCATTGCGGCTTTGCAAGCTGCCTCCATCGCTCCAAGTTACCGTAAACAAGGCTGATCACATTTATTGGATATTAAAGCGGAAACCTTTCCTGGCGCTTCCAATACAACAAAACTAAAACATTCAGAAGAGATTCGTTTCAATCATCGGCTCACAGCAGCTTTGACAAAGCCGCGGTGATGCTACTCCTTTTCGATAAAAAATTATTTTCCTGAAACAGCAAATGCTTTGACCAATTCTTAAAAGGTGTGTTCGTTCCCACCTATAACTGCATCGGCCAGTCACAGTAGAATACAAACATGAACAAGTTATGTAATATTATAGGGCCGCTGTTCAACGCTAACCTTCTGTGCAGTGCTACAGCAAGCGACGATGGAAAATCGTCACTGCTGAAATGTTTGAAAGTCATCCCTATGTTGTTACATTCTCTCGTAATATTCTCATTTTCTCGTAACAATATAGCTGAGTGATTACAGTGATGAAGGAAAATTTTTGCCTATAGTTGTTATTTTCCCCAGCGTGCAGCCGACAGCGACCACTGTCGAAAATCGGGGGCCTCAGCCCCCCCAACTTTTCTCAATTGGGGGACTAGCGCCCCCCTTGCCCCCCCCCCCTCCCCCTGCTGGTATGCCTACCCGACCGATCACCGCCACCATCATTATCATTGATAGGATATTGCTATAAGTTTTTGTGTTGTTGTACGGCGCGTTTCCTGGTTCACTTCGTGTTCCCTAGCTGCAATATACGTTTAATTTGTTTTGACGGGTGACCTTGCGAATTATAAAAACTGCTGCATGATGTTATGTAACTGGCTCCTCATTGAATCACCCATCGCGTTCGCTAACGTGTAGGTATGAGTGGTAGTACGCTTCGGGAATGTTTTTATTCTAACGCCTGCCTTCATCTGAAGCTCTTCTCAAGTCACCCCTCAGCCCCGAAAAAAAAAAGGTCTCCAATTCACTGTTGAACAGCATGTTTTTGTTTGTTTGCTTGTTTGTTTGTTCTGTATACTTCCCACTTAATTTTATTCAGAAAGAAACGGTCTCGCAGACAGCAATAATGGGAAACCTGGACAACGTTCATCTTTGTACGTATTGCTGTTTTATAGCTGATCACAAGAAGCGGTTTAGCTATGGTCAGGTATGCCAGAAACCTCTAAAACTAAACATAGCACCTCTTTGAACGCAACAGAATGAGCAAATATAAGAAAACTGCATGAGAGTTTTATTTTCATTACCGAGTAATACCGCGTGACGCAATACGATTCCTACCTGATTCTGCAAAAGTGCGAAGAAAGTCAGGGCGAAGGCCACAATGAAGAGGAAGAAGACCATGAAGAACTGGCAGAAGGTGCTGAGCACGTTCGTGAACATCACCACATAGATTCCTAGGAAGGGTAACTTTCTAATGTAGATCACCAGTAGGGCCCAGCTGAGGAACACGGACACAACACCCAGGTGCCACTGCCACGGCTGTAAGACACACGAACGTGACGTCATTTAGAGGTAGGCTGAAGTGCTTAAAAGGATGATCTTGGAGTAATCACAGTTCGATCTCTGTTGGAGTCTAAACCCGATGTGAGAGTAGTTAAAAGTGAACATCAATAGTATTTTTGTCGAAAAAATAGCGGATGCAGTCGCCGTACTTCTGAAGATGCAAGTGAACGCGGCGACGTCATCCTCGATGTGCCGTGTCATGTGCAACAACAGCACCAATTAAAGCTTGGCCTCCGCGAGTAGCTCTGGAAATACGCGCCGCCGGAGCTACTCACGGAGGCCACGTTTGCAGATACGAGAGACACTTGTTCACACTGCACTCGGCTGCGTATCGTTATGGCAGATACTGTAATTCGACTGCATAACTTTCAGAGTATATATGCTCACTTGAGTCCGAGGAACATAAACAGTGCTCTCGAATTTAAGCGGATTAATAAGCGGTGGGAAATTTCCGTCGCAGTGCTGCGCGGCTCCGCCAAAGGTTGCAAATAGGACGTGGTTCCAGTTCGTTTCCACGTCCAAATTTTCAACATGCTCACGTGTACGGGCAAGACAAAATTTCTTTCACGCAAAGTTCCTGCTGCAGCAACTGCGGAAAAAATTACGGCATCGTCGGAAATAATGTCGGTCCTTGTTAACTACAAATATTTACCAAAATATAAAACTACTCCAGCGTCCACTTTAAAGACTGAAACATTCACATTCCTGCACTTGATCAATTCTGTTTCAAGGAGGCCAGTGGGCGAAAAAGTTTGAGGTTATTAGTGCAGTCCCAAATTTCCTCGTATTCGTTTTTTTTTCGTTTTGACAATACGTCATCTTCGAGGCGTTCACTCGGTGCATGTGCTTCCGAATCAATCAGATAGTAGTGGTGCGTGTGCTTGAATGCGCCAGAAACAAAACATACGTGAGTGAATTTGCATAAATGATCATTACATGATTTCTGAAAGTTCGCCCGTACTGCTACTACTGTCTCAGCTGATGTTTCACATTGTGGGTGCGACAAAAAGAGCCACCAGAAGCAGCAGTGTTTTGATTATTGCGAAACTGTTGCCCCCCCCCTCCTCCCGCCAAGAAAAAAAAACGCTGCGAATCTAATCAGTGATGGTAAATGCTGATTGATAAAACTGCGTGATTAACTGATTGATTCGTTATTTCATTTATTAACCTGTCGAGTGATTGCGAGTGTCATCAGTGCTTACCGATAGCGCCTCGGGTACGTCAAGTCGGGCCACAAAATGTTTTAGGAGCCGCCGCAGTGGTACCGTAGTTATGGTTCTTGGATGCTGACCTGAAATGCGTGTGTTCGATCCTGGTGGCGGAGGAACTACGCTGGGGGTAAACTGCTAAAGACCTGTTTTCTTAGATTTGGCGCTCGTTGAGGAGCACCAAATTGTGATTGCAGTCTGAATTTCTGAAGCCTTCTCCTATGGTGCGTCTCATTATCAAATCAAGGCCTGGCATCTAAAACCCTAGAGACTCTTGCTAAAATGTTTTAAGACATGCTAATATCTCGAAATGCACGTGAAAGAAAAAGAAGTATACGACATACGCAATATCAATTGTAGGGCGCTGTACACAACTGAAAATTAGCAGAGGAGTACCTCTGGGACGCCGGTTGATGCTGAACAGTCAGTGAAGTTGAAGACAAAAAGTAGAGAACAGACATAGCAGCTCCATTCCGACAGGTTTTCGAGGTCGAGGTAGTTCCAGCGCGTGTTGTACATTTGGAAAACCTGCGAACATGGTGTTTATTCTATCCACATTTCTGCACGCATTTATATGCGCATAAGACTGACCTCTTTCAACAGGAATATGAGGGACACCATGAATATGATAATTTTAGCTTTCCGAGCGAAGTCCGTCTGCATGTACAGTCCTTCGTCAGATGCTTCACCGATGACGGCGCAGGTGTTGTATCGCGAGATAAACCTGCACAGATAAAACAAAGGAACAAATGGTGTCATCATCATCAGCTGCAGCAGCATCATCATCATAATCATCATCATCCTGACTGCGTCCACTGCTAGACAAAGGCCTCGCCCATGTTCTACTAGTGAACTCGCTTCTGTGCTTGCTGCTGCCACTGTATACCCGCAAACTGTCATTAACTGCCCACTTAACTTTGTCTCCCCCTCACCTGCTTGCCTTCTATGGGAATCCAGTCAGTTATCCTTAATGACCAGTGGTTATCCTGCCTACGTGCTACTTGTCCGACCCATGTCCATTTCTTCTTCTTGATTTGAACTATGATATGCTTAACTCCAGTTTGTTCCCTGACCCACTCTGCTCTCTTGTCTCTTAAAGTTACCTCAATCATTTTCCTTTCCATCGCTCGCTGCGTCGTCCTCAATTAAAGCTGAAACCTCTTTGTGCATCTCCAGTTTTCTGCTCCGGCAAGATGCAGCTCCTATATACCTCCCTCTTGAGGGTTAGAGGCAGATTAACATTCATTATTTGAGAATGCTTGCCGAATGTGATCCACCCTATTCTTATTCTTCTAGTTATCTTGCTCTCATGATTCGGCCCCGTGGTTACTACCTGTCCTAAGTAGACATATTCTTTTAGAACTTCTAGCGTCTCTCCACCTATCGCAAAGTGCTTTTTTTTTCTGCCAAACCTGCCCTGTTGTTTTTTGCTGACAGTGTTAAAAAAAGGTGGTGCATAAAGGCAGGCATCTACAGGACAAGAAAGTTTCTCATGTTGCTCATCAACCTCCTGTATTTAGGTATAAGGATGATTGGTTGTTAAATTATATGCGACATAATAGCAGCATGAATGCGGTAAATACTGAATATTAGTAGTAGTTCATAAACTGTACTGGATGCGTAACATTTTGTGAAACACTAATAAACCAGAATATGGGCAGCCAAGGACTTAACATTCGTATTCTACACCATAAAACGAAAATTCAATTACCGCTGGTGCCTATTGAGTTTAGGTATAATACGCGCAACCGCGTATGTGCTCTTTGTCTTTTGAGTGCGTAGAGCTCTATTTGTCATAGTCTACCAAGTTCTAGTTCCGGCTTGCCCGGTCAGAAGTAGCGAATCACAATAGTAAACAACTGAGCTTTAGAGTTACAATTCGCAATTTCAGTTATGTAATTAGGCTTCAGTGATTAATTCGTAACAACGTCACTCACGAGCACGTGGTGTTGAAATGTGGGAAGTCGAGCGGGCATGGCGCCGGAGTGCCCATGGCGAACGACGTGAGGCATCCCAGGAAGAGCAGGTAGATGGACATGGTGGAGTAGTACACGTAGCGGCCGTAGCTCTCCCATTTGTGCAGCAAGAGGCTCTTGCACAGTTCGTGGCCCAGTAGGGCACGCCGCCTCTCGTTTGCCTGTGGCGAGGAATCAAGGATACGAGAGGATATATGCTCCGCAGCCGCTGGAACTGGGGATCGTATACCCTATACGCAACGGCAGCGCGCGTCCGCTCTACAAGAGTTTCCCACATTTCCATTCTCTCTAGCAGCGTTCAAACCAATGGTGGTTCGTTAGTTTTGCCTGGAATTTTGTCGTCCATTCATCGCAGCGAGCACCATTTGGCCTAACAAGATCCGCACACTGAAGGCTAGAATTGGATAACGCTACTTACGATACTGATCGGTTCTTATATAAGCTATAGTACGTTTATTAGTCACTCCTATAGTCGTTCTTTTATCCATGTCATCAAGGTCCGTCTTGCTCCCCGTGTACCGTAACAAGGTCGGCAGCCCATAAGGAATTCAGTGATGGTGATTTCACAATGTTGCCTCGCTGGATTGACTTCAAAATATGCCATTAACTCTGCTATATACTCAGATGAATTAATGCGGCATCTGTGAATACACTTGAAGAAGGTTAGTTGCACTTAATCTACGCTTCGAGTTGTATTGCAAGAAGGCGCTGATCACTGACCATGATCATGAGTGGGTGATTCTGCTTGAGGGTACCGAAGTCCTTGGAATAGAGTGGCGTACCAGGAAGCACGTTGCCATGGTCATCGTACACTTTCCTCACTGCGAGAGAGGTGAATATGATGTCTTAATAATCATCGTCGTATGTCATGGTAGTTAACAGTAAATTATTATTATTATTATTATTATTATTATTATTATTATTATTATTATTTGATTTGCATACACAGATACACAAGGACCCAAAGGAAAGAGGGAGAGAGCAAGCTGGCAACTGCCACCTGGAGGGGCACAACGCCTGCTCACTCTTTCAGGAAGAGGGAACAGAGGAAACAAAGATTAGAGGGGAGAAAGATGAAAGAAGATGAGGAAGAGAGAGAAAAAAATGACGATGACTTCGACGAGTATGAAAAAGAGAGAGAGAAAGAGAGAGAGAGAGAGAGATACCGCCTATAAACGGGTGGCCAGGTACGTTTGGTTCATAAATGTAAGGATCGTGTGGTTCATTCACGGTGGGCCCACTGGCGGATTCGATGGATCCGCCAGCGTGCCCACCGTGAATGAAAGAGAGTATCTTACAAGCATCAAATTTTTGTTCACGTTGTACACTGCGTGGTACATCGGTTTTGCCACGACTATAATAGTTACTTGTAACTGTGCATCAAATGGACGTATGAATCAGAGCACTGGAATAAGGGTACCTTTGTAAGTCGTTGCTTTTCAGCGCCCGCATCTCAGTCGGTCATTGACATTCGATCAGATGAGTACTCAGATTAGCCAGACTACAATGAATTCTTTTTTCGCTTACTGTCAACTTCGTTACTTATTGGTCCACGGTATGCTGTCGCTTATCGAGTTAGCACAGCACAGTTTCACACATCGATGTAATTGAAGAGCGTTTATCACTTAGATTTCTAAATGACTTTGGCACAATGTGACATATAACACGTTGCGTTGTTCGGGTGCTGTTTATCTTAATTGTCATAGTTATAATCTCGCCTTGAAAGACTTTCCCGCTATCTAGTGGCATGTTCGGCTGTCTAGAGACCCGTACTTAATTCGCGCTGATATGAAGGGGTATTGCACAAACGGGACACCAAAGAGAAAGCAGCTTGCCCGAAGAAGCGGCGCAGAGGTGGAGCTGTAAGAGTGTTGAGATTCTCGCAGCCATCCTTTTGCGTTTATTATTCGACTCGTGTGAGGTGCCACCATTCGTTCTCACGCCCGCACTGAGGCACTCACCTGGGGCGGGCGAGTCCGAGTCCGAGTCGCTCTCATCGTCGGAGTCGTCGGCGCCGCAACCGCAGAAGGCGTCGTCCAGGAACTGGTACTGGTACGTGACCGACTTGTTAGGGTCTTCGTCAGATCCGGCTTCCACCATGACACAACTGTTGAACACGAGCGTGGCCAAGTCTGCGCAGAGTAGCAAGTAGAATCGAAACCGCCGATAGGTTTTGGCAATAAACAGTGAATACCTCGATTAGACATCGCGTTGTGGTTGAAGTCAATGATAAACACTGATTGTTGATGAAATATCGTTCATATTTCATCGTTGATATTTAGGCGTTGATATTTATCATTGATATTTATGACAAAATGATCGTTGCGGACTACCGTATAATTATATCCTTACCTCGTTTTAGCCTAAGTTTAATGTTAATTTACATTTGCTATATTCTGTGACTCCAAGGCGGCTCTTCAGTGTGTGCGAAGCCTACGACGCGGGAACTACCATCAGTTGGTGTCTCAAATCGTTGAAATCAGTCATCGCGTCACTAACCAACGACATGACATCGTCTTTCAATGGCTTCCGGGTCACTGTGGGACCAGTGGTGACCACCGCGCCCACAACGCAGCTCAATGTGCCCACGAGAGAGCGCCCACACTGCTCGTACCCCCTGTCAAGGGGTCAACGCTGCAAGAGAACTTCGCCACATCGCGCATAATGCCACACTTGGGCATTGGAACCTTCCACTGAACTACACTCGACGCCCACAGAACCTCGGTTCATTAGCGCAATTAGTCGCGACGTGACGCTACAATGCTGTGTCGGTTGTAGGTCGGCGTAGCCTTTACCAATTCATTCAGTTATCGCATTGGTATGGCTGACTACCCCAACTGTGATAACTGCAATTGCGAAGAAACTCTCGACCGTGTCCTCTGCCATTGTCCCGGCTTTGAAAAAGATCGCCGGACTCGCCAGTGTGCCTTAAGAAGGCTGAATGATGAACGCTTTACTTTTGAGAAGATTTTGGTTGCGTGGCCTTCAGGTACACCAGCCCAGAATGCCACGCGAGTCTTTCTACAATTCTTGAGGGCGACATCATCACTGAGCGACCACCTGTGAAACCTTGCACTATGTGTGCGGCATGAAATGCCCATTTCCCTCTTTCCCTCTCTCTCTCTCTCTCTCTCTCTCTCTCTCTCTCTATATATATATATATATATATATATATATATATATATATATATATATATATATATATATATATATATATATATATATATATATATATATATATACACAGCCGTACGTTCTTAATTACTTTCGGCTGATTCTTTTCCTCGAGTAAGTCTTTGCGATCGTGTTACCGCTATCGTTAAACACCATAGTTCGCGAGAACGTTTTCACCACTCAACACCAATACACACCCGTCTTTGCCATATCACACCATCCTGAGTGGAGTATAGTGAATTAAAGGGCCTCTAAGCTATCTTTCGCTCGAATGCAAGATGACGACTCGTTTCTTGCCTTCGCTTCCCTGCCTCATTATCTACTGATTTCCACTTACATCTTCAGAAGACACGTGCGAACTACATCACTACTAATCGACAGGTAGTGTTTGCGATCACCTGTAAAAGCTTGACAGCCGATGGATCCGAACTCGTACCCTGGGTATATGAACCAATCAACAATCTATAACCTGTTGTTGTCTCACTCCTCACCCTGTTCACATCAGGAAGTTTGATGAAAATACAAAATGGAGCCGTGGGGGGAGAATGCGACTGACCTTGAATAGTCAGACGTTGATCAGGGACCTATTATTCAACCAACGCAAGCCCCAGCGAATGCACCTGAGCAAAGAAAGTTGATTCGATTACCACCGAGTGGGTTCTCGGCTTTATTGAAACAAGCCGTTAATTTGAATTCTTGGCGCAAGCTAGCCCGCCAGAATATCAGATTAATTTATTGACTTCTGCTTATACTCTTTCTCACCTTTTATCGGCGCCATCGCTTACTGGCGATATAATGTATTAGAGTTTTACTTGCCTAATTGCAGATAATGGGTCGTTCAGGTACGGCTGCACTTTATACGTCATAGCGTTTTACATACAAAACGTGAACGGGTTAGATAATGAAAGACGCCATCGTGGCATAAGTCTAAGACACTTGGTACTTGAACTCTGGCGGATGAATCACAGGGAATCGCCATACTGACCTGGCATAGTGCGAATCAAGTTTCGCAGTGGAGTCTGGTGTGTTCCGTACTGCTCGCTCTCGGTCGAGTTCTGCAGCAGGTCCTTCCAAAACCGGCTCTTCAGCAGCACTTCAACCACATCTCTGAGAATTAGAAAACATCATTCAGCATTCAGGCTTTCAGTGAGTAAGGCTGATAGTTTGCAAGCTTAAGTCTAACAAAGTTGTATTTTTTTATTTTGCATACAGTATAAAAACACACATACGGCTAGGTACATATTTTGCAAAGCTTCCATTTTCGAGGCATATATCACATATGTACCTATACGCAGACCACTGCCAACACCATGACTCATGCGTTATTGATCGCAATTCGCATTAAGGTACGAGGTTTCTGTGTTATCATGACGTCATTCGTATGTGTTGACGTCGTTGAAATTTCGAATATGCTAATGGTAGTGCGAAATACGCAGGAGTAAGCACGGTTCTTCATTTTTCAGGCAGAGAGCACGGGCAATAACATCGTCAGTTAGAAGTGCATTTTCACCCAGTGACTAGCAAATAGCATCAGAATGCATAATTTGAGTTACGAAACTGTTTTAGAAATAAAGAAACGTTGTTGGCAGGTGCTTTCCTTAAATCGAAATGTTCGAAGTGTAGGTCTCGTTTCACTAGTTTGCCATTTTGTTTGCCTAGTTTGGCTATTCTCATTTGGTCACTGATTTTTATATTTTGTTGTAATTAATATCAGTGCTGTCTTCTAGCCCAAGTTTGTCTTAAGAGTTGCCTCGCTTGTAATCTTTGGGGATGACTTAAACTCGAGAAACGTGGACAGTGCCTAGAACCAGCCTCACCTGTGCTCTTCCTCGATGGCCATGTCGAGACAGTTTTTCTTGTTTGCGTTCCTCTTGCAGACGAAGTCCCTTACGTCCTTGCGATTTAGCAGGAGCTTCACAACCGACTCGTTTCCAAACTCGGCCGCGATGTGAAGTGGCCTGTTCTGAGGAAGCAACGCTTTACCTTGGCCGCTGTCACAACGTCACAGAGACACTTTTCAAAGAGAGAGGGAGAGAGAGAGGTACTTATTTCGGAAAGTGACATGGCACTCTACTATGAGAGAGCAGAAAGCCATTCCTGTCTACTAAGCAATATGAGCTTTCACCGTCCCAAACAATGGAATTATGATTGTTAATTTTGCGCAGATTTCACTGCAGCCACCGTAATGGATCCTGACTTGCCTACAATGTGGAATTAGTACAAATCGATGTAAGAAATAATGTAGGCCCGTGTGCTCAGATTTGGGTGCACGTTAAAGAACCCCAGGTGGTCCAAATTTCCGGAGCCCTCCACTACGGCGTCTCTCATAATCATATGGCGGTTTTGGGACGTTAAACCCCTCATATCAATCAATGTAAGAAATAATAATTACAAATTAAGCACGAGGAATTGCGCGCATATATTTAGTTCATTGGTAAATTAAAATGCGCACAAAGTAACCTTTATTTTGTATCCGCTGATGATACGTTGAAAGGAGAATTCGCGGCTCCTGTGGCCATCGCTTTGCATTTATGTTCGACATGGACACTGTTGTTTTTAGCGGGCATTGACCAGAGAAGAACCATAGCGACACACCCAAGGAGGTTTAAAAAAAAAGAATTATATTGATGCCATGCTCGTGCAGTGTGTGGGCATCTCCAAAGAATGCTTTCTGTGTCTTTTCAATCACCAAAACCCAGACGAGACGCGTTGGCGCGACGCTCTGGCTAGCTCAGAATTTGAAGACCAAAATTGGACCATCCCGCAGGCCTGGCACGCAGCGGAAAGGGTGAACCTTACCGCGACCACGCGGGTGGCCCAGGTTCGGCCGCTAATCTGCAGCGCTCTTTTCTGTCCTTGTTTTTTAGCTTCTGTAGTTATGAAGCAACTACTTCTAGGTTGCGCTGTTCCTACATTCAGTTTTAAATAAAGTTTTGTTCATTCCACCCAATGTCATGGTCATGTCCATCCGTCCGTGCATCCGTCTGTCCGTGTCTTGGCCCAGTGCCAGGTGGCCGCCGGGGCGTGCCAACAGATGCCAGTCTAGCGTCGCAATCATGACTTCTTTGCGCAAACACGTACACGGACACAAGGAAAAGAGGCAAACAACACGGGCGCATACTCACAATTGGTTTATTTTGAACAACGAACTGTACTTATATCTTCACGTAGACCACACGCCCCCCCATCGGTGGATCCAGGAACAAACGAGATAACCTAAGGAAAGCTTATTCAGCGCTACGTTATGATAAGAACCACAAAACGGCAAAAAATTGAAGAGTTCACGCATCTGCAGACGGATTGTAGCACGTGCCTTTCAAAAAGTGAAATTCTTTATCGGACAAGGTGACGGAAGCTTGGCTAACACATTTTTTGTGGTTCTTATCATGACGTAGCGCTGAATAAGCTTTCTTTAGGTTATCTCGTTTGTTCCTGGATCCACCGATGGGGGGGGCGTGTGGGCTACGTGAAGATATAAGTACAGTTCGTTGTTCAAAATAAACCAGTTGTGAGTGTGCGCCCGTGTTGTTTGCCTCTTTTCCTTGTGTCCGTGTACGTGTTTGCGCAAAGAAGTCATGAATGAGTACCAACTCGCCCAACTTTCAGTACTGTTGTTAGCGTCGCAATGCCCAGCGTGTCCATTAATGCAAGAAGGGAGACACGCGCGCCGCGTCCCATTCCAACTGACCCCGTCTCAATGGGCACAGGCATTCGCCGAACACACTTTGGAATTTACAAAGCCTTCTTTTTTTTTTTGGAGCTCCTTGGTTTGCTTCTCGAAGAGTGATATCAAGCTCTACACCGGAGATGGCAGCGTAATACCCAGAGTCGACTCCATTCGGGTCCTCGGCATGACCATCGAGTCCAATGGTTCCAACGGCAAGACTATACTCAAGCTCGCCGCCAAGACGGATAATGCGGTTCGGCTGGTTCGGCGGGTGGCCAACCGCTACCAAGGCCTCAAGGAAGACAACCTAATCCGCCTGGTGCTCTGCCACTTTTCATATGTCGCAGCCATGCACAATTGGCAGCGTGCCGAGCGTGACAAGATCAACGTCTTGCTCAGAAAGATTACCAAGCGGGCCCTCGGTATCCCGATCAGGACGCGCACCGAGCGCCTGCTCCAGCTCGGAGTACACAATACGTTGGAGGAGATTGCCGAAGCGCAGGAGCGGGCCCAGCTCGCGCGCCTTTCGAGCTCCCAGACTGGCAGACATATACTCCGAGAGCTCGGTCACTCTCCGGCTGAAGTGGACGAGAAGATGAGACAGGTGCCCCGTGAGATTCGCGACCTCATCACCGTGGCACCGATACCGAGGAATGTCCATCCCGAGCACAATCGTGGTAGGCGACGGGCTAGAGCTGCCACTCTTCTCAAGCAGATTCACAGTGAGGAGCACGGCGTCAGCTTTGTCGACGCGGCAGCGTACCGTGGGAGTCGCGCCTTCTCCGCAGTCGTCGTCGACTCCAAACAACAAATCACCAACTGCGCATCGGTTCACACTGACGATCCGACGATTGCCGAGCAAGTGGCCATCGCCCTGGCCATCCTGGAAGGTGAAAGGGAGGTCATCTATAGTGACTCTAGGTCAGCTATTCGCGCTTTCGAGCGCGGTGTAATCTCCAAAAAAAGCCCTGCGCGTGCTCCAAAGTGGTGGCCGCGACGGCATCAAGCACCACGTACTGATTTGGTTTCCTGCACATGTTGGACAGGTCCAAGGCGCTCCCCCCAACCTCAACGAGTCTGCCCACGAGGCCGCGCGCGCACTAACCGACCGCGCGGGTTCCGGGCAACGATTCGGGGCCAACGGGGTTGCGGAAAACAGGGACGCGCCTGCCACGTACAACGAAGTAACAAAATATTTTTACCTCGCGCGGAGACTATATCCACTCCCTCATCCAAATCTTAATAGGCCACAGGCCCTTACGCTCAGGCTACTGCAAACCGACACGTACCCTAACCTGAAATCCCTTCACGCTATATATCCTGACGTGTTTCCCAATGACGCTTGCCCCGCATGTGGGGATGTATCCACGCTGGCGCACATGCTCTGGGAGTGCAAGGCAATGTACACTAACCCCAACACTACATCGGTCAGGTGGGAGGCGGCCTTACGCAGCTCCCTCCTGGCCGACCAACTTTGGGCCGTCCAGCAGGCCCGCGGAGCGGCCGATAGGCTTGGCCTAACGGTCCCGACGTGGGAGTCGCCCGCTGCGCGCTGACGCGCGCCTTGCAGGACCTCAATAAAGTTTCGCAACCAACCAACCTTGGTTTGCTTCGTTAACAAGTGACCGTTTTCGTATAGTCTTTGTGATCAGGTCGGCATGTTCGTCACTGCGCACAGAAGCTCTCCGCGTTAAATTTTTCGGGGGCGAAACTTCTTAAGCCGTGGGTGGTGCGTCCCCGATGTATGTTGTAGTAGTAGTAGTAGTAGTAGTGGTAGTGGTAGTAGTAGTGGTAGTAGTAGTAGTAGTCATCTCTCGTTTAGTACTTGGAATGTCCGATGGGTGGTGGTACTTGTATATGATGAATACAAGATGAAAATATGCGAGATGGCGGTACTTGGAGTGTTCACTAGATAGACGGACGAATGGACAGACGGACGCACGAACGATTGCACGGACGGACGGAAGCACGAACGGACTGATGAACGCTTCGTCCGACTCATCACCATTCACTCAGTGGGTATGCTGTGGCTGACACCATGTGATTTCATTTTTTGTCTCCACACTTTGTAAGCGCAGTCTAAATTATTTTCTGCCCAGTTTTACATTGTGAATAGAACAACGCAATGCAGAGCACCGATCCCCCGAGGTCACCGGTGCGGATTGTAAAAAGGCGCTTCAGCGATCACCTCCGGAAGATCAGGGCCGGGAGCTGGTATACTATAGTTGCAACAAGCGAAATGCCCTGCTTTCTTTTCGCGCCAACTGTAATGATATGTTTCATTGTTGCGGTACCTCTACTGGCTATAAAGAAAATTTACTTCTGGGACATCTGTTACCCTCGGTTTGTCCGTGCATTATCACACTATCTCAAGGAGTGGGTCCACTTGCTGTTGCGTTACGGACGAGCAAGCTTTTCCCCAAAGAGTAACCTCAGGATGCCGACGAAATAATGAAACGAACACGTTCGCGTGGAGCCGTTTCAGGCAACGTGTCCGAGGTTCGTCTCGTACCGACCTTCATCTTGTCGACGCTGTTGACGGACGCCCCGGCAGCCAGCAAGTTGGAGACGGTGTCGAAGTCTCCGTTCTTGCAGGCCACCGTCAGGGGCGTCCACTCGTAGTAGTTCTTGGCCTCCAGGTAGGCGCCGGCTTCTATCAAGATGGCGGCCGTCTCGCTGAAGCCGCCCTGCGCCGCCACGTGCAGCGGCGTGTTCCAGTGAATGTCCGTCTCGTTCACCAGGCGAGCGTTCTGCTTCACGATCTCGCGCACCACGCTGCGACAGGCGCGCATTACGTGAGCCGCACATTCGTAACGTTTAGTCATAGCGTTTTAGCACGAGCCGCACATTCGTACCGTTTAGTCATAGCGTTTTAGCACTGTCATTACCGTCAATCGGGGCACGTGTCCTGTTGATTAAAGTGCCAGACAACAGGCTCTGAAACGCGCAGGATAAGCTTGCGCATTTTTCCTGTGCGTGACCAACCTCCTTCGACGCGCAGTGACGTCAAGTCGGCGATCGGCGACGTGACGTAGCACGAAGCGCGTCGATTGGTCTAAACGAGGTATCAAATAAAGAGTAACTTAGTGAATGTCGCCGATCGCCGAGTTGACGTACCTGCGTGTGGAAGAAGGTTGGTCAGGCGTACTGAAGATGCGCGAGCTTTTCCTGCACGTTCCGGAGCCTATTGACTGCTTTTTAAATGCACTAAACGCGTTCGATGAAATACGCTCATTCATTCCTACCTCAGGTGGAAAAGCGCAGTGAAACGGTAACGCTGTGCCAGAATGCTCCCCGTTTCGGCGTTTCTCGCCCGCTGTATTAAAGAGGACACTGAGGATGTCTGGCAAACTGTTACGTTAACGTAATACTTAACTATGCATTTGCCGAGGGTTAGTGTCACTGCCACCAAAGCTTTGTGCCGCCGTGTGCACTACTAGTCGCTAATGTAAACCGGGAGTTTGAACCCGGTAGTTTCCTATACACCTGCTAGAACACATGAACTCAGTATTACGTCGAATTTCGCGTGGAAAGTCCCCCCCTCCTTCTTTTTTTCCTTCTTGGCAAACAGTCCATTGCACACAACACACAGACACAGGCTGCCGTTTTTGTGAGCTGTTCCGACAGTTAGCTAACATAGAGTATAGTTGATACACAGGCACTTTATACCTAACTGATATTTATAGAGTTTTTTGTTGTGTGGTTGGCATATACGACAGACTCATTATAATGACTATTAGAGCTTATATTTCTGTATGCCACTCCTATAAAACTAATTTCCACCCCACAATAAAGTTCTGCAACTACTACTATTGGCCTCGACCCATAAAACCAAGTAATGCTCACTTTGGGAAGTTGTAGTGGCAAGCGGCGTGCAGAGTCGTTTCTTCGCTCGAATTTTTCGCCGAAGCTCTGGCCCCATGCTTTAGGAGTACCTGCAATTTTAAACTGGAGGTAAGCACTCAGCTCAAGTGGTTCGGGCAAACGTGCAAGTCACTGCAGGTTGACTGATTGTACATGTGTCAGGGCCTCAGTAAGAGACTGCTGGTAATAACAGAAAGTGAAAAAAATAAGTGACCCACGACAAATTAAAATACACATTTTCATCAATTATAAAGCACTGCAATGGGTGAAAGCATAAAGACGAGTAATTGTCCGTAATTGCAAAACGGACATTAGTGACAGTGATGACGTGGTGAATCCTTCAGGGTCATGAATTTGTTTTTTTGCATGCGTAAAAGATTAAAACACCGTTTGTCATTCCTCATGACCATTTGCCGTTGTTTTTTCTCTTTAGTTTGCATATTCAGGACGTTTAATTACCCACCTGAACAATGTCGAGAAAAGCATTGCGTGCTGCATGGTGAAGAGGAGTGTCCCCATCGCAGTCTTTCCGGTTAATCAGGTGTTCCGACCCTTTGACTGCAAGGAGTAGCTGCAAAAGAATGAAAAGAAAGCAATCCCTATCACGCGAACTCGGTACGCACTTGAAGAACAACCTAAATATCTCCGTTATTCCGGAGCATGTTTTCGTAGATTTGTTCGCAATAATTTGGTGCGTTCTCTACTGTCGCTTCCTCAGCGATCTTTTTTCAGTTTGTATCCGGGGATGGCTCACTCGAAATTGTTAAACTATTTTTAAACCCACAAATAGGCGCATTAAATCACGAACTCAGCTCGAACTCACGTGGCACACTTCGAAGGGATGGCTCAGAAGTCCTATGCTCCGACATTTCTGACAAATCACGTCAGTTAAAATTATACGTATCCTACTGGGCATTAGCTTCAGGAAGCGATTTCTTGGGCACTGACAGCTAGAAAGGGTACGATTTCTTTCGGTACACATCGGAGAACGAAAGTGAAGAAAAAGAAGGGAGTGTGGCTTCTTTGTAAGAGCACATGTCCGGGTCAACTTACGATTTACTTCTCAATTGACGCCACTGCAAGCAAACGTGCAGTGAGAGACCCCGCATGAGGTGCAGAATACTGACATATTATTGGCACGTTTACGTTATGAGCGCAGAACTAATGTGAAGCTTTTATATCATCGCTGCAATCATTTTTTTTCCAATACTGCGACGCGCCTACTGGTCAATATGTATTGTTGGGTTATTTGGTTTCTTTTAAATGGGGCAGGAAGGCCGCCATGTCGCGAACACGCAGCTGTTTCTTTTTTCCAAGCTTTGGTTCTCGTATATGAATGAGCGTGAAAAGAAGGACTTGTCGATTGAATGACCAACCGACTGATTGACCGATTACAGTAGCAAAGGGTGCCAGATAACACATTGCATAAGAAAATAGTCACAGAGACGATCACGAGGCGATAAAACCAGCTTCTTCACAACCTGAAAATGAAAAATGAAGCTCAGCCGCGATGGTTGCGCCGCGCGTGTCATTCATTTGTTCAAGACAGTCCTACTTAGTGGTTCTTGTTCTAAATAAAAGTACTTTTTCTCAGCTAATTTCAGCACTTCTCGTATTATGAATTAAAAGCTCCTCCTTTACTGCGAACTTGACATGTTTAGCTGAGCTGTGAAATCGTGATCTTTGCTGACATTAGTTGGGAAGTTCGAGCTTTTGACAGAAAACTAGCGACGTGAACCTGCGCCTGTATGTGAAAGTCACTTGAAGTGCGCGACACTCGCTCGATGCAAATAAGCTATTGGCTCTAAACATAAGCACCTTTTAACCCGTTGGTTGATTGATAGTGATATTCTCGGGGCGGCTTTAAGCTCTTTCATAGTAGAGTACCCTGTGCTCTAAATCGTTACCACCTTTTTCTACCCCCCCCCCCCCAGCACCTCTTACTCCCGTATTCATAAATGCTGCTTGAATTGATCTTGACTTACCCACCGACTTCAATGCAGCACAAACGCGTTTCGAACGTGCTGCATCGAAGGCAGTGTCAAGTCAAGTAGCGTTTCTGAATACGGGTGTTACAGAGCTTTGAAGCTCGTTCTTGACTTGACCAAGCAAGACAGCCTGAGCGTCTATGAAACGCGAAGGCTGACTTGGGTGTTTTGAAGTCCGCTGCTTGCTTCACGCCGACTTGCTCAAGTTAAGTTGAAGTCGCGAGCCAAGTAACATCTCTGCATTCGGGGGTTAGTCTAACCTTGTCCTGCGTCAGGCGTATCTCCCGAGCAGTGTATTAGATGACGCTCTCTTATCGCCACTTCTCGTCTTATTCCTTAGATGGCGTTGGTTCAACAGAAGTGTGTGCAATAGGAAGGACGGACGCCAGGACGGATGGACAGACAGACAGACAGACAGCCAGACAGACAGACAGACAGACAGACAGACAGACAGACAGACAGATGCTGTGATTTTGTTGTCTGCCGTAATGTTTGCCGACAGGACCTCACCGTGTGCGAAGCCCTAGGGACGGCTTTATGCTCTCCGATAGTAGAGTACCGAGTACTCAAAATTGTCAGCTACATTTTTTAAGCATTCTTTTTATAGATAGAACAGCTACAGATGTGAGCGGAGCCAGGGTTGCCAGGTTACGCTCATAATAAACGGATTTGGGCTTGTTTTACGCCGCGTCACCTGTAAAATTTTCCAGTAGCTTGCCGCGTTTTAGGGCTTATCTACATTTTTACTTTTTTGACGTAAGCATGTGGGAGGTAGTGGCCAGATACTGCACCAGGGTGGCCAATCCTTCTCTGGTGAGGGAGTGCGTTCCCGGCGGTGTTTGCCGTTGAGGCCGCACCCCAGGCCTCTTAATGCAGTTCCATCAACACGCGGATTTTTTTTTAATCCCGCTATAAACTGCGCGGTACCGGCATTTGAACCACGGACCTCTTGCATGCGAGGCGGATGCTCTAACCACTACGCCATCGCCGCGCCTACCATTTTTACTGCAATTATATTTATTACAGCGAAAGCTGTATATTGCTCGGAGAAACAAAAATAAAAACCATTTGGCATTAATGTCATGCATGAGCGGTCCGTGTTGGCTGTGTGTCAGTTACGTCATTCTCAGCGTCGTATAGCAAGCACGTGCGCCATTGGTCAAACTGGGAGCGGTGCCGAGCACGCGCGAATCAGTTTCTACAGAGAGCTTCCACGTGGGTAACCGAAGGATTCTACGAACTTCCCAACAGCGGAGAACTCTAGAAAAGCGCCGACAGGGGAAACGTGAGAGAGCTCGCATTCGTCGAACCGATGGTGCATTCTGGGATCAAAAAACAGGCCCGGGAGGACGAGGGCCGGCAGCAACTGCGTACCGGTGATGTGGCAGTTTTCCAAGTCACGCTAAATAGTGCACGGGAGCGCGAGAACCGGTGGTGGGCAGATCCTGCAAAGCACGCCGCCGTGTTGGCTCACGATGTCAAGCGCTTAACAACGGCGCGCCGTACAAGCGCCGTTGCAGGCACATCAGAATCGACAGTATGGTTGTGGGAGTGCGTTCGGTGGGAGTTTCTCTGGTGGCACGTTGGCTTCGGCTGTGACGTCTGTGACCATCTGTGGTTTGAGAACAACCTGGCAACGATCGACGGAATTTGGTCTCTAGAACAATGGGGTACACTGGAGCCACCGCGTGGAGCCACCGCGTCAGTGTAACAATGGAGCCACCTCGTCAGTGTAATGGAGGTACACTGACGCGGTGGCTCCCGGCTGCTCCAGACATCGGTCAGTTTCGCATGTGGGGCCGTATGTTTCAGGTTTCCCTGGTTAATCAATTGTACGGAGTGGTTGGGCAGTGATATTTAGCGATCACCTCATTGACACATAGCGCGTTTGTTGATGAGCCATGGTGGTCACATTTCGAAAGAGGAAAAATGCTGGAGGCCTGTGTACAGTGCACGCAATGCCAGGGCTCGTAGGACACGTTAAAGAACAAAGGATGGTCAAAATATCTGGAGCCACGGCGTCCCTTTTGACCATGCTGTGATTTTAAAGCGTTCAACGCCTGATATGATTATTATTGTTATTAAGTCGAACATAGGTTTAGAAAATCAATAAGTGACGTTAATAACGCAGTAAAGAACGTGCATAAACCTGTCACTGTTTTTCAAACAGAGGCCTTCGATGACATCCGGTTTCGTCCATCGATGTGCCCTAATAGCATCGGTGAGCAAGAAGAGCTTCAGAAAATAGCCCGCTCATTTTCAAATTTTCTTCCCTTATATGGCAAAATATTTTCAAACAAATGTTGTTTGGAGCTCCATTAAAATAGTGAGAAGTTTACTTGAACTTTATGCACATTTCTTTTAGCTGAAAAGCTAAAGAGACACTTTCATCACCCCTGAAAAAAAAAAAAACTTGAAAACGTGCTTTCAGTTTTGATTTTAGGAACTGGTAAATGAGGTGACTGAAAGTTTTTTTTTTTGGTGGGGGGTGGGGCGGGGGGTACAATGCTTGCAATCTTGAAACCGTCTAAAAAGTAAATATCTACACTCATTTATAAGCACCGCGCACTGACCAGAGGAAGATGCATTGCTCACACTGCTGCGTCTCAAAGTCTTTGACATTCTCCGTTACGGGCACGCAGAAAAGAGACGCGTGTGCGCGTCCCCCATGTATGCCGGCCACAATCCGCCGCCAGATAGAGGGTGCGAGACGCGCACGTTGCGTTCCATTTTCCCCGAAGATGTCTCAAGGTTACTTTTTTTATTCGCTACGCTACGTATTCTGGCGCTGAAGTCAGACTGGAAAAGTAGACTGAAGGGTGCCTATAGTTCAGTACGTTTTCCTTGCAAGAATTAACTAAAGTGGTGTTTTGAACTTTCCTTCGTATTTGAGTGACATTTGCAATGTAATTAACAACATTTTTAACGATCAAAAAATTGTTGAATATTCGCTCTTTTTTGAGGGAGGGAAGTTTTGTGATTATTGGTTGCTCGGCAGCATGTGGCAGCACTAAGCGGCACTTACGATAGTTTTAAGCTTGTGATCGGGAATGTTTTTTTTTTTCGGCCAACCTAACCTGAAGTACATCCTCGTTCTTGGAGAGCACAGCCATGTGCAGTACATTGCGGTCGTCGTTGTTCCGTGACTCGATGTCGGCGCCGCGGCCCAGCAGCAACTTGACCACCTCCACGCTGCCGCTGTCCACGGCTCCCAGCAGAGGGCTGTTGCCTTCCACGTCCCGGTCTTCAATGCCAGCGCCTCTGCGAGAGACACTGCACTATGGCTGAACAGTTCGCACACATGGCCTGGGATGTAGGCAGAATTTTTTTTTGGTGTTAGGGGGGGAGGGGGACATTGATGTGAAGTGGGTCGACGGTCAGGTAGATCTATACTGTCATTTCGGGCTTCACATGCCAAAAAAAAAAAAAAATGAGGAGGTGGATATGGACCCAATGTCCCTGGCTATACGCCACTGCGCACGAAACCACATTTCGTGTGGATCACCACACGAGTCTACAAGTGCTGCACGTGACAGGCCTACCCACGTTTTCTTAAATTGACACTAAGTTTTGGTGTATCCGCAGAGCACGCTCATAAGGGAAGCTGCGTTGTCCAGAACACCAAGGCCCGTATTCACAAGTAAAGCGTCTACGCCGAACATTTTCGTAAGAGAATATTTCAGCCAATAACCATGCGGGGCTTGTCCGTAGTAAAGCCGGCTAGTCAACGGGAAAAGGCACTTACGAAAGGCAAGTTTTGTGGATTTGTATCCAGCTATATATTGATGCGACAGCGTTAAGGAGCTTGTTTGGCGGAAATTCTAACGTAGGCGTCCTTGATTATGAGCGAAAAATTATCTTGTGCGTGACCGAAAACCAGGAAGGCTGCAAATAAAATAAATAATAAAAAATTGCGGGTGCGAGTGAGGATGGAGCCCGGGTCGTACATGTGTCTAGCGAGTGTTCTGCCATGCAACCACGCATTCCTTTTTTTTCCTTCATGGTATTTATTAAAATATGTGCTATAATCAACACAAAATGACACTAATAGTATGGAACTTAAGTACGATCACACAGTGACAATAAGCGCTATAGTGTTACTGAGGAAACAATTGATGATTAACGAGGTTCAATAGAGCAGCGAGAGTTCTTCAAGTCGTGTTATACAGAAAAAGTGGCAAGGCTGAGCACCTCACCAAGATGAGCCACCGGAATTTCCCCGCTTTTAAACATAAAAGCCCGTGGAGCGTTGACGCCCCGCCGCGGTGGTCTAGTGGCTAAGGTACTTGGCTGCTGACCCGCAGGTCGTGGGTTCAAATCCCGGCTGCGGCGGCTGCATTTCCGATGGAGGCGGAAATGTCGAGGCCCGTGTGCTCAGATTTGGGTGCACGTTAAAGAACCCCAGGTGGTCAAAATTTCCGGAGCCCTCCACTACGGCGTCTCTCATAATCATATAGTGGTTTTGGGACGTTAAACCCCACAAATCAATGAACCGTGGAGCGTTGTGATATGACTGTAAAACTTCGTGTACTTAGCACTTTTTCTATTGTCATTATGGGTGACTCTAGCGTTGTCCCGTGTTTTTACTTTTTTTCTTGCCAATATTCTACCACTTTCATTCGCTGAAATATTCACACTACAACTTAATAACGCGTTTAAAAAAGGCAGGCGGTCTAAATTATTCCAGATTCTCACGCTACGGGATGCCTGATAACCACACGGTTTGGCACGTTGAGCATTGGTGTAAATCAATGCATGAACTTATGGCAGCGAATAACCACCAGTTAATGAATATTAGTCATGATTATACAACGCGAGCTGGTGCTATAACGGTGCTGGTAGTATGTGAGAGGTGACGGTATTCAATCTGTTGTATTTCTCTGCATTTTGAATGCGCCCATGTCTTTCGTCAGAAACCGGGACATCGTTCCCCGTTTCAGAGAGAGAGAGGGGGAAAGGAAAAGCAGGGAGCTTAACCAGATTGCACTGTTTTCTACCCTACACGGCATAAGGGGGAAAAGGGGAGGAAATGAACAGAGAAAGGAAGTAGGAAGGAGAGGACAACCAATACGCTCACACGCATGGCAGTGTTAACTACGCATAACCAGAAGGTTTTGATGTGCGACCTGTTGAAGTGAATCCACGACGTTAAAGGAACACTAGAAAAAACGAAAACAGTGACTTCTTTTAGATTGATAAATTTCACTCTGATAACTCCAATGCCATAAGTTTCATGAGTTCATTATTCGCTGAGATAATCGAAAATGAACTTAAGTTTTGTGCCAGAATCTTTGCGCGTGACGTAACAAAATTTGAAATCTATTTTTTTATATTTCCGTGACATTTGCTCGATGAAATTTTCTGAAACTTCGTATGCTAGGCCTATGGCACCGACAGATGACAGTTTACTTTAATTTTGTCGATTAGAAGTTGCGTGTGACCCATCAAAATTTATGACGCCACGGTGTTTGGTGCGGCAGTGTCTTTTCGTGCCTTCTTACGCCTACGAAGCGTGATGTCGCAATAAGAGAGATGTTTTCGTAATTATGAATTTGTTCTTAACTAATACGCAAAAAATCTACGACTTGCCGGCATCCAGGACTTACCGCGGGTTTAAAAACGATGGGGTTGCCGTTCCGGCAGGTGTGTTACGTTTATCAATTAGTTCAGTGATGACAAATTTCAGAAAGCGGCTAAAAGAGGCCAAGGAAAAGAATGCCTCCGGTGTACGCTGAAACTTAATTGCTGCAGTCTGACCAGTGACGCACTTGTCCAGCAGGAAGGCGACGATGCGGGGTCGGTCGTTGGTCGCCGCCAAAAACAGGGGCGTCTTGTTTCCGTCGGCCAGCACGTCGGTGGCGGCACCGTGGTCCATGAGCAGCTGGCACATGGGAACGCCGCCTCGCATAGCCGCAAGGTGCAGAGCTGTCAGGCCGGTCGATGACGAGCAGTTCGGGTCGACGCCTGCGCACGCCAGGCAGGTGGGTTCGAAAAAAGGTTCGGGCGAGTTACGTTGAGTTATGCTTCAAATATAAGTTGTCTCTCTTTTCTTCCCATGTATATATATATCACTCAGCAATATGCTTAGGATATTGTTAATGCATGCCTCATATGTTGACATTAAGAAACTGACTATCGTTTTTCTGAAGTATATGCGTGAATCGTTTTTATAATCTCTATTATCGTTGATGAGATTATACGCTGACGTGGGTTCTCGTGATTGCAGAGGAAGGCCTGACGGTTGATTGATATGTGGGGTTTGACGTCCCAAAACCACCTTATGACTATGAGAGACGCCGTAGTGGAGGACTCCGGAAATTTTGACCACCTGGGGTTCTTTAACGTGCGCCCAAATCTGAGCACACGGGAATACAGCATTTTCGCCTCCATCGAAAATGCAGCCACCGCAGCCGGGATTCGATCTCGCGACCTGCGGGTCAGCAGCCTAGTACCATAGCCACTAGACCACCGCGGCGGGGCTGCAGAGGAAGGCTTGCGTTGTTGCTCTGTTTGCCGGAACTTTTAATTTGTAAAATTTTCTTTCATCTGTTATTATTCAGTGCCAATGTCGGCCATTTCAACGCAGC
Organism: Rhipicephalus microplus; assembly: GCF_043290135.1. Taxonomy (NCBI): domain Eukaryota; kingdom Metazoa; phylum Arthropoda; class Arachnida; order Ixodida; family Ixodidae; genus Rhipicephalus; species Rhipicephalus microplus. Next base: position 30,389,084 of record NC_134704.1, on the reverse strand, counting down.
GTTGGAGTAGCAGGGCGTCGGAGTAATTTAGAGTGCGTGAGCGTTAACCTGAAGTTAACCTAAGGTTATCCTGCAACGCACGCAGATATGAGTACATATACGAGTGTTTTTTTTTCTTTTATTATTCTAGTTGGATTTTGACGGTAGCAGCGAGCGAAATTCCACGACAATCATTATTCTTCTAATCCGTTATTGTGCTGAGTGAAACGGTTTGGCGAAGTTGAGGAATGGGAATGGTACGACACATCGATGAGACCTGGTCATTCTGTCTGTTCTAATACATAGTTCGTTCACGTGTTCGTTGAGACCGTGTCGCGTGGTTCGAGATGAGTGTGCGAACCTTTTTCCAAGAGGAAGCGCGCGATCTCGACGTGGTTGTTCTCGACAGCGTAATGCAGAGGCGTCTTGTTCTGCTTGTCCCTCCTGGAGAGAACAGCCACGGGAATGTCCTGCAGTAGCGAAACACCGCATAAGTGCGTGTTCTTTGCGATTGTCGATGTTCAACTATATACGACAAGCCTTTTCAGGTATACAAACGTGCCTCTTCTTTGCCGATCGACAATAGGTGCAAGTATGCAACCTAACGCATTTTGACATTCTCTGTCCCCGTTTTTTTCGTAGTTTCACTGAATTACTCTGGCGCGAAGATATACTTGAAATCACCTACCTAACAAAATAACTTATTGCTGTCATGTGCAGGATAGTTTGATATATCTGCAACTAACACGTTAAGTGCAGCAATATATAGAAAAATGAAAGCACCGAATTACAGGAGGGACGCTTTGAGTCATGTATTACACGACGAAATTGATTTTAGAGTCATTCCAAAACGTGGAATCAGTGTCAACCTCACAACCTTCAGTTTCACCCTCACAAGCGGTTGACAGTGAAGTAAACAACACGAATGTTTTCTTGGCTTCATGCGCGTATAGTTCTTGTAGAATCTGCTGGAGATGTTGCACTACGAAAACGATGTTTAATCCTTTAAATGCCTGGCGTTTCTGATTTAGTTGGTCGCTGTACGAGCCACATTCACCTAATCAAGGTGCGCATGTGACCTGGCTATAGTTGATATTCCATATTCTATACGTGAGTAACGCGGGAACAGCACAGCGTCAGCCCTCGATGATTCCAATTGTCCTTGTGAATCTCCCGAGCTTTTCACGAAGCTACAGTATCACGAATGACTGAAGGTGCAGTTCTGGGCCAGTGCGCAGGCACTGCGTCAATTGGGGTAAGATTAAAACGTGTTTTTAGTCTACACATATCGTATTGCCGGCGAAAGGTGCTCGCCTCTTTTTGTATTTCCTGGCACAGCAGGCACACGGCCTGCAGGCCCCCCTCCTTGGCGGCGATGTGAAGCGGCGTAAGGCCCTTCTTGTCCACGGCGTGGATGTTGGCGCCGTGACTCAGCAGGAGTCGAACCACCTCGGCATCGCCCAGGGTGGCCGCGTTGTGCAGCGCAGTGCGACCCTGTTTGTCTGTCACCTGCGCGTATACAGACCGACACGTAAGGTGCGTATATACTCCTTGTCGCATCACAAACACTCCAGTGCGAATTTCTTACGACTGACAGCTCTTGAATGCGTCGGACGCATGACAGTTTATTGGTGCACGTTAGGTCGCGGCGGCTGCATTTTTGATGGAGGTGAAAGGTGTTTGAGACCAGTGTACAAAGTTACACGGTCAAAAACACCAGGTGGATGAAATGTTCTGAAGCCTCCGCTATGTCGTTCCTCACAATTATATAGTGGCTTTGCGACGTTGAATTCCAACAAATAATTATTGACAGGCCCCAGACATTTTGTGGAAAAAAACTTAACGCCATAGGATGCCACTCTCATGCTCTTCAGCCACGATGATGGAGGAGTAATTAAAAATGTATCGTTTGAGTTGTCGGTCATGTGGTGCTTTGTCATAAGAATAATTGTTTTACTGACTCGAAGTACATCAAATATTAGTGGATTCTTAACGAAAAATAAAACTGAGATTTTTTATCATTTTCGTGGTTAGTGACATACCGAACATGCAATCAAACCGCACAGAGCCTCTGTCAAAGTGACAGATCTTTAGCATATACCCATAATACTGCTAGTGAAACGAATTCGCATTGAACTTGAAAGAGGTCAAATGCACTCAAAGCTCTACGTCTGTTACTTCTTTGTCATCAGTGACCACAAATGGCAAATGCGAATCGAGTACACAAGTTTTTACACGTATTCCGCAGGAAATATCGCCTAAAACAATACATGTCTTCCCACAAGTGCATAGCTACGAGCAGCAGTTTTAGAAAACACGCTACAATCGAACGGCTGTAGAAATATGTTAAACACTAGGTTTTAAAATATGCCACAATCAAGTGCGACTCGTGACCTAACATGATAATCTGGTACAATAAATTCCGACCGATGCGCTTTCATTACGTAATGGCAATTCGCGATGCATTTTTGGAGTTATCTGTGAAGGTGCTAGAGGCCCGTTTGCTTAGATTGATATAGACAGAAAGAATATAGGAAAAGGGGGCACACATGTTCATGTGCATAGGTGCGGCCTCCTCCTGTTTAATAATCTACTTGGTGGGGGTAGGGGATGTCTGCCTCATACCATTTCTTAGTCGAACATGTTCCGTCATAATTTTGATTGATTTATTGATTGTTTGATTGATTGATTGATTGGATTGATATGTGGGGTTTAACGTTCCAAAACCACTGAATGTTTATGAGAGACGCCGTAGCGGAGTGCTCCAGAAATTTCGACCACCTGGGTCTCTTTAACATGCCTCCAAATCTGAGGACACGGGAGCATACAGCATTTTCACCTCGGTCGAAAATGTAGCCACCACAGCCGGGATTCGATCCCGTGACCTGCGGGTCAGCTGCCGAGTACCTTAGCCACTAGACCACCGCGGCGGGGCGCCGTCATAATTTCAAGTGCCGGGTCAAGGCCATGCAGTTTTTTGGCTGTTGATTTCAATTAACTGTTTGTATTCTACCTTTGCGCACAAGAAGCGAGTGACCGAAGGCAGGCCTTTGTGAGAAGCACGCTATTGCTTCAGTTTCAACTTACAACCCATTGCGGAACTTTTTTTTTTCGGACTCGACCGGGTGTATCGGGAGAGGGAGGAGAGGGCGCTGAGGTAAAACTTTACGTCCTCCTCTCCCTTTAATGGGGGACGCCGTGCCCGCCTATGCGCATGCGGTTAATGCACCCAGCGTATGCGGGATATAGGGATGACCTCTACGAAAGGAAGGCTCACCTCTTTGTCCACGCTGGCGTAGGGCAGCAGACAGCGCACCACGTGACTGTTGCCAGATAAGGACGCATGGTGCAATGGCGTCATGCCCCAAGCGTCGATGGCATTGGCTCCCGTGCCTACCGCCGTCATGAGCGTCTGGATCATCAGCGAAGCCGAATCCTCGCACGCAAGGATTATGCTCTGCACGTAGAAAAAACAAGTGAAACGGAGATAAACAATAAAGTTATGGAAACACCAAAGTAAGAAATGGCAGAAAATTGTAACGGGAATGTTTCTTAAGCCCGCGTCCCGGGCGGGGAGCTGGAATAATTGGTAACTTACGAAGAGCAACTGCGAAATCCGCGGTGTTCATACATTTTTAATCGATAAATCTATTTCTAAAAATCTGTCGCTGTTCAGCGAAAATGTTTGTGCTTTCGAGTGTTAGGAAACGCGGAAGGGCACTGATGAATGAAATGATGGACTGGTCTTGTTGCTAACAATGCCTAAAAGGCTTTATAGGGGGAGTAAAATAGTTATGTTACCAACGTGATGTTAAATTGTAGTGACATATTTAGTGATTGGGTATCCCATCAAGCATAATCTTAAATTGGGCCCAAATGCTGCGGTTGGTGTAAATATGAGAGAGAGAGAAATCAAACTTTGATCTCTGCGTGTCGGCTCCCAGCAAACCACTGCCTTCCTCCGTCTCGAAGAAGGACGAGATAGATAGATAGATAGATAGATAGATAGATAGATAGATGCGAGTGAAAGGGAGTTATGGAGCAAGGTGCGAACAATCATTGTTCAGAACGAACTTACCCTCCTTTTTTCTGGTCTCACAAACTTGGCGACGTAGTGCAGGGGTGTGAAGCCCATTTTATCCTTCACATTTGGATCTGTGGAAAAAAAATAATTCTCATATTCAAACTTGCTACGAGCATCAACGTATACCGGAAATCGCACTGAAAAAACTTCAATAGGCTCTGTTTTGCAGACACCGATGAAACAGTGAAGCTGGTGTCACACAGGTCCCGTTAATCAGGGAGGCGATCGCCGGGCTAATTCCAAGGGCCGAAGTATCGGCCCCCCGAACCGCACCGCGAAAGCTTGGACAATTTAGAAATGGTCCTTTTTGGCGCGCCAGCGGACGCTGGCTGTGGCCCAAAGAACAAGTCAGAGCCGAGAGTTGATAAATAAACAAAGTTATATTCTCAATAATGGCAGATCGAAAACAACACACGAGAATGCACGCTCCACAATAGTTGCATACAATATGTCACCAATCAAACAACGTACTACACAGTACAATCAGCCACACTCGAAACAACGGACACAGACAACAATACGCACTACAATGCAGTCGCATGCATTGAACAACCAAGACACTTAAAGACTAAAGAGATAGGAAACCTATTCAGTCCAAAGTTCTTGGAACAAAAGTCTGGATGATACTCTTCCGAGAATCACTCACTCAAAGTCCAGCGTTGATGTCGTTCCGCTGCCCCTGAAGTTTCTCTTCCAGGAAACCTCGCGTCTTCAATTGGCCCCTCTCCAAGCTTCAAACTTCTTTGCCGCAAACACGTCGGCTTCACACACGCAGCTGTTGCCACGGTAAACACACACTCTTGCCTGTAGCTCGAGTCGTCACCCTTCAGGTGGAAATCATCTTCCTCTCCTGCTTTGTCTCTATGGACAAAACCTTCGCCGACCACACGGCGGAATCCCTACGCGCTCTGGCGCTAACTTCCGTCTTCTCCTGCTCTCGCGTCTCGGCCGCTCAATTAAATACCTTCCGCGTGAGATTCCAAAAGGTTCTCGTCATTTCGTCGGCGCGATACGCAGCGAAGGCTAGGGAGAGGCGCGAGACTACACGAGGGTCGTCCCCGGCAGATGACTCAACCCGGCATAACACGCCCCTTTCCTTCTAGAAATTTCCTGTGCTTGCTCGGCCGCCGTTGTGGGGTGAGGAAGTTCGTCGGCGAAGCCACGCTTCCGCGGGGAGAGGAACCGTGCCCGGGGAGCTTGTTTTCTTTTTCCTTTTTCTTTTATCGTAGACCTCGCGGCGTCACTCCGGTGTTTCGTCGCGAGGAGTTGGCGGCTCGCTCTTTTTGAGCGCTTGTTCTGTGACACTGCCCCCCCCCCCCACTTTAAGAATATTATCTCATAATATTCAAAACCCCACAAACGAGCGCGAACAGTCACCACACACTTAAAGACTGTAACATAGTCCGTCGCTCATGACACTTCACATTCACAATAGATCACTCAATACAATCGTACATTGTAGTTCAATTCCACAACACATGAAATATAGCCACAGGTACATGACTACAACACTTCATCACACATTCCAAACAATACAAACGTACAAAGTTCTGTCTTCACAACAATTATACAACACTATACATCACATCATCGCACAGAACACTTTGACTCGCTCGGCATACACTTGTGACACAGGATAACAAGATTATTGACACAACATATGTCACTCAGCCCTGCCAAACACATTCCGATTCCACCTCAGCACCTATCCTGAGTATTTCGAGCTGCGCTTGCGTCCTTTCTTGCGGTGCTCGCTCGATCTCTTCTTATTCTTTTTGCTCGTTTTGTTCCGGCGAGCCTCTTCCAACGACGGTATCTGAGGCAGCGTCTCAGCCATCGTTGTCACTTCCGACACTGCTAACGGGTCATGACGCTCAACCGATCCTGCCCGGTTATTCACCCGCTTGTTCACGTCCCAACATTTGGCCTGGCTGGCCAACTCCGTCACCTTTACACTGTCGCTGGGTTGAGGTCGTGCCGACGTAAGTCCAGCTGCTCGGCCCGTGAAGTCATTCAACACGATCATGTTCTCATTCGCTGTCTCTTGCGCCGCGGCTTCACCTTGGGCTCTAGTGAGATCCGTCACGGGATGCTCCTCCACTGTATCTCGCGGTCGCTGGGTTGGCGAAGGCTCTATCTTAGGGTCTTCTCCCAAACATTCCGGATCATTCGGTCCTCGCGCCCCGTCGATGTTCCCGATGACAAGGTCGTACAGGGGGGTCGTCATGCATAAAGTAGTAACCTTCCCGCTGAAGTACGGGGTTCCAACCTCAATTTCTTCTTCGGGAAGCATTCGAACCGTACGGTCAATTAGGCAAACCGGTTTCGTTTTGCCTGTTAACTCACTCTCCCGCACCAGATTTCTCCGCACGATAACAGTGGAGCTGCCGGTATCTCTTAACACCGTAATCTTTTTGTCCGCAATTTTTCCAGGCAGCGTTGGCATCCCTTCGTAACACCGGTTGGCTGTTTTGTCATTACAGCACCCACAATGGGAATTTTCTCCCCATTTTTCAACTCTACGAATCCGTCGGTGACGGCATTATTACCGGATTTCGGTGCCGCTTGCACACAGGATACCTGGTGAGTTTGACTCACTCCGTTTCGACAAGCGTCTGCTTTGTGCCCAGTCTGATCACACTTGAAACATTTTACAACCGTAGGGCTCGTAAAGATCACTCGACAGTTTTTCGCGCGATGACCCACTCGGTTACACAGAAAACATCGAGGAATGCTCTCCGGTGCACGCTTCTTTTCTTCGGGAACCGATGTCTTCGAATCTTCGGGACAATCCTTTTTGACGTTGGCCAAATTAGTGCCACTTTGCGCTTCCAAGAATTGATCAGCCAATTCAAGCATTCTTTCAAGTGACTCAGCCTTCCTCTCTTTCAAGTACAGCGACAGGCTTGGGTGGCAACTAGTAACTCTAAGCTCATCGTACTCCTGCGCTGTCCCTGAAAGTTCAATCCATCTGTCGAAATAATGGCAAAGTCGGGTGGCATACTGCGTAGCCGTCTCACCATCAGCTGGATTTCCTGTCCGAAATCTGTCCCGGAAACCTTCTACGGTAAATCTAAATCGCTTCAGCAAAGCAGTTTTCACCTTTGCATAGTTGGCTGCATCGGTCAGCGTCAGCCTACCGTACACACTGAGCGCTTCACCACTCAAGCAAGTGCTCAAAGCAGTTGCCCATTGATGTTCCGGCCAATTCTGGCTCCTTGCAATCGTCTCAAATCGGTGAAGGTACGCGTCAAGGTCGTCCTTCCTTTCATTAAACGCTACGAGCAGCTTGCTCGGGTTCAAGCGGAAGCCATGATCTTCCCGTTCGCTGCTTTCAACTCTAGCTTGGACGGGAGTTTCACTTCGCTGTTGCAAACGGAGCCGCTCGAGTTCCATCTCGTGCTGCCGCTGCCGTTCCCTTTCAGCCATCTCCGCTTCTCTTTCTTCTTTCGCCCTCTCAGCTGCCAGTTTTTCTCTCTCCAGCTCCCACTTCAATTGTTGCTCTCTTTCTTTTTTCAGCTGTCGCTCCTTTGCCTCTCTTTCTTCTCTCGCCCTTTCGGCTGCCATCTTTTCTCTCTCCAGCTCCAACTTCAATTGCTGCTCTCTTTCTTCTTTCAGCTGTCGCTCCTTTGCCTCTCTTTCTTCTTTCTCTCTCGCAGCTGCCAACCTTTCTCGTTCCAATTCAGCTTCCTTTTCCGCTTTGGCTCTTTCGACCGCCAACCTTTCTTTTTCCAGCTCAGCTGCTTTTTCTTCTTTGGCCCTCTCCTTTTCTTCTTTTTCCTTCTGGGTTACCCACTTCCGTAGTTCGACACCAGAAAGACCCATCTTCTCACCAAGAGCTACTAACTTTTCGAGATCCATCGTGTCTCGCAATTAAAGTCTGGCCGTGTGCAAAAAGTAACTGCCTAAATCAGCCTATCGGAACACTCCCCTGCACTTGTTAACGAGAACACTGAACAACACACAAAATAGTTCCGATAGCACTATCAACAACTCGAGGCTCTTTCTCACTACTTTGGACACACTGTGCACCAAAAGGTCTTGTGTCGCGGACGCCAGATTAATTGTCACACAGGTCCCGTTAATCAGGGAGGCGATCGCCGGGCTAATTCCAAAGGCCGAAGTGTCGGCCCCCCGAACTGCACCGCGAAAGCGTGGACAATTTAGAAGTGGTCCTTTTAGGCGCGCCAGCGGACGCCGGCTGTGGCCCAAAGAACAAGTCAGAGCCGAGAGTTGATAAACAAACAAAATTATATTCTCAATAATTGCAGATCGAAAACAACACACGAGAATGCACGCTCCACAATAGTTGCATACAATATGTCGCCAATCAAACAACGTACTACAAAGTACAATCAGCCACACTCGAAACAACGGACACAGACAACAATACGCACTACAATGCAGTCGCATGCATTGAACAACCAAGACACTTAAATACTAAAGAGATAGGAAACCTATTCAGTCCAAAGTTCTTGGAACAAAAGTCTGGATGATACTCTTCCGAGAATCACTCACTCAAAGTCCAGCGTTGTTGTCGTTCCGCTGCCCCTGAAGTTTCTCTTCCAGGAAACCTCGCGTCTTCAATTGGCCTCTCTCCAAGCTTCAAACTTCGCCGGAAACACGTCGGCTTCACACATGCAGCCGTTGCCACGCGTCTTCGCTCGATAGCGGTAAACACACACTCTTGCCTGTAGCTCGAGTCGTCACCCCTCAGGTGGAAATCATCTTCTTCTCCCGCTTTGTCTCTACCGACAAAACCTTCGCCGACTACACGGCGGTATACCCTACGCGCTCTGGCGCTAACATCCGTCTTCTCCTGCTCTCGCGTCTCGGCCGCTCGATTAAATACCTTCCGCGCGAGATTCCAGAAGGTTCTCGTCATTTCGTCGGCGCGATACGCAGTGAAGGCTGGGGAGAGGCGCGAGACTGTACGAGGGTCGTCCCCGACAGATGACTCAACCCGGCATAACACGCCCCTTTCCTTCTAGAAATTTCCAGTGCTTGCTCAGCCGCCGTTGTGGGGTGAGGAAGTTCGTCGGCGAAGCCACGCTTCCGCGGGGAGAGGAAGTGTGCCCAGGGAGCTTGTTTTCTTCTTTCTTTTTCTTTTATCGTTACCTCGCGGCGTCACTCCGGTGTTTCGTCGCGAGGAGTTAGTGGCGCGCTCTTTTTGAGCGCTCGTTTTGTGACAGCTGGGAGCGTTCCCTTTTTCGAGCAAATGCATTTCAATATTTTGCAAGCCTTTCTCATATGTTGTATGACTGCTCTTTGTTGGACGCTCTTTGTTAAGCTTCGAGGTGGTAATATAGCCAACACCTTTTATAGCCGTCAAGCATCGCTTGACAGTGGTGTGACTATAACGCGCACGTCATTTGTTGGGCTGACTGTTGTTTCATTCCTTTTAGTGAAAGTTGTGTGCAGTGGGATTTACCCAATGTGTAAGGGACATGCGCCTTTATGACGATGCTAGTTTCACGGTACACCGCACAGATCTCTGTGGCACGTTCCTGTTTCTTGTGGCTAGCTGTTTCTTTCATTTTAAGCGGACCAGAAAGTAGGGGTGGAATTTATCCAATGTCTGTGCCGCGCAACCGTTTATGATGTTACTAGGCATCCCGTTTTTGATGTTACTAGGCATCCCCAGCGTTACTAGGCATCCCGCGCTAGGAAGGCACAACCACGAACAACTTCGCTGTTAGGAAGAATCAGTATTTTTTTTTAAGAGACAAAGCCTCTTAAAGCGGCACCTGTTCAACGCTCGTAGTAGTGCGTAACATGTCTTACGCTTTGACCTGCAAGGTGGTGCCGGTGGGAGATTTCTCCTGTGCGTTGTTGAGCAATAAAAAATTTGCAGCGTGTGCGTTAACTAAAAGCCGAATTCTCCGCCTCTCATTTCCCATTAGCAGCCATTGGCATGTACATTGAGCACTATCTGACTGAAAAAAGTTTGCTACGTCATACTCGCTGGGCGTAACCTCCTAGGTTTTAGAAAGGTTTAGTGAGCGTTGGGCCGCAGTGCCATGAATACAGTGAACTAGTATATACCATGAACTCGAGGTTGTTAAAGGTGGGAAGTAGACACGAAGCGCAAGCCGTAAAAAAGAATGCATGTGCCACCTCTCGTTTAGTCCTTGGAATATCCGCTGGATGGCGGTGCATATGCGGAATATATGATGAAGAGATGCGAGATGGTGGTACTTGGAGTGTTGACTAGGTGGACGAACGGACACACAGACAGATGCATGGGCGGACGCACCGATGGCTGCACGGAAGGGTGGACGCATGTACGGACGCAGGGGCGGATGCAAGGACGAACGCAGAGATGGACGCACAGATGAACGTGCGGACGCCCGAACAGACGCACGCACGGACGGGTAGATGGACACAAGGACGGTCACACAGACGGACGCATAAACGGACGGAAGCAAGAACGAATGGACGGATGGATGCTTCGCCCCACTCTTCATCATTCACCCCGTGGATATGCTGCCATTTTTTTTTTGAAATAGCTTTACGAAGAAACAGAACGATGATGCCTGCCAAAGTAGGAGAACTATATATTGGTAAAATTACGCGTCGACGTCAACATGGGTGTTTCGTTTCTAATCTGAGCTGGAATATGGTCAACATTAGATGCTAAATACTTGTAATAAGACGGCTCGAAGATGTAAGTCATCTTCTTCTTTTTAGTCTGAGTAAACTGCATTAAACCCCCTTCCCTCATCCTGAATGTTTTCTCCAGCCAACGCGGTTTTTCATCACCTTCTGCACTACTGTTCCACTGCTGTTCTGCTCTGCTGTTACACCATTGTCTGCAATATCAGAAGTGTTGCAGCTCCAACGAGCTGGTCATCTATGAACTCAGCTTGTACTAGTGCGGTACATAAAGGAAGGAAACACGACACAAACGTAAAGAAAAAGGTAGGCGCTATGAAACTAGCGCCAACCTTTTTCTTTTCTTGTGTAGTATTTGCTTCTTGTATATACTATGCTATTACAAGCTAAGTTCTTGCAATATGAAATCTTTGACTGCAAAGGCAGTGGATTTACTAAAATTTCTTTAGTTGTATGTATTACACTACACTTTCTCAATATATGTGCTTCGTGGTCCTTATACGTTATAAGAGTTGTGAACGAAAAAAACAAAAACAAAAATCAAACACATGCATTTTCGGCTAACTTCAGGGATTCTAGAAGACAGTGAATAAAGAAAGGTCATTGTAACTAAGATTCTTCAAGTACAGTTTGCAATCCAACTTTAATGACATAATGGCGCGACCAATGCCTCCGTGGACGTCACGTGATTTTGCGTCGCCTCCGAGATCTGTCCTCCTTTGACCGAGCGACAACGGGATGCAATGACGTCATCGTGTGACGTCACTTCATGTGACTGCCTAGTGACGTTATGATGGCGTCATGGATTTCGCGTGTATTTGGCATCATGATGGCGTCATAAATTGATGTCATCGCGTGATAATACCTTGCACAACTCGGGTTGACGTCGGCGCTGACTATTCGCTTTCGCTGAGGCACTTGAGGCCTTCGTCTTGATAATTTAACCTTATTCAACACTTTCGTCACTCAGGCTGTAACAATTGCTACTCGGGTGAATCCTACTTCAGCACTGGCTACAGAACCGCAATAAAACAAGGAAGAGAAAGAAAGAAATGGGTAAAAAAAAAGATCAGCGTAGTGAGTGACGGTGCGTGTTTCAGCGCGGGGACGAGTGCCAAAGACGAGCGCTTCAGTGAAAGAAAAAGCTGTGGGAAAATACTCTGCAAGTTGGCGTTGGCAAACGCTTGACGAGTGTGCTCGTTCAGCAATCTGTCAACATCTGCGGCTTTCAGAGAGCTAGTAATGCCTCGCTCCGTCACCTTTTATGGTTGTGTTCGTCGTTTGCTAATAAATCATAGTCTCTTTTAGTGGCCTATCTTTTTTTGGGTTGTACTTCAAATTTCGCTAGCTTTCTCGCATTCTCGAGGATGGATTTATTGCTTGGCAGGCTGTGCAGACGATTGACGGGTAGATCGTGGATGCCTTGCCGTTCAACTGAATGAGGTTGAATTTTAAATGGAAAGCCGATAGTCACAACTTTTTTATAATATTGTGTTCGGAAATGGACACCAGGATTACGTGGCGAGGTCGTCTAACTGCGTATGAAAACAAGAACTACAGCAACGACGGGACAGAAATTATGATGAGTATTATAGCACACGCAATCCGTGAAATAGAGCCGAAAATGGTACGAGTTGGTGGCTGTTCGTGGTAATATGTCAGAGATCACGTGCAGCTCAAACTTATTGATTGACTGATACGCGGGGCTCAACGTCTGTCACAAACGACTCCAATTTTCGGATTATCCGTGGGCCCCATCTTCCAAAGAGGGGCGCTTTTGTGTTCGGGGGATGACATCCGGCGACTAACGACCCAGCGTGGCGCCGGCTTGTCTTCCCTGCACCTGTACCGAAAGGGGCACCGGCGGTCTAAAAAAGGAAAATTACCCCCAGATGAGACGGGATCATGTGTACGCCGCTGAAGAGGTTTTGACTGCATCGGGGAAGGGCAGTTGACGTACAGCCAGCAAGAAGTGCGGTCGTCGGTGTCGCTAGTCTCGCGTAGGCGGCGAGCATGGAGTGACCCGCGCAACGTATTGAGACGGCTGCAATTCCGGGCACCCTCGTCGTCTACCAAGCCGGCGAGATCGTCAGCGGCACCCGTCAACTCCCTTACGTGCACCAAGAGCTGGCCTGGTCCGTATGGAACTTTTTATTGTGACATTTTTTTAAACTGTTAAATTATTTTAACCAGCCTTTTTTTTTAAATATTTGTAGGGTGCACTGCGTCGAACGTTGAAATTCAAAAGCGCCACCATGAGCATTCTGTAATTATTGCCTTGTATCTCCTTTGATTCATGCCATTAGTTTAACATTCCGCGTATTTGTCTTCAGTCTGTATCTTTTGTAATGTTTTCTTTTCCATATTTTGTTATAGAGCTGTTCTTTCCATCGCGCCTCAGTGTTATTCCTCTCTGTTATTTTCCTGCCTTTGCCCTTGTTTCGATTAAATGCTTGTTTATGTGTAATCAAACTCTGTGTCTGCTCTATGAGTGCGTCGGTCAGGCCCCCACATCACCACACGTGCAACCCCGCACGGGTCGACCAACTCGCAAATAAATTTGAAATGTGCCACTTCGAGGCCTTTCAGGCGTCGCAGGCCGAAGCGTAAAGTGGAAGCCTGCGAGTCTGCCGCACGTCGATGTTGGATCGGCGGGGCCTCACCCGAAGTGTGTGACAACGTCCCAAAACCACCATATGATTATGAGAGACGCCGTAGAGGAGGGCTCCGGAAATTTCGACCACCTCGGGTTCTTTAACGTGCGCCCAAATCTGAGCACACGGGCCTACGACATTTTCGCCTCCATCGAAAATGCAGCCGCCGCAGCAGGGATTCAATTTCATGACCTGTGGCACTGCAGAAATTCCCCGCCGCGGTGGTCTAGTGGCTAAGGTACTCAGCTGCTGACCCGCAGGTCGCGGGAACGAATCCCGGCTGCGGCGGCTGCATTTCCGATGGAGGCGGAAATGTTGTAGGCCCGTGTGCTCAGATTTGGGTGCACGTTAAAGAACCCCAGGTGGTCGAAATTTCCGGAGTCCTCCATTACGGCGTCTCTCATGATAATAATAATAGGGTGGTTTTGGGACGTTAAACCCCACATATCTATCTATCACTGCAGAAATTAATTGGCTGCTGCTTGTATATTCGGTATTTTTCAAAATAAAGAGCCCAGGGTTGGTTAGTCAGGGTTGGTTAGTTAGGTTTGGCTAGTTAGCTCATGGTTTGTTAGTCTATCTTTTTTTTTGTCGTTTGCCGAGTTTGTCGACTAATATTTGCTGTATTTCATAGGAATTAATCTGTGGGAAACAGAAAAGCGCTAACACCTATTAGAGATCTCGAAACCAGCTATAGTCGGATATTTTGCAAACCGATCTATAACGTTCTGATCAGAATTTGTCGCCCACCTTCGTTGCACCAGTAGTTCATCAACCTTGTTTAATTAAGCAAATAGCAGGAAGACTAAGAACAGTGGGACGTATTTCATGCTATCGCCAGCAAAGCGCATTTGGTCGCGCCAAAGTGCGCCGGCATAATTTTGTACTATTGCCCGAATTAATTAGCTCGGACATCTTTTATAGAGACCATTGAAGTACGAAACGCGAATCAACCTCCGAACGTTGTACTTTTCGTCAAATATCAGCTCTTCGTAACTTGACGACTCATTGTTTGTGGAGATGCTTGCAAACGCAGTAGCTGTCAACTTTTTCCCGTTTCGTTACACGGGCTCGCAGCATGCGTACCTGCACCAAAGGTCAGCAGCATGTCCAGGATGGCGTTGCTCTTCATCTTGACGGCCTGGTGAAGCAGCGTGGCGCCCGTGTTCTTGTCGCGGTCATTGACCTTTATCCTTCGGATAGGGTCACTCAGGTCTTCGAGGTACTGGCTCAAGACCCCCTCCTTGCCCTCGGCGATCGCCTGCACGCGGAAACGCCATATCTTTATGACACCGGAACTCTTTCATGTAAGCTCACCCCGGCTTACATGTCTTAAGCCTTAGCAACACGCGGGAAGCAAACTCATTAGCTCTCTGCGACTCTTTGTACACGTTTTTGTTCCCCTTTTGTTTTTGCTAGTTGTCTCGACTAGCGACATAGAGCAATTACAGAGGTTCGGATGAACTGAACCCCCTTCGTAGGGAATATTTCTTTACTTAACTCTATTTTGTACTATATTGTTGTACATGATCACTTACTAAAGGCACTACTATTCTAAAAAAAAAGTCGTTTGACGTGTCGCTTCCAACTATCCATGTAAAAAGTATGCTTTTTTTGTTGCTTGAAATGAACATAAGCAAGAACTAATCTGCACTATATTTTTAGCCATTGGCCCTATTTATGCAAAAACAGAATACGAATGACCTTGGCATATGAAATCTTAACGGAAACCAGCAAGATATGAGGCCAAGGAAGGCGTAAGGGCGTTAATTGCTTTATTTGGGGTCACTGGAAAATTTTCATATTGTCGCGTCTGCTTTCCGCGTTCCGCCACCGATGCGATTGGCTCACTCTCTTCACGTGACCTAGCACCGCCATATCCCTTCCAAGCGATTTGGAAGTGCGCGTGGTTTAAACGGGCAGCATGGCTGTGCCTTTAGCATTACCACAGTCCGTATAGTATTTCGTCGCCTTCTTAACGCGCCACGCGAACGCGAAGAAGCATACCTCAGCAGCAACCGAACGTGAACCGTGAATCTCGTTTATTTTTGCATTCAATGCGGGAAAAACGTCAAAAAACGACATTCTACGTCACTGCGAGAGTTGGTCGCAAAGAATTCGCCGAGATGACGAGGCTCGTGTTTCTGCAGTAACATGTGCGAAGTTTGCTGATGGGGGAACTCACATTCGAAAGGATATTTGTGAGTACCGACAGCACCAATCGCTAGCTCTTCTTCTCTGTTTTATTCAATATTTCGTCCCTATTGCTGGCGACAGGATGGGTGTGAGCTATCGATTTAGCCTCTGTCAATATGTACGTCTTCCAATATTGACGAAGGATTCACAGATTGGGGGAGATTGGCAATTGCTAAGAGTATCGAAACAGCGTTCCCGCCGCAAAGACCTGTATGCGTCAGAGCTCCCAACGAAAACTATGAGTCCTGACGGTGGCGACAACAGCCCTGGCGAAAAACAAGTTCCTTTGCTTTGATGTTGGCATTGAGCTGATGCTCGCCTTGTTCGGCCACTGCGTTTCGATTGCGCGCAATATTTTTGCAGCAGTTGCTTCAGTGCAAAATAGATTCAAGTACTCTTCGGACATTATGCAGCAGCCTGCACATTTTTTGCTAAGATTTTAGGAAACGTAAGGCACTTTTCTAAGATAGTTGCAGTCGTTACTGTGTGTTATTTGCCATGCACGGTTCAACCCCCCCCCCCCCTCCTCCCACGCCTTCGAAAAAGAAAAGTTTCTTGCTACTTTAGTAAAACACTTGTTGGGCTAGTTGATGAATCCTCGCTACGGGCCTGCCCATGAAATACTCAAATTGCGCACAAAAGTCGGCCCAACTCCCAGCGCTTGACTCAATAAGTCAAATAAATATGGCACAGGCCACTACTATCTTACAGCTTCGCATGATATTGACTCCCAGAATGATTTGAATTTGCCAAATTTTTTCAATATATTGTATCGCCAACAGCTAGAAGTATTACACGCAGGTCTGGTTAAGCGTTACCACTATATCGGTGATTTTTTTCATCATTTTCACGCATAGCGTGAAATTTGCCAAGTTTTGATTGATGTTGTTCAGTGCCGCTTTGTTAGCAATCGGGTCACGTTTAGATAAAAGATATTCAACCACTATAAAAACTTTTGGCACGTTTTGGAAAATCGACTTGTTTTGCAAGAATAACCGTCGTCTGGCCTGCAGGCGTTTACTTTCTTGAAAGCTATGCACTCGCTGCTTTTTTATCAAAAATCTTATGCCAGGCTGATACCAGGCACTTCATTCGTGGGAATAATATATGTCCTGCAAAAGAAATGCTCGACTGCGATATTGAATGAAGGCTATGAATCAAAATAACAATATCGTGCAGTGAGAAGCTTGATTAAGCTTAGTTAATCTTTGAAAAAGTATTAGACTGAAAGTGCCTACGCAAATCTCTGGCACCGGCAGAAAAAAAAAAATCGTGTTTCGGTTAATGTTTAAAAATGGAAAGCTTGGGTCAAGTTTACCTTTTTAACTCCCCGGAGCTACTTACTCTTCGGCTACGAGAGGTGATACTCGAGGAATGATCTCGATTACTTGCGAACGTTGAAACTTCGTCCAAAGAATGTATGTTTTTGCGTTCCGGTACCATTGCTACACTTAAAATGTCACTTCTCAGGCTCGATCTGAAGCCACTATACATTATACGCAGCACCTCGCCGTGGTGGTCTAGCAGTTATCATGCATGACTGCTGATCCTCAGGTCGCGGAATTGAATCCCAACCGCGGCATTCAGATGGAGGTGCTGTGCTGCAGGCCCGTGTGCCTAGATTTTGGCGCACGTTAAAGAACTCCAGGTGGTCGAAATTTCCTAATCCCTCCATTAGGCCATTTCTCAATCATGGTACGTAAAACACCGTGCAGCAAACATTACAGGCATCTGAATGCGCGTGCGTCTGGGTTCAGCTGTCGATGGAAGTGTAATGATTCGAAACACGCAGACAGATGCGTTTCTACGAAGAAAAAGCCCAGAAACCTATGTGTGTAAAGTCAAACCTGGAACAAGTCCATGGTGGGTATCGACTTCGTGGAGCGTAGTGGTAGATGCATGGACAGCAGCGATGGCTGCCTCTTGGGAAACAATGGCATGACGACGCAGGGCCTGTTCCTTCTCGGGATCCGAATGCAAGCAACGCCTACTCACTTTGCACCCTAGCAGAGCACACACACTGTGAGGTCGACGCCACTGTCGCTTGAAACTCAAATCCGCGTGGGTGGTATTAAGGCCATTACGCCGCCGCAGCACATCGCCAGAGAGAAACGTGCTGTGCAGTTGTAGACGTCCAGGTTACACGAACTAACGTATCCGCCGGCGGGGAAACACGACATCCCACAAGCAGATTGTTGAGTCGACGACGGTTTCTCGCCGAGGGAGCAGATAGTGGCGATGTGCGCTGGCTCGCCGAAGAGAGCATTGAGGAGGTGGATGGGGTTTGTGATAAGAGCGTGGCTGCTGCAGCCAGCAACGCAGTGCCGTACGAGATTACAGGGCCCTCGGCGTGTTGTAGTAAAGTGGAAGATTCTAGTAAAGCGTCTGGGGAGAACAGTAAGCATACTTCCGAACAGTAAGCCTTCTTTCGCTCTAAGTTCAAGCACACAGATTCCCCCACACAGCTGATGACAGAAAATGACATCCCCCTCCTCGAAACACGTAGGCACATTCTCCGCCTAAATTTTTTACAATCGCCCCGCCGCGGTGGTCTAGTGGCTAAGGTACTCGGCTGCTGACCCGCAGGGCGCGGGTTCGAATCCCGGCTGCGACGGCTGCATTTCCGATGAAGGCGGAAATGTTGTAGGCCCGTGTGCTCAGGTTTGGGTGCACGTTAAAGAACCCCAGGTGGTCTGAATTTCCGGAGCCCTCCACTGCGGCGTCTCTCATAATCATATAGTGGTTTTGGGACGTTAAACCCCACATATCAATCAATCATTTTCTACAATCACACATTAAACGTGAATTATTCATCGACCCCGCATTGTATGTAACACCTCTGTCCACAAGTAGTACACGTCACGATCACACACACGTGCTTTAACCCCTCATTTTGCTAGGACAAGTATTCACAAACACTCATTTTTTCTCAGGACTGTGTCGGAGTGGAACTCTAGGCATGAAATAAATGACCTTTTTTTGAGTTACCGCAATACCCGCGTTAGGTGTTGTGTTTTGATTTTGTATGATTTTGTATATTGGAGTGGAATTCTGGGCATATATTGAAGGACCCTTTTTAAGTTACCATAATACACGCGTTAGGTGTTGTGTTTCCATTTTGCATGTTTTACTTCATTTTTACTTACTTCTGTTCTAACTACAGCACTGCATTTATTTTATAGTATGTAGTCTGAGTGCCTTTACTAAGTTGAGTGTAACAATTTGCGCATTCCTTGTACTCACTGTATTGATATTTTGGTATTGTATTTATTTTTTTAGTGTACTATGAGTGCCCTACCTGCAAGGACCGAATTCTGGTCTGCAGTATGTTATAAATAAAAATAAAAATAGCAAATCAAGCCTCGGCCATAACGTAAGGGGCAACCATGCGAACATGAGGCGGAGCGCGCACGGGGCTTGCATGAGCATGTAACAAAGCAGGACAGAGAGTCGCTAATTGTGACCACATAAAGGTTTTGAACGGTACATGATACAGTAGGACACGAACGAATTGATAAAGGGATTGCAGTAGGCCCTCACGACATCTTATCAGTGAGTCCCTCGAAAAAGCGTTGGTCGTGGGATCGATCGCTGTGCCAAGACAAATTTTCTTCGACTGAGAACGTTGCTTTCTTAGAAATGCACATGGATTTCGTTGTAGCTGCCTGTACTACGAACTGGTGGTTGTCAATCATACCTTTCATAACGCTAACACCACAATGCGGCATTCTGTGGGACTTGTTTAGCGGATAACCTTCTATAAAGGCCACTAAATATCGGCATGCGTGACTCCTTCTACGTAGGTGGTGTGGATGTTACCACGCTAGCATGCTTGCTTATTAACGTAACATAGATATTTTTTTATCCTTTAGAGGTTCATATATCAGAGCTTAGAATCGTGTGTAGCTTGAACTAGAAAGGCCCGCCATGGTGGTCTTGTGGCTAAGGTACTCGGCTGCTGACCCGCAGGTCGCGGGATCAAATCCCGGCTACAGCGGCTGCATTTCCGATAGAGGCGGAAATGTTGTAGGCCCGTGTTCTCAGATTTGGGTGCACGTTAAAGAACCCCAGGTTATCAAAATTTCCGGAGCCCTCCACTACGGCATCTCTCATAATCATATGCTGGTCTTGGGACGTTAAACCCCACAAATCGATCAATAAATCAGCTTAAAGTAGAATAACACCCATCGTAGGAGAGGCATATTCTTTTCCTCATCGATTTTTGATAGTGTGTCTGTCTTGAAGCTGCAGGCTATTGGCCCAAATTTCGTGAAGGTTCTCGAAAATTTCTCGCAATATAATGTGTTTTAATGTGTTTAACATCCTCATGCGTTAATTCACGTGAGGTGTCAGTAGACTATTTTGTTTAAGAAAAGTAGCGAGAAACTGGTGGAACCATAAGTTTTGTACTTAAATGTTGAATGTGATAGCGATATACTGTTCCTAGTGCGTACTTCAACCACTTAGTTCATAATTTTTATTGTATCATGTTACTCGATAAGATTAAATTGTTGGTTACTACAATGTAGTGGATAAAGTAGAAAGTGGCGTGTGTCAGTGAAGCCTTCGCACTTGGCTGCATTCCGTATAATGGGTAGCATGCTTCAAACCACGGGTAATTATGCACGTCAAATGTTTTAAAACTTGCTATGCACACAAAATGTGGTCCTTAGGAATTACGCGTAGTAACATGCATGCCTTCTGTAATCGGTGGCCGGTTTTAAACCACGAAGTCGTTATGATAATTCGAAGATGATAATTCGAATACATATAATAATCCAAAGATTCTGACGCACGCACGCACACACGCACGCGCGCACGTACGCACGTACACACACACACACACACACACACACACACACACACACACACACACACACACACACACACACACACACACACACACACACACGCACGCACGCACACGCAAACACACACACACACGCACACACACGCACACACACACACACACACACACACACACACACGCACACGCACAACACACACACACACACGCACGCACAACACACACGCACACACAAAAACACACACACACGCAAACACACACACACACACGCAAACACACACACATGCACACACACACACACACGCAAACACACACACACGCACACACGCGCGCACACACACACACGCACACACACACACGTACGCACATACACACACACGCGCGCGCGTGTGCACACACACAAACACACACACACGCACGCACACACGCGCGCGCACAAACACACGCACACGCACACACAACACACACACAAACACACACACACACAACACACACAAACACACACACACACACACACACACACACACACACACACAAATAGGCGCCGGAACGAGTTTTGTATGAACGTTCAGGACAGACTCAGAATATGGGCGTGTTTCCAACTTCGCAGCTTATCTATGCTTAGTAAGGTAGCAGATATGAATTTCGCGCACTATCTCTAGCGCGTTGATTCCCTGGTTTTGCGGTGTTTTGTTTTCTGTTATGCATAAAGTGTACAACTTGGTGGTGAAGCAGCGTGGGTCGACGCCTCAGTCATATCTTGCCCTCGTTTATGTTGAGGAAGGCAGCGATTGGTAACTAACGTCAAAGTGGCACAAGAAATGAAAAAAAAAGGAACGGATAGTTTATTGGTCAGAAAGGTAGAGAAGGTCTGTCTGAGGGATGGCCCCTTGTATTCAACCAATATGAATGTCGTAACTCAGACGTTTATCCAGAGCTTAAAGTTCACGCCTCTGCTATCTGAAACTTCTAAACGCATGGCCTGGAACTCTACAGCTGGGGTAACGTGGAAGAACCCCGTACACCGTTATCTGATGACTACTGCTGTCAGGACACACTATAGTATCAGTCAGCTTCCGTCCACATTAGCATGTATCGAGGGCCATCGCGCAGTGTACAGGATCTCCAGGTTCAAGTGCACGGGCAAAGGTCTCGCGACTCAGTGCGCTGCGTTAGCAACGCGTGATGGCACGATAAGACGTTCCATAGGACACTACCACGAACAAAGAAAAAAATATAGAGGAACATTGGGGAACTCACTGATCTCACCGCAGATGAACACATATGTTGTCTATAACCTTTAGAATGATAGCACAAAAACACAAAATATCACTGACAAGCGCTAACTTTCTACTGAACTTTATAGTGAAATGAAGCAAGATGGGTAAAGACAATGTTCACAGTAACTAATGAAAACAGGATGAGCAGGTACGTATTGAAACAATTGAAGTCAAAATAAAAACTGGGCAGGAACGAAGCATTTGGGGATGGGTGTCTCTGCTCTGCTAACGTCATCCGTTATTTGTTGGGCTAGTTGTCGCCTTCTTCATATTGAGTAGACCAGCGCTTAGAAGTGGGATTTACTCGTTGTGGCGCACACCCGTCTTAATGATGGACCGTGACTGCATGACGCACCGTGACGACAGGTGACACCGACAAGCCTCTAATGTGATTCGCACCTATCAAGCACGTTTTTAAACAGAGTTAACGTATAGTGAGTGCAATAAAAGAGTGGTCACCGCACACGCGAACCAGCACCTCACAAAAAAACGGGAACTGAAATGAATGATTTCATCGCACGGGAGAGCCTCATCGCCTCATGCTTGTAGGTGTCCTCCCTTGTCCTTTGTAGTGGTACCGCGCCTTTACGCTGGCGTTCGTGCTGTGCCAATTAGTCAGAATCACTTCCCTTTCAGGTTATTCACAAGTTTTGCTTACGAAAGTTCATCCTCGACGTGCGGCAGACAGGTGTAGTCAAGAGAGAGAGATAAAGATGCAAGGAAAGGCAGGGAGGTTAACCAGACGCACACCCGGTTTGCTACCCTGCACTGGGGAAGGGATGAAGAGGAGAAAAGAAAAGAGTACTTGGGAGGGCAGGTGTAGTCAAGCTCTTGCAAGAAGTAGAAGGCCTGCATGACCGGTCATGGGTCTCTCTCCAAGTGATTATGCAAGTGAAAAGAAGAGAAAAGTGCCACCCGTAACTCTCCATCACTTGGATGACACCTCAACAGGTCGGCACAAGGGATGGGGTAGTGGGAATAAAAGTGGATAGTTAGGTCACGGATCGTGCAGGCTCCCTAACTAGAAGGTCGTCATCGTGTTCTCCGCCTCTAACTAGCAGTGTAGACAACCAAATGAACACTCGAAAACCAGGCGTTCGCAGAGGGTTGCTCAGACGCGAGGCTAAAGAAAGAACGGTCAGCACCGTAGCGACTGAGGAGGGGTGGTGTACGCGTTCAGTGCGAGGAGGTCCCACTTATATGGAGGCGCTGTGAGGCTTCTCGACCAGAATAGCGACAGCCTCACGCGAGAAGTGCGCCTCTCGCGTCTCGCGTTTACGCCAGGCGCGCGTACTGCGGCGGCGTACAGAGAAACGTATGCGACGGAGGAGGTTCGCGGGCGAGAGAGGCTTGCGGCGTACTCCAAAGCCTCACTTACCGAGCCCCTCTCTGTTTCTTGGCTGCCTCCTGCTGGGCTTGATTTAGAGTCCGTGTTGCGAGGTACTGACCGCAGGATGAGGCAGGAAGAGAGAGAGAGAGACAGAGCCAGATTGGAAAGCTGCCAAGCGTATAGCGAAGGTTTTGTGGACGGGAGCGCACCTCTCGAAAGTGGAGGAGATTTTGCACTTTCATCAACAAACCGACCCGAATGGGGGAAAAGTGAGAGTTATAAAGTAGACTCTAAACAGTAAATAATATAACTTCACTTTCTTTCACCACAAGTGCAATTACTCCAACTCTCATACCTCCTGTAAGGAAACAATGCAACGCGATTTAACGCAATAGCGGTGGCCGCCATGAGTACGCCTACGCAGACAGGCAACACATTTTCTATGTTTATTTATGGTCCGAAGCATGCCATTAACGACAATGAAGGAGGTGAAAATATTGTGTGAACGCTTCAACCAGCCCCACATGTCAGGAAAAGTACTATGACGTCTGGCTTGCGATGGCGTTTATTCAAGGTGAGACCTCGAAAAAAAAAAAACAAACGGGCGGATGATGGGTATTATGATCATGCTGAGGTGAGGAACAACTAAATAACGAATGCCCACACTAATTACCTCGCCCCCCCCCCCCCCTGTGGAAACGGACATTCCTGCCTCCGTAAGTCAAAGTGACGAGGAACGTCATGGAGAGGGTTTTAGGGAGAGAACGTGGCCATCTCGGGGCTGTCAAATGCCCGCAGTGCAAATAAGTTCAATTCAAAGCAATATTGCACACATTAATAAGGATAAGGGAACGAAAAATGTGAAATTTACCTGAGGGAGCAACGGTGAGGTGGGTCAATCAATGACCTATAATTGATAAGTATTGCGAATGACTCATGATCGCCCCTTGTTTGTTTTTCTACTTAAAACCGGTGGCATTTTTTACACTTGTTTGATACTGTTCGTGCAGGTCGAGCTGGCGTCATGTGTAATGTGTTTTTGGTTTTAGACCAAGCAGTGACAAGATGAGAAAAACGTCTACACCACCTTTTAACATCTTTACACCACGCAGAGACTACTAAGAAAGTAGTATGTATATTAGAGCATGATCTGCCACCTTTGCATAGTTGTACTTGTTTAATGTGCCCCCAAAACGAGACACACAAGCCTTTATGTGGCCCTCCCCGTCGAAACCAGGTGATCGCTGTCAGGAATGGAACGCAAGACCTCGTTTTAACCGTGGGAGACCACCAAGACCATTACCACGTGAGGATAATAGACAAAGTTATTTCGTAATAAGCAGAAAGGCATACCCAACTCACAAGAAGAAGAACTTTGTTGTTAAGTTCTCCCGCCTGTTTATGTTTTGGAGGTAAAAGGAGTAGATATCGCCGTATGCCCTACCTTGGTGTCTGGAATCCGGCCATTGTTTATTATCTGCTCTGTCTGCAAGGTTCAGCATTTTTTCAATCATTGTCATGACCAGGTCCACCAAGAGAATAACAAAAATAAATAAAAATATACGCGAAGGTGTTTCGAAGTAAAACGGGAATTTTCCAGGCTGTAACATGGCGCCCATATCATGACTTTTGACTGTGAATTATACTTGTTTATGTATCTAATCGAGCTACATAATGAGGAAATCAGTCATAGCGGTGCATTCAAGGGAAACATGACTGATTGAAATCGAGAAATGAGAATAGAATGCTTGAAAGAAATGACGAAGTGCACAAGAATGCTCCTTTCGTAAAGCGGGAGCTTGGAAAAAAGAAAGCGAAATGACTCAGGTACGCCGTTACAGTCAACGCTGGAAGCCGATTCAGTCAGGCTATAATGGCGAGAGATTTCACAAGCGCTCGGTCTTAAACACTAAAAATGATTGCAGGTACTGCCGCAAGAAACATGGCGTCAGGCCCGGTGCCGAAGCCAGGTGATGAACTGTCTGAGGCACGTTGAAGTTGGCAGCGTAATGCGATGGAGGGGGGGGGGGGAGCGGTCGAGAGGAGATTTTGGAGGAGAGGCAGTCGCCGGGGTACTAGTGCAGTTTCAGTGGCACGCCGCTGGAGCTCTGGCGCCTCTGCGGAGTAGAGGGACGTGCGCAAAAATAGCGCGGTGACCCGGCCGGCTGCGCCTTCTCGGCACACGAGTTCTCGCTCCTGCCGCTGCTTGAGACGTTCTTGTGAGTGTAGGCACCTTCCGAGCCGTTCTTGGTATGTGCCAGCCCGCGTTGCTCAAAATGGACCTCGCGAAGTTTGTTGGTTGCTCGCTCTCTTCATTTTGTACCTTAGATGCCTCACCAAGCACGAAAATTGACTGTCGGCGTGATGATGCACACGAGTGATGCCAAAATGGTCAACCATGTGATGACGTCACCCCATGACGTCATCATAGTGCCACCCATCTTCAACATTTGTGACGTCATCATGAAGTAACTGTGCAATCACATAACGTGACGTGGCATGATGACGTCGTCACATGACATCGTCGCTAGGTCATAGGTGGGACTACCCGCAGGCACGTGAGATGCAAAAACATTCCAATGTCTTCGGTCTTGGTTACGACGATAAATGCCACCGCTGCTGGCGCTAAGAGACGGCATCACACCGAAAACAAACACACCTGTGCGTGGACCAAGACAAGAGAAGATGATTTCGCTGGTGTTGTTCTCCGTTTTGTTTAAATGCGAATGCATTTCTTAGTCGGACTATGTCAGGCGTCCGTCGGGATCCGTCCACCGCCCTCTCCCATAGCAACAGCTTCGGCGGGCGCATCCCTAGGCACCGGAACCCCCACCATGGCACGCTTCGGTGCTGGCAGCTGCCAGCAACAGCCGCGTGCGCGCGCGCTTATCCTCGCCCTCAGCAACTGGAGCCCGCATCCCCTTGGCTTAAACGTGACCTGCCACCGCCTCAATCGAGTGCGTTTGAAACGCGTTTGTGCAGGTTTGTGCTGCCTGGGCACAGCCTGAAAACAGCGCATTCTCAAAGCGTTTGTGCTGCATTGAAGGTGGTGGCAACATCCCTGAGGGGGTTAAGAACGCACGTAGGAACCGGTCGTGAAAGAAGCACTCAAAAGGGAGAAACTTGAGCGCGTTGATGTGTCCAGCGAGTGTTTCATTTTTAGGGGCGAAGCTCTTTATAGCGGCAACCGTTCGTCCCTCGTAGACGTTGTAGTATGTAACAAGTATAACATTTTGACCTCCAAGGTGGGGTCGGTGAGAGAATTCTGTGCGTTGTCAAACAATAAAAAAAGTGCTCAATGTGCATGCCAATGGCCGCTAATGGGGAATGAGAGACAGGAGCATTCGGCTTTTAGTTAACGCGCACGCTGCGATCCCCATTAGCAGCCATTGGCATGTACATTGAGCACTATCTGACAAGAAAGGGTTGCTACGTTATATTCGCTGGATGTAACCTCCTTAGTTTTAGAAAGGTTTAGCGAGCGTTGAGCCGCAGTGCCATGAATACAATGAACTAGTATATACCATGAATGAACTCGAGGTGGTTAAAGGTGGGAAGTAGAGACGAAGCGCAAGCCGTAAGAAAGTGTGCGTGTGCCACCTCTCGTTTAGTCCTTGGAATGTCCGCTTGATGGCGGTGCTTCTATATGGGGAATATATGATGAAAAGATGCGAGATGGTGGTACTTGGAGTGTTGAATAGATGGACGAACGGACACACAGACAGATGCATGAATGGACGCATGAACGGACGCAGGGGCGGATGCATGGACTAACGCAGAGACGGACGCAAGAACAGACGCATGCACGGACGGGTGGATGGGTGCACGGACGGTCACACAGACGGACGCATGGACGGACGGATGCTTCGCCCCACTCTCCATCATTCACTCCGTGGATATGCCGCCATTTTTTTTAACCGTGCACGCTAGCTGCTAGAGGTGAAAACGCATACCGCATTTTTTGCGACAGGTAAACGCCACGTGCGGTTAACGGTGCTATTGGCGGCATGCCGTGGGGAAAAAAAAACACGATTCTTCTAACGCTGGGTTCTCACGTGCGAAACGGAAAGAAATTGTTGTTTTGACGCTTGAACATTAACGTTGTCGCGCCCCTCTATCGCGTGCTTTAGGTAGCGGTGCAAGTTACGGACATATTGCGTATATGCGTGCTTCCTTGCCTTTCATACGCCCAATTAGAGCGGAGCGAGCGATAGCTCCCAACCTTGGACCGCACTAAAGAAAACAACATGCTTTAGGGCACTGGGATTATGGTGTTATCGTGATTAGATTAGCGTGTTTCTTTCTTCAAGGTTGCTCTTGTACCTGTGCGGCAGGAAGATAATGGGGCGGTAAGTGCTTCCATAATACGCGTAGCCAGCCAGCAACCTACTTTCTTTTCTCCGAAATTACCACGCAAAGGGAAATTTGTCACTGTCATGTAAAAAAAAGATAATAATATAATAGCTAGGGTTTTTCGTCTCGAAACCACGTCATGACTACGAGAGACGCTGTAGTGGAGGGCTCCAGAAATTTCGACCGTATGGTGTTTTTTTAACGTGCACTGACATCGAACACTACACGGGCCTCAACCATTTCGCCTCTATCGAAATGCGACTGTCACTACCGGCATCGAACCCGCGACCTTTCGGCCAGCAGCCGAGCACCCTATAGCCACTGTTTCACCGAGACAGACAAAAAAAAAATAAAAAAATAAAAACGCCAGGTCTGTACGGAAGAGCAAAAGCTAGAAGAGTGGCCTTTCAGATTCCTTGTTTTAAGCATTATTTGGGTAATTGCTATCAAGCACGCTTGCCGGGTACCCGCTATGTCGAAAATCATAAAATAACTTTTGCGTAGTAGGCAGGCATTCTTGTTCACCCTCTCTTGTGGCTCATACGCACTGTGTGCGATTGGCCAAACATTCGCTGTGCCATCTGTCGTCATTATTCCGAGAAGCGTGGTACCCGCTAAACAATTGAAAGGAATTTGGCGCGATTTCTTTATGCCGTGGCTGACGACGATGAGGAAGAATGCCCGGTGCTTTTGTAATGGGTTGGAGCGTTCGACGACCCTCTAGTTCGGTCTCGCTTACGACACTAGTTCGGTCTCGGTGTCACAGAATGCTAGCAGTCACATTGTGTGACGCCCGGCTGTTCTTTTGATGTTCTAAAATGCTTTATTACTCATGTTAACCCGATCCCTTTGCCGACATCAAGCCTGCCTAAGGCTAGTTTGCAATGTAGTTCTTAGCAGTGGCGTACATCTGTGGCAGAATACTGGGCTGCACGCAGGGACCCGGGTTCGAATCCCATTGTGCCCTTGTTGTTTTTATTTACTAAGTTTTTTTTTACTTAGTGCGATGGGGGTTATGGACACCGACGGCGGCGGCGGACAACTACCGCGCACGCCACCTTTGTTGAGATCTCATAACAGCTTTCGCTGTAAAATAACTTGGAGCCTTTTGCGTGTTCACCTAAGACGAATTGAAGGCGAAAGCACAGAGTTTCCTAAAATTAACTAGAGAGGACTCTGGCGCTGCGATCATTCAGCGACCATAGGAATGATGAGTAGTACACACATTTGCCTAGTCTTCGTACTTGCGGGTGGCAAATCGTACTTCCGGCTTCGTTTACTGCTGTGTTTCGGTTTTGCTTTGAAAGAAAGATTCAACCCTTTTGAACTTCGTGACCCGATTTGGAAAGGTAAGTCTAAAAGAACGAGGTGGTGAAGTTCAACCGCTGAACATTTGCTGATTTTTGTTTTGTGAGGAAACAGCTCCAAGCCACACGAACACACACGGAGCCAAAGCAGACCAGAAGTACGAAGATTAGACAAATGTGTGTACTACCTGTCATTCCCGTGCTCGCTGAAGCGCCGTGTGTGTCAGCTCCCATAGACACTAGCGCCAGAGTTCCCTGTAGTGTATATTAGGAAACTCTATGGGCGAAAGTATATCTCCTTCGTCTTTTTCGTCTCAGGCAATGTACTGATGCTCCACCGAGCTTCGTTACATTGCCTCATCAGTTCCGTCACAGGATCGCAGGCGCTGCGAGTTAGCGGGGCCTCGGGCCCTGTCCAGCCTCTGCCACTTTTACACGTAGTCAGAATTTTTCACATCAGCGTTATACAATAATGTCAGATGCCCAAATCTCGTCGCCACATAGGTGCAAAATTAAAAAAGCTCGTTGTCGATCAACTGTGGTGGCGTCCCAGGCATACAGGTGCAGGACAGGTTGGTCAAGCTTGCGTATTTCTGCTCAAGCACCGTACATGGTCTCGTCCGAACGAACAGTTCGCCTTCACACATAAAAACATCGACGCGTGCGTAAGGCGTGTCGTTACTGCAAGTACTGCCATTTCGAGCGCAACATCCGACGATGACGTGGAACGTGAAGCGCTCCGCGCGCGCGCGTCGCATTGTTTTGTAAACGTGGCCCGACGCCCAAGCCCGAGGTCGCTCGCGGCATGCGTCGAAAAGGCGCGTTCCGTGCAAGCCCAACGCGTCAGTTAGCGAGTTGGTCGCGTGCCATTAGATGTGACGAGTGTGCCACAATAAGGACTCCTCTCGCCAACCAACGCCTTTCGCGCGAACGGCAGCCGAAGAGGCGGGAAGGGCATCGTTATGCGCTGTTGTATCATCACGGAAGAAACACTTCAGACAGCGGCCGGAGTTAAACATTATAATCATCCACGAGTGCGCAGCAGCGGGCCAGCACAACCAGTAGAGGCACCTCTACTTAACCACTTCGCCGGCGCGACAGCTGCAATCGCATAGTGACGCTGCTGGATCGAATTGAAAAATATGGCGCAAGCGCATGAAACGCGCATTTACGAAACGGCACGCTGTCCTCGTTTCTGCTGTGTCAGCAAGTTATAATTTGATCGTGGGATTACGTTGCGCTCTAGCCAGAAAAGATGTCGCTTCATGGATGATGTAGATTGAATAACAGTTCAGTATGCTGTGTGCACGTCCTGGACGGCTAATTAAAAAAAAATGATCGGGTACTTAGAGCTATGGAAACGAATTCCCTAAACACATTTCTCATGTAGAAATGCAACGCATGCTTGCTTTATTGGGACATAAATAGCCAGGAATAATAGCAGTCAAGATGACTTTCAAATGCAAAAGAGAGAGCAATAAACGTTTATTTTGAAACAGTGTTCCGAGCGATGCCCGATATCACCCTAAAGTGGGAGGGTTCCCTAGTCCCCTCTGGCTTCAACTGATCTCTTGGCCCTGGGGACGAGTTGTCACTGGTCTTCCGAGTCTTCGAAGACGAGCTTGGTCTCCCACGTTTCGATTAAGTGGTCGTAGTTCATTCTTGGTGCTTGGTCCCGCTCCCGTTGCATGTCGTGGTTTGCATGGCACCAGCAGGAGCAAGTGTGCCAGGGTGTCCGGTAAGCTGCAGAGCGGGCACATGTAGCCATGTCTTGTTGGGTAGAGGTGGTGCATTATTATTCCATGTATGTACATGTTGCTTTGCAGCCGTCTGAAGATCACGCTTTCTTCTTTGGTCAGTTTTGGATGGGGTGGAAGGTACACCCGTCGCTCGAGTTTGAAGTAGCGAGGAGTAGGTGCTTTCTACTACCTCCATCTCTGCAGCCACGGATCGGGTCACCTTTGGTCCCGGGGCAGCCCGGCTGACGTGCTCGCGGGCAGCGGTATGGGCCGCTTCATTTCTCTGCTGACCCTCTTGTCCAGGAACTCAGATTACGCAGGTATATGGAAGTGGAGAGCTTCGCCGTTTCAGGATGTTAATTGCGTCTGCTGAGACGCAGCCCTTCACATAATTCCGGCAAGCGGTTTGCGAGTCAGTGATGATCACTGCGGCGTCTCTACGTGTGGTTGTGGCGAGAGCTATTGCCGCTTCTTCCGCTGCGTCTGAGTTGCGTACTAAGTCATGACTTTAAAGCAAAAAGCTTGAACGGTTAAGAACAAGCATGGATGTCCTTAATGAAGCGATTCGAAATGGCGCGACGTCATTGAGCCTAGCAGCGTTGTCTGTCTCATCTGCCCCACTTTTCAGTATAGCGTCACTAGTCTTCGCAAGGAAATTGCTGAGCTTGACGAATGGCTTACCACGGTGTTCCAAGTGCTTATTAAAGTAAGAAAAACATATGCACGAAATGATCGCGCTAGTACAAAGTGCTTGAAATACTCCCGCAGACAACGTACAAACGTTCTCGTTTTACAAATACTTGACCATTCAACTGTCTCCGGGGAAATCTCGTAGAGCTTCGGAAGCCAGTCTTCTCAGCTTGGGTGAATGCACGGTGTTAACCACCCAGCTTGTCGACAAGGCGTACCACGGCTTGCACGAACAAATATAAAGAAAACACAGCTATGTTACAAACGATTGTAACCACCACACTCTTGTAGAAACACGTGTTATTTCCATCTTACACGAACGCCTCCGTGTTTGTTACCTGCATACGCGAGCGCCATGTACTGCTCGATTACGTAACGGCACCGAAATTTCGACACAGTGCGTCGCACCCAAGCCTCGTTCCGTTCCTCTCCGCATCTCATTTTTCTTTCCTGACCTTGTTTCGTGGCGCCGCACATTTTTTTATCTTTGACGCGCACTCCTTGCACCTCTCGAGTGGGCAGCGCAACTAAACGAAGCCTCGCGGGGGAATATGCAGGGTTTGGAGGAAGAAGAGGATGGCCGTTAGAGGGAGAGTTTGAACCCCGACTGCTTGCTTTCACAGTCGAGTGAGAAAGGTACGACGGAAAGTTGCGGGGGGGGGGGGGGGGCAAGCGAGGGCAAACGAGAGGATAGGAGTTAGAGGGAAAGGGCGAGCGTGTATTTTGGGGGGAGAGTGCCTCCCACGCGTTTGCAACTTCACGGCGCACGCCTCCGGGGCCGGAGACCCGAGATTTTGGGGCGCGACGGCTGCTTCTGGAAATAGGCGCCCTTCTGGCCGGCTTCTAGGTCGCCCAACTTGACGCGCGTGCAGGCGCTGGCGGTGGCAGGCGAGACCGGCGTTGTGGGTCATTCGGCTGCGCAGTTAGCGGGCGCATGCTGCGCATTGCGAAGTTGCTGCCATAGCGCAACCGACAGGAAGATGGACACCGGAGATATCACAAGGGTTGACCCGAGTTTCGACCCTGCTATCATCCTTGTGGTATCACTGTAGTGAATACGGAACCACTGTGGTCTGAGGAGAATCTGCCTCAAGGACAGTGGTGGCATGGCTGCCTAGTCTTGCTGGCCCAGACTGGGGGCCGCTCAACGATCCTTGACGGGCCTGTTGGCAAGTTCGCGCGCAGGTGGTATAAAGAGAGGGTGGAGGGATGGGGGAAGCAGTCTTAACGACGCAATAAGAGGAAAGACAAGCGACGTTTTTGTCATGCTGAAACGGGGGTCTCCTTTCGAACAACTGCTGGCGAGCGCGACGAATAGTAGTCGACGATGCCCGATTGGATTGTTGCTCGTGGCAAACAAGCGAACACTGGGAATCATTAGAATAGGCAAGCTTTAGTGGAGCACCTGATACTGGTGGGTAGAAGACAGGGCAGATGGGCCGTGGAAAGTTGCTGTTAAGACTAGTGCTCTAGATACACGAGTTTAAACACACGGGAGAATAAGGAAATTATTTCTGCTGACGTCACCTATATGAAGGATTTTTAATGAACAGGAAGGAACTGAAGCCGAATCTAGTGTCCACTTTTAATTTTAAATACGCATAATTTTTTTTTGTACTGTTTTAGGTATCAACTTTCGCCATAAACACGTGACGGAAAGTGTGTGATAACTGCGTGGAGGTAAAGTAGGATGAAGCAGTAAGAATAATGAAGCTCAAGCGAGCACATAATCATTTTTTCACTAGCATTTACGAACACTCTTGGATGAGATTGGTATGCTGGTGAGCCTGTGTTCGAGCTACAATGATTTAAAAGTGTGCTCAGGGCCGCGCGCAAGTTTCCCTTTCAGGGGTCATTTTTATGTCAATGCAGAGGGCTGACTTTGAGCCTCCACCCTCTTAGGTGACTAGGTGAGGGAAGCGGGAGGCCAACCATGAGAGGTAATGGAGAGTATCTTAGTAAGTTGCGCACCAATACGTCATGAGAGTCGTATGCTGGCCATCGAGAGGCGCGGACACTTGCTCTCCGGCGCCAATTCGGACCTAAACAAAACGTATTTTACACGGACATCGCCGGTCCTTACCGTGGGGGTTGGTATACGGCCGCCGTGGTCTACCAAGACAGGCAAGTGGATGGTCTGTCCTTCCGCGCAACCAATGCTACCCATTCTGAAGAGCTGGCCATAGCTGTGGCTATATCACATGACAGTGCTAGAATGATATTATCGAACTCTAAAGGAGCTTGCCGAAATTTGCAACTGGGATGGATCACAGCTCTAGCTATTAAAATTCTTAAATCTTGTCCTCGAGTAGGTTACCCCTCTCCACGTTCAATAATCTGGTGTCCTGGCCATCAGGGCCTCGTAGGCAATGAGGCGGCGCACGCTGCCGCCCGCGCACTCATTGCCCACGCCCCTGCCGCGCACACAGATGACCCCTGGGTTCCTGAAGAAAACGCTCCTCTCCTAACTTATCGAGAGATAATTACCCATTATCGGGACTCCCACCGCCGTTTTCCTCCGCCCTGCAAATGACTTAGGAAGGCAGACGAGAGAAATCTTCTCCGGCTATTTACCAATACTTTACTGTGCCCGGCAGTGCTTAAACACTTTCGGCCTCTGCTACTACTGTGCGGAGCTGGCTGACACCTACCACATGGTATGGGCATGCCAGCTCAATCCTTCTTTACCTCCGAACCCAAAACCAACAAGAGAGGACTGGGAGGCGGCCTTGCTAGGTTGCCAGGACCTTGCGGCCCAACGAACCATAGTCCAGCGTGCCAGGACAGCGGCCACGACCAATGGGGTCCCTGGCTAAGCACCCCACCTAGTACTGCATGCAGGGAGGCTGACCCACTAGAGGCTGGTCTCTCTAGCAACATCTGTTTTTTCTTAAATAAATGTTTACTACTACTACTACTAGTAGTAAGCTGCAATTCACTGATGGCATTGCATTGATGAATATTTCAGATGACAAATCACAGCTCATGATTACTGAACTGGACACAGAAAGCAGAAGAGTTGGTCTGAAAATTGATATGCATAAAACTAAACTAATGTGCAGTCGCTGCAGAGAACAGCGCTTTGCGATAGGTGACGAGACACTGGAAGTTGTAAAGCAATATGTCTACTTAGGAGAGATATAGTAACCGTGGAGCCGAACCGTGAGAGCGAAATAACCAGAAGAAGAAAGATCCCTCAAGAGGAAGGTACATAACAGCTGCATCTTACCGGTACTTGCCGATGGGGCAGAAACAGAGAGGCTTACAAAGATAATTCAGCTTAAAATGAGGACAACGCAGCTAGCGACGGAAAGGGAATTGATAGGGGTAACCTTAAGAGGCAAGTACAGAGCAGAGTGGGTCAGGAAACAAACAGGGCTTAAGGATATCACAGTTCAAATAAAGACGACGAAATGGACATGGACCGGGCACGTAGTGCGCAAGCAGGATAACCGCTACTGACTGGATTCCCAGAGAAGGAAAACGCACGAAGGGGGGACAGAAAGTTAGGTGGGCCTCGGATGAGATTAAAAAGTTTGCAGGTATAACGTGGTGACAGACAGCACAAGACCGGGTCTATTGCCAGATCATGGGAGAGGCCTTTGCCCTGCAGTGGGCGTGGTCAATCTGATAATGATGATTCTTAAATCACGAATATGTTTTATATATTAATCGCATGCACTATCGTTGAAGCTAGATAGCTTCAAAAATGCATCTCTAAACGTGGTTATGTCATGAAAACGGATCGGTTGAAATTTATTGACCGAGATTATCGCCTTCCGTCATAAAAGACAGGTGACGAGTTTGACAACACTCGAATTACTGATAATGATAATTATGATCATGAGATTCTGAAATTATTGTTTATTGCCTTCAGCAGCCTCACAGAGCGTTATTGTATATCGTACAAGTGCGTTACACACATATGGGGCGCGACGGAGATTATCAAAATGGTATTCCCGACACGTTGCAAGACGTCTGAACGGAGAACAGTTTATCTATCGATGGCGCCGTTGCAGAAAACAAGCACAATCCATGCTTTGTCTGGCAATTCAGTAAATAAAAGAAAACTTAGTATGCATAAATATAGGTGTTCAAACTGTGACTACAACGGCAAGTGTACATAAAGCATGCACTCATAATCAGAGTTCTAGAAAACGGGTTCATTTTAAAGACAATGTCTCGCATTGATTCACCCTGAAAAAAAAAAGGTAGCAATAAATTTAAGAGAACGAAGGTTTATTTGTAAGATGTGTCTCGGGCCTACCTTTCCCGCTTACCCACTCTCCGATCGAAGTGGGAGAGACGACGCCTGCTCCCGTGTCATGCACTTCCTGTAAAAGATGTGTTTAAGACTTAAAGAAACCAATTCACGAAAACCTGAAAAAAAATATTGGCATTTCATGAGGGACCACGAAGCATTAGCAGTCGCCCTTCTTTATACATAGCGCTTTCGCAGCTGTCACATTGAACGCTATACTGAGTATTTTTTGTTGATGGGGCCGAATTGACTTGTTCTTTTTTTTTCTATGTGAGCAAAGTTTTACGTTACGATCATTCGGCATATGCTGAAGCATTCAACAGACTGAGAAGAACATAATGAGATGAACCCTAGCGGTAAGACTCCTAACACGAAGATCTAAACAATGTACCCCTCTTAACGTAAAAAAACAACAACATTGAATCCTCTTATAATGTATCGTGTGTAAATAACATTTTCAGGTCTACTCGGTCATTTTCAACACACTCTTTTTTTCTAGTTTGTCCTGTCTTATTTACAATGTTTTAGAACCATTTCTGCTTCATATGCAAAGTATCATGCCGGCTGTTATCTCCATGCTGGTGAAAATTCTTCAGTACTTGAAGCTTCTCTCATCATCTATTTTTTTATTTTAAGGAAACAATTAAGCCAGTCTTCCAAAATCGCTTGACACATTATTACAATCGCCCATCATCTCCACAAGATGAATGAGAAGGTTTTTTTTTCTTCATTATTTTCTCTGAAGCCGCCGTAAATGCTCCTGGCGCAGTTCTAGAGCTGGTGCCAAATCAACTTTTCTTGCTTGACACGAATTAGCACAACACTTTCCTGCGATGTATCGCGTGGGCATCTCGGAACGTCGGCCGCCCCAAAGAATCATTCGACGCTGTCGTGCGCAGACAGCGTGGGTTTTATTGGTAAGGCGCTTAAGAGAGAGCGCGCGCCAAGGTTTCGACTCGCACTCTCGTCAGTGTGACGCAATCACTCTGCGAGACCCCCCTGTTGTTCTTACCGTTGTAAAGATACAGCGGACCTTTTGAGTGTCACGTCCCGCAGGCTGCTCCAGAACAAACTTCAAGCATCGAAAGCAGCAGTGGCCCGGTGTGCCACTGCTGCTCCACTGATTCTACATGTAGAGTGCACGCATGTAGAGTGCACGCAGGATAATCTATGTTTTTTCTATTTAAACACATGCTCTGTTTTTTCTGTTTTGTACATCTTGTTACTCCCACTCCCCTCTTCAATGCCCATGGCCTTGAGGGTATAATAAATAAATAAATAAATAAATAAATAAATTCTTGCCACGAATTGTGAGATTGTGTGTCAAGGACATCTGAGCTCTGAACTACGGCGTCGTTCATAATTATGTAGAAAGTCTGGGACGTAGAACTTGAACAACTATCATTCCTAACGTAACGACCGTGAAGGTGTTTCGCAATAACGGTGGCCGAGGACTGCAAGTTTTGCATTCTGAGCACTATTTACTTCCCATTGCTACAGCCGAAAACCCGAGGGCAAAGACACGCCGTCGGGATGAGCACGTCATTGCTCTCCATTTTCATATTTTGTTTCGTTCATTGTGACGCTTGTTTTGGATTTTTTAGAATTCACCCAATACAGAGGGTCGCGGGGCTAACGCGGCAATACTTCGCCCTCCCCCTTTCCAGACCCCCTTTGATGAAAGACCGTGCGCAGACGAGTTGCAAAGACTACAAGGCAGCTTTCCTGCGCAACTAAAATGTATGTACAGGGGAGACGCTTCTTGTCCGTGCTGGAACAGTTCGTTTTAACGCATTTTGCGTAAACAAATGAAGAGAGAAGAGTAACCCACGTGCGGGTACACCATTTTTTTTTGACAAGGTATAAGCGGTGATGTTTAAGTTTTCAGTCCTGTGCACGTGTGACTTGGGAGTCCTAGCTTCTTTTCACTACAACCCCGGCCTCCACCAGGTTTACATCGACGTGAAGCTTGGCTTCTCTATCGCCTTTGGCTGGGAGTTGCTTTCACGAAAGCTTATACCACGTTAATCGGGACGACTGACAGTGCAGCATGCGATGTTTGCGACACCGATGAAAATATCGAACACCTTCAGTGCCACAGTCCTCGATTTGCCTCAGACAGACAAGTACTTGCCAACGCAATGCGGCGACTGAATGATCGGCCTCTTTCTGTGCAGGTGCTATTACAGCAGCGTCCACATTCCTCGACAGCCTACAAGGCAATGAAAGCCCTGCTGTGTTTCTTGAGAAAGACAGGTTTGTGTGAACGCCTCTGACATGCGGTGGAGTTCTACACACTGCAGTAAAATTACTGTCAGTCTCTCCTTTTTTTCTTTTTCCTCTCTTCTCTCTTTCTCATCTTTCTTGTCCCCTTCCCTAATCCCCCAGTGTAGGGTAGCTAACTGTCTTTTTGGTTAACCTCCCTGCCTTCTCCCTTTTGTTGCTTTCTTCCTCCTTATTTGTTTTTTTTTTTTTTACGATGCTGCGATCTCCCAGCCGGACCTGATCGAGCCGCGTCAACTCGTCGCTCGAGCCCGGTAGGCTGTCCAAGCCAGAGGGTTCCTGGAATAAGCGACCCTCCCACCTTCACTCACAAGCTTCTTTCAATAAATATTTTCTCTCTCTCTCTCTCTCTTACGATGCTTCAACTTATTCGCAGTTTACCCCTTCCAGCTCGAGTCAGAGTCCTCTACAATGGTAATTCAAAGTTTTAATGTTTTATTTCCACAATCTTCGGCACGAGCTAGAATGGAGCAGGCCCGAATGAACTCGCCTCGCCCAGCCTTGACCCTCTGGCCAACCGAGACCAGACAAACGGCAGCCCTGCCAGGGTTTCCTCTACAGCGCAACGAGCGCGAGATGCGCAACGCTCGTTAAGCGCTTACGAGCGACGCTGCTCTCGCGACGATTCATTAAACCGAACATCTCGCGCGATCGCTCAGAGCCCGGGCTTTGAGAACGGCCGCCGAGGAATAGGAGCCTCCTTCCAGTCTCAAGCCACAGCATCTGCGGTTCTCGTGTCCGGAGCCGAGTATACTATTTATACCGGAACGTTTCGCTTGTCTGCCGACCGAACCGGTGGGAGAACACAAAAGCGTCGTCGTTTGACGACCGGTGCTGCTTTCGTAATCTCCAGCCTCTCACTGATTCAGCGCCCTATTCTGGGACAATAGGGTGGTTGGGAGAGGAGGACCGTCCCTCCTTTAGAACATCTCGTTCTAGACGTGCATCCGTGTGCCGTCCTAGACGTCACAAGAAAGAGGTGTGCTTTGGAATAGGCGTGTTTGAAGAAACAGAGAAGCGTCTGTCAGCGTTCTGTTACACACTAATACAACTGTCGTCTCTTTTTCTTTCTTTTTTGATGGTGTGACAAAAAGACGTTTCTTTAACTAACCCCCGATATGTTAGCTTGGGCACGCGCCTATAGGATGACGTGGTAGATCGCGAACGTGATGTGTAAAACGACTCACTCGTATATGTAAGTTTCTTGCACCTATACCTACACGGCCTGGTCTGGATACACCCACCCTAGTCGGAAAGTCGAATTACATCTCAAAAAAGGTGGCAATACAGGCACGTATTCACTCACGCACAACAGCGCGTATTACACGAAGGTAATTTATAATTCACTAGGCATCTCTCGAGGCTCATGGCGTTTACGATGACGTCACATGTTCATATTGTGGATAAATATGAGTGCGTTGCGTCCCCGATTGGTACACTATACCGCTGGTCTGACTGTCTAACCTAACGCACCAGCCGCAGAGAACTTGGCAAATCACGGGGATAGTTTCCGCGTCGGGACAGGGACGAAGACTCTGGCGAGCTATCAACTTTGCGCGAATTTCGTCAGGCAATCCGAGACATTGCTGTTTCGCCTTCACCGCGCTTATTTTGTTAGTCGTTATTTTTGCAACGCACCTGTTTTCCTGCGTTACCAAACCAGACTCACTTATGGAGTTCGCTCGTGGTATTTCTGGTCTTTCGGTGGGGGAAATCAAGAAGCCAGTCAAGTTTCTTGAAACATGTGGAGTCTGCGTAATCGAGAGACACGCCGGTTGTCGCGCCGCTGGAATCTGAACAGTCAGAGGCGTTGCAGCACCGAAACATAAAAGAGCGCCAACGGCAGCTTGGCGGTCGATTATCGGGATGATCTATATACGCTATGTCTATTCGGAGCGTCTTGTCTGTACAAATTGTTGGCAGTTCGCTCTTGTAGTCATTGTATCTGACTTAAATGTCCAAGAAAGAATGTAAAATCTGTGCGGAACGAAACGCGCAGTTCGGTCACAGCACAAGCTGGAAGAAGGACTTTCTGATAGTCCATTGGAATCTTTTGGAGCAACTATTACAAGTACACTTGCAAGGTAGCCGCTGCATCACAAAGCGTCAGAATTTTGGGGAAGTGGGAAAACACAGACTGTACCATTATTCGTAATTCTGCGGGGAAGCGAGTTATCTGCTGATTGATTGATATGTGAGGTCTAACGTCCCAAAACCACCATATGATTACGATAGACGCAGTAGTGGAGGGCTCCGGAAATATCGACCACCTGGGTTTGTTTAACGTGCACCCAAATCTGAGCACACGGCCCTACAGCGTTTTTGCCTCCATCGAAAATGCAGCCGCCGCAGCCGGGATTCGATCCCGCGACCTGCGGGTAAGCAGCCGAGTACCTTGGCCACTAGGCCACCGCGGCGGGGCGCGAGTTATCTGCTGCACATCTGTAAGGAATCATATGCGCTTTTTTGCAGCGGCTAATGAGAATGGAGTTTTATAGTTCAGCCTTTTGAATTGAGTGGGAAGGTTTATACAACACACCCGCTGTAAAATTCGCGTTGTGCGATGCCTGGTTGTTATTATACTTTTCTACCATGATATATTAATGTTTAAAAAAAATTACCCGATTCCTTGAGTGACATGACGCCTCTAAACTGGTGTTTTACGAAGGACATTCAAGCACCGGTGCGGCTCTGTGGTATAATACTCGACTGTATTGCAGTGTACAGGGTAGCCAGCCGGTCTGAGAACTGGCTAACCTCCCTGTCCTTCCTCTTTCAATCCTCCTTGTATTGCAGTGGGCCCGGGTTCGAATACAATTTAATCCAAGATATTTTTTTCCTCATTTCGCGTGATCGCGGTTCTGAATACCGGAGGCGGCGGACAGCTACGCCACTAAATTACTTGTTATCTCAAAACTGCTTTCGCTGTAAAAGTAGCTAAAACTTTTATGTGGACCTGACGTGCTGTTTATTCAAGGTCGTACATACAGACATACATATATACATGTAGTCATCATCAAAAACTAGATACCACTAGGTAAAAAAAAACTTAAAAATTTTCAGCTTTGAGTGACTTTATCCGGTGGAACTGCATGGTTCATGTTGTCATCTCGTTTTAGAATAGGCCGAAAGCATAAATTAAAGTCTGTCTTGTAAGGCATCCGAAATATCCGGCTTTTTTGTGTGTCTTGGTGTCCTTAAACATTTTACGCTAATACATACATACATACATACATACATACATACATACATACATACATACATACATACATACATACATACATACATACATACATACATACATACATACATACATACATACATACATACATACATACATACATACATACATACATACATACAGACACATACATACATACATACATACATACATACATACATACATACATACATACATACATACATACATACATACATACATACATACATACATACATACATACATACATACATACATACATACATACATACATACATACATACATACATACATACATACATACATACATACGAATGATTCACCCACTGTACTTGCTTGTCACTACTTCGCTTTTTTTTGATGCGTTGAATTCGTAAAATACAGAATACCTCCTCACTCTGCTCCCGAGTCCATCAGGTAGCCGCAGCTGCTCCAAAGTTTCACAAGAAAGGAAGTTTTAATTGTTTCTAATAACTTTCACTGGTTCTGTATACCAATCACTCACAACACTCACAACATAAACAGTAAATTATATTTGTGTGTCACAAGACACGGCGATAGCATCTGGCAGTGTTGTGCTCTGAAAAATATTTCCTTAAAGGCATTATCAGCATATCTAACATCCATGATTTATTACTTGTTCGCAAAATTTCATCGACGGCTTTGTAGAATGTCGTCGATAACTTGAAATTGAACTATCATCTGTTTTTCCGTCTTATGTTACGAGTACCACACTTCACCACTTCACGTTACATTAGCCTTGGCTGCATCGTGCAAAACCTGCGCTGAAGGCGAAGTGAAGTTTGATCATTTTGGTTGCTTAAGCGAGCTACAGCTGTGTCTGGATGCATTATTGTCAAACGAATTCATTCTACATGCGAATTGCATGCTGCAGTCATTGAGTATCACTACGAGAAAAACATGATGTTGCAATTGAGCAAATTGGTGAACTTCAGAGCAAAGTTGGAAGGAAACTACGCCTGATTTGTTGTGGAGCGTATATTTGAGTAATGATAAAGCTAATCGCATTGTTTTTAGTTGAACTTAATAACATCAATAGAGATGGAAGGTAACGCCTAGTCACGCGAAATTATGGGCGCCACGGCGATAAGGAAATGTATGAATCAGCTGATGAGGTCACAGTGACAAGCACCTGCAATTTAATGTCGCTGGAAGGACCAGCAACGGAGATAAAAATTTAATATTCTAACCCTGTATACGTTCCTTAATTTAGGTGGAGGGAATATAAAACGCAGTAAAGTGTGCAGGGGAAACTAACAAGAGTGTACTATTGATTCTTGCGCTAAATTCTGGTATTATACAATGCCAGGCTTTACGTTTATTCTCAGATGTTAACACTAAGAAGCCAGAAATTAAAGAAGCCAAAAGTGGACGTATTGTGGCTGCTGAATGATGTATTTATCGCCATGAATAGATAGCCAGTATTGCTAGTAAAACTAGAGAGACGTTAGGTCCAGCAAGTTGCAGCTGACACACGTTCTTAACACTTCATTTATCCCTCAGAGGGAGTGCCTGCAGTGATTCACGGCATGAACGCGCCGACGTGACGTCAAAGCGAGACCGCTCGTCTCAGTCATCCCCACAACAAACCATGCCACAGGCTTGCTTTATTATTGTTTTCTTTCGTATCCTTCCCTTCAGTTTACCGACACACTATACGCGTTCGCCGTTCGGCTTGCTCTTTTCGAACTGCATAACTCAGCTCCGGCAACCCCCGGTTTCAGTAGAACTGTGCATCGTTGGAAGAGCTGAAGCTGGCGGGAGCTAATCATTCACGAAGTCGTTAGGGCATGATACCCGTTAGCGACCGCACCTTGCGGTTGTATGATTGTCATCAAGACAGTTAAATATACCCGACCAGTGTTATAGCCAGTTCTTAAACAATTTCGCAGCTAGAGAGTATGGAAAACAAAGGCTATTGATAATCTAACGTCCGAGCTAGCCTTCACAGTGCTGCACCGTATTATTGAGCGGGGGAGAGTACGGCATCGCTCGCCATGGTGCGTGTTCCGTGGAAAGCCGAACCGTCCTGTGCCTAGGGATGCCGTCATTGGCTAATTTCTATCGCGGCCCCGTTATGGGGGCGCTTGTGACATCATCGCCGACCAATCGCGTGGCTCCGCGCGGACCCCGGGCGCTGACAGCGGCCCGTGAGGACTGGGTATTTTTAGGAGGCCCGCAGGCACCTTGGCCGCAGCGCATCCCAACACTGTGCCCAGTCGGAGTCCAGTGCTCGCCCCGAACGCACCGAGGAACAGCTCCTTCGCTTAGCACACGCTACCAATACACAACACACAAGCCATGGCTAACCGCGGACCCGCCTACGGACTCAGCGCCCAAGTGCAGAACAAGGTGAGCCTACGCGTACGATGCTGTGACGATGGACTATGCCGTGCGCGTCGTACACGAAGAAAGCGGCTAAGGCCTTTCGGATTACGAAAGTTCTTCGGCGACTTGTGTCTGCGTCCACTCTTCGGCGATGCGACTTATGGTGAATTCGGAGAAAAGAGGCGGGGGATATCGATGAAAGTGGGGAAACTGTCAAGAGACGTAAAGGTTGCGTCAAACCGAGTGTAAACAGTGATGGGGCGTGGCATCTTCGTGAAGCATAGGGAAGACTGGCTATATACTCATACGATGGAAGCGTAGTTTGAATCTAACGGTTTCGTGCAAACGCGAGCTCCTTGTTGTCACGCTCTCTTAAGAGACACGGATACGGCACGCCCTGTTAATATATCCGAATGCAAGAGAAACTACAAGTTTAATGGTGGTCATGTGATCTATAGGATGAGTTGAGGATAAACGTTCTGAACGACACGAAGTGGCAGCCTACTTAAGGTACATGTTTCATTCCAAACAATGCGAAGGAAAAGCTATGACACGTGGATTATCGCATTATCTGCATTAAGGAACGTCGAGCTATTGCATATACATCGCAATCAACGTATCTGGACGAAAGCAAACGCGAAGCTATCTTTTTCTAA
The DNA here is from genome assembly GCF_043290135.1 of Rhipicephalus microplus. Classification (NCBI taxonomy): domain Eukaryota; kingdom Metazoa; phylum Arthropoda; class Arachnida; order Ixodida; family Ixodidae; genus Rhipicephalus; species Rhipicephalus microplus. The sequence continues at coordinate 30,345,281 of NC_134704.1, read as the reverse complement.
CCCGTTCTTGATTGTTCTAAGATAAAAAAAAAGTGTTGTCGCCATTCGTATTTGGAAGAAAGTAACTTCACTTACAATGTCAATTTTACGCCGCAATTGTGAAAGCCGACGGCGGCTCGCCAGACACGTCGTCACAAAATATGGCTGACTGCCCGAAATTCCCCAGACGGTGTCAAACTGGAAAGCGCAACGGCGAAATTTTTTTTTCTCGAATTTCTAAAATTAGCGTCTACATTAGCCGGTCACCAAAATTGGCAGCGTGCGCCCAAGACCGCCCAGGCGACGCCTTCCGCCGCCCACGCCAAGAATAGCAACATGTCGGCGAGACCGTGCCAGCTGACACTTCATCGCTGACCGAAAAATTGGACCAAAATGGCGACGCCACGAGCTCAAAAGGCCTTCCGCATTGCTCGGTCCATAGTTTTTTTTTTTCTCGAGATATATGAGCGAAAGCTGTGTTTACAAGCTGACAAGAACAACGCGCTGACAGCCACGACATTCGATGCTGTCAAAGTTGACACAAGCTTTGGAGACTGTTTTAACAGCGTTTCTCGCCAAGAGTTCTTGGCACTAGGGTAAAGAGCATGCTGAAGAATGAGAAGTTGATGGGTTCAAGCTAAAATGACGGCCACTCCAAACATCTAGCAAATAGGAGACGGCATGCTCCCACGGACCAGTTCGAATACGAGAGCTGCTCAAGGAACGTGAACTCCAGATATTTTCATTCAATAGAGGCGTAGTTCAATACACGAGCTTACGTAGAATGGGATGCTACAAAAAGCACATGAAGGGTCGCTAGTCCTCATGCTAACGAGTGTTAAGCAGATTAGCATAAAGGCGCCACAGCTTCATCAAAAGGTTCACGACGCAGATGGCAGATGGCATGAGCTTTGCCCTTCGTATGTCAGTTTCAATAAGTCGATTCCGAACTTATTGCACCGACTTCCCGCTATACCGCTTCCCTTCACACCGATGAATCATTTTGATCGTATGAAAACTTGTTCTTCTAAAAGCTCGGAAGAGCGTACAATGTCACCCGCGTCGTTCGGACAACACCAGCTACAGATTCCAGGTATTTTATCATTATCAGTGTACTTGTATTCAGTGTTTCAATGTGACCGATTGTAGTGAGCACAGGCGTGCTCAGGGTTATTCGTTAGGGAGGGCCATGTTTAGGACGTGGTCCTCATGATAGAGTGCCTTTGGTCACGAACTTTCTAGCGATAACGGTGGTAAGGAATAGTTCTTGGAATCTTAACATTTGAGGTACTGGGCCATCATTATTGTTGAAAACCTGCACGGCCATTACCCTGCACATTAAAAGATGACAGTGCAAGTCCGACTGGATAAGAATAGAAGACAGACTTAGCGGACCCCCCCCCCCCCCCTCTTCTTGTGCGTACAGCTATGTCAATGTGTCAATACACTGCATAAAAGCTACTGTTTTGCGTAACATGCCAGGGGATCGAGAAGTCATTTTAAGTGGAAATAATGGCATTGCAGATCGCTGGCAAGCGTGACCCAGCTCTGGAGGAGAGCATCATGCAGTGGATGGCCGCCATCCTCGGACAGCCCCTGCCGAACGGTGACTTTGGTGACATCCTCCGCGATGGCGTTGTCCTCTGCAAGTGAGTGGCCATTTTTTTACTACCATTTCTACGCACCCGAGCGTCTCAAAGAGACACGAAAGAAAAAAAAATTAATTGAAAAGGCTTAAAATGTCATTCTACAGAACATTTACTTTTCATTTCTGGTACGTTATATTCTAATCCTATTGTATATGCATTCAATAAAACAACGTTACTAATCTTGACATCTTAATCATTCATTTATCATTGAACATTCATCAGTATCGTTATAACTAAGACGCTGCGCGTCTAGACAGCCGAAATCAATAGGTCAACCCCACCGATTAGCAGAAAAGGCCAATCACGCCACGAACACCGAATGCATAACAGAGGCGCTTCGCGAAAACTTGTCACACGTCGCGTGAGACGTAGTTAAAACGTACTGTTACGCACTTCTTTTCAAGCCCGGAGACATAATTCTATACGGCCCCTCTCGCGCTTCAATACAAACAAATGTATGTCAGTGGCAAAGTGAGAACCACACGGTGTGCGAGACTCGAAGGTTACAGAGCAAGGAGGCTCCTCATACTGCCTGAAAACACCGAGAAAGGACAAAAAGGCAGGGCACCCAAATGTACCTGTCACGCCAGCGTACTACCACAGGCGTAATAGGCACACGACCCGTAGGAACGATAGACAAGAACATTGGCGTATGTGATTGAGGGCAAGTGTACCCATTCGATAACTATAGTTAACTATCTAACTCTGACAAAAATAACGGCGATAGTTTGAAAGTGTTCTGCGATAAGGGAATTATGAGGTTTTGTTTTTTTTAATATAGAACACCTTCCGCAAACTCATGTTGGAAGACGACGAATGAGGTCATCCTGTCAAGAATTAGCACTAGTGCGGCTGCAGTATCGCCACACAATGTGTTTTGCTCAGTTTCAAAACTAAGGCGACGTGCACGAGAATTTTCGTTTTGCGCATCGGCACAAACGTGGCCGTGACATCGGCGAGCGCGCTGGCAACCTCGTAGTTAGCAGCGAAACCACCTATTTATTCGTAAGTTGCGGTTGTTATTAGCGTATATATAGAACCCTAGATAAAGAAGAAACTAGAATGAGCGATTCGCATGCTAGTCGATGTAGGGTGAAGTAGTTAATCGCTAATGAGCGTGCGAATTCTCACTCGCTGTTCCTTTTTATGGCTGCGAATTAAGGCGGGTCTTTTCTAGCCAGGACAAACACTGTGCCACATACAAACTACACGACTTCCTTTCATTATTAGAACTACGAAACCCGTCCATGCCTTGCGTAGTGTAGCACCTCAGGGTGTATAGGGATGGCTTGCTGCTCTCCCATAGTTGAGTACCAAGTACTCGAAATCGGTAAACATTTTTTCGAACCCCCCCCCCCCCCCATGTTCTTATTTTAAGGACAGTTTACTGCTCTCATAGTTGAGTACCAAGCACTCAAAATCGTTAAACATCTTTTCTAAACCCCATAAAGTGTGAGGCCCACGGTACATATAAACGCAGAATATGACGTAGACGAAAAAGATAACTAGCCGCTTGCAGGAACCGAACCTGCGACCTTCACATAACGCGTCCGGTGCTCTACCAACGACTTCACTTCTAATTTGTTTTAGCCTGATGAACAAGCTGATGCCCGGCTGCATCCCCAAGATCAACACCTCCGGTGGCCAGTTCAAGCTCATGGAGAACATCACCCACTTCCAGAACGCCGCCAAGGCCTGGGGTGTGCCCGAGATCGACGTCTTCCAGACCGTTGACCTCTGGGAGAAGAGGAACATCCCCCAGGTCGCCCAGTGCCTGATGGCCGTCGGCCGCGCCGTAAGTATTAAAGCGAAAGCTCTTATGTCTCATGCTCACGTTTGTCCGTCCGTCCGTGCCCTCGCATGGTGCCAAGTGGCCGCAGGGGCGCGCCAACGGAGCCGGTCACGTCGAACTCTTCTACAGCGTTCGCATAGCGTCGCTGTGTCCAGTCATGCAAGAAGGGAGACGCGCGCATGAAATCCTATTCTGACCGACCCCATCTCGTTGGGACAGGCATTCGCCGAACACACTTTGGAGTTAACAAAGTGTCCTTCAATTTTTTAGATGCGAAAGCATCTTATACTCGCGCCTTGTAGTGCGCCGTCCGCACCGCTTCTCGAACATTCGACAGCTGACGCGCGCGCATGCGCCGTCGCGCCGTCGCCCACTCTTCCACCATCTGTGCATCCCTTCCTCCTCTACACACCGCGCGCGCTTCACTCCTCCACCATCTGTGCACCCTTCCTCCTCTACGCACCGCGTTCGACATCTACAATTCTCCTGATTCTCCAGTGGACGCGCATGTGGCGTCGCGCTTCGAGAACATTCAACAGCTGACAGTGCATGCGCCGTCGTGCTGTATATATACTCAAGGTCGGCGCTCGCTCGCTCAGTTGCCGCTCGTCGGTTGGTTTGTACGGCGCGTCGACGTCCAAGGTCACGGTGAAATGAATTCCAACGAATCCACAAACACAATGATCGACGTCCCTTCGACCAGCGCCGCCCTTTCGCATACGTGTGTACGTGTTCACTCATTTAACACCCCCTCCTACAACCACGTTAACCAATTTAGCCATCGACCCAAGTAAGTCGCAATTTAACACCCCATTTCACAACCACGTTAACCAATTTAGCCATCGACCCAAGTAAGTCGCACTTTAACACCCCGTTAACCAATTATATGCTCCGCATCCTCCTCAGTGTTCCCCCGAGGGAAGCTGCGGGCAATTTTTTTTCACCAATCCGTTTTAGTGCATTAAGCCATGACGCATCCGTCTTTGCCCTGCCGGGAATGTCGCGTAAGGAGGCGTTAGCGTCTGTGTGCACGCAGTTTGTTTTAGTTACCCCGGTTGTCTCGAATACCCCAGCGAAGCCCCCCCCCCCCCCACACACACACCAGAATGGTAAGGGGTAGAACAGGAGGGTGAAAATGGGCGATTGCACCAAAAGATGCAAAGTACAGAAGTCATTCAAGCTCAGGAGTCTTAGGTACGAAAACTGCAACATGAATATTGGGACCACCCTGCATCTGAACCTGCATCCAAAAATGTGCACACGGGCATTTTTTAAGCATGACTATCAGCAAAGTTAAATTCAGTAACCGTCCGGCCGGGAATCGTATCTGCGACCTCTTGCTTAGCAGTCCAATGCCACAGCTATACTAACCCACTTCTTCGCGTCTCATCTGAGAATCGGACAATGCAAGCCTGTAAAGGGCTCGCTGTTGCTTAACTAGGTCATAATGTAAGGTATAATATGCGACATCGCTCTTGAAAACCGCGACGCCGAGAAAGAAACGAAAGCTGGACAACGAAAGTGTTTCTCTTATCGGCCTGCTATTATGGCATGTACGAAAATCCAGCAAAAGAAAAAGAAGGAGCGACGGCACGTTGTTCAAGACTATCTTAGCTATATGATAGCTTATCACTGCCGTTGCGACAGACTGTGTCAGCGGGGAAAAGGAAGCGACGAATGTCTCGCCATGCACGCATATGAACTCACTTACAAAAGACCATGAACAAATATACTTCTTGGCATGATAAGCAATGAGCTACTTGTACTATAGCGTGCTTATAAACTTAAAAATGTTGAGAGACATTTGAAAAATGCTTTGAATTGAGTACAGCGTCATTTAAGAGAGAATAACAATATGAATTTCAGCCAGGTTCACCAGCCTAAAAACATAAGAACTGTTATTGCCTCATCGATCTGAACACAACTTTCCAAACATCGTCCTTACATCACCTAAACAACGGAAGCTACATTTTGGCATAAGGTTCGCAATACGCGCAGTGAGATTTAGTGAGCGAGTGAGAGAGATATGCGTAGTGAGAAACAGAGCTGTGTTTTATGAAGAATAAAATGCGTAAATGTGAGGTCCTTATTGTCACTGACGCGCGCTTTACTAATAGGAAAAAAATATTAAGCCATAAAGCTACCTCTACGATTACCGTTAGCACATCGAACAGGTCGCACGATTCCGTGTACCAGTGACTAAGGGTGTGGTCAGAAATTCTGTTCAGGAGGCTGTCCGATTTCGCTTTTTGTATGTTCTTGCCTGTGCTCGTACGTGTAAGCATTTCGGAGGCCGGGTGCTGTTTGAGCTCCCCACAACACACACCCCTGGCGATGTCACTGCCTGTGATAAACATTCTGGCTGTATCACTTCTCTTGTTTGATTCAGGATAAAGGAAGGCAGACATTTTGAGACAGGCACAAGCGAAGAGACTAAGGTTGCACGGCGGGCTTGTTGGTTATCCGCAGCGTCCGATGTATAGCGCATTCAGGATGGGACAGAGCAAGAGACAAATAACATACACTAGCACTTTGTGTATGTGTGTTATGTTGCCCTTTCTCTGTGCCGTCCTGGATGTGCTGTACATCGGATACAGAGTAAGACACCAAGATCATGGTTGTGTCCGCGTCTGGGGTTGCGGCTTGTGCGTTTGGTTTATGGTTATAAGAGGGCTCAATTCAGATGGACACTATACAGAAAAGGTGCGACAACAGCGTTGTTGTGCCTTCTTCATTTTTAGTCTGTATGAAGTTTGCACTTTTTTTCTCCTCTTATAAATCCACGTCTGAACGCTGTGAATCCGTACCACGACTTCATGGGTCCGTACCAACTATCTCAACTTTCTGTATTCCGAAACACTGCGCTAACACCTTTATATGTGTGTCCATTCGTCTCATGGCTGTAACCTTGTTGCGCAGTGCTACATGCACCCCGAGTACCGGGGACCCTGCCTCGGACCCAAGCCCGCCGAGGAGCAGAAGCGCGAGTGGACGCAGGAGCAGCTGCGGGCCGGCGAGGGCATCATCAACCTGCAGTACGGCTCCAACAAGGGCGCCACCCAGAGCGGTCAGAACTTCGGCAACACCCGGCACATGTGAAGCGCTCGCCAGAACTTCCCCGACCTGCACGCACGCTTCTCGACACACGCAACAACAAAAGATCACGTGTCATCTTACGCTTGCCGCCAAGCTGCTGCCCCAAGTCGTCGACGAAGAAGAAGATACAAAGCATCCGCGTGAAAGCCTGATGCAACCGTTTAAGGAACTGTACACATTACTAAGTTATTGTTTTAAAAAATGGCACTTTTATCTCGACATTTCCTGTGCGCCTTTACTTTCTCTTCCTTTTCTCCTGTCAACGGTTTGAACACAAACCAAAATTCACGCTGAAACTCGAATAGACTCGTCCCTGTAGCTTTGACGTCCATCTGCAGGGAATTCGGCGATGGACTAAAATTCATAACGGGGGTCTCGTAAGCCCCCTTGGTATGTCCATTTGTCTTTATGCAATCGAGCTATAAAAAAAAAAACCCAGTCCACTCAACACCCTTTCTTTCTGCCCTCTTTCTTTCGTATGCACCTTGCAGCATACTCACAAGTGCTGTAAACATTGATAACGTCCAGAGTTGTTATCAGATACGACCACAGCTGCCCCTCCGCTGCTATCCTAACTTCCTGTTCCCTAGCAATGCTGTGCGTCACAAATCTTTCCGACGTTGAAGCCATGCGAAGATGAACCCTTGATTTGGAATGCCCGATTAAGGAGCATGGCTGGAGTTTCTCCCTTTTTTCTATTAATTATTCGTCCATTAAGACGACTGCGCGAGGGAAGTTCAGTCCTGCTCCTTCGCCGAGTATTTTTGTACGTGACAGGTCACGCGAATGGTTTAAATAAATCATTGAGTATGACTGGTTAAGTCCATGCTTCAGCCTCGTTGTCTCGGCTTTTGCGGTACTTTGATATTATGTCATTGACCAATGGAGCAGTGATAATCAGTTTATTACGGAGAGCTTCTACTTTCTAATGACACGTGTTGCTCTTCTCTTCGTGAGTTTTTCGAGTACTCTCTCGCCAATGTTTCTTTTTTAACGCAAAAGTGTTTTATACCTGGTTCTGCCGAAAGTTGAGGCGCGTCATTTCCGTCACGGAAGTGATGTCAATAAAAGGACACATTGGTTGCTCAGAAGAAAACTAAAAAAAATTGAGCAACCCGACCGAGACGAACCTCTGACTGCTCTACACCGCGACATAGATACGCATACGCTGAGGACTTTCGTGTCAGCCCAATAGCAGCATGCTGTGGCAGTTCTATTTCGTTGCATCAAGCGCAGCCTCACGTTCACGTTCTCTTTACGTGTTATGAATGATTCCTCTAAACAGTGAACAGAAAGAGAGCCGGAGAAATTGATGGATTATCGACGTAAGATGATAACTCGTACCTGTCTAGGAAGCTCCTCGCTTTCTCAAAGGAACAATGGCAGTGGTGGTATATATACTTCTTGCGGTGAAAGCATTAGGGCGTCTTTGTATCAGGGGGTGATTCTGTTGAGAACATAGGAATTATTTACCACACCTGTAATGATGATACTATAGGCGAACAGCACAGGCGTAGAGCCCTCCCGTACTTCCCTTTCGTAATGTTATTTCCACAGAAGATGTCTGATTTCGCACGCACCTTTTGCGTTTACATGTGAGTATGTTTAAGAAAGATGTTTCATGTGGGGGGCACAGGAAACAAAGTACTATAAATTGTCTCTCATTCTCGTGAATACATATGTTTTACTTCACACGAAAACAGCGCAAGAAGACCGAAGATCAACTCGCCCAAGCAACCCCTTTAGCTACATATACGTTTGTTTACGTGATGAAATCCACATTTCTTTTTCGCAATTCCATGACGCATGTGCGTTTCTCCTAGGGGCAAAGTAGCAAACCACCTTTTCATCTCATAGGTGTTTTCTTTCTGGCAATAACTATTGTACTGGCCCCTGCGAAAACGCCGCAGGGAAGCACACACACACACAAAAAAAAACACAGCGCGTGTTCAATCACGGTCGCGGTGCACTTACGGTGTAGGTGAAATGCTGGACGTCCATGTACGTGTATTTGAATGCACGTTAGGAACACCATATGTGGTCGAACATACGCGAAGCCCACCTCTACGGCGAGCCTCGTACTCATAGTTTCAGCATTTTGAAACCACTGAAATTATTATTACACAGCATAATATTCTTACTCGTAGGATCATATTCACGCATCTCCGAAAATCAGGATTAGATCTGCCGGCTACCTACAACACACTAATCCTAATCCGAATATTACTATCGCGCGTGGTCAGTCTTTCCAGCGTGCCCTCAATGACTTTATACGCAACAGCTCGGCCAATACCTTGGACTCAATTCTTGAGCGCTGATTTTTGCTCATTCTCGGTGACACTTCTTTAGTGAGATTTGACGAGACTGTTATAGTATTAAAAAAAGGCTAAATAGACAGGATGAAGCATAGCCATGGTACCGTGGTTTGCGTCTTTTTCTCATTTTGTCTTTTTAGTCCTGTTTATTCGTGCACCAACAGCCTGAGTCAACCTTCATTGGGTCGGACCGATCCCAACATTGCTTTAAGGGTATCCAGGTGGCCATGAAGAAATTTTACGATAACGAACCACCGAGGACCACTGGTCTATTTCAAGAATGGTTTGCTTTCAATATTAACTCCAGAAAAGCTAGGAACGGAAGGCAGGCCGTTGTGGAAAGGACGTCCGCTTAGTTTGTGCGATATAAGCGTGCGATTTTGTTGTGCTATTCGCAATCCGTTCATGATCAAGTTTGCTTTTTGGGACTATAGGACATGGCGACAAGGATGCCAAAGCAATACTTTACCACGGCGAGACGAAATAGAAGACGCTTTTTTTTTTCAGTCTACTGATGTGCTGAGAAATGAGAAGCGCCTGAAATAATAGAAAATTGGCCACATGGACTTCTATAGGTTGCTGCCTTTCAGAAAATGTACAATGCACACTTCATAAAGACCTGAAATTCGCACCCCAGGCACACTTCAAGACGATAGAGTTGTTAAGAATGGTGCGCATAGAAATATTCCCGGAGAAAAGAAAAACGACAGTATTTCTCAAAGTGTTCATTGTATCTCGAAGAATTTTTAAAGACGCGCGGATTTGTAGTAAGGACCCTGTTCGATTCCAGAAAAGTAGCTACCTGCAACTTTCACTTTCAGACAGAACAGCCCACTTTGCGGCCATGCGCAAGGAAGATTACAAAAAAAAAAAACTTCGTAAGTCTTGGGTTAAAACGTTGTTGCAAACATATTGACGTGCAATAAATAAAACAGATAAGCAAGAAATCTGGCAGGATATGGGGAGAAAGGCCTGGTGAAACTTCAGAAACAAGTGGAAGACAACACTGAGTTCACACTACGCCCTATTTTCTCTGCGAAGACGCACAAGGAATGCAACCGGACACAAGGATACATGACATAACCGACTTTCAAGATATTTATTTACAAGTACCTTACAGGCTTCTCGAGGAGCATTGAGTAAGGGGAGCATCACAAGTATAAATGGAAAAGAATGCGATACATGAGTCTGAAAACGTGCAAGAGTAACGTACTTGCGAGACGGTGAAACAAATTGAATTACATGGCAAAATAATACTAAGAATAACACCAACTACAAACTAGCAGCACAATAATATGAAAACAATACTCAGAAAAAAAAAGCATCTATTGCTCATTTCAGTTGATGACGTTTTCCTAATAGATGTATCGAAGTGAGGAATAGAGCAACAGAAAAATTTGTCAGTTGATGTTGCAGCAGTTTTATATTATCCTGCAAGGTAAATCGACTAAGTGTAAGTACGTATCTATATCTATAGTTGAAACTCAATTTAACAAACTGCTGACGATTGTCGAATCAGTTCGTTACATCGGGATATTTGTAAAATCGAGAAAGAGGTTTTGACTCGTGTGCAATCGAAAACTGTTATGTGGAAACGTCCGGAAGTTACCGCAAAATTGTATTTGCCGGCTTCCCGCGCCCGTCCACGTGATAAGCCCGCGATGGCGGCCTGGATTAGCAAAGCTCACATACCGCCCGTATGAGGGAAATACATACGCATGAGGGAAATACAGGCCAGATACACTGTCAAGTGTGTCTATATGACATGCTGTGGATATGCAAAGACGCGGAGAATGACTGCGGTGAATGTCTGACCAGAGCAGGCTGAGCGAGAAAGTTGCGAGATATGTGAGGAAGCTATTAGTGCAATCTGTTGTGTGAACTGTGAAACAACGAGAGCAGCCACCACCGGCTCTAGCGCCATCTGGTACATAGTAGAGTAATGGCTCTACGGACCGTCGAGTCCGTTGTTCCATGCAAGGACATGGCGGGCAGCCTAGTCAAGATATAGCGTCGTGCATAGGGCGTGTATAAATAAGTTTTAACACTGTAGTGATAAAGCGCACGCAAAAAATTAATGAAATTATTCAATGAAAACGAAAAAGAACAAATGCGCGTGAAAATTATAATGAACTCACCGCTTTTTACTCATTTATTTCATAAAAAATGCGGCCAATTCCACTCATTCTGTAAGTCAATGTCATGCGATGCAGTAGGAGAGTAGTGGCTTCTTGCGCTTTTTTTATCTCATTGATTTAAATCAAGCGTTGCGAGTTCTACTCACTTCTTTGTGCATACTGCCCGCGTAGCGAGACACTTTTTTTCTGGAAAAGAGCGACGGTTTACGCACTTGCTGAAGGCCCTGACTATTTAGGAAAAGTACCTGTTTGAAGAAGCCACTACACGGAAGTGGGGCAGCTGCGTAGCCAGAAAATTTTTAGGTGGGAGAGGGGAGCGGTTTAACTATACTTTATATACGTTCGTGCGCGCGTTTTTACGTGAACGCGTATATATATTATATACGGAAGCAAAACGGAAAAATTTTGGGGGGAAAGGGTTTGCGCCTCTATCAACGCCACTGGAGGGGAGGGGGATCTCCTAGGTCCCTTCCCCTTTGGCTACAGAATTGATGGTGGGCTTACTATAAACACGTCCGCTACATGTTAGATCGGGTTTGGTGGCCGAGCTGTTTTCGTGAATTCAGATTGGTGACAGGGCTCAACTGTATGAGTACCTCCCGGGAAAATGTTTTCCTTACATCGGGAACTTCGTTAGATCGAGTTTCGTTATATTTATGGGCACAAGACACGCATTCATTTACTGGAGCCTTCGGGAATGTTATCACCGATTCCCTGGTAAGATGAATTTGTTTTGTATCTAATCGCAGGCATGACGCGAGTATTGGTTTATGCTGCATAACGTACACTAACGCGAGCGATTAAGCCGGAAAGAACGCTGAGTCATGCACGCGACCATGTATAGAGCTGGAGCGTTTCGCTCTATATCCACTTTTGGCGGCTGTGCATGTTCACCACTCTGAGCTTGTGTGTCATTTGCTTTGCTTGAAGCACCGTTTTCCCGTAACAGTTGAATTACTGCTACCGCTGCTGTATTCTGCACGATTTCGACGCTGGTTACTGCGCTCGTCTGCTGATCCGTAGGTAGCGGCTTCGATCGCCGCCGCGGCGGGCGCATTTCGGTAGGCGTGAAGTGCTCGAGACCGGTATATCGTACGATGTCAGTGAACGTTAAAGAACATCAGATCGTCGAAGTTTCCGGAGCCTTCCACCACGACGCCCCTCATAATATTGTCGTTGTTTTGGGACATTAAGCACCGTCATCATCATCAGCATCATCAGCCTGACTACGCCCACTGCAGGACAAAGGCCTCTCCCATGTTCCGCCAGCTAACTCGGTCCTGTGCTTGCTGCTGTCAATTTGTACCCGCAAACTTCTCAATCTCATCTGCCCACCTAACCTTCTGTCTCCGCCTAACCCGCTTGCCTTCTCTGGGAATCCAGTTAGTTACCCTTAATGACCAGCGGTTATCCTGTCTACGCGCTACATGCCCGGCTCATGTCGATTTCTTCTTAATTTCAGCTATGATATCCTAAACCCCCCTTTGTTCCCTAATCCACTCTGCTCTCTTCTTGTCTCTCAAGGTTACACCTACCACATATTATACCTACCATTAAGCACGGTATATTGTTACATAGCTATATTTGGCCACATATCTTTGTGTCATACTGGCAGGTCTTTTACAGCGCACCTACGTAGGAAAAAAGCACAGAGTAGACAGAAAGACCGCTGACATCCAACTAAATTTATTTCGCAGAGTGACAATATATGTTTGTCGAAAAGGAAGATAAACAGGAAGTCTAATATATTTATGAGTATCAAAGCACGTCTTACGGGTCCTCAATGCCTTTGGCTACATTCGGACTGCAATTTTCCTCGCTTTCGGCTGCGCCATCTTGTCCGACCTGGCAACACTGACCATGACCTTCTCGCCCACTTTTCACCCGACTAGCCCGCTTTACACATGTGTGGCTGTCGCCGGCGTCTGCATTTCTCTGTTCATTCGTAGAAGGTGGTGTTGCGAACGAGATTTTTCTTCTTTTAGATGCGGAGCATCTTATACTCGCGCCTTGTAGTGCGCCGTCCGCACCGCTTCTCGAACATTCGACAGCTGACGCGCGCGCATGCGCCGTCGCGCCGTCGCCCACTCTTCCACCATCTGTGCATCCCTTCCTCCTCTACACACCGCGCGCGCTTCACTCCTCCACCATCTGTGCACCCTTCCTCCTCTACACACCGCGTTCGACATCTACAATTCTCCTGATTCTCCAGTGGACGCGCATGTGGCGTCGCGCTTCGAGAACATTCAACAGCTGACAGTGCATGCGCCGTCGTGCTGTATATATACTCAAGGTCGGCGCTCGCTCGCTCAGTTGCCGCTCGTCGGTTGGTTTGTACGGCGCGTCGACGTCCAAGGTCGCGGTGAAATGAATTCCAACGAATCCACAAACACAATGATCGACGTCCCTTCGACCAGCGCCGCCCTTTCGCATACGTGTGTACGTGTTCACTCATTTAACACCCCCTCCTACAACCGCGTTAACCAATTTAGCCATCGACCCAAGTAAGTCGCAATTTAACACCCCATTTCACAACCACGTTAACCAATTTAGCCATCGACCCAAGTAAGTCGCACTTTAACACCCCGTTAACCAATTATATGGTCCGCATCCTCCTCAGTGTTCCCCCGAGGGAAGCTCCGGGCAATTTTTTTCGTCCCAGCAGCGCTCTACAAGACGTCATGGTGTCAACTTCTGCGGTTGACGACAGCAAGGTGAGAACACCGACGTTTGTGTTCCTCTGTGCACGGCGTAATAAGCTTGTTTCCCACACTGCTGCTTAGTAGGCTTACAGCACGTCGACTGCTTAGTGAGCAAGGCAATCAAGGGCGTTTACGAAATCTTCAGGAACGTTTGCGACGCTTTGCATGCCACCCAGGCAAGTATTTCTCCCGGAACTCGCGTTATCAGTTGGATCTTTGAAGTCGATATGTAACGTGGCGCTGCTTCCGCGAGATAAACCACTGATTCCAGAAAACTGCATATGATGCCTCATGATAAAGGCCACGTGATGAAAAGCCGGCGAGTGGTATAAAGAACAACGAATTTAATGCACTACGAAAATATGCCGTCCTTGCGTATAGAGATGGTCTAGTTCTGTAAATCCCGCGCTAAATGCGGTTCCACTACTCGAAAACCTGAGGAAGTGCGTAACTCGGGCAACCAACGATACCGTGTCGTGGTTCCCAGTGCTACGTTTGCGAAACTGTCGATGGCATCAGTATTTGACATAAGCGTGCACCATTTCCCGACACTATCTTGTTAGAGAGATTCGCAAACTTGTTGTGTGTCGTGCGCGCTTCCTGTCGCTGCGTTTTATCGAGTTCCTGCTCGTTACACCAGCTGAGATATGAATGGATGAAAAACTTTTTAATAAGCTTCTAATGAACCCGGGTTTGAGCAAATCTAGCCATGTTTTAGGGCCTGCATTGACCACTTAATTTTGAGCACGACCACGTGATATGATACACTGGATGGACTACCAGCTCCTGAGGCGGTATACGCACTTAAAAAGCACGCATGCACACACCCCCACGTGCCCGTTGGTTTGGAAGCGGCTGGCTTCGTTATTCCGACGTTTGCGTGCGTACGAAAAACAAGCGCCGTCCACGTTAGGCCTAAGATCACATGACCATCCGCATGCTTCGTGGCACACTATAGCTGCGCGTTCACTTGGTCTTTGCGGTGTTCGCGTCATTGAAAAGTAACCGGGGTTCGCGCGACAGACTTCGTCTTCGAGACAGCGTGAAACCCGATGCTAGAGAGTGGGGGGTCTCAATGTGACTTCCGCTATCGGAACACGCGGGTACAGCAGACGAGGTCGAATCGAACCGAACGATTATGTTTAACTGCTTTTACAACGACGATATCGCCAGCCGAATGAAATACGTCACTAGAGACACTCTAGTACAACCTTTTACAATATTCCAGTATACTCATTAACATAACAACAAACGCAACATAACGCGAAGGTGCGGTCGCCAACGCTCGACTCACCACGAGGGACCCACGGGAGACGATCCGCGGCGCGTTCCCCATTGACCCACCGCGGGAGACGACCGTTTTGCGCCAGCTGCGCCACACGCCAAAGAAAGCCGTTCATGTCTCTAGTGCCTAAGCCCGCCAGGCGTTAGTCCTGGTGCTGCCTAGCTCGCCAGCCATAATGATAGGACGGTACAACGCACGCGAACAATGCGCTGCCTACCGCTGGATAAATGTTAACACGAAATGCGGCTTATTCGCGAAATACGTGTGTGCCACGAGGCACAAACGACATTACAGGAGAAGATAGCTCCCCCACAAGAGAAAGAGGACGATATCATGGGCCATCTAGCTGAAGTCAAGCTAACTGATGGATAGGCGATCGAAATTCATGCAAAAAACAAGTGGAACTTTAACTGGGCATAAATAAGGTGATAAGCTAGTTAAGTTGCGAATTCGCAAAATCTGATAATTTTTCCAGTGGTTATTTAATTAATCAGTTAAATGCATGACATGAAATCATGTTGACTGCATCATTAATTTGTGAATGGTAAATAGTGACAGTCAATTCGTAATATTCTTTAGGGAATGTTGCGCGTCGATATAGCGTAAACTGGCCCCACCGCAGGGCTATAGCGTTAGTCTTAAGCAAATGCACAAAGGACTCTGCGAGTTATCGGGGTCCTTCAACCATACATGGTTAATAAAGTGGCTCATTTTCATCTAAAGCAAACATGTAATTTAAATAGTCATTCAAAGTGTTTTTACCTTATGTAAAAAACAAAACGCCGACCACAGATAGATATACACCGTCATCCTCCACTTCGTTATAAATTGGGCGACTCAATTACTACAGCATAGCGGGACCACTTCAACACTATCCGCACAAAACGCCGCAGTGTTTTTGCGCTCCTCATAGCGTGAAAACGTGGGTCTAAAAGATGGCCGGATATCGAGCTAATCTGTTTGAGCGTGTAACTATTATGTTGCTGAAAATAACACATTTTTCTGAGAATACAAGATAAATATTTATTTCTGGTTCGTAAATACAGCGCACTTATGCTGGGGGTTCATGGGGGCGTCCGGCGAACAATTATAAGCCTTCGCGAACGCTTTGAAATTTTTAAGCGGTGCGTTGCATCTTTCCCTCGCATCGAGATCAGTATGGGATGAACACAAGGCACTACAGTATGTCATGAAGAAAAGCTGCTTCTCGGTGTATTGCTCCAGTGATTCAAGCCTCAGACCGGAATCTGAGTGTCGGCGCAAAGCATCTAAAAAAGTGCGATAAGTGATTTCTAAACCAGCCACCAAAGGAAACACTTCCAAATCAACGCGTGTGTCTTTCGTGTACACGCACGCCATTTTTTCTTTGTACGAGTAATATATGCGCTGCCAGTCCTTTACGATAAGCTGACAGTCGGCATCGATTACCCTGCCGAGTAAGTCCATTGTCTTCGCTGCTTCTTGGGCGTACAGCGTTCCAAATCCTCCGTATATCATGGCATCCGTTCCGTCGAAGTAATACACCGGTGCCTTGAGCACAGCCATGGAAACGAGGGCTTGATTGAAGCAGTAGTGGAAGTCGAACGATCCGTGCGGCAGTGCTATTTGCATCGTGTACAAGTCATCGAAGTGCGCGTCAGTCAAAAGACCTCGAAGCGTGCGCAGTGACTGTACGAAGCTCCCGAAGAATGGTCCAGTCATGTCGGGGAACTTTTCGTACAGTTCCTTAGTCGCGTTCTGGTCGAAGAACTGCGTGGCGGGCCAGATTTGCGCTTTCAGCTTGCGAATCTTCGCGAGCGCCGAGTTTTTGGCGTCGACGTCAAGCCACGTCGCGCTTTCGACGCTGTCGTAAAACGTCAGCGTTATCTGTCCCACGAGGCTGTTGACGCGTTTCCGCGTGCGCGCGGGGTACTCGTTTCGCACGTAGTCTTCGGCAGTGAGCAGACCCAGAGACGAGCTGACGTAATCGAGGCAGGCACGCTCGACAAGCCTTCCACTCTTTTCGCTCGTTCCGACCCGCAGGTCCGACCTGCCCGCGACGATCCAGAGATGTTCTTCGATGAACATCCAAGAGATGGCCTCGACTATGGCTCGGTCGGAATGCCTCGTGAAAAGCACGTCGATGTTCTCGAACAGCTTGCTTCCTATAACGACAGGACTATCAGCACCGAACTGATACGGCTTGCTGTGTTTATTGATGAGCTCCAGCAACCAAGTGTCATTCCAAGGCCAGCTCGCTGCTAAGGAAGCGATATTTAAGGGCACGTGATAAGTATCGCCTCGGGCCACATCGATAGACATGCTAACAAAGTGACTTTGCAGTGCCTTTAACGCGCTTATCGAAAACGAAGTGGAAGCGTTCAAAACTTCGAGGTGTTTCCTGACGTACGACTCGTACTCGGCCTCCGAGTCCGGCATGACGTCTTCCGGGTGCCATCGAGAGCTCAGTGTTCCCGGAGTGAAAACGAACACCGGCGTACCAGACGCCGGTGACAGGAGGATGCGAGCCTGGAAAAGCAGACCCATGCGCCAGTTTATGGCCAAATTCAAGAGCATGTCCATCGGATGTGCGGTAGTGGCACCTCGAGGTGGCGCTTCGGGCCAAAACATGCTCAAGTTTCTCCTGAATTCCTCGAAGAGCTTCAGGTTGGACTCGACGTCAGACTTTGACGGCTGAGTGCACGCCCCGAAGAGCTTGGCCGCCTTCTTCGAGCTTCTGGACTTGGATCGTAGACTGCCGATGGCGACGTTCGAGACTTCGGCCACCAGGTCGTCGATCCTGCTGCGGTTCTCATGCGATTCCCAGGAGCCGCAGGAGAACGCGTAGAAGTCGTCGCATGGGTCCACGGACGCGTTTGAAGCCATTCTGAGGAGTTGGGCGTGAAGCATGCAATCCTGACTGGTGCACACGGCGTGCGCTAGCATGGGTGCCTCTGTACTCATTGCGGCGACCAAGGCGGTGACCACGACGACGCAGATGCCGACGAACACGGTGAGCAAGGGAAGCACCAACGTGCTCAGGCCATTCGCCTGTCGAGAGTACGCGCTGCTGCAGGTACGCTGTGATGGGGGTGGTGCACTTACCTGTAACATTGCACAGAAAGACAGCCACCATAAGAATGGCAGCGTACGTATGCGAGATTGATGTTAACCGAAGTATCAACGGCCATATCAGCTGTCGTTAAAAATATAACCCTAAAGGTCGCTTTCGCCCTACATTCTGATTGTTTCACTGGAAGCGAGATGGGAGGAATGGTGAGGTCATGTTTCTCTATCACCTCCAATCCCTAAAGGCGCACGCCTATGACTGTAAAACAGGTTACTTCTTAAAAGAGACTATACATCAATATTTTTAACCCGGAATCCCTTCGACACTGCTGCTACTCTTATCAGCAACCCCGTGGGCTTAGTATCATCTCCTAACAATAAACTTGGGAACTTCAAAACGGTGTGCTTTCATGTTTACAGTATGGTGTTGTATAGCCAATGAAAACCTCGGAGGATTCTTATATTGGTCAAATAATCGTTTTTCGAGCTAACGAAGCATGTGCGGGAACGAAACAGATAGTTAAGGATACGATAACGCGACGATAGTATATATTGTGTCACTAGCTCTGGATCAAGAGGTTATGGGTGGACTAACAATGTATATTTAAACGCGTGACATCTCGATCAACTTCCCTCGGTGAATCGAGAAGTTATGCGCTTATATTTTATATGGACGTCAAGCTTATATATGGACGTCAAGCTGTCCATAAACAGCTTTTAGCCAGTGAACCTCTCCAGAACCTGTTTCTTTCTGGGAAAATAAAATGATTTGATTTGATTTGATTTATTTTCACAGGTGGGGTCAAGTGAGTCATACCAGATAAACAATAAGACATTGTAAATGAGTGTTGCGTTATGCCTACCAGATTTAAGTTTTCGTTCTAAATTATTAGCTATACCCTCGGCGACGACAACGCGCAGCTTCAAGCTTGCGACAGTTTAGTTATTCTGCGTGACCAGGTATTCTGCGTGACAAATATTCAATGAGCCTGCATTACTCCCTCGTTATTTCAACGTAACGCTTATTTAGAACTTGTGAATTAACTGAACGAAGTTTTCGCGCTGAATATTCTTACGCTTTCAGCTGTCTTGGACGGCGTAGTGGCACTGTCTTCTTGCGCAGTGCTGAGAACGACCGCACTTGAACTACTTCTCGGAACTGTACTGAGCTTCCCTTGGCTTGGCTGTAAACACAGAAAACAGGACACAAGCAGAATGTAATCGCCTACTCCGTGCATACATTTCGTTGCATCGCTAACTTTACACAGTGTCTGTAGTGCAAAGTGTAGTGCTCGCTGCAGGGACAGCGAGCGCACTTACGCTGCTCTGATGATCTCGCTGACGTTGGTTCGACCCGGTAGTCCTGCTGCTAGAGGTCGTACGCTGGTCACGTGCTCTCTGGAACTTGGAATCTCGACTGCTGTGCTCTGTCATGGCTGTGAAATTTTTGTAGATTTGAACTCTAAACGCTTCAGGCAGAACAGCCGAGCACAAAGGGTTGTTGTTGTTGTTGTTGTTGCCCCTTCGCACTGGCACATACCCACTATGGGGGATTGGCCATGAAATCTAGAAGTATCCTAAATGATATATATTAAAAGGTTTATCCTTAATCAAAAAACTAATGATGTAATAGAAAATAATCATTAACTAAAAAGGAATATTAAACTAAACAAATAATTAAAGATTGAATCAAGAAGAGAAAAGGTGAGGTAATACTACAGTGGAAGACAGAAATTTTGAGTAGACCAGACAATCGAGCTTATCTCACCCGGTCACAATCAAATGAATATGCAAATTTCATTCAAAATTAGACAAGTGTCGTCAGAAATATATTTAAGCAGGCATTATTATGACATGCGCTTTGATTCTCGAATGAAATTGCATACAGCATCGAATACGCTCCTGTGGCAATGTCCCAAGCTAAAGGCACCGAAACTTAGAACATTATCTGCAGTTAAATTTAAACCTACTGCTTGAAAAGGAACAATTAAAAGTCTTTTCCTAATTAATGAATAGTTTTTACATGTTATAAAGTAATGCTCTATTGTTTCCGTTTCTTCACAGAATGGACACAGGGGGGATATCGCCAGACCAGCTCTGTGCAAGTAAAAGTTTAATGGAGGGACACGGCATCGAAATTTGGTTAAAATAACTGCTAACTTTTTAGATTGACTCCACTGAGGTTTCCAGGGGTATGTTAGGTGCTGATAGTCCGTATGTTTAGTAATATTTTCCATAATATCCGTATAAATAGCCCATTTTCTATATCTGATCGACACTATGTGTTCCGATTCTAGTAGTACCGAGATCACAGGGCCATCAAGTGTGGCTCGAGATAGTGAATCGGCTATTTCATTCAACCGTATGCCACAGTGTCCCGGGACCCAGACTAACTTCAGGAACTTCACATGAGGTGGAACTAATGTTTGTAATGTCGCTAGAGCTCTTGATTGTTCTGAAGCTGTGAGAGTAGTACACAGCGAAAGAGAATCAGTAATTATCATTGCACTCTCTTCGTTTGAAGGAAGTTTTCGTAGCGCTAAAATAATAGCCAGGAGCTCAGCTTCGAAAACCGGAGTGAAGTCTGGTAGTCTTACCGAGAATGACCAACCGAGGTAATCAGAGACGATTCCTACTGCTGCCTTTTCTTTATTCACAGAAGCGTCTGTGGCTATTATGTTCTTTATTTCCGCATGAGCTATGTAGTCTTCTAACCTGTCATTTAAGTAACTCGAAGATTGAAACTTAGATAGTGGGGGAAAAATTTCATCACATTCTATCGTAATATTGTGATTTAATGCTTTGGTTCCAATTACCGATCTGATATCCACCTTTATGCTTTCAAGTTTCTTTTGTACAAAAATAATCTGGGGAGTACGAAAGCGTGGCCAGTGAGCGAGGAAGAAGGCGTCGGGGTCACTAATAAAGGCATATGCAGACCGTCTCGCTGATAAGCCATAAAATTTCAAGTATGTTTGTACTGTTAAGATACGGAATCGGCAAAGAATAGTTGGTATGCGAGCTTCCTGATATAGTACATTAATAGCGACATACCTGGGGAGTCGCAAACACAACCGTAACGCTTCTCGCTCTAATAGAACTAACGGTTTAATTTTGTACGTAGGGCCACCCGAAAATAATATACACCCAAATTCGAGTATTGGGCGCATGTACATTTTATATATCATTAATAAGGTGTGTCTACGTAACCCATATTTTCTGTTGCTCAACCTTCGCAATAAACCTGAAGCTCGTTGTGCCTTTGCCACGATATAGTCTATGTGAGGGCTCCAGTTAAGTTTCTCGTTATAAATAATGCCCAAATATTTGATAGACTCTACTTGTGGAATCGGTTCCTGATTATAAAGTACTGAAATTTGAATAGAATCTGCTATAGGGAACACCAGGAGCGCACTTTTACTGATGTTTAGAGACAATGAAATTGAATGCAGCCAAATTTCAAGAGAATACATGTACTTTTGCAATTTTTGATGCAAAGAATAAATGTCACTGTCTGCAACGAAAAATGCAATGTCGTCTGCATAAATGTAGACAGTGATATCTCGTTCAATGGGAATTGAGCTCATCAACACATTGAATAACAGCGGAGATAGGACCGCCCCTTGAGGTACTCCACGTTGCTGTTTGAATTTAGATGAGTGACATCCATCCTTTGCACAATAAAATTCTCTCGATTTTAGAAACTCTGCTACCCAATCAACAATATATCGCGGAAAGTCACATTCGTGTAAAGAATTCAATAAAATTGAGTGCTCAACGCTATCATAAGCTTTAGCTATGTCTAGTGTTACTAGTACCGCGTATTGTCGTCTTTTTCGGGCAAGCTGTATTCGGCTCTCTAAGTCGGCATGAGCACACCAAATTGAGCATTCGCTACGAAAACCTATTTGAAATGGTTTCAATATTAGCTTGTCAGCCATCCAAACTTTTAATCTATTATTGAGAACTCTCTCTATAATTTTGATCAGGTGAGATGTTAGAGAGATTGGTCTGATGTTGTCAATGTTAAAACCTGACCCTTGTTTTTTTAATATGGGAATCACTCTAGCTATTTTCCAGTCATGTGGTATCCAGGCATTGCTTAAGGAATAGTTTATAAGGTTGAGGACGTCGCCGGGTGATATCTGGAATAAAATTTTAATCATAGGAACTGTTATACCGTCAGGACCAGGAGCCGAAGAGGGTAAGTTTCTAATTACGCTTGACATTTCGGACAATGTCACTTTTTCGTAGTCAGTCTTTATAGAGGACTTTTGCCAGTTGATTGTCAAAGTCGACGAAAATCTGTTAGCTAAACCTCTTCCGATTGCCTCTAACGAATTAGTCATTTCTTCCGTCGATAACCTGTCATAATCAGAGTTAGCTAGAGACGGCAGAATTTTGCGCGATCTCATATATCGGAATAACGCTTTCTTATTTCTAGGTTTGGAAAGAAAGTCGAAATGTTTTTTGTCATAGTCTTCTTTAGCTTTAGCCACGGTGCGCTTAAATGTAGCAGCAATAAACTTGTAATCTGCCCAATTTTTGGGGGACTGATTATGAATTAGCTGCTTCCAAGCCGCTTGTCGTCGTCTATGATCACGAGAGCACTCAGAATTCCACCACTGACTACAAGGCTTTCTCGTATCAGACTCAATAGAAAATTCTGCTTTTTTGAACGTTCTTTTAATTACCGCACTTAATTTCATGGCTTTATTTTCATCGTTGTCTTCAGTGGTGGTAGTCAAAGCAACTTCTAGGTCATTTTTAAATTTGGAATAATTGATAAAGGTTCGAGCTTGGGAGTAAGATGGAATAATGGGGCAAGAAATTTCAAACAGTACTGGTAAGTGGTCACTGTTGGTGGCGCAGTCTAGAGTAGTCCAAGATACGCTAGAAATACCCGAGCTTATAAAACTCAAATCTAAGGCAGAGCGGGATCGGTCTCGGATAAATGTGGGAGTTCTAGCGTTGAGGCATGATAAATTATGGTCTATAGACCAGTCCCACAAGCGTTGTCCACATTGATCAGTCCTAAAACCCCAACTAGTGTGGTGAGAATTAAAATCTCCAACCAAAATTTTTTTTGTGCACCACGAATTAACAGCCATGTCTAAACATCGCGTGTCTTGTACACCCAGAGGAAAGTAAAGATTTACCAGAGAGAAGGGAGAGCATCCAGGCAAGGTGATGTCTAAAGCGAAAATTTCACATTCGGGGGATATACTTTTGTACGAAGTTTTGATCTTTGAACTAATTTTATTATTGACAAAGAACGCTAAACCTCCACCTTTGGATGGGCGATCCAGGCGAAAAGACCGGAAATTAGGTAGGTAAAACGAATTATGTGCTGACAGCCACGTTTCTTGCAGTGCAACAATGTCTGGATTGAATTTACAAGATAAATACAATAAATCTGTACTAGCTGAATGAATAGATCGGCAGTTCCAATGAAGAATTTTGATAGAACCTATCATTTTGACAGAATTGTTTCGGCAACTACCTTATCTAAAATGCTGTCTTTAAGAAAATCGCTCTTCGATAGGTTCTCCTTCTGGTATTTTTTGTTTTTTGAATGTTTTGAAGAGCCAGTATTTTTGGAGACAGGGGATCGAGTGCGCTTTAGTGATTTGATGTCCATGTCCATATCATCATAATCCTGACCATCCTCTAGTATGTCTTCACCTATCCTCTGGTTGTCTGTACAAGAGGGCCCTGCAGCCTGTACCCCTGAAGGAGATGACTCTGCGTCTGCTTCACTTGGTGGGAGAGTTACGTTGTCTTGGGAAGTATCCTTCATATCTCTTGGTGTCCCATATATTTGCGGCAACTGAGTGGCTACAATATGAGATAAGGAGTCACAAAGGGTGGTGGCCAGGCGATCTATAGCTTTCTCCATCGCTTTTTCAATCATGTCTGCAATGGACACTGAAAGAGAAGCTTCTAAAGTTGCATTATGTCGGGCTGCAACACCAGCATATCCCTGGGTTCTTGCCTGAATTTCAGCGATGGCGTCTTTTCGTGAACAGCGTCTGCGATCAACAATTTCCATAATTTGAGTCTCCCGCGCTTTGGCTGAGCAATTAGCGTTATCTGCGCAGTGCTGCTCATGACAAAGACAACACTTTTCTTCAGTACAATTGCATTCATTTGCAGTATGTGCCTCACCACATTTTCGGCATCTGGGAGCTGACCTACATCCTTTTAAAGTGTGTCCATAGCGCCAACATTTCTGACACTGGAGGGGACGAGGTGACAGTTGTTCGACTCTGAATATTAAAGGCCACGCCTTGATTTCAGTGGGGCGAATCGACCCGGCAAATGTGACAATTACAGACTCAGTAGGGATCTTTGTCTGTTCTACAACTCGTGAGCATCTATAAACTGCAATAGCACCTGCCTCAGAGAACATCTATAGGACCTCAGCTGGAGTCATGTTGATGTCTACGCCTCGGACAATACCTCTGACGCATGCTAGGTGAGGAGGAATGAAGGCGCTCACCGGATTGGTAGCGAACATCGAGCATTTAAGTAAGTCTTTGACACAGAGCTGGTCAGGAGAAAAGCAGACAATGCCTCCCTTGCCAAACTGCCGGACCTCTGTGATGGTGTGATAGTGAGTTGTCGCTGCTTTGAGTTCCGACTGGATCACTTTAGGGTTTTTCATCTTAATGACTCCGTCGTTGCTTGGGACTAGGGCCACAGGAACGGAAGCGACGCCATTGCGTAGGAACTGGTCCACTGGTAGCTCCTGCGGTGAAAGAGAAGCAGACCAGAGATAAGTCCCTGGTCCAGGCGAAGAAAGCGGCATCTGTCTGGATTGACTAGCCAGAAGGGTACTAGCTAATCAATGCTAAGGCTTTAGATACGCCTATCCAAGAAGAAATTCAGTAGAGGCTACTCAGATTTCAGCCAAACCCCCAGAGCAAGCAAGCGTGCGAGCCTCTTCTTCAGAGAGGACCTCGTGCGGCAACCCAAAGGGTCTTCTTCTTCTTCTTCTTCTTCTTCTTCTTCTTCTTCTTCTTCTTCTTCTTCTTCTTCTTCTTCTTCTTCTTCTTCATAAGTTCCCACCGACCCCTCGTGCTTCCGGCGAGATGCTGGTAGGCAAAGTGAATAACAAAATACATTGATGATGATGACGATGAGGAGGAGGAGAAGGAGGAAAGAAAAAGACGCGACATTCGCAGTCATAGATGGGAGCACGACTCAGCGCCTCTAGAGGAACGGAGAGACTATTAATGACGTGGAGGATCGAAAGATAAGAAAAGAGAAACAAAAAAAAGAAAACAGCCATTCAAGACCATAAAACACGTTCCTCTTAATTCCGCGTCAGCACTTTGATAATCAGCACGCAGCGTATGGCGTTGTAGTATTGCTCAACAATGAACTTCATAAATAGAATATGAAGGAAGGAATTGAACACTCGTGGTGGGGACGGCGAAAAGGCCTACAGGCTAACAGCGGTGAAACAAATATGGCTCCATTAGATTCGCCGTCTATCCTTTATGAGTAGCCCTTTCTAAACTACAAGCAATTGTCATTGCCATCTTAGTGTCACACAAGAACATGCAGCGCTCGAGATTTCTACAGGGCCAATTATGTTGTCAGTATTAGTTTACTCGCCCCCCCCCCCCCAACTTCCCGCCCCCAATCATCGAAGAGGGGCGCGAAGCCTGCCTTGTGCATTTACTCAGTCGGACCTGTCTTGCCAATAATCAAAGTACATGGTTATACCGTCGCAGGTGCTTTATTATAATGGCTGGTTTGTGCATGGTTAGGGGCCTATCGTTGTGACAGGCGCGTCCTCGCTTCGCTTTTGCATTGTTTCTTCGGCACTCGAACAACGAAGGGGTCCGGAGGGAGGGAGTCAGCAGTAAAATTCTTTTTCCCGCCCCGATCACTCAGTGGAATACCTTGCGTTTCTCTGCCTGTGCGACCAGTGACTAGTCGCCAGGGCCGAAAGGAAAGTCGAAGCCAAAGCCAGAGGTCTGCTGGACTACGGAGCTTTACCCTGGCAAAGTGGTTCCAGGAATCACTTGGCATGTTGTGTCAACAAATGAACGTTGAGTTCTCTCTTCCTCTCACCCGCTTCTTTAATGTGATTTGATTATGAAATGCTGACGAGAAAACGCTTTTCCCTACAAACATGTTAGTACATTGAATAAACATCAGCGTCTCCGCATGTCGTTTAACAGCCGATGCCAAGGCCTTTAGATAATCCAAGACATTTTGAGTGCAATGTTTAGAAGTGGCCCTATAGGGACCTGCAGGTGAGCTAGAGCTGGCGAACTTCCAGCGACACGTCACTTTACAAGGCCTAATTGGACAGCCGTACAATAACTGCGTGAATTACGTATACTAGGCTAATTCCTTTTTGGCGACAGTTACTCGCCAGCAACATCCTCTGACTAGGTCGTACCTCATAGACTGAGCATCCGTCATTGCACGAACAAGGATGCGTCACTTTTTGCATTGTCTTTCTATTTTAGTGGCGTGAGTGCGTATTTTGTTAGTACGCGTCGTGTTTGTGCGTTTAGCCGTATGCAAACAACCACCGCGTTTTAATCAAGCGTCGCAAAAGTTGTATATACGAAACAACGATGACGCTCAAGACGGATTAGTGCTAAGGGGAGCGTCGCTTCAAAATAGCACGCTGGAGAAATAGGTGCGTGGACAATATGGCACCGAGACAAAAACTGCACAGGGTCACACGAGCTCAGTTGTGGAGACATAACAAGGGTGAAACATTACTGTGGGGAAAAACAGCGATAACGACTGGTGGCGCAGTGAATGAACCAAACCGGGCACAGCACGAGCAAGCTTATGCATATGCCGGCAAATAACAGTATTTTGCGCAGTAGGGAGAAAATACCCCCGGTTCACTGACGCATAAACGCACGAGCACGACGTCATCCGTCATTCTTGTGTAATGTAGTGAGGGGTTGTACGCACACTCTATACCCGTCGGTATAAACCGTAACCCTCAAACCATATAGCGGTCGTAACTAGTGTTATGGTTGGTATGTTACTGATAATGTCCGCACATTTCGCGTTTACTACCGGCCCTCCGCCTGCGATATCTATTTATCGTTGCCTTGTGCAGTGAGCTCCATACAAGTTTGTGAACTTATAAAGAGATGACAAAATTAAACCAGTGTCTCGCCGTCAAGACATTCAAGTAATGAATCTGTAAGGATGATGACGTCTCAAAAAATTATAATTTCAACTACAACAATGGTAATCGTAATGCTTTATTTATTTGTTTACCCAGCCACTTCACCCCTGGTTAAGTGACCTGCATGACTACTACTACTACTATACTGCAACTGATGATGATGATGATGATAATACTTATATTCTATACTACTACTGCAACTGCTGCCACGGCTGATAATACTACTACTACTGTCCCAACGTGGGTGCGGCGCGCAGCCGACCCGCCCCCTTGAAGGGCATTCGTTGACTGACTGACTACTACTACTACTACTACTACTACTACTACTACTACGACAAGGACGACGGCGGTGATGACGACGAATAATAATAACAAGAAGCAATGTTGCTGAAGTCAGTTTCGACTGGCGGACTTGCAAGGTAGCAACGAAGACAAGTCAACCTGCAGAAATGTTGGCGCCAAAGGCATTGCATGTTCGAGAATTTTTCTCGTCTGTTCAAACGTCAACTTCCCGTGAACTTTCGCCTTGTCGAAATTCGTGAAATATGTTTCAGTGTATGTGCATACAGGTGTACGTACATTGATTGTCGTCTTAGCTATGTGGGTGCCTATGCGGCAGATCAGCGGAATTCCACCGCTTCGCCAGCTATGCGCCTGGGCCGAGCCAGCGGGGGCGGCTTCATCCTTCGGCTCTGAGTCAGGGCTTCGCACCTCGAAATAACTCTTCAACTCTAGCCCCCTTGGTTCACACCAGGGCCCGAAAGAACACCGAGACTTTTGTGTGCTGCACCGTTCCACTTGACTTCACTTCAGACCCTATGCCTCGCATTGTTAGCCAAATACTTTATCGCTTTCCCGTTGCCTTTCTGGACAGCTCGTCCGTCGGGCCACGGGCCCATGTGTTGATACTCGGCCGAAACTAGTAGAGGGCGTCCGAGTAGCTGGAGGCATCGTCAACGCCGCGGATGACAGCTGTCGCGAAAGATTTGGCGAGCTGGATAGGAGCACCCCGTCGCGAACCGTTTCGCACCCGCGTGTCACGCCTCCGTATAGTGCGTTTTGCGCAATTCGCGCGCTTCACTGGGTACACGTTTTCTCTAGGAGGAGTGACCTAGGCGGCACGCTGGGAACACGCGCTTGGGATTCTGAGCACATGCCGCTACTGTCAGTCACTGGACCCCGCGTTCTTATCCTCGGAATTCGCGAGCTCGAACTTATTAACGGGATTCCGCCTGTACACAAGGTCAATGGACTCTACGCTCCCGACTGCGACAGAGTTTGTTGGACTTCTGCCGCTCCTTTCCCTAAAACAACAAAGAACACCTGTTTGTGCATTTGGAAAAGAAGGGAAGAACAAATGTTTGGGAGTAGGAAGTGGGGAGTGAGAGGGTGTTGCTATTCCATTACAGTATACTAGAAGCTCTAACCTATATAGCGGACAAGTGCTAGCACAGCTCGACGAGAATAACAGGGCTCTTAGTGCGGCTACTGGAAATTTTGCGGGCTACAGTTTTGCCCGAGTGCTTACTTGTTGTGTGCGATTTCCTGTTCGATAATGCGATTGTTAACGGCCTCCGCCAATTGTAATGCCACAGCTTTAGACGACTGCTGCTGAAAATTAACGGGTTGTTTGTGATAGCCAAATAAAAAAAAAGTATCCCGCAAACCTCGTTTCTTTTATGCGGCGTTTAAGGATTAGCCTCAAATGAGATCACTTGCGAACCTAATCATTCTCATTTTTAAAAAAAGTACCTAAATGAAGCAAGAAATGAATGTTCAAGGCCGCATTTTTTTATTTCATGGCCATTTTTACCTCCCTTTACACCATTTTTACAAAAAAAAAAGCAGAGTCGAGTCATTTATTCTGCGATGGTGAAAACGAAAACGCGTTATAAAGGTTTTGTGGTCGCACTGATTATGTGGTGTTCACGAGTAAGTAGGCAATGCCATCGTTCAAGAAGCTGTTCTCTCTCCACACAATCATTCACGCACTAAATCTAAATATTCACCCACTAAATTTGTTGGTTAGAGGGCCAGTTGAACGAATTGTTGTTACAATGAACAGGGTCCTAATTAAAGCCTTCACGTAGAGACAACGAGAAAATATGACAAGACTGTTGATCTCGAGTCTTGCAAGAAGCCAGGAGTGGTGTTGCTTAGTACCGGAGAGTTTATAATTTTCCCGCTCTTGCATTGTTCGAGATGATCTCACTTATATACTCCCGGAATAGGTCATCATTTAATACCTATGTCACACAACGTGTGTAGAACAGAGATGGTGTCACATGAAAGGTATGTACTAAATGTTGGCCTTATTTACTGGAGTGTACCGAATGCTCGAAAATGTGTGCGCTTCACGGTGTTTAGAGGATGAAAAAAAATGAATAGACAATACAGGCAATAATCTTGCCTACTCTTTTTGTCTATCATCGAAACATTGTTAACTGCTATTGACCTTCTTGCGGGCCAAGAGCCCGAAATAAACTTGGTAAACAGTGTAATGTGTGTGTGTGTGTGTTTGTGTGTGTGTGTGTGTGTGTGTGTGTGCGTGTGCGTGTGCGTGTGCGTGTGTTTCTTATCAAGTGGTTCATTGTATATATCATAATCATCAGGCAGCACCTTAAGTAGCGTATGTCCAGCTTTTCATTAAAACTTTTATTTCTCTCTCTCTCTCTCTTTCTACCAACTCGCTCAAGCTCCTATTCTAATGTACTGACTACCTTTCGATTGTACTCGTGTATTATTGGTCTGCAATATTGTGCTCCATCTTTCTTGCTCACCTCCACTTGTTGCGCAAAATGAAAAAAAAAAAAATCGTACACCTTATATACCGCTTGATTTCGTTGCCATTCATACTTAGCTTGTCTTTCTCTGCTTGTTGATATTCACAGGCGCCAGATCTTGACGAAACTCACCAACCCCCGTTTCAAGAAGCCGCTATTGCGAAAGGCCCCGGAAATCGTGCGAGTACGGCGGCAACCAAGGTGCACGATCCTCGAGCCCGAAAAGAAGAAAAAAAAAAAAGAGGATGAGAGCGAAGCCCCTGCCACCGTGCCGTACACCGCAGCGGAGCCCGTTATGGGAACCTGAGCCGGGGTTCATTTTCCCTCTCTCGAAGACGAAGGGCCCTTCTTCACCAGGACGTTTCTTCAAAGCACGCACTCGGGCGGCGCTTGCAGTGGGCTGCCGCCGCGGTAGCCCCTGGTGAGGAGCGAACTATCTTTAGTAAGCACTCCCCCACTCACTCGTCCCCCCCCCCCCCCTCGCTTCATGCCCGACGGCGAGGGCGTTCCTGGAGCCCTGGGCGGTGGACCTTAGTCGTGGTCTGTCCCGGCTCTTCGCTGCCGCCGTCTACCCGCCGCTGCTGTGGTCAATACTACCCTCACGCTTTCATCGCCTTGTCTGCAACCGCACGTCGTAGTTCGTCATGGCTTACCGTGGTCCGGCGTACGGTCTCAGCGCGCAGATCGCCAGCAAGGTGAGGAACTGCCCGAAAAAGGAAGTTCGCGTTCAGTTTGGCCGTCGGCTTCTTTTCGGGGCTCGGAGAGGATCCGCTGCTCCTCGCCATCCCTCAAGTCTTATCGCCTTGCATCCTCCGCGAGGCTGACGACCCGACGGAGACTTTTTAGCTTGCCGTGGCTTTGGGCTTAAGTGCAAACTCGCCGAGACAATAAGAGAGGCTCGTGCTGCGGGGTGTGTACAGCCGATAGCGCAAGCGAGAGCCTTCACAGAGGGCGTAATGTCTGTGGAGAAGTCGTTACAGAACTGGCTAACCTCCCTGTCCTTCCTCATTTATTCCTCCTCTCTCCTCTCGTTACAGACATTCGATGGAACAAGATTAGACTTGAGGGTCACCGAACGACTTCGTTCTGGAGGGGCATAGGATGAAAACAACGAACGTGACGGCCGTTTAAGTCCGAATACGGTGCTTTTTTCTCGAGATACGAGTCATAAACCGAATACAGAAACGAAACTGATATAGCAGGCAGTCTTTTTCTTATAGTAGTGCAACTGTTGATCTTTTTTTATTTTTCCTATCATATATCATCATATTATATGTCGTTAATTGTGCACTTAGTATATTTTTGCAAAGGGCAAGGTTGACACAAAGTGCTCTCCGCAGGCACTGCACATTACGAGAGTTTGGTCGAAATTTGCAGCAACGCCGGTAACTCCTAGATATAACGTATCTACGACAACTGGATGAAAAAGAAAGACTTGGTGAACACTGATGGTGAGGAGCTGACTTGTTTACTTGATAATGGCTCAGACAATATTTATATAAAAGAAATCCTTCATTATATACGCGCAGTTTGAAATTTTGAAGCCATTGACATGATTATAACAAAAAATTGAAATGAGAGGCAGCGGGAGAGGTGTAAGATGCAAAACAAAAATTTGTATGGTATTCACTGTATTGTAATAACGATGCATACTAGATGCGCAAAAACACAAGAAGCAAGGAGGAGGAACCCACCTCAAAAAATACTTTTCTCACCCCTATGACAGATATGTGGGGTTTAACGTCCCAAAACCACCATATGAGAGACGCGTTGGGCCTGGTTAACCTCCCTGCCTTCCCTCTTGTTGTTTACCCCCCCCCCCCCCCGTAGTGGAGGGCTCCGGAAATTTTGACCACATGGGGTTCTCTAACGTGCGCTCAATCCTCAGCACATGGGCCTACAGCATTTTCACCTCCATCGAAAATGCAGAATGCACACAGCCGAGTACCTTGGCCACTAGACCACCGCGGCGGGGCATTTCTCATCCCTATGTGGTGCCTCAAAAGATGCAGAGTCTAACGAACACTTTCGTACCCTCTGTAACATATCTATTGTGCGTTAGCGTGAGTGTAATAATCCCTCTTACTGTTTCTTTTTGTTATTGTTGTTGTTGGTTTATTGATCGTTTCAATTGAAATCTCATACCAAGGTCGCGCAGCTGTCAGTCTTTCAATTAACACTGAGCAATCAATGAGCTTTGATCGTGACTTTACGTATTCTTCCATTTTTGTAGCACGAATTTTGCTTTTTTCTTTGGTGGAGCACACAGGTTCTGATATTCTGTGTGACTGTGGTCTCGCTCTTGTTCTTATACACACGCAGAAAACTTCTTTCAATATTTGGTTCTGGAACGCCCCCTACATTGTATATAACATGGGTTACATGACGTAACATCCACAAGCCATGTGTGGAGATTTTCTCGACTGAGGAGGTCTTTGTAGATTAAAGAAAAATAATACTCCAAAAAGTAACCAGTGATGCAAAAAAAAAACTAAGTTGGCTAGAAAGAATACCTCACATATACAAGTGCCCGGACTTGTTTTATTTGTGTTAAGCGGATAAAAATAGTCACTAAATTATATAGAATATTCACAGTGCCTAAAACTCGGATAAAAACGCACTCAGTAAACTTCATTACCATCGACTAATCCATTTAGTATCCCCGTGTATAATAAATGCATTATACATTAAATCAAGTGTAATCACATCCTTGCAAGAATGGTCACAGTTCGCAAGCTCATCAGGTTCTGCAGTTGCCCTTGAAACCGCGGAAATTTTTTCCGGTTGTCAGTTGTTTGGATGGGTGAGGCAGTCAAAATAAACTCGTGGAACAAACAGAACGGTCTCGGCGCTTCCTTGTAAGCAACTGTGAAGTTCCTTCATTGTGCTCATTATTTCGTAATTATTCTTGTGGTTGCGTTGAAGTGCCTGTTTATTTAACGCAGCTGTGCTTGTGCTCACAGTTAGACGCCGTGTCTCTGCTATTAGCGATAAAGAATTACTCCTAAAATTTAAAATAGTATATATAAAACGGCGATTTTTTGGTGTAGATAATAATAGCATTTCGTGAACTTAACATGATTCGCAAACAAAAAAAGAAAAAAAAAAACCCTTGCGATGCGATGCATCGGAAAGTTATTGTTTCAGTGTGCGTGTGTTTGTGTGTGGAGATGGGTTGACATGTGAAATAATTTCACTGGTGCGCGGTTGTGGGGAGCAGCAGTACGCCTTTTAATGAGATGTATTCTGGTACAAATAAAGTTAATGAGAGGAGAGTGGGAACTGCACGTTAGACATTCCCTGGCTTCTCCCGTAGTCGGGCGTGTGCGAAGTGATGGTTGATGATCATCATCACCACCACCAAGCGATCAAGCGCTGCTTTTTATCCTCTAAGCATCGATTTTTTTCTGTCTCACCTACCTCGGTCGCACGTACTGTTTAATGTGTATATTCAATTTATTAGACACAGATAGTTAATTTCAAAATTTTTATTCGTACATCAGCAGAAATGTGATTTCTCAAGCTTATTTTTATTTCATTGACATCATGAGAACAATGACTGTCCTTCATTTATCCGTAACTTTTGGCAGCGCCGTGACAACTGATCGTGAAGGAAAAGCGTTTACACCATAATACACAAAAGCGATACTGGGCTTTTCATAACTACTTATATTTTACACTTTTGTAGCTAGAAGGTTTTTTTTTCCCCTCCCGTGTAAAGTGCTTTGGAGTAATCTGCCAGTGCTCACCCAACGTTGCGAGCGTGTCTTTTTTAAATACTTTTGTTTTACGTTTCACCGCGGTGCTCGGTTTCGTCTAGACGACTCAGCCTGTGGGTGTTATTTATTGCCGACGGCACAGCCAAGGAGTGAAGAACAACGCTTCGCAAAACAAGCCAAAAGGCAATGCGTAACCGAAGACGCGTTTGTTCTTGTTTTTACTGACGCTAGCTCACGCGTCGCAAGTCCGCCAATACGGTGGCCCGGCACCCGTTTACTGAGGTAGTTCGTCTTCCCCGTCTCGCAGGGCAGCGAGCAAACGCTGAAGCCAGTCGTGTCACTTGTTCGTTAAGAAAGCGATCTATTTTAGGACCGTCTTCCACACAACTTAAAAAAGAAGGAGGAATACATAACCACCGACGCGCCTTCTTTTCTGTTTCGGCTTTCACGTCAAGCTATCTTTTGGCGCGCCCCCCGCGCCAACGGTGACTGTACGCTTAGACAAGAGCCTTCTTTGAGAGTGAATGTTAGACGGGTTTTTTCTTTTGATTGCTTGGTAAAGTCTGCGCTGTCGTCGCACAGAACAAGAAAACACGGCTACTAGAAACAATGTTTGTTTCACAAATCGCGTGATTAAGGTGCTGTCCCGAGTGCAACTTCATGGTCAGTAAAAAACAAGACAGTGAGAGTTGAAACAACTGCGTTCGTTCTGCAAGAAGTTTTACTTTTCTCCCTGAGAAGCAGAACAGTCCTGCTGGCTCGAACAACTCCACACATGGACTAGGGTCGCAGTGCTCGTTGCACACTGACGAGCTCTCTGGCATGGCAACCAAATAAACGTCCTCACGAGGCATCCATAATATCGTGTTACTTTCTCGCTTAACTTGCTCTGCATTTCGATTTCCATAAGAATTCTCGAATCAGCGTTAATTAGGAAATGCACGACATTTGAGGCGAATGCCACTTTTTTTGTGAACGCGTAAGCTTTATAGATGCCTCATCAAACGCAAAAGATGGCCGTCAGCGGCGTCAACTCAAATAAATAAAAAAATGGCAGCATATCCACGGAGTGAATGATGGAGAGTGGGGCGAAGAATTCGTCCGTCCATTCGTTCTTGCTTCCGTCCGTCCATGCGTCCGTCAGTGTGACTGTCCATGCGTCCATCAGCCCGTCCGTGCGTGCGTCTGTTCGTGCGTCCGTCCCTGCGTTCGTCCATGCAGCCGCCCCTGCGTCCGTTCATGCGTCCATCCAAGCGTCTGTCTATGTGTCCGTTCGTCCATCTATTCAACACTCCTAGTACCACCATCTCGCATCTTTTCATCATATATTCCCCATATAGAAGCACCGCCATCCAGCGGACATTCCAAGGACTAAACGAGAGGTGGCACACGCACACTTTCTTACGGCTTGCGCTTCGGGTCCACTTCCCACCTTTAACCACCTCGAGTTTATGGTATATACTAGTTCACTGTATTCATGGCACTGCGGCCGAACGCTCGCTAAACCTTTCGAAAACCAAGGAGGTTACGCCCAGCGAGTATGACGTAGCGAACTTTTTCAGTCAGATAGTGCTCAATGTACATGCCAATGGCTGCTAATGGAAAATGAGAGACAGGAGAATTCGGCTTTTACTTTCTTACGGCTTATGCTTCGTATCTACTTCCCATTTTTAACCACCTCGAGTTCATTCATGGTATATACAAGTTCATTGTTATTCATGGCACTGCGGCTCAACGCTCGCTAAACCTTTCTAAAGCTAAGGAGGTTACACCCAGCGAGTATAACGTAGCAACCCTTTCTTGTCAGATAGTGCTCAATGTACAGGCCAATGGCTGCTAATGGTGATCGCAGCCTGCGCGTTAACTAAAAGCCGAATGCTCCTGTCTGTCATTCCCCATTAGCAGCCATTCACATGTACATTGAGCACTATTTTTTATTGTTCAACAACGCACAGAAGAAGTCTCTCAGTGGCACCACCTTGGAAATCAAAATGTTATACTTGTTACATACTACGGGGGACGAACGGGTGCCGCTATAAGGAGCTTCGCCCCTAAAAAGATCATGTAATGGCGTAACCATTTGATTCCATCATGACGTCAAAGATCACCAAAATGTGACGTCACTATGACATGACGATAGTTATAGCGCGAGCACAGAACGACGACTAAGAGACAAGAAGGAGACGAGCGCTAACTTCCAACTCTGGACGTTCAAAGTTAGCGCTCGTGCCTGGTTCTTGTCCTTTTGTCGTCGTCATGTTCTCGCGCTATAACTTATCGTCACGTCATACCAACTAGCCCGAACCGCCACACTTCCACGTCACTATGACGTCACACAACGATATCTTCACGTGACATTGGCGCTTGTTGAAAGGTGGGCCGGTAACCCCGCCGGGGTTGTCTAGTGGCTAAGGTACTCGGCTGCTGACTCGCAGGTCGCGGGATCGAATCGCGGCTTTGGCGGCTGATTTTTCGATGGAGGCGAAAATGCTGTAGGCCCGTGTGCTCAGACTTGGGTGCACGTTAGAGAACCCCAGGCGGTCGAAATTTTCGGAGCCCGCCATTACGGCGTCTCTCACAATCGCATGGTGGTTTTGCGACGCTAAACTTCACATATCAATCAATCAATTAATCAATCAATCAATCAATCAATCAATCAATCAATCAAAGGTGGGCCAATAATAGGGTTCTCGGCTGCTGACCCGCAGGTCGCGCGTTCGATCCCGGCCGTGGCGGTCGCACTTTGTTGGCGGGGAAATGGTAGAGGCCCGTGTACTCTGCGATAAAGAATACCAGATGGGCCCAATTTCGGGAGCACTCCGTGATAACTATTGTGCGGTCTCACGTCGACGCCGGCTTTTCTCTCAAGGCCACCTTCGTATGAGACATGTTGACGCCCCCGTTTTATCAACAGCTGATTCCTAACAGTCGGAGAATTCGACAATGCGGTGTAGATGTATAGCATGCATTCCTAATGCGGTATGCAGCAGGATGATTTGATCGGCGGCGCCGCACACGTATAAACAGTAACTCGCTTCCTGCGTCAGTGTCCGTTAGTTGCCGTGTACGCCGACACATTGAAGACACGGCCTCTCCCTCCTCCTCCATGCGTGAAGGCGTGAGTCAGTTGCGGGCTGGCAGCTCTGCACCACGGCTGGAGAACCGCCAAGACAGAAACCATTCCGCGTTTTTTTAGTTGTTTTTTTCCTCCAAGTACTCCTCGGTCTGCTTGCCTACGGTGTTCATGTGTATGTGAGCCTGTGTACCTCTGGTACAGTCTGACTCAGCGAGAGTCACGTTCAATGAGTCTTCTTGTTCGCTCGAATGGAGCTGGCCGAGCATAAGTTCCGGCTTTGCGAGGCAAGCTTTGTCTCTCTCTCTCTTTTTTTTTTCTTCTTCGCAGCGTCTTTCCCCGTGCTCTCAAACAACAACGGCCAAGGGCATCAGTCACTGTCAAGGCAGCTGCCATGCCTGAGGTTTCATGAAATATATGAAAGGCAGAAGTTTTCGATATGTCAAATTTAAACTGAAGTAAAAGCCACAAAGTGCCCTCTTAGAGCGGTGAGCAAAGTAGCAATGAGTACAAACTCAACTCCTCTAGTGCGCTCAGGGTTAAAAGTAACGCCAAAACGTGCCGCTCTCAGTCCGTCACTATACACATGTGTGTTAGTATACTCGAAAAACATGCAATGCATTATCGTTTCGTAAGGTTACACGCCAAGCATTTGCTTTTACCTTGGTGAATGCTTTACCGATTTTTTTACATGAAATGTGGATTAGGGCAACTTTTTCGAGCTGCTCGTTTCTTTGTAAGACGCAACAAAGTAAATTCGGCAGACAGTTATGTGCGGGAAACCTCCGGGGACATTAATTGTTGTCTCTAATTGTAGTGTGGTAATCATGACGTAAATTTAAAGGAATTGAAGTGGACTCAAAGTCAGCCTTTTCGTCGGTGGTATCCGTACCGCCGATTTTCGTATCGCGTGTGCGATGCTCTTCGGATTAAGCTATTTTAATTGAGCTATTGCCGCTTAGGCTTCATTGGTTAATTCGTTATTTGAACACCTTGGATTCGAATTACACCGAAGGCAACAGCAATTATCGGTTCTCGTTAATTAATTTCATTTCCCAATTAACTCACTATAATCAAAAACAACCATCAATTGCAGGCTATAGCTAATTTTGAAAAGCTTACGACGCCCACTCGCTAAATGAGCCGGCAAAATGGTAGCTGTCCTTCGTAATTCGCATTTCGGAAAATGGATAATAACAGAAAAAAATATAGCGTGTTTTTAAATAAATCTTTATATTGTTTTTATTTAGTGTTAGACGGTGAGAAGAGACGCCAACTATGCCTCTTCCTTACGGTGCTGTGCATTTATTTACTTTTTTTTTTAGAATAATAAGTTTCTTCGTTGCAGTAAAAGCTACCACAACTTATCAATATTGAAGGTCATTCAGTTGTATGATGCATATTCTTAATATAACCACTTTCACTTCTAATCATCGTTAATTACAGCACTGTTACTGCTCAAATTGAATTGAAATTGAGGCTGTTCGCTCATGGACATGCTACTTTACAAATGTATGCGTATACGAGCAACTGTTGATCAGTTTATCTGTAATACTGTGCTACACGTCAGCACAGCATGTGTATTGGCATAATGTGGCGTGACACGCAGGGGGAACATAATCAAATTACTTCGAATTCAAATTGATTATAAAAAAAGAAAATACACGATTTGTTCGTCAAATGGTCACGTATGATTTTATTCCAATGCGCTTCCGTCGTTGATCTGTGCGAAAAGCTCACAGTATTGCTTAAGTATTTTATAAATAAATAAAAATATTGCTAAGTGACGTCCTCGGGGCTTTTTATCTGGTTTGCGATTCATTCGTAACATAAATGGTGCACCGCCAACCTGATTTCCATATATGTCATTTTTAAACCGTTGGTTTCTCCTTGTGTCACCGCAGATCGCATCGAAACGGGATGCCGAACTGGAATCTCAGATCTTAGACTGGATTGAAGAGGTGCTCGAACAAAGACTTCCTCAGGGACCATACGAAGAAGTGCTTCGAGATGGAGTTGTACTATGCAAGTAAGTTGTAACAAGCCAAGCCATGAAAGATTTCAGTGGCTTGTCATGGTTGCAATGTTACGATTATTTTTTTGTGTAAGTGTTTCCTTCTGGTTCTCACGTTATTAATATTATTTGTGCCCCGTATTCGCCAAGCAGTTTTAACAATTCCACAGTTATAAGAAGAATACAGTTTAGCAGGCTAGACTATTCACGATATTGTGCAAGAATCAGTGTGCGTTGTGTAATTCTACAGTTGTGAAAGACTTCGTTTGTGATTAATGTCGCTGTATTCACTACAATGAGTATTTTACTGCATTCGACAAAAAAAAAAAAACGTCGAGGACGGAAACAATGTGATTGAAAAGCTGCTCTACACTTCAACAGTATTTGGTTGAAAATTGTCAAAATGCTAGTCGTCTTACACGAAAATAGAACTTGACTTTGCGGCCGCATTTTAACGAGGAAAAAATAATTTGGCTCATTAGTCAGGTCACTTGTTACGAGTAGATTACGAGCTTTTTTTTAGAAATATAAGAACAGTGAATGGTTCCTTGTTACTAATCACATCCCTGCATCAGCTCGTTCGTCGACATTGTATAAACTTGCGATTCCTACTCCAACTCCCAGTCGAGCCTTCGCATTCCCGAAAAATTCTGGCCTCGTCCGGACTGTCAGTTCTCTCGAGACGGGATGTTTATATCGGTGAGTGAAGGAGACGAGAGAGGGGACACGGGCGTATTTTGGTGCCGACTGGAGAGATATGTTTTCATTAGTGCTGCCGAGCCAGGGGCCCGTGGAATGGTCGCGCGCTGCCAAATCTTGCCTCGCCTGAGTTTCGAGGGCACTGGCGTCCTGACAAAGAAGAGGAAAGGGGGGGGGGGGGGGGGGGGTGGACGCATTCGTCCTCGAGAATAACAGGTGCTGCCACTATAGCGAGAATGTGCCTCCCATCCCAGCCTTCTCGCCATAATACGCATGATATGAATCTCAAAACCTGCGACGGGAATGCGCTGCGCTGCAGGAGCGTGTGTTTGCCAAGAGGCAAAACCTTGGGAGCTCAGGGAGCATTAATCAGCGTGACGTGGCGACGCCATTCGTAATTTCTATTCCTCGGGTTCTGAACAGTTAGCGCAGGAATATATACGCTTCGCGATGCTCGCCCCTGAGACGCATATAACTGAATGCGAGGACTCGCTTATCATGACACGAGAGAAAATATCGGAGAGGATGGCTATAAGCTGGAATTCTAAAATAGCTGCTACGTTTCACCTTGCGACATATTTCAGTGGGAAATGTTGCAGATAGTAATGAGCTTGCGGATGTTTTCAGAAGCTAATTACACGAAGCGAAAGCATAAGTCGGTCGGCATTAGGGTGCCAAGTGTCGCCAATGACTACAGGGAAATAGATTTACGATTTTGTCGGAAATTTTCGTAGAACGGTCCCAGCATATCTGGAGTTACCAGCACCCTTAAATATATGATCAGTTGTCTCCTTTGTTAGCGAGAAAGAAGGAACAGAAGTGAGAGAGAGCAAAGGCGAGAATGTTAACCAGTCTATGAAAATATGCTACCCCAAGCTAGAGAATTGGAGAGAAGGTTTCGAATACCAGAGGTAGAGAGGAGAGGCCCAGACACGCAGTCACGCACCTCACAGTCACAATGTTGTTGTTGGTCTATAATGGCCGCTAAAAGACCAAGTGACACATGACTACGCGTCACGTGTGAACTTGTTCAAACTTGCACAGCAGGGCTTCTTGTCGGTATACCGTTAGAATCGCTATGCTCCCCTGTGATGAGCCGTATGGACAAATCTTGATCTTGCGCTCTCGTTCGCAATGCCAGCCATGCGTAGGCTGTAAACTACACTGGCGTTCACAAATAGCATGCGTAAAGTACAAGGGACGGGATGTCAGTGGGTATGGCTTTGATCTGTCGAGC
Organism: Rhipicephalus microplus; assembly: GCF_043290135.1. Lineage (NCBI taxonomy): Eukaryota > Metazoa > Arthropoda > Arachnida > Ixodida > Ixodidae > Rhipicephalus > Rhipicephalus microplus. Next base: position 30,304,577 of record NC_134704.1, on the reverse strand, counting down.
TTGAAGTCACGCTTTCAATTGTTGATGCGACGGCCGCATTCACGGTGGAGTATCAAACCATTCGTTGATTATCCTTCAGTGAACGTTCAACAACATTGGGCAGTGTAAATTGATCCGTAGTCTTCCGTTGCGGTGCGTCTGATAATGAAACTGCAGTCTTGGCTCATAAAACAACGTATACCTCAATTTTAAGGAGTGTAAACTTCGCATTCACTTGGATTTTCACGGAAGCAGAATATAATCTGCTGTTTATAAGAAGTGTACGAGGCTATTGCTACATGACTTACTAGCAACTGTACTAGCCGTTTGACTAATGGTATCTTCCTCTCTGATTTCTGTGACTGAACGGGCTATGATGTCATCTCTAATGACTAATGCGTATTTCTAATGGCAGAGCCAGATAAACAATCTCTGCTCCGAGTGGAGCAATCCTATTCTAATGACAGATTGAGAGCGCGAGTTGTGAATTCCAATGGCAGATTGGGAGCAACCACAACTTGCGCATTGCTCCGTGGAGCAAGAATTTTCGCTTCACCGAAATCGGCGGATTTTACCGCAAGTTCGCGTGACGTATACTCCGTGCGCCCACCTTTCTCCACGTCACATCCGGTGTTTGAAGTCTCCGGCTGCCATGGACGGGCACGAGAACGCTTCACTCTTCCTCTCCCTCAAGTTCTCTCACGTCCCGTCGCCAGAGTTTTGTGTACCAACTACTCCCATCGAGGCTCAAGTGTTGCAATTGCAGATTTCGCGATAGCAATCCCGCTCCGTTCACGACCCAGCCGAGCGATCGCACAATGTCATTGGAATTCAACATAAAGTAATGTATGCAGGCGTTTTAAAGACGATATTCCTTCTTGGGGACCTTCAACGCAAAAATGTTGGTCTGTCTGACTGTTTGTGTCTGTCTGCGCATTTGTCTGTTCGTCCACTCTTAACGCGAACTGGATATTCTAAACGGCACCAGCCGATACCCCAACGGCCTACCCCATCCGCAACGCCCACCAATGTTGCTCAAGACTCAGCGTTCATACTTGTGCGATTGTCAATTAAAAAGCAATTATTGCGCTTATCTGAGACACCATAACAACGCGTATACGTTCTACATGTGCGTCTTTTACTAGTAAAGGCATACATAAGTAATTCCAAGGACCGTAGCGTTTATCACGCTGCACTGAACATGCAACGCTTGCACGAAAAGGCGAGTGTTTCCAACGCTTTGCTAAGACGACATGGTGGTGGCACCTACCCGTTGCCTTGGGTTCTACACCTTATCACCTCTGAGACAGGGCCGCGCACTTCGTTTTTCAAGAAAACTGCCAGATGGCGCTCATGTCTCACGTGTGACGTGACTTGATGCGCTCGTTCGCCTCCGCTGCACGCTCGAGGCACTCTAACGCAGCGCCTCCAGAGTACCATTCACCGATTTTCTTGCGCAGAACATCAAATAAATGTTTTGTTCCCTCTCTCCACAGGCAAGACTATCGTCTTTCGACGACATTTGCAGATTAACATGCAGATACGGGGCCAATTTTTTTCGTCAATGAGCTCCGTAAATTACTTGTGTCACTGTTGCGCTCAATGTACAAGCAATAGTCTACGGATTCAGGATGTTTCAGATATCGGACTCACATTTTGACGCAGAAAAATGCCAGGTCTCCTCCCCATGTGCCCACTGACACTCTCTGCGTGTTGTCGCAGGCTCATGAACGCTCTGAACCCGGGCTGCATTCCAAAGATCAACACAACGGGCGGCCAGTTCAAGAAGATGGAGAACATTGTGCTGTTCCAAAACGCGGCCAAGGAGTGGGGTGTGCCTGACCTCGACGTCTTCCAGACCGTTGACCTTTGGGAGCGGAGGAACATCCCGCAGGTCTCGCAATGCATTCTAGCACTGGGACGAGCGGTGGGTACATACTTCCATGGCACTCCCTGATGTTGTCTAGGTGTCCTAACTAGTACGTAACGAAAGCTTTCGCGTGAACTCCGTGTTTGTAGGTTGTATGGTATATATAGTCGCGCGACAGCGGTCGCAATCCTCTGTACCAATCAGACGCCCAGGAATAGATCATCAGCTTATTTTATGGAGCAACGGCAATACGAGCGGACTTGAATTCTACGTGACGAAAGGTGCAAAATGTAAAAATGCACGTGGATATGAACATCGGCTGTGTAAAAGTTGCCTTCAGATCGCCAGTCGCAAATGGTCACACGGCCAGTGCTGGACGCAAGTGGGAATAAAGGCTCCCTCTGGTGACATTTTCCCTGCAATTATCCTTTCTCTAACTCACTCTCTCTCTCGTCATCCTTAACGATGCCAGCATTCTTCGATTCGCAGTGCTACCTGCACCCGGAATACCAGGGACCTTGCTTGGGACCCAAGCCGGCGGAGGAGAACAAGAGGAACTTCAGCGAACAGCAGCTCAGAGCGGGAGAAGGAATCATCAACCTCCAGTACGGCACCAACAAGGGCGCCAACGCGAGCGGCATCAACTTCGGCAACACGAGACACATGTAACGCCCCGACATTTTCGAAAAAAAAAAAAAAACGAAAGGAAGAATCGTCGCATTCTCCTTCACTCGACGATTGCGTCGGCGTCCACCATATTGCGTCATCGCCCCGTCGCTTTAACGATTTCACGGTTGCGCGATTCGTGGTCGATCGCAGGCCACCGGGCAATCTACGTGAAGCGCGTTTGGCTCCTCAACTTGCCATGCAACATGATACTTAAGGGGACATTAAACAGACACGATCAATTAGTGTAGACTGATACTGATAAACCATACTTCGAAAATTCTACCGTCGCTAATTTCACCATCCCGGGTTTATTAAGAGAAAAAAAAGAGAAAACTCAGTCAATGTTTCAGGCTTCGACTTTAATGACGTACTTTTACACGTCAGCATGACGTCATAAGTTTGAGTGTTTTTTGTGTTATTTCTTTTGTTCTGAGGGAGGAGGGATTTCGCCCACATTGGTTCAACAAAAGTAGCCTATACTTGAGATGTTAAAGCTATGGACCGCTTCTGGGAAAGCGTACCTCATTTTTTTTTTACCCTTTAGAAACTACGCAAGCTCCAATAGACACCTGAAGAATTTTTTGACGTCACGATGATTGGTGTGGGAACTTTTTTTTTCTTTTTGTGCATTGCTTTTTGCACGTCTTCTCGCTTAGCAAGAGTCCTCTCGTGGAAGACCTGGTGATTTTGGTATTGCGAAACAGTATTTCACCGATTCGAGAGAAATGGTTTTTCTCTTTAGTGCCCCCTTAACATTGACACCTGGCGTACCGGTTGGAGCGTCATTGTTATATCGGCAACACTGCCTACAGAAAATGTGGGGAAGAAACACAAATAGTCATCGTCAGTATTGTTAAACGTAACCAATTGATAGCCCAAGCCTTCATCATATTCGATATGTGTGCAGTGAAGAAGAGAAGATTGAAAGAAGTGGCACTAACACACACAAATGTAGCCTGAAATAAAGGTGGCTCATTGTGAAAACACGCAGTGCTTTGTTATTGTGGTGCTTCGGCTGTGTCTTCCTTCTTTGCGCACCTTTGTTGTGTTTTTTTTATTATTCCCATAAGAAATAAACGGACACTCGAGGCGCACTTTTGCCGTCACCGTCATGTTTCGTATTACGTCCAAATCGACCGCATGCATCGCCCGAACTTCGTTTGAACTTCGTTTGTTCACACGCAGCGTTTGATGCGTGTGGCTCAAGCAGTGATGAAACGCGCCGGCGGCTTCGTTGGTTGAAGGAGCATGAAATGATGCTGGGGGAGAGGGAGGGAGGCTGTGTCGCTTGGACAGCAACTGCGAAGTTTTATTGATATTTCGTTTTTTGACAGTTTCAATATCTTACAGCAAAGCTTCGAGAAAAACTCCCAAGCATTTCCCCGAGGGTGAACATGGTTAAGTGCGAATACACGGGGAGATGCTATGAGGGGTATTTATTAATTCGCACTATTATATGTATTAATCACACTATGGTGCCTTTATGGTGTAATGTTTCCTGGGAATCGCAATTTGATCACACGGGGGAGTTTACGTTAACTCACTGGCGAATGCCAACGGATTTTAACTTTACTCCCCCTCACGACCCGCTCTCGACGGGAGACTGAGAGAGAAGGCGGGCGCGCGCGAGAGAGGGGTGCGCGCGCAGCTGCAGCGAGCGAGGAGAGCGGAGGAGCGAGCGAAGGGGGAGGGGGTATAAGGCGCGTTCCTGACACCGATATCAGCGTCGCGTCCGTGGCTTATTCGGTAGAGCGTCGCGCTGCGGCCCGCCAAGTCCTCTTTCTTTTAAAGATAGAGAGAAGACTGCGGACGCCGCCGACGGCGGTGGATGATTTGGGGTCGCTTATAAAGTGTATTCACGCCTAAAATATTTGATCAAGAGAGCGTCACCCTTTGGGTTGCAGGTACGAAGGAGGCTGTGAGCCAAGTTTTAAATTTGAAATGCGTGTGGTGGCATCACGAATATTTCCCAAAAATTGAGGATCTTGAATAACGCAGACAAGTTGGGTGTGTTCCACCAAAAGTGTAAACAGCTTTTGACACTTCGTTTGCTGCAGCGAAAATGACCAACTGACTTGTGGAAACATTGACTCTTGCAACACATATGCTCAATGATATTGTGTTTCTTAAAGCCCGCACCTTTCGGTGAGCTTCTTCCTCGTTTAGCTTTAACGTCGAACCAATTTAGGCTAACTGTATCTTGTGCGCCGTCGTGCGAATTTCCTCAAGTGTGCCATATAAATTGGGCAAGCCCCAGCACCGAGCACAGCAGGTGCGATGGTTAAATGAAAGCCCTGCTCGGTGAAGTGGAGCGCGTGAAAAAGAGAAGAAAAGAAATATGGAGAAATAAAAATTAAGGATAAAGAAAAACTTTTAGAAAGAGAACAAATAGAGAGAAATAAAGACATAAAAAGATGGAGGACATTCAAAAAAGAAAGATGAAAAGAAACGAACATGAAAGGTAGAAAAGGCAGAGCAAGGCAGAGAGAAAGAGATAATGATAGAAAGAGAGAGGGAAGAAATACAAATATAGAAAGAGCGGGAAGGAGGAGGAAATAGAGAAACACTTATGGAAACACAGAAACAGAAAGTGAAGAAATAAAGGCAAGGAAGTCCACTCTGCTCTTTTTTAAAGGGCCACTCACCAGGCCCCATACCGAATTTTAGTTAGACAGTGGAAGTTGTTGGGTGACTGATGAGGAACATCTTGCCACAAAATTTTTTTGAATCGTTTCATCACGAGCGGAGAAAACAGGTTTTTTGAAGGGGCGCAAAACGAGGATGAGAGGAGGCGAGCTCGAAACCATTGCCGCTCCTCCGCGTAGCCTTCGCAAGCCAAATCTCTTCCCCACCCTCTCCGGCATCCGACCAAGAGGTGACGTGCGTATGACGTGCCCAAACAATTCCAACCCCCGAGCACGCGAGCAGCGTTACTTTGTTGACCAGCGTTATTTTGTGGTCTTGTGCCTGTTCCTGCGTGATGGTTTGGAAACGCTGGCTTAGACGCGGTAGAGTAGATGAGCACAATGAGTGCGCCGATGCGTAGGAGCGTTCCACGGTGGTCGTCTGCTCAATGCGCTGACCGCAGGAACACGAATGCATGCGAAACGCTGGCACATTAGCCCCGCATCTCGTAGCATTTCACGGGGAAAAATGAAAGAAGAACGCGCACAATTTTTTTATTGCGTCTCATTATTTATTTCAAGTTTTATTAATCTCTTAAAGCAAGAAATACCTAAACTACGCATGTTGTGTTAAATAATTTTTGCCACGTCCCGTGGTATACTGCTGACAACGTCAGAGCAGAGTCGTCTACGTAGATGACCAACGTCACTGCATTGCCGTGTACGTATAGGGCCATTCGTACGTCCACGTCATGCCCTCATTCTGTTGGCGTGCTCCGGCCGAGGGGAGGGGGAGCAGCGTTCATCTTAAAATTTGAGGCATTTCCGTGGCGCGTAGAGCTGCAAATTTTGGCAGACGTGATCATGAACGCCTCGTCTATACGCATTGCGCTTGTCATCTCAAAATTATCAAACCTGGTGAGTGGTCCTTCAAGGCTCAGCACCACTAGTTGGAAGCTGCCATATTTTCCGAACCTGCAGTTGAAGAAAACGTCGCCACTACTGCTACTCGTATCCTGCTTCTTAGACGTATCGAACACAAGCATTCTGCTTAGAAATGTATACTTTCTGCCACTAACAGAACGGGTATTCTTTATTGTCCCAATAGCCACTCTTGAAGCACCACCCGTCGCACTATTCTTTGACAGACTCCTTTTTCTCTTTCGCATTCTCTGTGGCTTTTTCTTTGGCTTCCTCCTTTGTCGGCTCGTCTCCTTGGCTCTCTTCGATGGCTGCTTCAGGTCCACCAGGCTTGGTCTGCCAAAAGATATGGCATCAGATAGAGATATAATTGTTAAACTGTGCCTGTCTCTACTCTTTTCTTACTTATTCTTTTTTTTTATTTGTGCAAAATGCCATCCGAAATATAGCATCAAATTTATTTAAAAGCGTGGTGGGGGACGCTTTGTGAAACGAATAGCTCCCGTCGTCATCATCGCTAAAAAATAATGTATGAATGGGAACACACAGTGACTGAAAAGTGACTCGCAGCTTGAAAACCTTATTGCTAGAATCAAATACAATCCATACATCATTTTTTCAAATGCATACGCTCTACACCATAAGTTAATCAGGCGCGTAGCACATCGGAGTGCTTATATGTTTTAAACAATCCATCTTAATTTCTGCTGAACTCATGTCAAGAGTTCACCTTTTCAAGCTCCGAGTGCTTGAAAAAAGCCGAGAAAAAGGTCAGGTGGTACAAGCAGTTGATGCTGGTGCAATGAATATGATCAAATATTACACCCTAATTGACTAAATTTTTGCAAGTGCAAGAAACAAAAGAGCTCGCAGTGACCCTGATACTAGTTCCGTACAAGGCTACGGAACTGTTCGGCTCTTGTGAGTTCGCAGTTACAACGATACCCTTTACAATAATGTTTCAACAATACAGATGTAATTTGTGACACCAGGGTAGTCGCGAAAAAGCTTTTAGGTTGGCGGGGTTCACGAATGCTCCTTACGATGATAACCCAGTTGAAGTCGACGTCTCCCTCCAAGACCATCCTGTCTGTCAGGAACGGGCCTTTGCTGATCACGCCTGGCAGCTCCACGTCGTTAAGTTTTGCCGTGCAATGGCCGTCTTCTTCGCCCGTAATTTCTAGGGCAAACTCTTCAAGGTCGGGACCGAGGGGAATCTCCAGTGACTGGTCACCAAAGACGAGTCGGAATCTGGTGTAGTACAGACAAAGCAGCAACAAGGAATTGGTAATAATAAAAACAAAGCAAAGTAGTCCCAGAAACACACAAAAACTTTAACTGATAGACGATGGTCAAACGATGGTTAGATCAGGCTAGAGCCAGCTTGTCTTACGACACAGATACAAATATTGCGACAAAAAAAAATTGAGGGTACCTTAAGATTCGTCTTCAAAAGTTGAATGCGATAGCAATATTCAGTTTCTAGTGCGTACTTCAAAGACTTAGTGTATGCCATCTTTTCGTATTTGCTATGCACCCACTACATGGCCTTGATTGTGCAGTAGCATGTGTGTCTTTTGTAGTAGGAGACTGGCTTTAAACAACGAAATCATGATAATCCTATGTTCTGACACCCTATGGCAATGTACGCTTGCATCACACTTTATTGCGGCCATATTTCATGTTGTATTGCGAATCATGTATACAGGACGCGTCTGTTTGTAAAGTATGAAACTAACTTTCACTGCATTTTCGCTGTATTCACAACCAGCTGGGCGCGAGCTCGCGAACCTAGCCAACAAACACTTTCACGTTAAAAATACACGAGTAACACAAAGATTGCCACAAAAGCTCACAAATAAATTTCGATCGCGATTTTTTCCCAATCAAAAGCATTCGGTGTGGCAATGGTATTCGACAAGAGATTTCTGTCTAAGCTCGGGCTTAAGCCTGAAGAACCAATTGTTTGCATGCTGCTGATCAACCATTTGGCGCTTATGCAATACGGATGTGGACTTGAATCTATCAAATATACTCACTACGTGAATAGTGTTAGACGACCGAGGTTAAGTAACTGTTCCTATGTCACTATTTATATTGTTACGTGAGTAACGAGACAAAGTATTGCGAATATATTCGAAAAATATATTTGCAAGAGCGGTTGCAGCACTGGCCAGTCTGGCTCCGAGCTCGAGCAGCCAGCGAGCCTCATCTTCTTCGTCGGGCGCACACGCGCATTCGCACTATGGTTTGTGGCAGCCTACAGGTAGCATATAACCCCCGTCGGCAAAGGCGCCGTCTCGGCGCATCTAGATGTCAAGATCATTGGGCGAGTGGTACTGCTTCAGGCGTGCGACGTGTACGATGTCGCTGGCCCTAGGGGTGGATGAAGACGGCGAGGCAGCAGGAGTGATTTCATAAGTGACGGGAGTCACCTCACGAAGCACTCTGTAGGGCCCTGTGTACCGAGAGAGCAGCTTGTCAGACAGGCCAACGTGCCTGGTCGGAGACCACAGCAGAACCAACGAACCGGGCGAAAAGTGCACATCGCGGTGTCGTTGGTCGTACCGACGCCGTTGGTTTGCTTGGGAGGTCAGAAGGCGAGCACGAGCGGTTTCGCGTGCGTGGGCGGCCCGGCTGATGGCGTCCAGAGCATATTGTGAAGTTGGAGCTGCTGGTAACGGAATCGTCGTATCGAGGGGTAATGTGGGTTCGCGGCCGAACAGCAAGAAAAAAGGGGAGTAACCAGCCGTGTCGTGGCGCGAAGAATTGTAGGCAAATGTCACGTATGGTAAAGCGATGTCCCAGTCAGAGTGATCTGAGGAAACGTACTTTGCAAGCATGTCAGTTAGGGTTCGGTTCAGGCGTTCTGTGAGGCCATTTGTTTGCGGATGGTACGACGTAGTGAGCTTGTGGCGTGTTGCACAAGAGCGTAGAATGTCCGCTATGACTTTCGATAGAAATGTGCGGCCTCGGTCCGTGAGCAGCTGGCGTGGAGCACCATGTTGCAAGATCACGTCGTGTAGAAGAAAATCGGCGACGTCAGTGGCGCAACTTGTTGGAAGGGCGCGTGTGATTGCGTAGCGTGTGGCGTAGTCTGTGGCCACAGCTATCCACCTGTTGCCAGCAGAAGACAGAGGAAAAGGGCCGAGTAAGTCCAAGCCGACGCGAAAGAAAGGTTCAGTAGAAATATCGAGTGGTTGAAGGCGCCCAGCCGGAAGCGTCGATGGTGTTTTGCGGCGCTGACATTCCTCACACGCCGCGACGTATCTTCTGACGGACCGTGCCAGACCTGGCCAATAGAAGCGACGGCGAATCCGGTCGTATGTGCGGGACACACCCAGGTGACCGGCAGTAGGAACGTCATGAAGTTCGTGGAGTACAGCCAAGCGGAGGTGTTTGGGTATGGCAAGCAGCAGAGATGGGCCGTCTGGATGGAAGTTATGCCGGTATAATGTGCCATTCTGGAGTACGAACGAGCGATAGGATCGGTTCGATGGGGAGGAGTCGAGGCGCTCAATGATAGCTCGTAGGGCTGCATCACGGCGTTGCTCGTCGGCTATGTGGTTCAGTTGAGAAACGGAGCACACGCAGGCGTCGTTGTCAGGTATGGTGGCCGATGGGTCAACTGGATAGCGAGAAAGGCAATCGGCGTCCTGGTGCAGGCGTCCAGACTTGTATATCACAGAAAAGGTGTATTCTTGCAGTCGCAGAGCCCAGCGACCAAGTCGACCTGTAGGATCTCTTAAGGATGAAAGCCAGCAGAGCGCGTGGTGGTCGGTGACGACGGAAAAGTGAGTGCCATATAAATATGGACGGAATTTTGAGACCGCCCAGACAAGAGCAAGGCATTCTCGCTCTGTGATCGAATAGTTACGCTCTGCAGGTGTAAGGAGGCGGCTAGCATACGCGATAACGCGGTCGTGTCCCTGTTGGCATTGGGCGAGAACGGCTCCGATACCGTGACCACTGGCATCAGTTCGGACCTCAGTTCGGGCAGATGGGTCAAAGTGGGCGAGGATAGGGGGCGTCGTCAAAAGTGTTATGAGGTGAGAGAAGGCGGCAGCTTGAGTGGACCCCCACGAAAATGGAACGCCTTTCTTCAAAAGATCGGTAAGTGGTTGGGCGATTGCCGCAAAATCTTTCACGAACCGCCTAAAGTAGGAGCAAAGTCCCACAAAGCTCCGGACATCTTTGGCGGATTGGGGTACTGGGAAATTCGTGACGGCACGAATTTTCTCAGGGTCCGGTCTCACACCAGAAGCATCGACAAGGTGGCCCAGCACGGTAATCTGTCGGCGGCCGAAGTGACACTTCGAGGAGTTCAACTGGAGGCCAGCTTTGCGGAAGACGTCGAGAATGGCCGACAGACGCTCAAGGTGGGTCTCAAACGTAGGTGCAAATACGAGGACGTCGTCTAGGTAACACAGGCATGTTGACCATTTGAACCCGTGTAGCAGAGAGTCCATCATACGTTCGAACGTGGCGGGGGCATTGCATAGGCCGAAGGGCATAACCTTGAATTGGTATAGGCCATCTGGAGTGATGAAGGCGGTCTTTTCTTGGTCTTTCTCGTCTACGGCAATCTGCCAATAACCAGAACGAAGGTCGATGGATGAAAAGTAGCGTGCGCCGTGGAGACAATCGAGGGCGTCATCAATACGTGGTAAAGGATACACGTCCTTTTTGGTGATTCGATTTAGATGCCGGTAATCGATGCAAAAACGCCATGTGTTGTCCTTCTTTTTAACCAGGACGACGGGTGACGCCCATGGGCTTGATGAGGGCTCAATAATGCCTTTAGTTAACATCTTATTCACTTCAGCTTGAATAATCTGGCGCTCCGACGCGGACACGCGATACGGTCGACGGTGAATGGGAGCAGCATCACCGGTGTTGATGCGGTGCTTTACAAGAGAAGTTTGGCCAAGTGGGCGGTCGTCAAGGTCGAAGATGTCACGGTAGGAAGCTAGAAGGCGTGCGAGAGCGGCTGATTGCGCTGGGGGAAGGTCAGGGTCGATCATGGGACGTATTGACATGTCGAGGCATGTGGCATCGAGTGGGCGACAAGGAAAATTGGGGCATGCGTCGGCTGCGAAAGTGGTGACGTGATCATCGGCTAAGGACCGCAACGTGGCAATTAGGATGCCTTCAGGGAGGACTTGCTTTGTGAAGCCGAAATTTATGACGGGTAGACGGGTCCGGTTGGAGGCTACAGTTACGATGCAGTGAGGGACGGTGACGTCACGTGCCAGTAGGACATCAGGAATCGGCGTGACGATGTAATTTCCATCCAATACGGGTGAGGTCGTGGCGAATTCGGTGAATGTGAGGGCTTTAGGCGGTAAGCGGAGGAAGTCTGTGGCAGAAAGGCCGTGTTGAGGTTCAGGGTGAATATCCGGCTGAAGAGGAAGGTCTAAGCAAAGAGTACCAGCGGAACAGTCGATCAGAGCAGAATGGGTCGACAGGAAGTCCATCCCTAAGATGAGGTCATGAGGACAGTTCTGGAGCACCGTGAATAGAACAGGGATGTAACGGTCGGCGATGCGTATGCGAGCCGTACACATGCCAATGACAGGAACAGTGCCGCCATCGGCCACACGTACAGCTTCGGTAGCAGGGGGCGTGAGTACTTTTCTTAAGCGGCGACAAAGATGAACGCTGATTATGGATACATGAGCGCCAGTATCGACTAGTGCCGACAGAGAAATACCGTCCACGTGTACATCGACAAGATTTTTGTTCGTATGAAGCGTCAATGGAGGGTTTGGTTCAGACAGGGATGATGCAGCACTACCTCCAGGGGCTGCACTGTCTAGTTTTCCGTCGGGTACGATGAAAAGTTAGGCGGCGAGTGATGGCGGCGTGGCTGGGGCGACGGGGAACGACGGCGTTGAGGGGACGGAGAACGAGCAGGAAGGCGGCTGTTAGACGTGTCGAAAGCAGGGGCGGTACGGCTGGACGAATACCGGCGAAGATCTTCATATGGGCTATAAGGTGCGAAAAACTGGCTCCTATGTGGCGGCGTCCAGGAGGCACGGCAGTAGCGGGAGACATGTCCAACGCGGTGGCACCGGAAGCAGATCGGTTTGTCGTCAGGAGTTCGCCATTCCGCCGGGTTGCGAGATCGTGGAGCAACAAATGGGTCACGTCGAGGTGCATTAATGGGAATTGGTCTGGAGGAGGGGCAAGAGATGGGGCAAGCATCAGGGAACCCGCGGTTGGCGAATTCTTGTCGTACGACCGCCTGAATAACGGAGATCGCGGGGGTTGTCGGTATCGTATGTTCGAAAGAAGTGGGCTGAAGCGGCGCTGGACTTGCTGCTTCAAGTTCCCGTCGAACGATACGCGTTACACTCTGCTCAAAGGGCGGTGTGACGGTAGAATCGGAGCAGGTGGACGTAGCCGCCGTGTTTGGCAACCGAGAAAAAGGAGGGCGCACCCGACGGCTTTTTGCTGTTTCGAAACGGCGGCATTCTTGAATTACACGGTCGATGGTCGAGACGTTAGTGTACACCAGCAAATTGAAGGCGTCGTCCGCGATCCCCTTCAAAACGTGTCCAACCTTTTCAGCCTCAGACATCGCCTCGTCCACTTTTCGGCAAAGAGCGAGAACTTCTTGGATGTATGACACATACGATTCAGTTGGCGACTGGACACGGGTAGCCAGCTCCTGTCGTGCAGCTGCGTGGCGACCGGTCGGGTCCCCAAAGATGTCACGTAGCTTCTCCTTGAACGTGTCCCAGCTGGTGAGTTCGGACTCATTTGTCTCGTACCAGACACGCGGGGTTCCGTCCAAGTAGAAGAGAACATTAGCGAGCATCATGGTAGGGTCCCAACGGTGAGTTTGACTGACCCGTTCATAAAGGCGAAGCCATTTGTCGACGTCGAGGCCAGGTTGCGCAGAAAATGTCCCGGGATCACGTGGTGTTTGGACGGCGACAAAGGTTGTCGGAGAAGCCGCAGATGATGAAGCGGACGCGTTGTCACTGGAAGCCATGGCGGGAAGCTGGAGGATGCGGCCACTGCGGAGCTGCGTGGTGAGGACGGGGATCGTTCCACCTCCACCAAATATGTTACGTGAGTAACGAGACAAAGTATTGCGAATATATTCGAAAAATATATTTGCAAGAGCGGTTGCAGCACTGGCCAGTCTGGCTCCGAGCTCGAGCAGCCAGCGAGCCTCATCTTCTTCGTCGGGCGCACACGCGCATTCGCACTATGGTTTGTGGCAGCCTACAGGTAGCAATATCTTCGTGCAGCCCAGCTAAACGCAATTATGTACTGATTCGGTGCCTTTTGCGTAGTACCGATATCATTCTCGCTTTCATTTAAGTATGAGACCGTATTGGTATAGAGAGACGGTTCTGCTTATACAGCACGAACCCTTGCCACATTGTACGACAAAAGCCTGAACCTGTTCACATCACCCCACAAATCACGTTGGCTGCGTTGCTCAGAATCTTCAGAAAGTTTCTGCAACGAACGTAATCTTAAATCTGTGTGATCATGTAAGCATACCGCTCAAGCGACAAAATCAGTGTTCACAAGCGTATTTTCTAATTTTAATTCCAGCGCTCACAATACCACGTGTTCAGGAGCTTCAGTCAACTTCGGAGGTCTTCTGCGCGAGGTGCGTTAACCATTGCCGAGGAAATGTATTTTTCTGTTCGTCTACTCGAACACTAGTTTTGTAGTGAACGCGCGAGCACATACACATACATAAAAACAAGGAGTAACCAGTTTGATCATCGCCATGCCCGAAAAAAAAAATATGATGTCGACAACTTCCTTTCATTCAGCATCTTTGTCAGCCCTTTTGCTGAGATGTTGAATTTTGAACAAAAATAAGAGTAATTTATTGTTTGCCAAATAAAGAAGCAATGAATTGGACTACATTAGATCGCAGTGTGTTGCACTGTATGTTCTGTGCTTGAAAGGATATGCACAAGCTTCAGTGTTTCTATTTTAATTTTACAAGTACTGTTGTCTTGAGAGTAAACCACAAGACTGATTTCCGGCTTGTTCGCAGTATCTACTTGCTTTAGCTTTCTAGTACGTCTCGTCTGCTGAGAAGCTCACTGAAACCACATAAGCAACGAAAAAACACAAACAAATAATATGTCGGAAACAAAAAAGTAAGAGAAAACTTGAATTGAGGCAATGATTGTGGCGTCCTCTGCAATTTCGTTATCTTGGTACTCAACTGTTGGGCGTTCCTTGGATTCTTCCCTTTTATTTCGTAGCGGTCGCCTTTGAGTATGCCGGCCGATGTGAGAGGCAGGGAAAGAGGCACCGGCTGCGAAGAAGTTTGCGAAAAACAAAAAGGCAATCACAAACAAAACGGAAGCGTCGGGTCCTGAGGTCCATGACGGTTCGTGAGTAATCACTCATGTTCTGCATGCGTTTCATCAAAGAATTCCGTCATCTACACTAAAAGGTACAGCCATATTGTACGTTTGAACTACTACATGAAAAACAATGATGGCTTTTTTTTAAACTATGAGATTTTTTTTACCTCTAAGCGAATGGTACTTATTTCTCGTCTTTAATATTGTTGTCATACTTGCCCCCCCCCCCCCCAAAGAAAAAAAGTAACAGAAGAAAAATAAAGCGAAACTGCATACTTCCTAACAGGCAAATGAGCTCACCTCCAGACCCTTCCTACACGGTGCGAATCCTTCAATTCGACTTAGATCAAATTCTTCGAGTTGTTTATTTAGGCTTCTGCTGGTAACGCTTGATCATTCCAGATTGTTCTAGTCATGGACGGATGCGAGCTTGTTCAACCTAATCGTATTCTGCAGTATCAAGGCATTGGTCGAACTTTGGACCTGGCACTATACATTATATGGATACTTTTTCGGCGCTCTTTCTTCCTTCTCATACATTAGGAGCCGGACTTGGAGTTTAGATTTTACGATTCACCTGCAACCTCAAGTTTACCTTGTGATACAGCAAATTTCACACAAATCATCGACCAAAGTGGTAATCTCTGTGTTAAGCCTCGTGTGTCAACTCGTAACCAACCATCCCGTTATTGCTCGCCATCATTCTTCAAATCGTACCTTCATTCTATTTGCATGTTCATGTAGGTTTGATGCGCTAACAAGAGACCATCATGTGTTTAATTAGAAATTCATTTCAAATGCTTGAGCTATATACTCAACAAGTCAGCATCACCCCACAGCTACCGAATCGTTAGCGAAGGTGTGAGCCTACAGCACCTATATGTCCTTATGAGCGATTTTCTTTGAAAACTGTCACACATATGGTTTTGATTGAACGCTACTACGGCGCTTGACAGGAAAACAGCTATGTTGGGTCATGTACAGCTTTTTTAGCCAGATTGAGTTGGTGACTCATTATCTGTCGCAGCAACCAGCATGTCTGGCGAACGCGCACAAATTGCACTAGCATGTAGTGCATAGAACTACTGCTCTCTTATACTTACCAGGGGGTCTTCGTAAGGAATTCTGATGACCTTTATGTCGAGGTCACCTTTTATGTAGAAGCGGTCGTAGGGTGATGCATCGGAGAACCTGTCGAGAAGCTCGAACAGGGAATACCGGCCGTTGATTCGTATCTAAAATGAAGTAGCCCGTTAGAATCAATAAAGCAAGCAAGCAATAAAGCAATCTTTATTAGTAACATAACAACCAGAACGTTATAAAGCTGAAAACGAGGAACAGATTTCTTTCTTTATATAATTGGAGGCATCGCGCAAAAATTTAGGAACACCATTTTTCCGGCTTCGGTGCGCAATACTACAATAAAAACACGCAGAAGACAGGCCGTCGTAAACTGCCAGAGCAAAGACAGATTTCAAATCGTTTTAGAATTACAACCTCCTAGCCCCAAAACATTTCTCACTTACGTAGCTATGTGAAGAAACAATATTTTATTCTTTGAGCACATAGGAATTTCCCCTACAGCTCCTGCATTTGACGGCCGCAGAATGACCAAATTCAGAGCCAATAAGCACTGTCAAATCCGCTTTGTCGTACTGGAGTTGATAGCAGCTATCGATGCAGAGAAACCACGCACAACACACTAACAGAAGCATACTCCATGTAAATTATTGATTACCTTTATGAAGACATCACTATAATATATGGCAAATTATGCTTGGATTATAGTATCACCAGCGTAATGTATGGTGCTCTCACCATATACTTCCATTCTTGAAATGCACTATACACTACGCGTATACCGGCTGCATAGTACCATCTGGAACGTTCACAGCAATCTGCAGCGATAGGCAGTCACCCTACCCAACTGAGTACCGATAGATCCTGCCCAACTTATACCCCTCTATTCCCTCTTTCTCATCTTTCTTGCCCCCTTCCCTAATTCCCCAGTGTAGGGTAGCCAACCGGATGTCTTTCTGTTTAACCTCCCTGCCTTCTCCCTTTTGTTGCTTCTTTCCTTAGTACCAATTCCCTAGACAGGCATGACACTTGCACTGGAGTAAGGCGTATTTAATTCTGCATGCAAAATTATAAGGGCATCGATGATTTTTTTTGCACATCCGTCTACACTTATCGCACCAGTGCATTGTTGTTGTCAGGATCAAGGTAAAGTGTCTATAAGAAAACCTGGGCTTCCTGAATACGCCTAATAAACTAAATCCTGACCATATTCCAAAGAAGATTGACTCGTTTACTTCACTATTCGGGGGAAAAAACCAACACCTTTTGGCTGGATGTTGTGGCCGTAGTTCAGGTACACCAGCATGTAAGTGATGCTCGTTAACACTGGGCTTCCACGGTGTACACAAGTTTCCAAATTCCAGGAAGAAGCTCAACTCAACGCACCGTGAAGCCGTGGATTTTAAAAGACCTTTCATCAGGTTCGACCATTACAAGCAAATAAGTGCTTCATATAGATCTATGCGTGGCGATCGCGTCTGCAAAGTATGACACACCTGCGAGGCGGAACACCAGTAGCAAATTAAAACGGAATGGTGCTTAGCCGGGTTTGTTGGTACCAACACGAGCCGTTTTTCCTGCGCTGTAGACAGAAGCGCGTGTTCTCAAAAGGGAGACGTGCTTTCAGAGATAGAGTTTGCTTACGTAACAGACACGTCCTAAGTAAATGGAACATCTACAAACGTCGATTGATCACGACTCTTTTCAACAAACGAGGAGATCGCAATGCACGCGATGTGAAGAAACATAAAAAAAAAGAAGGGAGGGTGTTGAGGTATGGATCTCGTCTCGTCTACATGAAGTGCTCCCTCGCCTACAGCACTGTGTACTGGACCCACGCTTGCGGACGCCATCCAAGACAACGGTACAGAGCATCCGCTTATAGGCAGTTACGCTCTCTTGGCGGTGTGTTGGGGCAAGGCTAAAATTCAGTGCAATTTCTTTCACTCTGCCTAGTGATGAGTCAATCGGAACGATTGACTGGTCAAGGACCCTTTTTAGCAATGTGGTGAGGAGCTGTTTAAACAACCTCTTTCGGACCTGAGATCTTACGCAGTGGATCAGCGGTCACGGGATCTATATCTGCATCCGCGGTAGATTCTCTCGACTTTCGGATCGAGTAACTCACAACTCACGACAAACGCGTTCTTCAGCTTCTCCGGAAATCCGACTCCTGGTTGATAGACGGGATTCAAACGGTATTGAACGGGCGCAGGGTCCCCGTCCTCAGCGAGTTTTGTGGTCTCCGCTGGTGTAGGCTCTACAGACCCGGCAGGCTCCGTATGTCCTGTAGGCTCTGTAAGTCCTGGAGACTCCGTGGGCTGTGCGGACTCTGTAGGCTCCAAAGGCACCGTAGGCTCTTCGCTTTCTTCATTCTCTTCAGACTTTACCTTTTCAAGCTGCACGCACAAACACGCTATTACGTCGACGCCTACACCTGGACCTAAAGCTCCCTATAAACGCCGGTTCCACGATAAGCCAGTGCTGAACTACTGACCCTCCGTGGTGCAGTAGACTTGGTGACAGCTGCCGCCGCTTTACCTATACTGGGTGAGATAATGCTAACGTGCGACCAGATCCATTTCCAAGCAACAAAGAGATGCAAAATGTCACTGCAAGCCCCTTCGCCATCGAGATTCGTCGAATGATTTGACACGAATCTGGCCAGCTCTGGACATGCGAGGTTTCCCGCGACCTTCTGTCTGCTTGTGTGCAAGCACAATCCGCCATCGCACTTTACACCCACTCAGTTCTCCTGCAATGTGTCCAAGTTATCCCCACGGTTTATTTCACTGCCCAAAGAAAGACCTATCTCACATGATTTTAACCTACCATTTGACCGTCGCTCTCTGCGGCAGATTATGCTATCAATGGTCAATCGCTGTGTCTTAACGCACATTGTCGGTCAACAGTTTGTGGGTGACTGCCCATGGTAAACGCCTAGTATGCAGTGCGTACGAACTCGGACGAAAGGTGGAAAAAGCGACCCCAATGCATCGCCTCTGTTGCGTACTCGGTTTTGCTACATATGACGGTTGAAATCGACTCCAACTAACTTGCCCATCTCGCCATATTGTTCGGTTTCCGCGTCGACAGCTGCCATCAAGCGTCTTTAGTGGTAGTGCCCTAGCCTCAAATACATACGGCGCCGTAAGTGAGGGAAGCAATAAGCTTGATTGATTGATTGATTGATTGATTGATTGATATGTGGGGGTTAACGTCCCAAAACCACCGTATGATTATTAGAGACGGCTTAGTGGAGGGCTCGGGAAATTTCGACCACCTGGGGTTCTTTAACGGGCGCCCAAATCAGAGCACACGGACCTACAGCATTTTCGCCTCCATAGAAAATGCAACCGCCGCCGCTGGGATTCAAACCCACGACTTGCGGGTCAGCAGCCGAGTACCTCAGCCACTAGACCACCGCCACGATGCTGAAGCAATGAGCTTGTGTGTTTAGAAAATGTGTTTAACGATCTCGAGTACTTCGTACTCAACCGTGGGATAGCAGTGAACAGTCTCTAGCTCTGTTCAAGTGCTTAAAGAATGTGCTTAACAGTTCAGAGTACTTCGCACTCTACAAATGGAGCAAATGGAGGGCAAGAAGCCGTCCTAAATAAAACTGCGACTTTCAAAAAAGTATACGCAGTAATGTATTGAGCTCTATAAACCCCGCAACCTCTATACGAAAAAGAGTACTGTATGCGGAGAGTCCTGAGTTGCGTACGTATTTTACTTTCTTTAGATCGGTACGTTACCCATCTTTTTGGGGCCCGTGACACTCAAATGAGATTATAATGACCCCTAAAGATAGTTCACGTGTCTATTTATAAAGACTCGTGTATACGGCCTCAGCGAAGAGTTGATGGACTTGTTTTTTTTTTTCATAGAGTGCAGTGGTGTGTTTTCTATTACTGGCATAAAAAGACTGCCACTTGACTTCACAAATGAAGAATGGTTCCATCGACCACCGTTTGTAGGAACACAGACGTTAACATTTACAGGTGCAATTTTTAATTTTCTAGTCTGCACCATCGAGTAGATTTAAAACTGTCAAAAATGAATCGTCACATGCAGATCTAAGCAATCACCTTTGCGGGCTCCCTTTGGAGCGCTTCCTTTGTTCGTGAAGTGTGCATGAAGCAGACCTTCTTCCTTTCGTTTAGATACCGTATTATTTCCTGCGGAAGCCCGTAATGATAAAAGCAAAAAAGCAAAAGAAAATCCTCCTCAATATCTAGGTATTTCATACAGCGCCCGTCCAGAATTTTGGCGCAGCAGAGCTTGTACGATATAGAAGCCAGAATAATAGAAAGCTGCCCGCCGACTCTTTAACCACCTCTGTTCCTTAACATGCGCCGAAACAACTGTCTTTGTGGCACAAACTCGTCCCCACCGGATGAAAGTGCAACCTGTATCGAGCGCCCTATACGAGCGAGCGTTTTCGATCGGCGCAACGAAGCACAGCGTGTACTGACCACTAGGTAGCGGTCCTTGACGTCGTAATAGAACCTGGTGCGCGTCTCCTCTCCAATGACGTAGTAGAAGTCCCTGTTTCCTACGTCCTTGGACTTGGTGTTGTAGTCATCGATGTAGTACTGGAGCATTTTCTCTCTGTATTGTTCGCTCGTCACTTCGAACAGCGGGAAGTCCATCGTCTTACTCCACCACCATTCGTACACGGCGCTGCAAAAGTTTCGATTTCCTAAATGTCGTACAGTGGTTCCAAACTCAAGTGTTGAAGTAAGGTTGCTTGTTTGAAACTCCGAGAAGCACGACG
The DNA here is from genome assembly GCF_043290135.1 of Rhipicephalus microplus. Taxonomy (NCBI): domain Eukaryota; kingdom Metazoa; phylum Arthropoda; class Arachnida; order Ixodida; family Ixodidae; genus Rhipicephalus; species Rhipicephalus microplus. The sequence goes on along the minus strand of NC_134704.1, from coordinate 30,284,303 downwards.
GGAACGAAATGTCATCATGAATGCCGTGAATTGATGGCACATTAAAAGTTGCTCTATGACATGAAATGACGCGGCTTCGAGCGGAGCGCCCTTCTTTGTCCTAATGAAATTAACAGAACTACGGCTGAAGTTGACAAAGATTGTGGCGATTTCATGAAGCCATTCACCAGCCAGTACATACAACTTGCCACCACTATGCAGTGCCTCACTTGAGTAGCTTGTGGCAAATCGAAACATTGTCTTTGTCCTTGCCTTGAAGAGTACGCCAGTGAAGAATTTCGAAAGCTGATCCTGTGTGAATACTGTTCTGCCTTTCATAGTGCACATAATTGTACCTCGTTATTCCCTGTGTAGCGAGTAGAGTCTATATAAGATCAGCAGTTTTTAGTTTTGTATCCTTAAAAGACATTTCTTGATACGCACGCTGTTCTTCACGACATGCATATGGACGTACAGTAGCATATGTATCAGAATTGGCACTGACGCTAGACAAATACGCCACTGACCAAACAGATAAACGTACAAGAAATATGACTATACTAGCTTAGATGACGGCGTCTTTATAAGATTACTTTAACTTAAGGTCGGGATGAAAGACCTCAGCCGTCGATTAACACTAACCTACAAAAAATCAAGAAATCTAGGTGCATCGTCAAGCGTTGCTTATGTCTGTTGTTTACTCGTCTGTTTAGACTTTCACTCAGAGAAAATGCTTCAGGTTGATCTGAAAACACCTTCGAGTTGACACTACATGACTTAGATTAACCAACAACTTTTTGACGAAGTTATTTCTGTGGTTTAGTGACTTTTCTAGCATCACAACGCGGGCTGCCTTCAAAGGCTGTGCTTTTTGCTCTGTGCTGACGAAACTTTTTGTCTTGATTCACTTTGTTTCTTGTTTTGTTCATTACCTGGTGGCATAGATATTGATAATATGGAAGTTAGTTGTTTTAGAGCGATACTTACTACGTGATGCAAAAAAAGGCCTGACTTTTTACTTGATTTTGTTAAAGGAATTCATATTAGGTTCACCAACCTCTTACAACTGCGCGTCATGAATAAAGACGCTTGGGGCTGTTTCTTAAGAAGTAGTAAGGGTTAGTCCAAAGGCATTACAATAATCTTACAATTTAAAGAACTGGAACCTGATGAGAAACCAAGCAAGGATGGCGTCAAAACAGCCACATGAATTCAAATGTAATAAATTGGCCCTAGAACTGAAGCATAGTACGAAAGAAATAAAAAAGCATTTTATTAATTAATTATTAATTAATTGTTATTAATTAATATATAATTTTTTCATAGGTATTTAACCCAATTCTTATGGCGACAAGGATACCAGTTAAAGTATGCCCATCCCATAATTACTGGTCATCGTTAAAATCCCAGCAAATAATTATGTGTACTGCTATATATTGCTTGACGTTACGATCTTCACTGCATGGGGCGCATTGTATGGTAGTTCTAACTTGTGTATAGATCCCAATTCACGCGATCTCATAAATCACAACAGCATTTATTTGGATGTATGTCTACAAAGGAAGCCTGGCAATTCAAATTGATAACACCAAGGTATAGCCGAGCTAATGCCGCTTGTTGATTGATATGTGGGGTTGAACGTCCCGAAACTACCACATGATTACGAGAGACGCTGAAGTGGGACGCTCCGGAAATGTCGACAACCTGGAGTTCTTTCACCCCAATCTGAGCGCACGGGCCTGCAGCATTTTCGCCTCCATCGAAAATGCAGCTGGGATTCGACCCCGCGACGTGCGGGTCAGCAGCCGAGTACCTTGGCCACTAAGGCCGCTTGTCCTTAACTTTTATTTACCCTGCCGTATGAATGCCAGTCGTTCCTGTTGTAGTTTCATATCAAATGAACTGAATATTATACTGAATATATAGGCGAACAACAAAGTGAGAATTCAACACTGATCTCAAGATGTTTTCATAAGCTCTTAAAACTCGATTACTTATTGCTACTGAGTATGCTAGCCCAATGCACAAGGTTAACGCGAAACAGCGTGCCTAGACGGGACAAAAAGTTGCGAGAAGCACATATACACATTGCTGAGTAAGTGTGCTTTTTGTAACTTTCTGACCAGTCTATAGGCACAATGTTTCAAGCTGCGCATGTACCGATTGGCCCGCCAACAATCAGTGTTCCTAAACTAATATCACATCAAATCTCAAAGAGCATCTCGGCTAATACTTGTCTATGAAATCAGACAAGAATAGTTTGGTTTTGTCGCTATGCCTTCATAAGTGGACGTAATTCAAACGTTTAGAGCGATTGCAGCTTTACAATGAGCACGTTCAATTCCTTTAGAGCACTCGCGAAATTTTTGGACGAGGTTGGTCCGAAATCCTCAACGTTAAAGCATTGCAGTTTGGCTTGCAATTTGGCTTGCAGTTTGGCTTGCAATTTGGCTTGCAGTTTTGCTTGCAGTTTTGCTTGCAGTTTGGCTTCGACAGTTGTTGCAGTGCACTTAAACGAACAACAGGCTGTGTTGCAATGAAATCCAAAAACTGGCCTCCGGGATCCTTGAATGGCAGACAGTGTATTATATTACAAATTATCCAAAAACTGGCCTCGGATATCCTTAAACGGCAGACAGTGTATTATATTACAAATTATCTTTTTACACACTGACGTCGGGCTGCTTCATCCACACTTTAAGAACAAACAGAAAGGTAGCAGCATTGATAAAGGCGCAATTATACAACTGCTACGGAAGTTTGATTGTGTTTACGTACAGGAACAAGGGACAGCAGGCCACAGCTTGTCCTATTCATGAAATGGCTCGGAAATAATGTGGTAAATCAAGCAGGCCCGCCTAACTGTCACATAATGAGCATGCGCCAAAACATTTTTTTTTAGATTTTTTCGCTACTGATCACGTATACTTTAAGCAACATGATAAGTTTGAAGTATGGACATCTTGCACGTGACATCATGTACACAGCTTCTTAGAGCACTGGTACATGAATATGACGGCTATGACGACGTCAAAAAAGTATAATCGCGTGGCGGTTGACGTGTTTCATTGTGGTATTGACACGACTAGAACACTTTTTGGCCTCTGTGCATAGATAGCGAAAAACTCGGCATGCGATTTGTACTGCTAACATGAAAATAACAACCCCAACGCCTTGTGCTGCAATTAGGGTACTCCGAAAATGAGATTTCAGTGACAACAACGCAAGCCATCCATAAAGTAGTCTGCGGAAGGCAACCAAATTTAAATATAATTTTAGCGCAGATAAGAATAATTCATGGCCATCCTAAGGATACCACGGAGGTTACAAAGTTCTGAAAAGGCACTTAGCATTTCAAAACTGCTGTATACTCGTAGTAAAGCCGTAAAAATAAGCATTAAACTAGGAGCCTGTCCGTGGAACCGGCGCGTTTGTACAAGCTGCTGACGAACAATTTGAGAGACAAAGTAAAAGCCTAAAGAAACGCCAAAAACCTATCAATAAAGGTGAGAATAAAACTAACATAAAACCTCGAATAAAACTTTGACTGTAAGCGTAAATGTGAGTTCACTGGTCCTATTTCAATTCACACCGTTAAGCTTTTGTTTTTCTTTTCTTTGTTGGAAAATGCTACATAAATTGAGAAGAACGTTACAGCCGAACGATGTATCTAAAGAAACAACACAAAAACCATCTTGTCTGTCACAGTGTACTTTATCAGTTCGAAGCTGGCTAATCTGTTTTCTCTCATAGTAGAGTACTAAGTACTCTAAATCGTTAACCACTTTTTCTAAACACATCTGTTTCTGAGGATGTGCAAGTACGCTTTAGTACTAAGTACTCTAAATTGTTAACCACTTTTTCTAAACACATGTGTTTCTGAGGATGTGCAAGTACGCTTTGCGCCTGTGCTCCTTTCGACCACTGTGCGACCTATCAGTTGAAAATCCGCGTTTGCGTTGTTTGCTAATCTCCTCTTGTGTTAGGGCCTGCACGGCTTAACGATTCCCATATTTAAATCCCACCAATTGTAGCTCACAATTTGTGTCGTTGCAAGCCTCTCCGTAAATTCGCGTTCCCAGTAAAGCTTCTGGTACACCGAGTGTCACTGGAGCCAACCTATGGGCAAGCAGCCTTGCAATGTTCGAGGCTGCAGCGTTGGAGTTGCAGCATTAAGCAAAACAAGTCGGCTTGTTCAACGGTCAGTGACACACCATGTTCAGAGGATTTTGCATCGCTTTGAGATTCTATCTTCCGCCGAACTCGTAACAAAGTTTGCGTTACGTGCAGCTGCGGTGATGCGCATGCGTAACGTCCGGCAGCAGGACAATTGCGACTGACCGAGTACAGCGGGTATCCTTTCTCCATGCCGAGGTGAAACTGCAGCGCGTGTGGCTTTCCCGGCTCGAACTGGTAGTTGGTCTCGGGTATCACGTAGCGCCTCAGGTCGTAGTCGTCGAGCGTGTAGTTGAGGCAGCCCGGCCTGAGCTGCTCCGTGAGCAGCTCCAACAGGGGCATGTCCATCCGCGCGCTCCACCAGTACTCGAACGACACGCTGCGCAAGTGGGCATCCCCCCCGCACCACGACGACTTCTAGCGCGCTTCGCTGTGCGACCCATCCGCCTTCATGCGCTACTGTTGTAATTCTATAGACATATTTGATGCGTGTAGACAGTGGTAGGCACTGTCGATATACTGAGGCGCTTGTAGCGACGTCGTGGCGCGCAGTCCGAAACTCGCCCCCACGCTCTGGCACAGCAGCTGCTGCGCCCATTGTCACGTGATCATAGAGGGTTGATGCTCCCCGACGAGCTATATGCTCCGAGGTAGCTTTGCAGCTGCTGCACCAGTTGTCACGTGATCATAGAGGGTTGAGGCTCCCCGACGAGCTATATGCTCCGAGGTAGCTTTGCAGCTGCTGCACCAGTTGTCACGTGATCATAGAGGGTTGAGGCTCCCCGACGAGCTATATGCTCCGAGGTAGCTTTGCAGCTGCTGCACCAGTTGTCACGTGATCATAGAGGGAGGTGGCGAGCTCGGTGCTGGGCGGAGTCTCTGCAACGCGACGCTGCTACAAGCGCCTCCGCATGTCGACGTCTTCCATCGCTGTTTACAAACAAACAACAGGTGTATACACATGAGACATGGCGTCCGCTAAAAGAACACATTCAAAGGGGCGTGTTTATTTACACCTCGACAGCTCAGAGTCACGTGACCTGATAAGAAACATCACGTATGACGTCATACCAGCACCGAACAACTTGAATGACAGGCAAGGTGTTGCATAAGTAGAAGTATTTTCGCAGTGTTAGCAGTTGGCCCTTGCCGCGCTGTTTTTAAAGACGATAGTCTTTCTTGGGGACTTTCGACGCAAAAATTTTGGTCTGTCTGTCTGTACAATTGTCTGTATGTCCACTCTTAACGGCATCGAGTACTTGATACGCCCGACCTCATCCGCAGCACCCACAAATGTTGCTCAAGATTTAGCGTTCATGCTTGCGCAATTGTCAATTAAAAAGCAATTATTGCGCATGTCTGGGCCACCATAACAACACGTATATATTCTGGATGTGCGTCTTTTACTAGAAAAGGCATACATAAGTAATATTAAGGACCGTAGCGCTTATCACGCTGCGCTGACCATGCAATGCTTTCACGAAACGGGGAGTCTTTCTAACGCTTTGCTATGACGACACGGTGGTGGCACCTACCCGCCGCCTTGCGTTCTACACCTTATCACCTCTGAGATGGGCGCGCACACCCGTCTTAGAGCCACGCGCTTTGTTTTCTAAGAAAACTGCCAGATGGCGCTCATGTCTCACGTATGACGTGACTTGATGCGCCTGTTCGCCTCCGCTGCACGTTCGAGGCACTCTAACGCCGCGCCTCCAGAATACCACTCACCGATTTTCTTGCGCAGAACATCAAATAAATATTTCGTTCACTCTCTCCACGCGCAAGACTGTCGTCTTTCGTCTACATTTGCAGAAACATGCAGATACGGGGCCAATTTTTTTTTTTTTGGTTGCCTACGTTGTTTCGCTTTGCTGTTCCTACAAATTTGCCAACATCAGTGCAGCGAGAGACGGAATCGACGGCGACGTACCGCTGTCCGAAAGACGACACGGGACATTCCTGCTCTACTAACGTGACCCGGAGCTGTTACGGCGCATGCTATTCCCTTCAAAGCGGGGACGAAAGAAAGCCCGACCACTCGTTCTCTTTCTTTCGTGGGTGATCCGTGTAGGTTCCTTTAGCGGTATTTATGGCATACGCGGCGTAGCAAACAACAGAAGTATCCATTAAGACAAAGAGTTATTAAGTTATCATGTTCAGACAGCGCTACAAAAACAATATAGTTAACTATTTACTTTTTTAAATGCCCTGAACATTAGATCTTGAATTGCTCCTTAATGGCCCGTAAGCCAAAACGTCGTGCCTGTAATGACTTTCTCGTGCCATCAGCGTCACTGGTAGTATACCATGTAAACAAACTTCATTTCTAAGAAGGTTTCTGTTGTCTTATATCACTGTGGATTTCCTTGTGCCATCGTCCAGTGAACTAGTGGATCCCAATTTTCCTATCCGAAGCATCTCATCACCTTGCGGGATTCCGCAGAACTGATTTGCAAAACACAAAGGCCGTTCTCATAATCTGCGTTGTAATGTGCCTATACGCACACGTAGCCACAACTGCAGGTCTCGTCAACTTGTGATTTGAACACCGTTGATGAATTGACACATGTCTCAGGGATGAAGAGGCGAAAGCACTAAAGCGCTGTCTACGTGTTCGTTTTTTTTTTTCTGCAACTTAAGGGTCGTGAAAAAAAGGACAGTGTAACCCGATAAGAATGATTTAAAACATGAATTAGTCGCCTCCGTTTACTTTATGATTACCAAGCTCGTAGAATAAAAATTCCTTTGGAGAGCAAGATACTAAATGTTGAAGAAGCCGGTGAACCTAATATCACCCCTCCGCAATTCAGTTTCTGCGCTAAGTAAAAAACGTTTTCATTGCCGCGTTAATGGCTTGATAAGAAGTTGGTGTTGCCATTTTATCACCCTGAAAAATACTACGGTTTGACGAGCATGGCTGATGATGTACCATACATGGAGTGCATGAAAACATGAATAGAAAGGAAAATAAAAAAACTATGTTGCCAGTGTACGTCTTCATATCCTTCCGGAAGGTAGCTTCCATGAAGACGTCGTTGAACTTCTGTATTCCTCCTGGAAGATGTAAGGCTACCGGTGTTTTCTGAAAACAAAAATAGCAGGAGAACGAATGGTATGACCTCAGTAAAAAAGACAGATGCTTTCGTCTATGCTGGGGACTAACACAATTTGGTAATGTAATTGAGGTAGAAAGAGAGGAGAAAGCGGGCGGCACTGTTTCGTCACTCTGGATTTCCCGAAAAAAAAAAAGTACCTAGACCACTTTTCCTGTGTCAGTTTTTTTTCCCTCATATGTGCACGTGCGTTTCCCCCCTCTCTCTACCCACTCTTTCTTACCCCTATTTCTCCACCTCCAGTGCTGGTTAGCGAACCGGAAACCAATATGTGGTTAACCACCCGGCCTTCCTCTCTCTCTCTCTCTCTCTCTCTCTCTCTCTCTCTCTCTCTCTCTCTCTCTCTCTCTCTCTCTCCTTAGGGTACATAGCAATTTCTCAAGCAGAAATTCGTCTACTTGAGAACGCAGGATTAAAAATTATATGGGTGCCTGTCAATTTCTCCCGCACTCGCCATTATCACCATCATTTATTAGACCTTTCAACACTCCTTAAGCGGCATTACATTGGGGAGGAGGGGAGAGGGGTATAGAAGCAAAAACAGCGGCAAGCTAAAAAATCGGATCAACGTAAAGCCAAGTGGCTATTCTCGTGGAAATGGTGTCGCAGAAAAAGCATGTACGCAGAAAGGTTGAACTGTAACATGCTTATTGCCTAAACGCTTAGGCGCCGCAAGTCGCGGGTTCGAATTCCGACTGCGGCGGCTGCATTTTCGATGGAGGTGGAAATGTTGTAGGGCCGTGTGCTCAGATTTGGGTGCACGTTAAAGAACCCCAGGTGGTCGAAATTTCCGGAGCCCTCCACTACGGCGTCTCTCATAATCATATGGTGGTTTTGGGACGGTAAACCCCACATATCGATCAATCAATCCATAAACGCTTAGGCGAGTAATAGTCGTTATAAACGTGCATAAGCGTCCGATAAAGCCGCATTAAGACAAGGTCAGTGTTCATCGTTCCTTTTGAAAAAAATCTGGTGCTGGTGATGTCCTCTCCGCGCCATACGTTCCAGCCTTGTATACAACAACAGTTCGCTTATGCGCAGCCAGAGCAATATACTCTTGCGCCCAACAGTTGCGCATTTAGTAAAATGTGACCACGACTTCACGCCGCTTATAAGCTCTGATTTAACATACGAAGATATGTTTACGAAAGTGCGCTTCATGGATGGCTCTTTTTTACCGCTGTCCAGGACACATTCGACGGTGGCGCCACAAGAGTCGTTCGTAGTGCATCACACGCCTAATCTAGTTCCATTTCGCTGTCGTATTTACGCACATGTCCAGTCGCCCAAAATTTTAACTGGTGTGCCCAACTGACAATGGAAATTTTTTCCTTTGTATCAGGGCCATATGACGATTCAAGCTGTAAAAAAGGTGAGGGTGAGTGCGCGGCCACAACGTCATCATCATCATCAGCCTGACTACGTCCACTGCAGGACAAAGACCTCTCCCATGTCCAGCCAGTCAACTCGGTCCTGTGCTTGCTGCTGCCAATTTGAACCCGCAAACTTTTTAATATCATCTGCCCATGCACCTAACCTTTTATCTCCCCCTAACAATCTTGCCTTCTCTAGGAATCCGGTTAGTTACCCTTAATGACCAGCGGTTGCCCTGTTTACGTGCTACATGCCCGACACATGTCCGTTTACTCTTCTTGATTTCAACTATGATATCCTTAACCCCGAATTGCTCCTTAGTCCACTCTGCTCTCTTCTTCTCTCTTATGGTTACACCTACCATTTTTCTTTCCATTGCTCGCTGCGTCGTCCTCAATATAAGTTGAACCCTCTTTGTAAGTCTCCAGGTTTCTGCTTCGTGGCCCACAACGTGCACACCCACAAAGCCTTGTTTTTTTTAAGCTTCAATCCGTTATCGGGCTGACGAACAGAAAAGTCTCCAGCGCATATCCTTGGTAAACATTGATGTGACTGTACGTTCCTTTACTGTGATACAAACTCGCTTTGGATTATATGTTCGGTGTGTATGTGTGTTGTGCGTGTAATAGCACTGCAGCGGAGGCCAGAGGCTGGAGCGTTCCTATTGAAAACGTTGGCCTGTCCCAATAATAAGCAATACGCCGATCCACCTGATCGTTTGTCTCGCCGAATGTTCCGTATCTGGCTCGCGCGCCTTCGTTGAAATACGAGCATTGTGCTACCATCTTACCGGTCGTCACGACATCTGTTGCGCACACTTCATGTACATCGGCTTCACATATTAAGACGTACTAGACACTTTGCAAGACAGCTTGAAAGGACCTTACGGTGTGTGCCCGTTCTGCGTACCACTCTCCTTTGCCCCTCATCTTTTAGAGCTGACATGCTAAGGCCCGTATTTACAAACCAATCTCAAACTTTCCTCAAGTTTTTCTTATCGCTTTTTAAATTTTTATTGCGCATGATAAACAAATTGCACCAGTATTATTAAACCAGTCTTGTCCTTATCTATTGCCCTGTTACCATTTTTGTGGCTTTATAACACATGTAGAGGGCACAGAAAGTTGAGGAAAATGTTAGGTAAGGCCGAGGTTTGTTTGTGAATACGGGCCTAAGTTTTTTTAGGGCGCACCAATGAACTGTTCCGCCAAAGGCGTTATTATCTGCTTCGGGCACGGATTGTTCCGCCATCCACGGGACGGCTCTCAGCTCTCCCATAGTAGAGTACTAAGTACTCTAAATCGTTAACCACTTTTTCAAACCACATTACGTGAACCCCGTGGTCAGTGCTCAAAAATATCTAGACCTACTTACTGGATTATAGATATGGATGCCGGGCTTGTCTTTTATGCTTTTAAATTCTGTCTTGCTCTCCTCGTTGTGGAACTCGGGGCCCGCGAGCACGTTAGTCATCCTTCAAGATGGCAGTGCGAAGCCGTCGATGTAAACGCCACTCCCGTCTTCGCGCAGGAACAAAGCCGCTGGCACCTATAGTGGTAGAAATGGAAAGCGGAGTTTTTCCCACAGTATCTTCTTAACTCGGGGGTCTTAAATGTACCTCAGCTAGTGATCCGCAGTTGAAACTTTCGGTCGCGCTGGGGCTGGGACAGGGAAGAAGGTTTGAACCGGAAGGAGGAGTGTAGGTAAAGAGTTTCAATTTAATCTCAGATTACTTTACCATTTGAAAAAAAAAAAGACGGTTCGACCTCATTTAGAGGCAATTTGTAATGAGGATTAGGGCTCGTGACTCGAGTCCCTTTAGAAATCAGGGCTGATTCTAAGAGTGATTGAAATCTACGCACCAATTCTTTATAATGAGTTTTTCTTCCCCTGTTATGTGTCAATTCACGGTCTGTGCATGGGTTGCCTCACGAAAAAAATGTGCAAAGAAACAGCCATGTACGACTAGCAAAAGGAGGGAGGGCTGCGTGTTGGAAGCCGCCTGCCTCATACTGCCTACTCGTGGTGTGACGTAGCATGGTTGATAGCAGTGCAGTGAGTGGAAAAAGAAAGCAAGCAAGCTCGATGACGTTTACTGCTGCAAAGAGGATGGGAATTTTCTCGATCGGCTTGTTTCTTTGCTAGGCTTCCAACAGACAATTATGCCAAGGAAAACATGAGCGAGAGTTCTCGTCTGTAAGCGTGGGGTAGGAATTATGACATAAGCTGAAATGGATCAAAGTGGGGTGAAAAATTATTGTTGCATCTCACAAAGACGTCCAGTTTGTGCGCAAGTTAGAACGACAGTCAGTTGAGGTCGTTGGTTGGGATCTATTGCAAAAGAAGGTACGGCGTACGCATCCGGACGCAAGACAACAAGAGAGCACAAACGTGTTCTCAGTAGCATCCGTGTTTGCATGCCTTAGCTTTTATTACGAAGTCATATCTTTCACAATGGCTGGCCAATAGAAAAAAAATGTCTGGCTCTTTGAAAAAGGGAAACCTCGGAAACAATCTGAGCTTGCGGTTTTAACCCGAGCAGAATATTTGCGAGTAAGAGCTCCGCGATATGCTCGACGACCTTTAATATGAAAGATCATAGATAATTTTGGACATATGGAAGTAATTCGTAATCAAAGACAGTGACCCGGTATAAGGGACTGAAAATATCCCGTAATATTTTGAGTCACGCGTATGAACGCATTGGTAAGCACCGAAACTTAGTGGTTTTGTACATACAAGCGTGATTTATATAGCTGCAGGCTTTCGTATGTGGAGCCACTTGCTGGATTAGGAACGCGTTAATTACAACGTGTATTCAACAAATGGGCAGAATAAAAGAAACACACGCACAGCGCTGCGTATCCTTCTTGCTTAAACTTACTAATTTACTGATATAATAAAATAATTAAAAAGCAAGAAAATTGACATATTGTGTATTCTTCTCAAAGATGAACTTCTTTGGCTCGAAATTTTTGGCGATACTCACAGTTGCCCGTTGTACAAACGTTGAGATTGAGGCTCCCTTATGCTCGGTATTGAACGAACATTTACGAGTCGGCTCTTCCGAGAAAATACTTATTTTCCCCTGGAACCATCTGGAAGCACCGCGGAACAGTAAATTCTCGTCTTTTCGCGCAGCTGCTGGGAAAAGAAAAGAGCAATACATTGTCTGTCACTCAATCAAATGTGGGATCACCTCGCGCTGAATGTGGACCTATAAATCCTCACGAGCTCTACGTTGGTTCGTATCGCAGTATGAGTGAGATGCTTTAAATCACATCTAAAAGAAAGATATTAAAGGCCGAGTGGCAAACGTTCCTTTTTAGCATCTCTTCCGGAAAATTAACTATAAATTAACTCTCATTTTTTGAGGTTCATGTGTGGCGATAGTAATTGCTGAGGTTTTACGTATTTCAGACGATGACTCGAGTTTCTTTAACGTTTATCTAAATATAAGTACACTGGTGTTATTCGAATTGCACCCAATGAAAAGTGGCCAATGTGCTGGGATTGAAACCCTAGAGCATAGCAATGCGACTGCTCAAGTGCTAAGCAAGCACGTCAAATGAAACACATGTCTGACTGATGCGGGATTCATGCTATGCATGTACAGTTATATAATCACGTATCACATGTTCGTGCTTGCTTTGGGAGAGAACCCTTGAATAGGGTAGCCCAAAATAAATATTTAAGTGACAGTGCGTAGTGTGCATTAAAAAATAAAGTTAACGCCTGTTACTTAGTTAGTCATGACGGTTTGGTGATTTAGCACAACTATTATAATAATTTGGACAGAACATATCGAAAATTAAAACAGATAAATCATACAAGCACAACGCAAACCATCATTAAACGCACGCCCTTTAATTGCAGTGTCCAAAAGTCTAACCACCCAAAAATAGTGTCCCAGCCACGTAGCCAGGAATATTTTTCTGGGGTGGAGATGGAGCCGGGGAGTACTTTCTGAACGCCTTGACTGTTTTATAGAACATCCGTTTTCATTATTTATTTTTCGGAAAACCATCCACTTCTGCACAATATCGGCAAATTAAGGCGGGAGGGGGCAGGCACTCTACCTGGCTATGTGCTTGTTGTGGGCAGTTCATGGCAAGTACCCACAAGAACAGAATGACTGAATCTACAGTTATTATTTTGAAAATTAAATATAGATTAATAAAAATTAAGCACATTGACTAATTTCTGAGTGTCGGCCAATTATAAAGTCAAACCAAACCAATGCGTGGTCAAACATTACAAAATGAGTAGGCGAAAAACCACTAATTCTCTTTTGCGATCTTTTGTTTGTTTCTCTTTGAGTGAACATCTGTTTGCTACACTGATTTCAGCCACGTTTCTTTCGTTCTTTTTACTTTTTTAAGTTACGCAGCGTTTATTATTCTTTATTCAGTGTTCTTTCTCCACTTTTTTGAGATCACTCATTTCTCTTTATAATCGGCAGTGTGGCCAAACCCACTAGGTGGTATGAGCCAGCTTCCATATGCACCAGTATACTGTCATTAGTCAATTACTTATCCGAAATTTACCTTGTTGTAAAGCTCTAATGGTGCGATAACCCCCGTAGGAAAGCCTTGATTTACGTGATACCCTGATCGTAAATAGTTTTGTCAAGTTCGTTTGGTCACAACTTTTTTTATATTTCTCTTTTCTTTCTACTGAAATCTTTCAGTCCCCTTCCCCGTCCTTATACAGAGTAGCATACCAGCGATATATAGACGCCGGCAAAAATCTCTTTTCCCGAAGAAGAGTTTTTCTCTCTCTCTCTCAAAATAAAATTCATCCGCCTGGTGGCGTGCACTATATGGATGAAAGAAGTGGAAAGAATGGCGGTAGCAGTATAGTAGGCGTAGTGGTGCTTTGTAGGAGTCGTGGTAGGAGTGGCACATATCCGTAGTGGGATTTACCCAGTTCCTGTGGGTAAATACCATCACGATCTACGACGGTCAGTGGGCGTGAAAGAACAGCGTCGTTGTTGAAAAACCATAATCAAGCCAACTTTGTTGTGAAGTCATTTCAAGATGTCTTTTCGTGTTCTTGTTATTCCTCATCAAAATAATCTTTTGTTTTCTTCTCTATTTGGTTTGTACTATTTACGTATTTCCGGTCGCAATTTCATAACTTCCTTCTCCTCTTCTGCAGCGCAGCTCGCGCGGAAAGCGAGAAAGAAAATGTTTGGGTGTTGTTTTTTGTAGTTTCGCATCCGCTTCCTAGCCGGGTCGTCGAAAGCGGAGCCATGACCAAGGAGGAGTCTTACGGCTACGGTAACGGCAAGTGTCGCACTTCTGTGTAGCGCCGCTCTCTCCCCTAGAGTACCGTCACCCAGGCCTGCGGATCTGTAGTGGTGGCCCGCCGCAGAGGATCGCGTGCATCGCGAGCCGCCAACTGGATCGGGGGCCCGAAACCAGTCCGTGTTTGAGCTCGGGTCCCTCGTCGAGCCGTCAGAGCTGCGATCATGCAGGGCTTCGCGGCCAAAGTTCGTCGGAGCAGCTCTTCGCTCATGGAGGACGCGCAGCGAATGATGTTCGGATCGAGTCAGTACAGAACGCGAGTCTCATTTTCGACGCGAGTGTAGACGGTTATATTTCGCACGCGTGGCGACGATTTGGGCGAGTTTCGTTTGGCTGGCTCGGCCGTTTCTTCGTTTGAAGCGCTGCTTGCTAAACCGTTATCTGTATGGCACTTCGGAGACAAACGGAGGATACAGAACCCGTGTTACCGATAACGTTATCTGCTTTCTCGTTGTGTTTTGTAGCAATGGACACGTTCTTTAAGACGGTATGCGCGTATGGTTACGACCGTGATTATTCACTGTACTGTGAAGCAACCACTGTGAAACGGCATCAATGTAAAACCGCATTTACTTGCGAATGAGAATAGCACAATTTTACTAATGCTATCGCCTTGTCGGGATTGAGCTACCTCTTTCCCAGTTATGAAATTGCAGTTCACGGGATGATACGTTCTGTGGGACGCCGTGGCTGACCCGCGATATACAAGAAGAGTGTGCAATTTAGGTATTCACGCAATTATCGTTCCCACTTACCTTTGATACTAATCTATGGAGAACCTAGCTTCCATTCCTCCCATTTTCGCTTCAAGTATAGCGCAGAGACGCAGTCGAAATTTGACACGAAGTGCATTGCTGCTAGAGTGCATTGTACAGATTACAATGTCACATCGCAAAAAGAAAGAGAACGAAAGTGAGACTGGAGTGGGACACGGCATGTGCGCGCGCTAACAAGGTGTTAAAGATGTTACTTAATTGATTATTTCGAAACACTTCTACGTTCATGTTCAATGCCTATTTTTTGCCGGCTCCGTGCACCAACCCTCATCTCACAAATTTCTTTGCACAATACCCTAAATCTGGCTTAACAAATACATAAATCTCTAAAACGCTAATGATTTCACGAATTTTGTTGTAGAGTTAATCTCTCGTTTGCAACGGATCCATTGAACATATGTCAAGCACTCTTTGATGTAAGTGCGATTTATTCCTCCTTTCGATAAATGTTCAGATTATCCGACATAGATAGTAATGAAATATTTATAAAGGATTGTAATCTTTTGTAATCATCTTAAAATTATTACAATATCTTGTGTGCGCTTGCTATCGCGAACATTGCTACAATTGCTAGTTCTTTTACATTCCAGCCATTGATGGAAGACCGTAAGTACACGTATAATGACTTTTTCAGGTCAAACGTTAGGATAACTTCTACTACGGCTATGCCAAAACTCATTCAGCAGCTAATATTACTTGTATCAAATAAAAAAAACAGCAGCAAAGGTTGGGTTTATGTATTCAAAAAAATATCAACGCTCTTACATGAATCGCTTAACTAAGTGAAACAATCCGCAAGAATAACTTACTTCGACACCGATTTTCACAGAAACAAAACAATGTAAGCATAATAAAAAAATCATTCCTTCAGCAGCATGATAATTCTTTTCAGACAACGAGATGGACATGTCCGTGAATTGCAATAGTGAAATTCATGGTACACTGATTAGTATGAAATAGCGACCCTCTACATTTTATTATTAAGCGTCACACACTTGTATTAAGCGCTATAACGCTCTTGCACCAATATGCTTCCCTGTTTAAATGTTCCATTGTCGCTGGCACTGCGCCACTGAAATTCCCGATAATATAATTTAGGGAACACAGTTCGCTGTGTTAATAGGCATTGTGGTTAAAGCGTAATACGCTGAACTCGGTGTCGAAATCGGTCGTTACAACTTCACTCCTCCGCAGGGCCCCGTTCACGCGTTTGCTCACGTGGGAGAGCATGGTCGTGGTGTTGTGTGCCCTGGTGCTGTCTATTGTGTTCGGGTTCTTCATTCACCAGAGTTTCCACTCCAGGATGTCAAGTACGCCAAATACTCGCGCTTTCTTTCTTTCTTTCTTTCTTTCTTTCTTTCTTTCTTTCTTTCTTTCTTTCTTTCTTTCTTTCTTTCTTTCTTTCTTTCTTTCTTTCTCTCTTTCTGTTTTCTTTTTTTCTTTCTTTCTTTCTTTCTTTCATTATTTAATTAATTCATACATTCATTCATTCGCGGTAACGGAGCAAGAAGCTGTAAAACACATGCCGCAGGGACATGAATCGCAAATAAGTTCTGTGTGTGTTTGGTATTCTATTGAATGCTCTATACGTATTCCTACGATATTTACTGAAGCAAACTGCCATGTGTGCGATTGTTCCGACACAACGGAAATGATCGGCAGTAAACGTACTTTCCTGCAGTCATCGTGCTTGTGGGTTCAAACGCACTTGTGGCTTTTTGTTTATTGTTGTGTTCTGCCTTTTGTACGAGATGAAATGTTGACCTATTGTTGGTCGATTTTGAGTGGTGAGCCATAAAGGACCATTATGGTGTAGTGAGACTGCTGAAAATTTTTTTGACAACGTTTGTCTTGCGACAAGGCAGCTGCGGGCAACACGGGGCCCAAAGAACCAAAATTAGACAAACCCGTGCACTACCCATCATTACCTTGCTGGCTGAAGTGTTACGCTGTGTTGCAGTTTCCATAGACATTAGCGCCAGACTTCCCTATAGCGGGCTGTTAAGAAACTACAGAGTGTTCTAGCACTTCTGACAGTTAGTCCGTCATTGTGGATCTGTGGCTAAGGTACTCAGCTGCTGACCTGAAGGTCGCTGGTTCGATCCCGGCTGCGGCATTTTGATGAAAGCGAAATGGTTGGGGTCTCTGTGCTGTGCGATGCCAGTACACGGCAAACAACAACAGAAGGTAGGAATTTCCCGAGCCCTCCACTACGGCGTCTCTCATAATCATATGGTGGTTTTGAGACGTTAAACCACACACATCAATCAATTAATCAATCAGGTTACTAGAAACGTTTCCAGGTGTGGCCATGCTCGTTTGTTTGTTGGTAATGAAGCTGGATTACCAATATTTAGCACTATGTTAAAATCGCGCGTGTCAGTCACTGAGCTACGTCCACTTGAAGTTAGGAATGTGGATATAATATGTGTACTATCGCAGTCATTTGCAAAATTAAGGAAGTTACCCACTTCATACGCGTGCAAGTACGTAACGCACCGCGCAACACGCAGCAAAACCAACCATCACTCGCAACGCATTGCGATGGTCAGAATTTCTTTTACGACCGACTGGGCATCCCTATTTGAGCTCCGACAGTACTAAGCGTTACTCGGAGTTGAGCGAGCCGTTTTCAAGCAAACGTGCACAACCCTTGCACATGCAAGGTTTGGATGTTCACGAAGCTATCGCAATCATTACAGACGGACTCATGGTTGCCTACGACTCGCACGACGACGCCCACGACAACGTGCAGCGAAATAAATGTAAGCAACATTCGCGCTATTTTCATTCGTTTCTGGGTACTTCTATAGGTAGCGTTACTTGATACAGATATGAAACATCCGGGCAGCCTCTCTATACCTAACGTAAGCGGCAACCGTAAGCCATGGCTTACGATTTCACATTACGATAGCCATTGAAGTTGCAGCTTCAATGACTATAAAATGGTTTGATGATCTCCGATAAGTTGGTTTATTCTTGATACTCAGTCGCCTTATGCGACTTCATTAACTCTGCGAGAAGTGTTCTGGAAGGATGCAGCGAATATACTAAAAAGCAGAAAGATAGCAACAGCCAGATAAAAATGTGGGGGCGATGTCAAAAACACTACCACACACGATTCTCATATTTCTCATCCTCCTTTCTCTGTGTGCAGTGTTGTCTCTCTGCGCTTTCACGTCAGCCAGCGTTACTTACTGCTCTTACTATGCCGAAATCAAGTACTCACGAGGGAATATGGTAATTGTCAAATAAATACGAATGGTGTGTCGACATCCTTTTGATAACACATAGTGCACGATTACACTGCAGGTGCATCGCTAATCGTTTTTTTTTTACGAGAGCACACGTAGTTCAGAACTAGTGTATATTCACTGTATAAACTGTAGGTTCCCGTCTTGGCAGCGAATAGCGTAAGGTGAACTCGCATTGTATGCGCACCGATGGGCCCAAACGCGCGCTTATTATAGAGTAACATAGCTATGTTATTCTAGGCGCTTATGATGAAACTCGATAGTCAATGCCTCGGGAATGGGTTTAGGATTAATAACGTTGCCTATCTTTCACGCGCTCTACGCATGCTTTTAAAGCACGTGCTGACGTTTGCATCACTTCCTCGATGGCGAAGAAAAGACACTGGCCTATTAAAATTCGACTTCGTTGATCCAGTTTACTATACACTCTAAAAAAATATCGAGTAAAAAGGGTGTATTTATGTCCCACAACAATAATCGTCATCAGGCTTGCGTGCGCTTCCTTTCTTGAAAACTCGGCGCTGGCCACTTTCCTATCGAGAATGCAATGTAACCCTGATAATGGGCATGTCGATCGTGACCGGAATGTACCAGGCACGGGGCGATAGCGCAAGGATGGAACGCAATATAGATGACGATTATTGTTGTGGGACAAAAAGACACCCTTTTTACTCGCTCTTTTTTTAGAGTGTAGGCGTCAATTTACTCTCGCGGTGCGGCCATATAAAGAACTTAGATCGGTACAAATACTGAAGTAACGCCCACAAAAGTAATTCTTAACAAAAAAGCCTCACATAAGTAATAAAGCCGAAATTATTCGAGCTAAGTTTTAAAAGCGTATGTATATTCACCTCTGATCTTTCAACACGGCTTATGTTTACATTGTTTATTGTATTTTGTTCCGACTGTCGATCTACTTTACTTCATCACTGTTTTTCTGTAAGTGCTCAGGTTGTTCTTGATCATTGGTCGCTTGACTTGCTGATCAAACGCTCCCGGTGGGTTGTACGAAGATGTACATGCGTATTGTTTTATGAAATTGCTATGCGACTCCTCCCTTTTCCCTATCTAAGACCACCATGTTTGTGCCCTTTATGGGCGCATTTAATTGATTAGTTGAGTCACGAAGTCATAGTTCTGGCACAAAATCCGATCTTACTAGTTTGTTTTTTTTCTTTCTATAATGTCCGCCTCGGCGGGAGAGGTGTTATGGGGCTCGGCCGCCGACTTGGAGGTTGCGGGTTCGATTCGGGCTGTTGCAGTCTCATTTCCATGGGCACGAAATGGCAGAGGCCCGTCTACTGTACGATGTCGGTTCACGTTAAACGAACACCATATGGTCAGAACTTCCCAAGCCCCACGGCATCGATCATAATCATATCGTGGTTTTGAGATGTAGAACACCACACATTATTGTTAAATTGATCCTATAATGATGTTTTTTTTTTCAATTTGTGCAAAAAGTAGTCGATAACGACGAATGAGCGAAAGTGTAAATACTTTTTCTTTCATCTTTCTTTAAAATAGGGCCACACAGGGAAGTAGACTCCGTGGACATGCAAGGAGGTGTAAAGATTCGACGCTTAGGTAAGTATTAAAACTCAACACCACCCACCCTGTTAAAAAGAAGGGGGTGGGGAGCTTAGCTATCAGTCTTCGTTTTCAAATACAGTAGGAGACGCTCCACTTCAATCTTGTGGATTAGTGAAAAGAGGCCGTGAGCAGGGTAGCGCCTTTTTCAACGCGCACAACTCCTGGCAAGATGGTAAATCAGTCTCAGTGTGCAAGAGCAGGTAAAAGTAAAAAAAAATATGCGCGTTTTTAACATTTGTATGAAAGACCTTTTTGTCGGGCTTCAAATTATTTTGCCTTTGCTTCGTTTTTTTGTTCTTGTACAGAGAGAAAAATTAAATAAAGAATGAATAAACGAGTTCGACATGTGAGTGAATAACCTTGCTAGCAGCGAAACCTATCTAGTAATTTCGAAATGACTAGCGACGGTAGGACATGAAATTGCACTGAACCCGATGCTTTTACGTCAGGCTTGTCTGCACATTTCCACTGGTGAATGTTCGCTTCAGTGAAATTCCTTTTTCGAGAATCGCTAGTCGCTTCGAGAGTCCATCTTCTTCTATAGGCGTGTAGATATCGATCTACACGCCTATAGTACAGCATCTGTGCAGTTGTACTTTACCTTGCTGTGAGTTGTTTCATAAATTACGTGCAATCTTATTTTTTCAGTTTCACATGCTGTTCTTTCAGTGCTGATAACTAATTAGCATTTAATATCAAATACTATCTCTCCGCTTGTCTTTGTCTATTTAGAAGCTCCGACAATCAAGCCCAGGATATCGGACGCTCGTGAGTGCAGTCACTTTCATAACGTTCTCCTGTCTTCACCGACATGCAAGGGGAGCGCACAGCCCCGCCGTGGTGGTCTAGTGGCTAAGGGCCGTTTCATGCACTTGCCGCACAGCCGCAACACACGGGCCAGCACACCTGCCGCATCCAAGCGGAGGATGAAAAAGTGTCGCCAATTGGCTTATTTGTCCCCCGCTTGCGTGCGGCAGGGGTTCCGGCACGTGCGTTGCGGCTGTGCGGGTAGCGCGTGTAAAGGCCCTAAGGTACTCGGCTGCTGACCCGCAGGTCGCGGGATCGAATCCCGGCTGCGGCGGCTGCATTTCCGATGGAGGCGGAAATGTTGCAGGCCCGCGTGCTCAGATTTGGGCGCACGTTAAAGAACCCCAGGTGGTCGAAATTTCCGAAGCCCTCCACTACGGCGTCTCTCATAATTATATAAAGGCTTTGGGACGTCAAACCCCACATATCAATCAATCATTCAATCAATCAGGGGAGTGCACATTCGGCCACTCTCTCTTAACGCCCTCCTTCACGCGTGCTGCATAGATGACCTCCGTGTAAAGCCCGATTGCATTCTCTTGCATTTTATACGTGTTGCCAATGCATGCTTTCCTCCATACAACTTTGTCTAAACAGATAGCCTGGTAATGACAGCCCTTTTGATTTAAAAATAACTATAGGGTAAGTTACAGCGTGGTTTAGAATCCAATTAGAGCATTAATTTGAAGGGAAGCCAACTTTTACGACCTTTGCAAGTGGCCCATTAAACACGGATAATGCTCATGTACCTCAATAAACGGGACATGTTATTTTGTATACAGGGCAGTTTCTTTTATGTTTCAACAAGCTGACAGGAATCCTTCAAGATTATACGTAGACTTTTTTCTATTGATTCCATGGAAAGTTTCAACAGCGTTAAGCAATACGCAAGAAATTGAAAGCTTTCTTCAGAGTACCATCCAGGCAGCCCGCTTCACCTAAGAAAAAATTGGGGGAACCTTACGCTTCGCCTTTAGAAGTTGAACGCGATAGCGAAATCCAGCCCCTAGTGCACCCTTCAACCGATAAGTACATACTTATTCATATATTTTGTTACATACACACGCACGCACACAAACACTCACACAGTAGATTTGACCATGCAGCTCGCGCTATTATCGCCAAATGGGCTCGTTTACGTCGTGACACCAGTCGAACAAAATGCGTTAAAGGGGCCCTGAAACGCTTTTTCAAGTAACCGTGGAATTAATTCACTTGAAGAACTTATTGTCTCACGAATTCAACGCCGCAAAAGTTTAAGAATCCATCCAGTGCGAGGGGAGTTACAAAGGTTCGTCGCATGCTGCAACTGCATTATCTCTTCTCTCGTCCCGACGAAAGCACTGGAAGCTAAGCAGGGAGGGGTGGTAGGGCAAAGAAACTACCGCGCCTCGTGACCTTGAGCAGATTTCTTTTTTCTTCGAATGCGTGGCTTTGTCAGTGTGATCGCGTGCGCACGCGTGGACAAGTAGCGGCCTTCCGCGGCTATCTCGGTAACTTGATTTTTCGGTAACAGACGCACAGACGATTTTTCGCTCACAACCAACGGGGCCGACGCCGGCGGCGGATTTTCTGCGACACGAGGTCTTCAACGCTATCGCGTTAACATATGCAATCATGTCTCTTCCCGTCGTGCTCCGATAAGTGTGCCTTGGCTACAGCACGTTTATGTGCTCGCGCATGTCTGTGCGGACGTTTGCGCAGTGAGCTCATTGCAAGCGTGACGTGTGTGTACGTAAATATTAGCGTGCGGTTATGAGAACATGTACGATGCCGCACGTCGTCTGTATGCCTGATGTGGAGATTAACTGTGGACTATCAGTTGTGCGGTTGTTCGTTGTGCACGTGCATGCATTTTCAATTGCGATTTCATAATCTTGTACCACATTTCTTCCTATGTGGAAGTAGTGGGTTTCGTCACTGCTTTCCACCAACGTACTACTGCTGTTTCACTTGTTCATGCCTGATCAAAAGTTTAGTAACTTTACGTTTATGTGTGATTTTCCTTGTAGTTCTATAAAAAAAAGTAAACGGATCTCCTACGTCATTGACAACCACACGCTCCCACCAAAGGCTTTTCTAGCCGGACTTACAGCCGCCTTATGAACAGTCTTTTGTAAGGACGACAATTTTGTCAGAACGCAATGACATTGGTCGTCAATTCAGATGTGTTTGTTAACAATAAGCACATAATTTCTTTGGCAAGTGTCATTCTAATCACAATTTTTTTTTATTTGCAGGCAAGCACAAGACTACGAAAGGACATGGAACCGAACGAACCATAGAATACAAAAAGACGCGTAAGTCATCTTTTTAAACCTTCGAAACTAAGCAATATTTCTTTTCTTTTATATAGAAAAATAGGAACCAGTATAAGTAAGGTCGATATTGTAAAACACGTATTGCAAACCCATCTTAAAGTTCCAAGAACTTTGAGCGGTAGCTCCTGCCACCTTAGTGCTCCTGAAATCCGTCACAAAAATTTACTTCATTTATTTTAAGGAACAGCCGAATGCATCGATTATAGTCCTTAAAAACAACCTACTTCGGCGAATAGAAATTATCTGAACACGAGTATACTGACTTACTCTTTTTTTACAATCAGCAGCAGCTGTAAACGAATAAATTCATGGGCTCAAAGCCAGAGGCATGAAGTGCCACGTGTCAATAAGTTTTAGACCCCGAATGTCGTAAATGCCGATGCACTATAAGGAAAGCGTAGTGACTGTAGCCCTTTTTCGCGTCTACGGCCAGCCAAACGCATTCGTTTTTTTTTTGTTATGGACGCTTGAAAAGTTGCACATTACGATTGTCATCGCAGTTCGCAAACTTATTTGCACAACTACCACTATAAGGCCGCAATGGTTACATATCTGTCAATGTGTATGGCTAAAAAATACAAACATTTACTGACACTCTGATCGCCGTGTGTCTTTAGATCAGATGCGTAATCCCATGCGACAGAAATTGTCATTACGAGTGGTTTTTTAAGCATAAACTTTTGTTAGGTATCGAAGGTTAATAATAATAATAATAATAATAATAATAATAATAATAATAATAATAATAATAATAATAATAATAATAATAATAATAATAATAATAATAATAATATGAATTTAGTATTATTGATAACAATAGATATTATTATTATTATTATTATTATTATTATTATTATTATTATTATTATTATTATTATTATTATTATTATTATTATTATTATTATTATTATTATTATTATTAATATTATTACGTGAACTCACGTAAGCATGCTAGTTTGTCTACAGTGAAAAGGCACGTGTTTCGTGCAGCAGTCGTGGCGTATGTGCAGTACTCAGGGTTTGGACTGCGAAAGTAGAAGCGCGTGGCCACTTGTACAAATACTATCTCCCAGTGAGCAGCGGTTGAAGCAAGCTTTTGCATCGTGGTATAGGCCAGGGTGTTGTTGACGTATCATTTCTGCTCCCTGTCTCCAATGAAGCTGTTGAGTGGTTCACCGTCCAGTCGTGCACTGCAGACCTGGCGTGTTGCGAGTGGCGGAGCGCGAAGCCGAGTCACTTCGGTCAGCACGTGAAAGCGCGCCGAGATAGTAGCGCCCCGCTGGCGCTGTGGTGAACCATCGAACAGCCTGTTGGTGACCGCGAGTCAACAGCGCTCTTCTCGTGCTATATAGATGGCTCGCGCTGACGCCATTGAAGCCGTCATGCTGATGAGCTGCACGGTATAGGACACAAGTTTGCATTGCTTAGTTGTGGCACTGCATCATGTTGTCGCTGCATCACTGTCAAGTTATTTGAGGACACAAGTTTGCATTGCATAGTTGTGGCACCATGTTAATAATATATCTTTGCATAACTGCCAACTTATTCGTTATTTACACACAGAAGCCAATAGCAGTGTGACCACATCGTTATCACATTGAAGCATGCTAAGCGTAATGCGATTATGTTGCCTTTACATCATCGACGTCGCCACGTTGATCGATAAGTACTTTATGAAGGCGCGTCTGTGACGTCACGCGCAAGATGTTTATAAGAAACCCAAGCTGAAGTTTGGGCGTGTTGTTTGCGCGGCGGAGCTATGCTTCATGGATTACAGACGCTGCCGGCTAAGGTGTTCTGTCGCCGGATTTGGCAGCGGTGGTGGCAATGACACGTGCGCGCACGCGCTTCCAATTTGGCCCTCTAGCACTGCTATAAATCAATCAATTAAATAGTTACACTGTGACGTACCACAGGCGTACATCCGAGAGCTGAGAGCAGTGCGCCACTCGAAGTTGCTTTGGAAGCCTATATCTCAATGCAAAAGCCTGCTTCTATACTGACGTCCAAGGGTATACCTCTCCTCTCACCAGTGGCCACGCGCTCTCATAGTTTCGATCCGTGAGTACCGTACAATCAGCCACAAAAGTTTGTGGACCACGCGGGCACACATGGCCTACAGCCTCTTCGCGACATTCACGCTACGTCAGCGGTGATGCAACACGGTGCTGCGCGCACGACGTAACCATCTCCTAATCAGTGGCCTAGCTATATTTTCTCGCTGGGCGCAAATATTTCCTTCTGATTACTTCCTAACGCAACGGGCTCTTCGGCTGCCGTGCCTTCGTGCCTCTGCCTCGAGATCAGTCTCACAGCATAACTGTTATCAGTTTACACGTTGTGTTGTTCCATGCACTGCTCCATGCCGTGCATTGCCCCAGAATCGGCGAAAACGTTGTAAGACTATTGTTGGGCGCGTCGCGGATGCGAAGAGCTACCACCAGCCGTATGACGCTTCGCTATAACGGTGCCATTTTACTCAGCGCATGCAAATAAGCGTGCGGCATGTCGCCCGTGCCATGGACATTGCGCAGTATTTGTTTCCAGTGCGTGCGACCAGTGGCTTGACTACAAAGCCGTTGAACCTAATGGCGGACCTATGCGCAACTCTGCTCCCGTAACGGGGAGGATTATGCAGTGAATGTATTTCGGCGAGCGTTGGCATGTTCTGTAAACATTTACTGTTAGTTGTACACTGCGAATGACTGCCTCTAGTTTCTCGTTGAAAGATTTTTTTTTTCTGCGCAAGCAGGTCACCCGAGTGCCCAACATCGTCTTCCTGAGAAGCAGAAGTGTAAGTATTAGAAAACGTGGCTCCACATATAATAGTTTCATTATGCGTTTAGCTGCTATGTGCTCTACTTCCGGTTATCAGTGATGTTAGTTTAACGAATACTGCGTGTTTATTCTAGCATTATTACTCCGTAATTATTATCGCAATGTAGCGAAACTGTCGGGCTAGTAACGGGCACACAATTCCTTCCTTGACGCTTCTACCCGCTTTTCTGTAATGTGGTGCGATTTCGCATTATGTTAGGAAATATCGGCTGATTCTGATGTTGGTGGGTAGGTTGGGGCACGCAGACTAAATCGTTTTACTTCAACTACCACATTCGCTTTTGTAGTATCGGCATTCGTTAAGCTGGATAATCTTGACCTAATAAGAGCCTGAGTCGACTGTGTGATACAACTGCATCGCTGTCTTTACCCATTCTCAATTCTGTTATTTAGCTCTACAGCAGTCGTTATTTCTCAATTTTCGAAGAAGTAAGAACGCGTTAATGCTTCCCCACATTTGATGCAACTTAAAATGAAACGGTAGAGGGACTCTTGTACAAATGTCGTAATACGGTGACATCGTCTTTGCAGCTTTCGACGAGCAGCTCAAGAGGCTGAAGAAGAAGAAAAAGGACAAGGCTGCTAAAGTTCTCAAGCCTAAAAAGATTCCATCCACGACAGAAGAGCCGAATGAACCCGTCAAGGGTTTGAAACCGAGCGGTAAGGTCAATTCCGCCAGCCTTAACCAGTACGGTTTCCAGTTGGCCACTTATAGAAAAAACCATGGAGTTTAGTAGATTCCAAGTTCAGTAACTTAACTGTTTTGAAACGAGAGCACACTGCTTCGACTTAATATAGCAGCTTAAGTTCAGTTTAGTGGGTTAAAATTCCTCTGGATCGGACGCCCTCAAATGGGTCAAGCGTCACTTTAATAACGAGCGAAAAATATTAGAGACATTATTCTCATATTTGTCGATGATATTTTACATGCATATGGTAGTGATTTCGTGCACACTATAATTGAAGAAGTTCTCTAGAGTACACCATTCGGGACAACCATTTCAGAGCTGTTTTGTCGCTAGGCACAGTTAAAGAAATCGTCACATCGTTTCTTCCGGCTTCAGTTGAGACAGCTTAATGCTGTCCCGTAGTAGAGTACATGCACTCGGAATCGTGGAAAATTTATCTAAACGTGGACACTGCTCTCCTATACTCGAAATAGTTAAACACTTTTTAAACACAAAATCATTGACCTCTTTTTCTCAACACACATTAAAAATAACTAAGGCGCATTCAATGAACAAGTGTATGAACTGATGTTTAGTCGACACTGCCTCATAAAATGTGAGGCCTACGGGACGGTTTTTTTTTCTCCCATAGTAGAGTACAAAGTACTGTAAATTGTTAACCCCCCCTTTTTTTTTCTAAATGCACATCGGTCCATTCATGAAGCTATTGGACTGACATCGGGACGGCTCACTGCCTTCCCATAGTTGAGTACGAAGTAATCCCATTCGTTAAACCCTTTTCTAAACACACATCGCTTTGTGTTGTAGCGGATGCCACTCAAACGGCGTTCTGTTCTTCCGTAGTGGAGTACCAAGTACTTTAAATGATTTAAAACTACTTCTAAACACTAGCAAAGTGAGGTGTTGGGCTAGTTGGTTTTTGGTGACTGGAAAAAATTGCGCTGATTGCTGCGGAAAACGAAGTTCGATAGGAGACAAAAAAGCAGTGGACAGTAGAACGAGGTGCTTGTACTGTCCACTTCTTTTTGTTTCCTCCCTAACTTCGTTTTCCGCAGCAATTTTTCCAGTTTTCTAAACACATTCCCACGGGACGTCTTTCAGCTCTCCCATAGTAGAGTACCAAGTATTCTAAATAAGTGAACCATTTTTTTTTCTAAACACACATCGGTACTCTCATGAGCTATTGGATGGGCATCGGCATGGCTCACTGCCATCCCATAGTTAGTATGAAGTACTCACATATGTACACTTTCTCTAAGCACAGATGACTTTGTGTTGTAACGGATGCCACTGGGACGGTGTTCTGCTCTCCCATAGTGGAGCATCAAGTACTCTAAATCATTAAACACTTATTTTAAACACACGCAGAGGTAGATTTTCAGATGCGAAGCAGATCTTTGACTAGCCTGTGTAACGGTGTCCCTCCGTCCGCACCGCACCCCTTGCCGCACGTGTTGGAGTGGTGCCCAATACGTCACGCCCTCCGAGAAGAGCGCGATGACGTCTCTCTCCCTCGTCTGCGCTCGCTCGCCGGGTATCAGCTCTTTCTCGCTTCACCCTCTCCATTGCTCACAACACTCTAGCCCACTCCTCACGTGGACATAATCTCGTCCACGCCACCTCTTTCCATCTTTCGGCGAGAAGAAGCCGTGAGCCGGCGGGTGCGTGCGCCTCGAGAATCTTGCCGTGCCGACAATGTGGACAGCGCGCCGCTGCTTGCCGCGCGATCGCGCCGACGGGCGCGAGCTGTCGTGGCATGCTTCTTCCTAGTATGCGCGTGCCTTTCACGGCTGTCGCCGGCGTTGCGAGGGTTAGCAAAGCCGTTCGCGAATCGTGACTTCAACACCGACGAGGCGCGAGCCAGGGAAGCCTAACGCAAGCATCGGCAGTGGAAGACCAATGACACCGTCGAGGTACGAGTCAAGAACAGAGATTGCGTTCGAAGACGGCGCGCGGGTAATACTGATGAAATGCGAGCCAAGGAAGTCGAGCGCAAGCGTCTTCAACGCGTCCCTCCTCCCGTGTCTTCGCGTTTCAAACAAACGTTTGCTCGAGTGAAAGCTACACCAACTTTCACTTCAAACCGTTCTTCCAGCACCTGCGTCGACGCTCATTTTAACCAAGTCAACGCCGCGCGCACCGCTGCTGCTTCGAATCCCATCAGTGTTCCCTTCTGAGAGATGGTCCATAGTTTTTTTTTAGGGGCGAAGCTCCTTACGCCGTGGGTTGAATGTCCAGTGTCGTCGTAGTATTAGCCACCTTTTGTTTAGTCCTTAGAATGTCCGCTGGTTGGCGGTACTTGTATATGACGAATATATGATGAAAAGATCAATGAAATCACAAAACACGTCCATATTTCAAGACAGGTATTCCCCCTCGCACACCCTGCTTTGTGCAGGGCGCAGGCAGTTACCCTTAGACTATTGCAAGCCAGCGTGTACCCTAACCCTGCGGTTCTTTGTCATGTACCCTGAACGCTGTCCAAGTGCGGATTTCTCTGCCTGTGGACTATTAGCAACATTCAACTATGTGTTGTGGAAAATGTAAAGCCATCAGCCCAGCCTTCAGCGAGGACAGGTGGGCATCGCTCTTACGCAGCCCCGAACGTAACGATCAAACCCTAGCCGTCCAGAGTGCCCGTGAACGGGCCGCCAAGCTCGGCTTGACGGTCCCTACGTGGGATTAGCTGGGTAGCGCTGGGTCTCTTGCGTCTTCTCAGAACCAAAATAAAGTTTTTAATCAATCAATCGATCGATCAATCAATCAATCAGATGGCTGTATTTGGAGTGTTCACTAGATGGACGGACGGAATAATGGACAGACAGACAGACGCACACATGCACGAACGGATAGACGGACGGACGAACGCTTCGCCCCACTCATCATCATTCACTCCGTGGATATGCTGCGATTTTTCTTTATGTTGCCCAAGTGACAGGAAGTACCGTGACACGAGTACACGTTGGTGCCAGGTGCTTTGGTGTTATTTTTTCAAAATCTTGGCTACTGCAATGATTACTGGTGGCCATAGCAACGAAAGTTGCATGCACTGCATCCGCGCTTGTTAATAGCATGACACTTCGTCACGCACTCTGCAACCAAGCACTGAAACAGCTACGTTTGCGGTTCTGCTCGCAGGCATTTCGAACCACCTGCTGTGTTTCATGTCGGACAACGCCACAGACAAGATGCAGATGCCGGCCGAGTACTGCACCCATCTTGTCTACAAGGACATGACATTGAGCAAACAGAGTCATACCTTTGTGCCCGTCAAAAACGGTGAGGCTGGCGCACTCGGACACTTGTTGCGTGTGCATAGGTGAACTCCGAATAATCAACTCGAGCTCACTTAGTAGTGATGACTGATCGCACGTTGCCGGTGCTCTCGAGAAACACTGAATACGGTTAATTATGTGTGACACTGTTTTGAGCGTCAACAACTTTGGCAATACAAGTCTTTTAAGGCATCACATCCCACGCGAGTAGCTATTGCCAGGTTTGCTTTACTCTTGTTTTGTACCTCGTGACATCGATTCTCACCGGCAGTCGTTACTCAAAAGACCTCTTTCTGTTCGTATTTATGTGTCATTAATACTTGATTGTAACTTAACCTCGATTGTAACCCGAAAGGTGACATTTCATTGAATTCAAAGAAAAAAAAGAAGAAAATAGAATTTCGTTATCGGATTGTTACGCGAGGGTCGGCTTTAGATGCCAAAATTCGGGAAAAGAAGCTCACTTAACGTTCGAGTAAACAGGGCAATTTACTAAGTAATAGAAATTTCGTTGACTTGAATCGATTACAACACCATAAATATTGTAATATTCGGAAAAGTTTGTGAATGGGCTAATCAAAACTGCTTGCCCTTGCAAAAGCATCTCTCCTATCTGACACAATGCCGCACTTAATTTGTCAGTCTGTAACAGCCGTTGTGTGAATCAGTTATGCATGCTGGGCGAGCGCTATACCAGGCTGTTGTTGTTGTTTGTTGTTGTTGTTGTTGTTGTTGTTGTTGTTGTTGTTGTTGTTGTTGTTGTTGTTGTTGTTGTTGTTGTTGTTGTCGTCGTCGTCGTCGTCATCATTGACGCGTCCTCCATGCAGGCACCGGCTTCGACGAGTTCATGTCTCTGCGCGAGCGCTTCGTCACGACCAAATTCGCGGTGTCCCTGAGCGCGACGATGGTACGCGAGCTGCTGGACTACACTGACCGCGACGAGAGCAACCTGGCGGCCATCTCCACCCAGCTGGCCAAGTGGATTTCGCAGAACGAACTGAACGGCGTCGCCTTCACGGGACAGCTCATGACGAGCACACGGCACAAGAGCATGATGACCGTGCTCAAGGTGCGGCGCCGTGCTGTCTTCTTATGCTCACATTTTTATTTATTTTTATTTCCAGGTACTATTGGCCGATTGGGCCGTTACAGGGGTGGGGTAGAAAACTAACATAACAACCGTCATGTCATGCGTAAAAAAGAAATGCATAGCCGATACAAAAGGGATACATCACTATACTACGTTCTACGACTTACATGCTACATCACATACATCACAAAATACACTTCCCAATATTACATCCTACAACGTACATGAGACAAGTTACAGCATTTGCTTACAGCAGTTACAGCTACATTTGCAATGCAGTTCGCCGTATCTGTCGTCACTACTGGCTTTAACCTATGAATTCTTTCCTAGTTTCATGTGACGTATTATTAGCGCGTTCGCTATCATCATCACCGTAATTAGGTCTGCAACATAAAGGCCTAGCTCTCCAAGTGATGTCTGCCAGCTGACTTGATAAATTTCCCTGAGCGCGCCACACTGCTGCGTTTATTGCCATCCTCGACTGTGCTTCCTTTCTACAGAAACAGGTTTGCTCTAATTGATCACGGATCATGTCTTACATGAGTGGTACGTAGCTTCATCTTGTCATTTTATTAGGATATCACTCTCACGTAATAGGATGATAACATCCTGTCTAATCCAGGCTGCTGTGAACGACAGTGGCGTCTTCAGTGATCCAACCTTGAAAGTTCAAGATTGTGCTCTTCTGTTAGTACTTCTAGAACACACGGATTGTGCGCTTTCTTTAAAACACTCTGGTAAGCCACCGGTCACGCCTGCCGCATGCGCTGTAACCTATTTTTCTCCTTCGGAGTTGTTGTGTCACGCTCAGAGGACGAGTGACAGGCATAACAAGATCTTGCCAAGGCTCTGTAGCGCATTCCTACATGGACATTGCACTTTATTTCAACCCAGTAAGTTGGGAGTTCCCCACAGCAAAAAGCTGTCGAATACAGCCTGAAGCTACCTGGGGACCATACAGTCGGCAACAATGGATGCAGTCACAGAAGAAACGAAAGTGAGGCTTCCATCACTTCATATTGTAACGGAGGTATAATTGAATTTTTTAAAATAATATAAATGTTCTGCAGAACAAAATAAAAGGTATGGCAAAATACAATCAAATTCCTATTTCGCAGTCTCTCACCGTTCTATTAAATGTCTTCTGCAAGCATCGGTTGATACTTGCACAAAAATATCAGTGGACAACATTGGGTAAGTTCGTTCAGCATCATAAAATATCACACAAGCAAATACTACTCTGAAGATATCGATCCAATGAACGTAGCCAAGTAAATGCTATGTGCGGTTTGCAATGATGAACAAACACTCAAAACACAAAAATGTTATCGGCTAGTCTCCGTGTCTTTGTCTGTGTGAGAGTTTGGTTGCAAATAGCAGGTATGAGAGAAAGCGTTTTTACCGATGTCACACATTGGCTATTAGAGAAACCGTAGCATTGCGTCAACTAAGGCAACTAATTGTGACCTCGTACACTTCAGCACTCATAATTTATTCTTACACATGAACGTTCTTGATTTATCCCCCGGGAAATCGGTGACTGCAGGACATTCGAGAGTCTACTCGATGCTCGGAAACGTCGTCGCCTCTAAACCTACAATGATTGCAGCGTTGTATCGAATGCGAGTTGTGCGAAATTTCTTGCGTCAAGTGGCCGTTTGAAACGTGCGCATACAAGACCAGCTGTATATGGCATACTATCTTGTATACCTCCTCTCCTCTTCTGGCTCCAACAGAGCATTCAAGATGCCTTGAAACGTCTGGGAGAACCTAAACCTGCTCTGATCTTCTCTGGCTACGCGCCGCATGACCAGTACGCGCAGAAAATCATGCTGGACAGAAGCAAAGATTACCTCCGGTAAGTACTTCTTCCCATGCAGTTGTCAAGTCGATGAGGGCAGGTACTGCTGTGATGCAACGTACAATTTGAAAATGTATAGTGGATAACTGGTCGTCACCCATATTAGTCGAGGGAAACGGTATGATATACGCCACGGAATAACGCCATGTCGGACACAATAATTCAATTTATCCGAGCTCTTTTAAAAATGAGCCAACTTGAGAAACATTTCACTGCATAACGCCCTTAAGCCACGCCTTAGATTCATTGTGTAATTAATTCGCCATTGGAGTCTCCTAAGGGGCCCTTTAGCGTGTGACAAGTAGACGTTGTACGTTTAGAGAAGATGGGGACTTCTGTGAAAATGATGATAAGGTCACCTGTCACCACGTTAGTGTAAAGGGGTGACTCCTAGATGTGCTACCTCGGTCC
The DNA here is from genome assembly GCF_043290135.1 of Rhipicephalus microplus. Lineage (NCBI taxonomy): Eukaryota > Metazoa > Arthropoda > Arachnida > Ixodida > Ixodidae > Rhipicephalus > Rhipicephalus microplus. The sequence goes on along the minus strand of NC_134704.1, from coordinate 30,251,434 downwards.
TTAAACATCTCTGCATCTGCAGCCATAACTATACATATAGCTTCCTGCCACAGTGTAATGGCAAGATTTCTCGCGTATAATTCGTATATATTCAGCTGTCTTCGAATGGTCATCAAAATGCGCAACTACTTATATCGAGAGAACATGTCATCCACTGACGTGTATTGTAAAAAAGAAAAGTGCCCCCAACTCGCCTATAATAGGGAAGTAGTTCATTATCACTTCGGTAATAAACTTTCCATTGCATCTGACACATGTCCTGTTACACTCGATATGATTTACAACACGCCGGCTGTGATTAAGGTGACCCTAAGCCCGAACAACAAAACCGAAAAAAGTTAAATTGGTTCAGAAAGTACAGCTAACTGAGGGAGTTAAATTCATCAGTTTTTTTTTATGGGGGTGCCAATTTGCAGTGGGGGTGCCATTTTGAGCCCAGACAGCATATTCAAACTCATAATGAGCGGGACTGTACATGTTAATCGCATTGCAGAAACATACAAAAGAAAAACCGAAGGTTGTTCGCCATTTTTTGCCTGACACCCTTGCCAACCTGTTTTCACTTGCGTTTCTCAGCATCGTGGACATCTTCGTGATCGAGACGCACTATCACGAAGAGGAGCAGTTCTGCAGGCTCGTATACCCGTCCATTTTCGTTCGGGTCGACGACACACCCAGCAGCATTCCCGTGGTAAGTGCCGTGCGCATAAAGATAAGGCCAAGCATGGAAGCGACGTACAGCAGTGAATAATACGGAAGGGATAACTGCAACAACCTGAAAGCGGCCATAGTAGTTGGAATCAGTTGTAAAGTACAAAAAATTTCATAGCAAACGTTAAGTGGAAAAGTACCTCTTGGCAATTAATACGACACGCGTTGTCACGTGACCAGTAGTTGCTAATTAAGCGTAAATTTTATGTACCCTTTAACATTGCTCCCGACTGTACAGTCAGCATCAGCAGTTCACTGGATAATAAAAAAAACAACACTTGATGTTTGAGCAGATGGTGAACGTATGAGCAACAAAACCGCAGCGTTAAGAAAGACCATTCCTTCTTTTTTTTAAATATTATATCTTTTTATTTATTTCTTTTTTCATTTTCTCCCTCTTTCTTAATATTCAGAATATTTTGGCTTTTGCCCTATTCACTTTTTTATGTTCTTCGCTTCCTGTTTGTGCTTGCTATTTTCTGTTAAGAAGCTGTACCATCGCACCACTGCATTCACAAATCCTAATAACGGCTACAAGTTTAAGTACCCCTTCACGGACCAGCCGGGTACGTAAATAATAAGCTTTTTTGTAGTTATCAAGGTTCATAAGTTTAACGTTGTCTGTACGTCAATTTGCATCATAAAAATGAAAAATTCTGTGTCGACAGGAAACTTGGTACATAATAGTATCCTGCACACGTATTTTGTACGCGATTCTTTCGTTTAATTTTTGCTTACATGATGATAGGGGTTGCAGCTCAAGCACAAAAATGCTGGGGGAAAAGCGTAACGTTTTTCCGTTTTCTCGCCTTGCCTTCCCTTACGCTTTTTTTATGGTACCTCACAAGTTCTTATCCAAAGACAGAAAAGAAGTATTCTGCCCCAGTGAACATGACTATAGGAGGTGCGCAGGCTAAGAATCTCGGGAAGCCACGCACAGAAATATTCAATGAAGTGGGCGTGTCAACGACCGCCTTCCTCAATTTTTACGCGTTACCCGGAGGTTGTAGGCTCGATCTTTATCAACGGCAAGTTGTTGTTTTTGTTTACGGTAATTCCTGTCTGCAATACAGTGAAAAACTACAAAAAATAATGTTTTTTATGCTTTCGATAGCTACATTACATGTTTGATTTTATTAGGCCGTGTCTAAGAGAGGAACAAACTTCCAGATGCATTCCAATTCAATCGTATTACTATTTATTCGCGCTTCCTCACATCCTGACCCGGCACGGGAGTCATAGTGGTTAAGGGGCTCGAGAGCTGACCAGAAGGTCACGGCATCGAATCCCATATTTTGATTCAGAGAAAAAGGTGAAGGCCCGCGTGATTAGGTTTAAGCGCACGTTCAATCATGCAAGGTGGTCGAAGTTTTCAGAGCCTTCCACTTGGACACCTCTCATAATTATATTGTGGTTTGGAGACGTAGAAAAACATTTATTGTTAGCCTTACACTCTGCGCCGACGCCACACAAAGAAGTTTACTTGAGTTTCTCGAATGCCGCAGAAATCGGCTCTTCTCTGGATGGAGATGGTCAAGGAGGATGACAGCCTCAACGGAACGCACAACATTTGCTTCTCGCTGGACATGTCCACGATGTCGTTCGACGTGGCGGCCAACAGCCGGCCTTCAGTCGGCGGATGGTGCACAGGCCGCAAGTGGCTCAATTACGGACAGGTGAGCGACAACTGCCGGTGCTCCAGCATGCATGCAGCCAATTGAACTGGTGGCTGATTTTATAGGGAGCTTTTGCTAGCTGAGATCATCCCATTTTAATGTGATTACTGGCTAACAAATCCAGGAAGAAAGAATGACAATTCAGTGACCCTTTCAATTTGTTTGTTGCGATACGGAAAAGAAAGAATACACAAGAAATAACAAAAACCGCGACGTGCTATGCAATTGTCTTGCGTCTGTAAAAGGTTAAAAACTCGGCCCCAGATTTTTCGCTATCAAGTTTCCTGACAGGCCGTGTCTGTCGGGACAAACCACGGGCACTGAACAAATTGGAGGCTCGGGGTCAACCCGCATGTTCATTTGACATTTTAGATTTTCATGAGGATTCTCAGTATTCGTAAAGCACTTTATGGTTTAATTTTCGTCCTATGATACGACATTGCGAAAAATGATTCTGTTTTAGGTGTCCGAAAAAACAATCTATATAAAGCAACCTCCTCATTTTTCATTGTACATTTACCATGAAATCTCGATTGAGTGCTCTATTTTGGAGTGATCCGCATACTAAGCTACAAGGAGGTAGAGGATGAAGCGCTAAATTACTCGATAATGGCAGGTATTACCCGAAGAAAATGTTTTCATATATCCATGCGAAAATTAACGCTGTTATTAAATAAAATAAGGCAAACTAAATGTAATGAATTTTACAAACCAAGCCGTAGCATTGCATCCTCTGTACAGGGCTACACATGACGTGTGTACCGAACGAACAACTAGTTCTCTACGTCCTAACGAAGCCTGTGTCTGAAAAACTGGCTTTCCCGTACATGCGCCTCAAGCTTTTCCATGTTTGATACGCGTTCACACAGACTCTGTCTTCTCCCTCTCTCTCTCTCTCTTTCACAGATGTGTGGCTCGAATATGGGAGTGACGCCCGACGAGGACCGCGTGGCCCTGTCGACTTCGAGGCGCAGGCCCCAGACGTGGCTCTCCTACGACAGCGAGGAAGCCATCACGAAAAAGGCACGTCGTCTTCTTCATACTGCTTGGGCCGTGAAAGATGCGTAACCATGGACTTCCTAACACTGTGCAAGACTGTTGGTATCATCATCAGTTGGCGTTGACGGTTACGACAGGGCGTAGAAACATAGACTTTGCTCCACGTGCTTGTTAACTATGTGGTTTCTCTATCTGCATAACTAACGGCGTGCAGATAATGATAATGTGGAGGGTGTTACGTACCGAAACCATGATATTATTACGAGGGACGCCGTAGTGGAGGGCTTCGGAAGCTTTGGCCATCTGGAGTTCCTTAAGGTGCGCTGACATCTACAGTACACTGGCCCCCTACAATTTCACCTCTGGCGAAAGGCGATTGCCGCGTCCGGGGTTGGACCCGTGACCTTCTGGTCAGCAGCCAAGCACCCTAGCTAATGATCCACTTGAGCAAGCAACTGCATGCACTTGCAGTTAGTTATGGATACAAAAAAAATACTTGTAACTGCATTGAGCTCTTGCGACGGAGAATGGGTGGGAGACTTGGTGTCAGTTATCGCATAGTGTTCCACGTGGGTTCGAATGAAATCTTCTATAAATATTATGATTCACGCTGCATCCGTACGGAAACACGAGGTTACTTATCTGAGATCGAAGTCTTTTGTCAGGGCCATTGGTCACTCTTTCAATGTCGATACGGTGCTATGACTTTCATTCAAAGTCGAAGCTCTTTTTTTTTCAGTTCTCTATAATGAATGCCAGGTCTCTATAACGTAATCGACGAACATAATTTACATGTGTTTAGCAACCCATATTAGGCAGAGACGCGTTTGTCTTTTTTCACAAAACGTGCTACCACAATCCCGCTCTTCGTTCCTTGTTTGTACTCGTATCTCCGTTTCACTCAAACCAACTTGATCGTCACCATAAGGTTAACACACCCCATTTCTGAAGTAACGCAGACTCGTAATCATTTTTTTCCAGAAAAGAAAGTAGTTAGAATCATTTGCGTGCCACGTAATTGATACAGATTATGCAACTGCATTTAAAAAAAGGCCCTGTCAAGTCTGCGGTAGCATTACACGCTTGTTTCTTCCACGCAATTTACTTGAACTGTTTGTGACTATTTTGTATAACTCTTGCCTGTTATTGTAGAGTCTTTGAATTGAAGCCCCAATCGTCCTGGGACGTCAAAGAAGTAGTGTCAAGGCCACTGCGCATCAGCGAGACCCTAACAGAGTTTGGGTTTTGCTTTCAAGGCGCCATTTCTTCTATTAAGAAGGAGCCGCAACTCTTGCCCCAAAAGGTTTGCGACAGACAAACATGACGTCACCTCCTGAAGTGACGGCTCTCCGCCAACATTAAAGTGACCTACAATAAAGATAGTGTCCAAAGTGCCAAAGACACTATTTGAAAACTCTTTGCTCCTGATTGGCCCGAAGCATGCATACGCAATGGGCTTCGGGGCCCCAAGCTTTTCGGGCCCCTATTCGAAAACTCCCTATTGTTTTTATCGTTCTTCATGCTCTTTTAAGGAGAAGACATTAGATGCCTGATCAAGCGTGAATATCAATCGTCGGCGGTTTCAACCCGAGTGACGTAAAAAGTCACCATCACGTGATGACGCCACCATACGACATCATCATGACGTCACAGAAACTCAACATTTCTGGTGTCGTCATATCACCAACTAACGTCACGTCACGCGATGACGTAATCACATGACACCGTCTCTCGGTAAACTGTGCGACGATCCCGGACGCAATTCGAAATCACGCGGAAAACGTTCGTACGAAGGCTGAGAAACAATTAACACACAAACTTCACAGAAGAATAAAAGAACAGAGTTTGCCTCCGAGTCATCTTTCACGAATGCATGACAAATCTTTGAATTTTTTTATGTGTGTTGTTCACCACCTCTGCGATGAATTTATAATGCGAGCGTATTACAAATGAAATTGAAAATAAAAATTTAAATTGTTTTTTTTTTTGTTGTTGTTGTTGCCACTAGGTGGGTCGAGCGATGGACGTTTTCCACGGCGTCTGCGTAGCGGTCTTCCACGTGGATCACGACGACAGCGCCGCCATCTGTGACGGCGTGAAACGCTTCCCCAGGCTACAAGCGATTCGGGAAGTGCAGAGTACGTCACTTTGTCTACACAGCAGCCTTCACTGATTGATTGATTGATTGATTGATTGATTGATTGATTCGTTGATTGATTAACTGACTGACTGATTGAACATGAAACAGCGTTGAAATTCAGTAGCTCGGTTACTTCCCTCGTGTATTTGCATTTCGCCTTGCTACCGCCTTTGTATGCGACTCCATGCCTGCCTATGTCTATTTTTTTTTCGTCTTAACTTCGTCCTTGTTAAGCACTTGTTCCCTGACGCGCCCCGCTTTCTTTTCATACCTTAATGTTACATGCATCATTTCCCTTTACGTTGGAGTTGTCGCCGATGATTGCGAACGAGCGGCAATATGAAAGAAGAACATAGAAGAGAAAATGGTCGTAGCGGCGGCATCACAAAATCCTCCAGGCTGCAGATGCGTCAAGCTTGTGAACGACGGCACCTGCAGCAGATAATACTGCACGCACGTCGGCAAAAACGAGCCAAGTGATTCCTCCTATATACCGCAGCGGTAACGATATCGAGCTCGGCGCAACCGCGCCCATTTTTTCCTCAGCCGAGAGTTGTATGTTGCAATCCGCGATGGTGTGCTGATGCCTTGGCCGCTTGGCAACATGTTGCCGCTCGTATGCAATCATCGGCAACATGCAGGAATCACTGAATCTTGTATAGTAACGGCAAAGTCAACGGCTTGCTTAGCAGTTTTTCGATACGTCTACGCTTATGTCCTCGAAAGTACATACATGTCATGTCTTTCAGTGGGCGTGACACCAAGCTCGAATTCATATTACGCGCCTCTTTCGCTTTTCTTCAATTTTTCAGAGCACCACGTGGAAAAGGAATTTTACGGAGATCGAAAGAAACGTAAGAGGCGCAAAAATCCTTCGGCATTTTGTTTCAGTATACTGAGATATAGAAGTGTGCTGCCAAAATAATCACTGCTTCTCTACTCCTGACAGCGCCTCCACGCTATCTAAATCGAGAGAGGTCTGGCAGTTCACCGAGTAAGTACGCTATCTCTATGATGGAGCGTGTTTTGACACTAGACTTCAGTAAGCTTCGCGTCCGCTGTAGCGAAGTGCACTCATTTATCGTGACGCTAAGCTTAGAGCGTGAGCAAAGGCAGAAAAAATGAGAAGCGAGTATCGAAAGAACAATATAGCATAGGACTTAATAATTTTTCATGTCATCCGCTGAAGTATGATTACTAGAATGTGTTGTTGGGCTAGTTGGTTCATGCTAGTTGGCTAGTTGGTTCAGACGAGAAAAGGAAAGGAACAGGATAGAGGGGATGTTCTACCGGATCCCCTTCTTTTTTTGTTTACCTGGTTTGCATCCTTCACCATTATTCAGCATGAAGTTTGATAGCTTTTCGTTAAAAATCATGGCACGTTGAAGGAACCAAATTCTGGACCTAACATGCTTCAAAAGCTTTCCCAGCTGCACACAAAAAAAGCTCAAATTTGGAAATTCGTGCTGTAGAGTACATTTACACAAATACATAACACAAATAGTTATTTTGAATTGTGAAGAAGAATGAATTCATGCTTAACCTCTTAGAGTTTCGAAACAATGACCCCGAAAAGGATAAAAGTAGACTTTTAACCAATTTCTTACTGTGGGTTAACGTCTGCCGATATTCCGCCCCATTGACTAATGCGTTTCAGTTACGGAAAGTTACACTACAAATCAGAAATACCATTATGCTTTGGATCCGGGTACACGCGTAATAAATCATAAAATTGTTAAACTTAACATAATATCCAAATCGTTCCGACACTCTAATGGTCGATGTTCGACGGCGGGTGCTAAATGCAATGCGTCCATATTTCTTTGCTGTTTTCATGAAGTAATTTCTCGTTACGCGAGACTTGTTTCGAGATAAGGCCAGGTTTATTCGTTGTATGCAGCTGAGCCGGCGGTGTTGTGCATCGTGGGTGACCTGCTCACCGACATGGACCACTATCCGACCGAGCACTGCACGCACCTCATCTACCGGGACATGATATTCTTCTCGGAACACAAGTGGTTTATGCCGAAGGAGGATGGTGAGAATTGCGATCATACTGTGCATTTGTTATTACTGAAGGCATTGTGTTTCCTGGTAGTGAACACTATTGGGTAGCACGCACAATTCACCCATTCAACCTCTTCAACCTCTTCGTCACCTGCAGCCACGTGGTTGGAGACGACCTCTTGAGAAGATCACACCACAGCAAACTGCACAGTGTCACCAAGAACTCGCGGCCACCTATGTCGCCCTTAGTGTTCTTTACAAATGCTCCAAGACTGAGCATGAGAAGTCAACATTAACGGCTGGTGTGCAAAGAAAACAAAACAAACAAACAATTGATTTGCAGATCGCGCCGCGTGCGGCTGCCCACCATTAGCGCCGTTTCACGCGCTTCCCGCACAGCCGCAACGCACGTGCCGGGACCCCTACCGCACGCAAGCTTGGAACAAATAAGCCAATTGGCGACGCTGTGAAGGGTGAAAGAGCGTCGCCAATTGGCTTACTTGTCCCCCGCGTGCGTGCGGTAGGGGTCCCGGCACGTGCGTTGCGGCTGTGCGGGAAGTGCGTGGAACGGCCCTTACTGGGTCATGCGATTATTGGATTATGTCCAACTCAAGCTCTTTGATTCTAATGGGTTGGTGCTCTTTTCAGAACAAAGCTTTAATCAGTTCAAGGAGCTGCGCACCAAGACATCGCTTCCGCTTCTGGTGGGTGTTTCGGCCGAGCACCTGTCGGACTTCTACGCGCGGCTGTGGCGAAACCCTCCCAAGATGGGCCACTTCGCGCGCAGCGCCATCGAGTGGCTCAACCTGCAAGGATTTGACGGCATCGCGCTGCTCGACCAGGAGGTCAAGTCCACCGACATTGCCAGGCGCTACTTCCCCATCGTCAAGGTGCACCCTGATTCGCAATTGAGCTGAACTGCTAGCCTTACCTACCCACCGTCTCTAAAGCGACCTATTCGGGTTTAGCCTAGCATCTGATAGGGAGCTCACGCCGTCTTGAAGTCTCAAGCTTCTCAGGCACAAAATTGCTAAGGCTCTACGCTTACTCTCGGGGTAGCCCTCTGTCGTTGCAAGCCAGGAAGAGAGTATTGTTTACTAAGGCGTACCGAGCCATGTATGAACAGATAGACACGCTATGTACACTGTACACTTGGCAGCGCAAACATAGGAAAAGTAGTACACCAACAGCCTTTTGGGACAGATACCCTTCTGAGATACAGATCTACAGATACATACCATGCAGTGATAGACACACTACGCGTGTGGAGAGGGGGAAGAAATGGGTGAACACCTAATACTTTTCTGTAAAGGGCTTCGCCCCACAGTCGAGGACGATGGGGCTGAATTGTTCTAAGCATTGAAGTGTAGGGACAGTGGAAACAATATAGTCAACTGGAGGTTACCTAACTGGTAGCTAACATCAAGGCAGTTGTGAAGTGCAATTGATTGATTTGTGGGGTTTAACGTCCCAAAACCACCATTTGATTATGAGAGACGCCGTAGTGGAGGGCTCCGGAAATTCTGACCACCTGGAGTTCTTTAACGTGCACCCAAATCTGAGTACACGGGCCTACAACATTTCCGCCTCCATCGGAAATGCAGCCGCCACAGCCGGGATTTGATCCCGCGACCTGCGGGTCAGCAGCCGAAGTTGTGAAGTGTAGTCTTTCACTATGTACAGTTGGTGCTTCATTGCGAGTTAAAGTTGCGTGAGCTGCCACCCGATCAAAAGGTCAAAAGGATACAGCCCCATCAACCGCTTAGTGGTTCACGTTCAGAGAAGCACCTTGAGTGGTTTTAACAGTGGACACATTGCGCGGCGCTAGTACAGTCACTTTCCTCGCGTGTATACCTTCTTTGTCACTCTACAGTAAAGTTCTTCTAGCTCGGTGCTCTTCTATGGCCGAAACACAAACTACAATATGATACAACATTACATTCAACAAATTTACTGTGGTTCAAACTTTATGGGATTAACAAATGTAAGTACAAGGTGGCGTTTATATCAATTTTCTCTTTCGTACACTTATTTCGTAGGCTCGGCGGGGCATTGATCTTCACTATCTTTTTTTTTTTGTAACTTATGTCGGAGCATAGTAGTACGTGAATTCATTAGGAAATGAAGCGAAACTTAGATTAAAGAAGTGGACCAGCCACAGGGGACTTAGGATGACAAAATAATGCAGGGCCGAATGGGCACTACGGTCACAAGAAAAACAGCCGAAAATAATATGGGGGCTGTGCTGTAATAGCATCGGTGGGTTATTTTCTAACGTTCTTCTTATAAGAAGAGCGTTAGAAAATAGCCCGCTGATTTTCAACGCTGTCTTTCCTTTATTTGGCAAAATATATTCGAATAAATGTTCTTTTGAGCTACATAGCAGTTGTAAGAGATTCCTTTGTATACTACGCACGTTCTTTTTATCTGAAAAACTAATAGGAGATTTTCCGTACCGTTGAAGAAACGTCATAATGTGAAATTGATTCACGCCTTCGTAAAAGTACCTGCAGCTTTTAAGAATTAAAAGTGCAAACATTTGCACAGGGTGCGCTTGATATGTCTATATAATTTTGTTTTATTTATTTAATACTTTTAATCTCACCACCAAACTCCTACACGGCAGATTTCCTTGCTCTAAACCCGCAACTTGGACAAGAATATTTAATCTGAGCTGCATGTCCCACCTAGGGCTCTCGTATAGACCCTTTCACTGTACAAACAAAGGCCCTGGATGGGGGGGTCAGAAAAAATGGGTAACGATTTAGAGTACAGGGTACTCTACTATGGGAGAGCTTAAAGCCGTCCCGGGCTGTTCGTATGCAGGATAAAATCCGACACTGCTGAGTTGTTATTTTAGATGCGGAAGCATCTTATACTCGCGCCTTGTAGTGCGCCGTCCGCGCCGTCCGCGCCGTCCGCACCGCTTCTCGAACATTCGACAGCTGACGCGCGCGCATGCGCCGTCGCGCCGTCGCCCACTCTTCCACCATCTGTGCATCCCTTCCTCCTCTACACACCGCGCGCGCTTCACTCCTCCACCATCTGTGCACCCTTCCTCCTCTACACACCGCGTTCGACATCTACAATTCTCCTGATTCTCCAGTGGACGCGCATGTGGCGTCGCGCTTCGAGAACATTCAACAGCTGACAGTGCATGCGCCGTCGTGCTGTATATATACTCAAGGTCGGCGCTCGCTCGCTCAGTTGCCGCTCGTCGGTTGGTTTGTACGGCGCGTCGACGTCCAAGGTCGCGGTGAAATGAATTCCAACGAATCACAAACACAATGATCGACGTCCCTTCGACCAGCGCCGCCCTTTCGCATACGTGTGTACGTGTTCACTCATTTAACAACCCCTCCTACAACCACGTTAACCAATTTAGCCATCGACCCAAGTAAGTCGCAATTTAACACCCTATTTCACAACCACGTTAACCAATTTAGCCATCGACCCAAGTAAATCGCACTTTAACACCCCGTTAACCAATTATATGGTCCGCATCTTCCTCAGTGTTCCCCCGAGGGAAGCTGCGGGCAATTTTTTAACGGCGGGTTGCCTTCAAACGCTCTTCTTATAAAAAAGCGCGTTAGAAAATAACCCGCTGATTTTCTACAGTATCCTTCCTTTGTTTGGCAAAAATATATTCAAATGAATGTTATTTTAAGCTACATAAAAGTTGTAAGAGATTCTTTTGAACATTACGCGTGTTTTTTTTATCTGAAAAACTAATAGTAGACTTTCCGTACCGTTGAAGAAACGTGAAAACGTCCTTCAGTTTCGACTTTAGGAGCTGGTAAATGAGGTGACTAGAAGTTTTGTTGGGACACAACGCTTGCAATCTTGAAACCATCTTTAATGAAGCACCCTTAGCATGGATTTTGCCAAAATGCATAAGCAAATAATCGATCTTTTTTTTACCTATAGCGTTTTGAAGTTTCATATAAAAACCGTATGCATTGAATAAATCTCTCTTAGAATGCCTTGATTAAAGCCAAATCTAGTAGAAACCAGATAAGATAAATGATGCTAATAAAGTCAACCGACACTGCCATCACATTTCTGAGGAATACATAAGTTTGGGTATGTAAGATGTCGTGCCTAACAATTCAATCAGTTGGAGCAATTGGCAGGCTCGATCACTTTTCAGTAACAGTACTATCTACTTTCTTTCCCAAGGGACGGCTTTCAGCTCTCCCATAGTAGAGTACCGAGTACTCTAAATTGTTACCCCCTTCTAAAGACACAGGATGTCTCATGAAATATGAGGTTCAAGGGACGGCTTTTTCTCTCCCATAGTAGAGTACCAAGTACTCTAAATCGTTCCGCTTTTTCTAAGCACACAGGATCAGTTCTGCAGGGTCAGGAGGCTTGACATGTGCGCCGTCATTATAGCGAACTAGAGAATATTCTATAGTTTACTAATAGCCGTGATAGTTCTCACGATGTGTCATGTACTGCGATATCTTTATGCTCTTTGATAGTACAGCGCGAAATATCTTAATCATTAAACACTTTTTCTAAACACATGGTGTTCGGTGGTTTACAGTTTGCTCGTAGTATAAAACAGGGCTCTAAATCATCAGTGAATTTTCTAAACACATTCATGTCGCAGACATGACGTCGGTAACTTTTTTGGTAAAGCCCGGGATAAAGCACTTGGGCGTCAAAATTTGGCTAACACGTTTCACAAGCGTACAATCACCAACAAAACGTGCCCATACGCCTCCTGCTATGTTGCTCGTAACTGATTACGCCACCATATTTGGCCGCAGAGACTGCACGACGAATTCTCGAACGTTAAGCGCAAGCTGCTCATTGTGGTGGGCCTTAGCGTCACGGACCACGAAAAGACTGCGGAGGACGTGGCCGAGCACCTCGAAGATCTCGCCAGGTATGGTCATTATGTGTTGCGATTGGATAAAGTTTCTATTCTAGATATGCCAATTTGGCTGGTCTATTTAGTATGACGCACTTTAGTGACCAGGGCTGTCCTCTCGAACAGGGTAGTATGCGGAAATTTTTTTCGAGAAATAGGGGGGGGGGGGGAGGGGGCCACCTTCTTGATCTAAAGCGGTGGCCGCGCAGGCAAATGGTCATTTTGAGTTACGTATGCGCATGATGAAAAAAAAACATTTGAGGGGAAAGGGGGAAGGGGGTGGTCCTAGATTGTGGCCCCTCTTGGCTACGCCACATGGTCTCGACGTCACTTGGTGTCTCGCTCACAGAGTATCAAAATAGGTCCCAAGAAGGCTCTACAGTTCAAGTTCATGCCAAAATAAGTTGAAAGATGGCGCCACTAAATCACAAACGGTTTCCTTTCCCTCAAAGGACGTCGAGCAGGCTGCATGCGCGTCTGGAACGCCAACGCCACTAGAGGGCTATTTAGTCGGCCCGAGTCAGCGAAGTGATGGCGAAAACGCTTGCGCTGGTAGTTAGCCGCATACCTACGGAAGGAGGGAAGCGAAGTCGAAGCGCCAGCGATTGTGAAGTAATCCTCAGCTACGCGATACTCAACCGAAAAACCGAGCGCCAACAAAGACGGGTGAACCCGCAGCCTCGACTTGGGCAAGGCTCCACCCCAGGCCTCAACAGAAATCAAGTGAATCCTCAGCTCTGCTCTGAACTTGTACTGTTTTGGCGGCGTGAAAATAGCGCGAACATTTTTTTTTTAAATTTGAACGCGATGGTATAGCTTGTGGTATCGTTATTTTAGCGCACAGCACTTTAAGCAATAGCGTATGAAACTCGGAAATGACTGCAGCGTAGGGCTCTCAAACTCACCTGACCCTGTGGGCAGCACTCCCGCAAATTTACTACAGCAAGGGCCACGACGAGGTAGAATGTAGAAGAGGAATGTACTAATTCAATCTGTGTATTACTGAACATTTTTCAATAGACCAACTGCCACTGTCACTATGAGAAATTAACGCGCACGTCAGAAAACATTCGATAACAAAAGAAGAGAAACTATATCGTGGTGACGTTTCGGCACCACACCCGGTTCTCTCTCTCTCTCTCTCTCTCTCTCTCTCTCTCTCTCTGTTTGTGGCGTGCTTGAAGTTAGTTGGTAATAGGTAAATAGCTACACTGGCATTCTTACACTGCCAAAGCTCAATCTGGCGAGCTTCCTACACCATGGGTTGCCCAAGCATGATAAAGTGCTTTGCAATCAGTGACGCGACATGATGCACCATCGCTGCGTTTTGAACGAAATCAAAAACAAAAACAAAATTAGGCTCACAATAAGTACGTCTCTCACGTCTCTCAAGTTCATCCTGACCTTACTGAAGCATTGCGAATGAAAGGGATAAAGATACAGCTACAGCCATACCCGGATATATGGAATATGGAAAAGATTTTTATATACGGGTAATGCGATATTCAAAATGTTGTGTTTGTTGAAAATATGGTCAGGGAAATTATACAATTATTTGATATACACAATTATCCATCACGTGGGTTTGATTTCGTGACTTCGACTGTATAAATTACGAGAGTACTTTTCTTGACAGATTCAGAGTTGCTGTTCATCGCTTCGTTAATGTCTTTTTGCTTCACCGGCTTCGCAGGTACTCGGACTACTTGATCCTCGAGACGCACCGCATCAAGCGGCAGGGTCAGTGCAAGCTCTCGCTTCCCTCGTCTTTCCTCGAGGACGGCGCACTCACGACCTCCGTTCCAATCGTAAGGACGCCCTCTGCAGCGTGCTTCCATATTCTAAATAGCGCAACGGTGGAGATCCCCCGTGCCGTCCCATCTGGACGTGTCACGTGGTCTGCAACCAAGTGCTTGATTGGGCTTGTTGGTGCTGCATGGTGGACGAAACTCTGTTCTCATCCATTCTATCCCCTCCTGTCGTTTGCGCTGTTAAGCCCTTTCTTCGTCTACCATGTGGTCTGTGCAGATACGTCATGGTTGACGTCCCACTGCTCCCCGTGCAATGTGAACGAAAGATTTTAGCTGTGGAGCTTTTTAAATCCGGCGGTAATCGGTCCAACGCGAATAAAACATACTCCCCGCCGCGATGACGTCGCCGGGTGTCACCTAGCAACAAGCTGCTGAGCTGCGCGCTAGCTTCTAGCCCATAACTGTATACTCCGCCACCAGCCCACCTGCCTAGATACTGCGCGCAACCGCTCGGCCGCACCGCGTGTGACGTCACGGCCAATTGCGCGTTCACTCCGTCGTACAAAGCCGGCGCTTGGGTATACGGTGCTAGACGCAGCCATGGGGAGATGGAAGAAGTTTCGCACTACCGTGGTGAGGAAAGGGCTTATCGGGCCCTCGTGAGCCAGATTGCTGCCAGATTGCTGGACTCGACCAAGCCAGATTGCTGGACTCGACTCGTGACCTCCTAGCCATTTTTTCTTTAATTCAGAAAACACGCACTAAAAACGTTGAGCCAATCAGAATTTGCCACATTTACCCCCGTATTCCAGAACGTCCCTTCACTCAACGCTTCACCTTCACTTGAGAAAGCTGATGGGAGCGCCTTCTCTAGGCACAGCAAGTCACTGCGTACCACCGTTAATCTGGTGCGATTTTTGAGTAGCGCAGTGTCATTTTCAGCCGAGCGGTGGCGCAGTGCTCAACTCTGTCGAGTGAAGGGTGAAAGTCGAGTCGAGGAGCGTTTGTGAATACGGGGGTTAGACTATACGCTTATATCACCTCTTGCGCGGTCACAAACACAGAAAACGAACTGAAATCAGCTTATCTCGCACGATCGTTATACAAGGCAGAGCGTGCATGCGACTGCATGGTAGAGCACAGTACGAAACAATTCACAGCAGATATCTCCCGTATATTGACCAATAGAGCCACTATTGACCAATTCTGACGTCACTTGAACAGACTGCTGACGTTAAGAAATGTGCAGAGGGTATAGCAGACGCCAGGAGAGAATAAAACTGCTTTTTTGTATTTTCAGGGGCTGTTCAGGAGCCCTTTAAGGTAGTCCACGGTGTAGTACGGTCGAAACGGCGAGAGGTGACTGTGCTAGACTCGAGTGAAACTTTGCACCATTTGGCATCACTTCATAAAGCCTAGCATCACTTTATATTGACCAGGACCCGCTAGAAACCAATCAGCTCCACGCACTGTGCTTTTATCCTTGCTCCACTATAGTGCAAGCTATGTGCGGCTTTTTTATTTGACCTGCAAACACAATAAAGGGACACTTAAGAGCAAAATTATGTTTCCCGTATCAGTGAAATACAATTTCATTATTCTTGCAGCAGTATGAAGCCTGGTAAGCGAGAAAACTCGCGAAAAGAAAATGCAGGTGGAAACGCCACCTTGACATTTACGTGCCAAACACCATGACGTCATAAAATTTGACGGTGCACCTGACCCTACGTAACATCTAATCAATAAAAATTAAGTACAATGCCATCTGTGGGTGCCAAAGACCTCGCATATGAAGTTTCAGGAAATTTCATCGAGCCTATGTCACGAAAATATGCAAAATACATTCTGGAACTTTCGTCGTTTTGAGCGGAGATTTCGGCGCAAAATTTAAAAATAGAACTTCGATTTTCGCCGCTAATAATGAACTTATTATTGTGAAACATATCTCATTGGAGTTTTTGGAGTGCAGTTTGTCAATCTAAACCAAGTCATTGTTTCTCTTTATAGTCCCTTGAACAATGCGCATGTTTCTGGGAGTGATGTTTCTCCGAATGTGCACACCGTTCCCTTTCTTTCTTCCTCTCTCATAACCTCAGCGAACGGCCCTCGCTTGGATGCGTATCCTGCACGTTGAGAATGAGACAGCAGCGCAGCTCTGCATTTCCTTCAACATGGCTGCCCTCAACTACAAGATGAGGAAAGGAGACAACACGACATGCAAGAATGAGCGATGGTCCAACTTTCGAGACGTAAGTCAACTTTCCAAAATAAAGGATGGTTTTCTTATAATAGTTTTTTCACGGGAATTGTTCGATCATTTAAGCGGTATAGTCTGGATTATAAAACAATGTTTTTTAAAGTGTCTATACGTATACATAATCATTACTCATTACTGTATTTAAAAGGCGGTATCTTTTTGGATATGATCATTTTGCAAAGTTGAGCAGCCTCTTCAAGTCATAAAGTCGAATTATAAACTACTCTGTAGCATTACAATTATCGCTTTTATAGTTTAACAGCCATGCTCGCGGTCCCCATGCGTAACTAAAGTCACATTTCAACTGCAGTAACTTTTGAAGTATGAAGACCGTTCACCAAACGTTTTGATGATGCAAACGGTTTTTTGTGCTTAGAAAAAGTGGTTAACAATTCAGAGTACTTGGTACTCTACTATGGGAAAGCATAAAGCCGTCCCGTGAGCCTCACACTTAATGAGGACGTGTAGACAAAAATTACGCTGGGGGGGGGGGGGAGGGGGGTTGGTTAGAAAAATTGGTTAACAACTTAAAGTACTTGGTGCCCTATCTATGAGAGAGCTGAAAGCCGTCCCGTGGGCCTTACCAAATATGTAAGGCCCACGCGTGCGCGCGCGCGCGCGCGCGTGTGTGTGTGTGTGTGTGTGTGTGTGTGTGTGTGTGTGTGTGTGTGTGTGTGTGTGCGTGTGCGTGTGCGTGTGCGTGTGTGTGTGTGTGTGTGTGTGCGTGTGTGTGTGTGCGTGTGTGTGTGTGTGTGTGTGTGTGTGTGTGTTACAGAAGAGCCAAAGGCTTCATAACATTCCAGTAATCTATATGTACTTCGTAATCTATATGTACTTTTATATAGATGTACTTCGTTACATCTATATGTACCACGACAAACATCACTACGTTGCAGTGAAGACATTATTGCTCTAATATACACGATAATATACTGGCGTGTTTACTGATTAACGAGATTTTAGACCATAAACCACTCTGTAGCGTTGCAATTATTGCTATTAGAATATAACAGCTATTAGAATATGACAGCCTTACTTGTGTCCCCCGTGGGCCACTGAAGTCATATTTCACTGTATAGTAACGTTTGATAAAAACTGCATGGTATGAAGGCCGTCCACCAAACGTTTTGATGATGCTAACGGTTTCTTTTTTCTAACAACGATGGTAGCTGAATGATTGGTTCCACCAAAACTAAAAAATGACACTGAAGATAAACGAGATTCTGGGCTATTTTATGAGATCTTCCCAGACACAGCACACCGATTGTGACTCGCTGTGTCTCGTGTTTTTCGCGTAGCCCTGAAATCTCAGTTTATTGTTTATGCGTTGATTTCAACGCGTTTGCGTAGACAAAAAGGCCGCCTCCAAATTTGCCGGTCATTTTGTGTCATTCTGAACAAAAGGAGAGTGAATCTATTTCGTCATGCACAGATCAAACAAGACACGGTGCCCGTGATTCCTGTACACGGTCGGACAATTTTAGTGCGCGATCTTGATACTTAAAAACCTCATTATTAACTCCAAATAAAGCAGCTTCCAGCAAATGGGAAATGCTCGCGTGTGCTCAGCCGACGAACATATTCGATAAACTTTATGCATGCTCTGCAAAGTAGCAAGCGCTAATTGTTGCGCATATAAGCGGGGCTCGCGCGTTTTGCGTATTTACTATAGCATGCGGTGTCGGCTGTTGCTGACGGGTCACTGGTTAGCGGCAAGTAAGAGATCGATGGCCACGAATTATGTCACTAAGGAAAAAAAAACGCGTATTGCTGCTCGAGTTTCTGCGTCTGTACGAGCACTGGGCAGATAGAAATGGATCCCGTACTGCACTGTCGAGTAGCGAAACAAAGACATGTACGAGGAGCGGAAGACGTGATTGCATGCACAACACGAAAAGGAGATCGCGTAAACCATTCAAAGGCCTCACTTTATTACCAATAATATGCACACCTCATTGCGGCTCAACTTGCCTCAAAGGATTACAGCAAGGATGTCGCCTTGTTGTATTACGAGAGTGTAACATCTGCCAAACTTTAGGGAGGGGGGGGGGGGGGGATGTGGCGTGAAGGTTGTTAGAGCGTCTATACGATGGTACGAATCCTATGCGCTGTAACATTAGTACTTGCAAATATCTGTACTTGTTGTTGGGCAATAGTTTGTAATATGTCATGTGGAGAATTATGCATGATTTGACACTCCTTCATTCGTACGCGCACATTCACCCATGCGAGTGTGGTTAGTGTCGGGTGTTCCGTGTTTTCTTGTGTTCGTGAATGTGCGCGTGCCAACGTCGGAGTGCCTCTAGTTGCGCCTAATTTTCAATACGGCACTCATCAAACTCGCGGGTAATGGCCACAAGAGCGCTAACGGGTATTTATGTAGGTTGATTATGTGGTAAGCACACCGATACGTGCCATGATGATGCCAGGTAGTTTGTAGTCGCAATTCATGACCAATGCGTGTTTCCAGTGGTGTGGATCAAGAGGGAGGGGGTCAGGGGGGGTCCTGACCCCCCTTGTGCCTAGGCTGGAAGGGGGACACTCCTTTACGTTCAGTTTCATCATATACTTTAATTACTTGGCCGATTAGTATAGCGCATTCAATTTTTTTTTCTAAAAAGCTCATGATTATTTATTAGCGTGTTCGATACCGCTCAGCCGTATAAGACTACGGAAATCCCAAAAGTCGCTCGATTTAATCGTAAAAGGCTGAATAGGAAAATGCAATTACTCGAGCTTTGACCCCACGCTCGTTTTTTTATTTAGCCTGAATGGTTCTGCATTCATTTTCAATAAAATTGTTCTCTCTGACTTTCTCTCTCTACTTTATTCTTTATTCAATGATTACCCCGCTTAGCCCGAAGGCGCTGCAGCAGGGGATGCAGCGCCTTCGGGCTGCATCCCCTGCTGCAGCGCCTTCGGACAATTTAGTAAGACTATAAAGCACGATCTAACTATCATGTAAAGAAAAATACAATTACCCATATTGAAAGAACAAAATGGCCACCATGGTGCAATTCGTGTCTCCGCTGGTGATTCTTTTGGATTTACGCCCCTGCGTGCTCCCGCAGGTCTGCTCAAGCAAGGAAGGCTACCAGGCGCCTGTGCATGTGGACGGAGCGCTCAGCACCTACCGGACAAACCAGAACGCCTGGCAGACGTATGACGAAGAGGAAACACTTCGCGAAAAGGTGGACGAGGAATGCGATAGCGCGTAGAAAGGTTCTTTCGTGATCTTTACGCAAAGAGCTGGTTCATATATAGGGCTAAGTAGAGGTGACGGTATGTTACTTGCTAAGCGGTTTGCGAACTTCGCAATAAGATCCAGATTCGACTAGTTTCTGTGGTGAGCTTAAACGTAACACCAGTTTTTGAACTGTGTTCCCAATGTTGACCACACTCTAGTACCCTTTACCGTCTCTGTATAGCTTAACTGGGTACCGATTTGGACGAGTTGGAATTGCAATCACGGCGGATCACTGGCACTGGTGCGAAAATTGCATGAACGTAGAATTGCGGACATAGCACCGTCTTTGTTGCGTGAAGACAGAGTTGAAAGCAATACGATCGAGTTCCCCGGTCGTGCTATCGATGTGTCATCCAGACAGCGTCATGCCTGGTGCACAGCTGCTGTTGCTTCAGTGCCAAGTCTGCATTTACTTTCTGTGTTAAAATATGCTCTCAAGTGTCTAATGCAAACAGTGTTGGCGCCTTCCGACATCAATACACACGAAACGGTTATGTGTGCTGCTCCGGCAATGATCGGTGACGATTGGTATAAATTTAATCGGTGATGAACACGCATAATATTAAAAAAACTGTGCTACAGTTCACTGCAAGGTGGTTCATTGTATGGTTACTATCTTGGTAATCATCGCCGGCAGGCGGTACACAATGGATTCTTTGTGTGGGCGGGCGTTGGCACACTCAAGCTACGTCGCAACGTCATGAATATAATTTGACTCGCCTTCAGGGTCTCATTCAATCAGTTCAAGTTTTAAGACCAATCACGAAGCCCTTCCCATCCCACTGTACATTTCTTCACATGCAAACAAAGCACACACACGCTAACACTTAATATGTCGTCTCTGAAATGAAGACGTTGAAGGGGGCTTCACCGTACAATCTCTCTTATTGCGGAGAAACGAAGCCTGAGGCACGTCTTTCACAATTAAACACGCTTCGAGAGAAGGCTATTCGGGCGCGTAGGACATCTCCGGACAGCCTTTTTGTAGCGGTAATCTTAAGCACACGCATCTGTCAATTATTTTGTCTTCACGCAGGTGGAACGTGCGGTGACGTTGTACCCTCGTCTGTGCGTGGCTGCATTCTATCTCGAGTACGAGGACTCCATGGGCCTCTGCCGACCCAAGTTCGCGCGGCTATCTGAAATAGCCCAAACGCTCAAAAGAGGCGAGTGCTCTTTAAACGTTTTCTTTTTACTGTGCGTATACGGTTAACCTAGAGGAATATGAATGGGGTGGAGCACATTTGGCAAGCACTCTCAAATTATGACAGGTAGATTGCTACTATCCCTCAAGAGGGAGGTATATAACAGCTGTATCTTGCCGGTACTTAGCTACGGAGCAGAAACCTGGAGACTTAAAAAGAGGGTTCAGGTTAAACTGAGGACGCCGCAGCGAGCAATGGAAAGAAAAATGGTAGGTGTAACCTTAAGAGACAAGAAGAGAGAGGAGTGGATTAGGGGACAAACGGGGGTTAAGGATATCATAGTTGAAATCAAGAAGAAGAAATGAACATGGGCTGGGCATGTAGCACGTAGACAGGATAACCGCTGGTCTTTAAGGCTAACTAACTGGATTCCCAAAGAAGGCAAGCGGGTTAGGGGGAGACCGAAGATTAGGTGGGCAGATGAGATTAAGGTGTTTGCGGGTATAAATTGGCAGCAGCAAGCACAGGACCGGGTTAACTGGCGGAACATGGGAGAGGCCTTTGTCCTGCACTGGACGTAGTCAGGCTGATGGTGAGGATGATGATGACGATGACGATGATGATGATGATGGTGATGATACGGTTAACCACTTAAGTGGTGCATAGAACGAAGTTCTAAGTGTGTAAACGAATGACTCGTGTAAACCGAATTGCATCGTGCTGCATTTGTTCACGTTTGCTCTTTCGCTGTTTCCGCCATATCCCCCAGTTCCTGGCAAAATATGATTTTCCCAACAAAATCATTGAAAATTATGCTCGATGAAGTGTGTCCAAGGTCGCAGAAGTAACGCGCAACCACTTCATTCGGAGCTACGTTATTCAGTGCGATAATAACACTTTGCGCAGGCCCCGTCGAAAATCTGGTCGAGCTGAAGCCACCGATCAGGGACGCAGGTAAACACTGAATTCGCTACTTTCAGTAGTCGTCTCTGTAAGGCCTAACCACTACAGCGGGATCTAATATGCTTTCACTTGCTTTTTTACCAAATCCAGCAGCTATGGACTATGATCTGGATGTACTACATTCTACGTCTTGGAAGTGAGCTTTACTAAACGACAAAAATGCTATAATCGCTGTATTATAACTTTAAAACCAATCACGACGCTGTCGCATATCTGTTGTAGGTAGTTTATTTATTTATTTATTTATTTATTTATTTATTGTTTGTTTGTTTGTTTGTTTACTTGTTTGTTTATCTGTTTATTTATTTATTTACGACCGGTGTTGGATTGTGGTTGCGGGCATCGGCTGCTGACACAAGCAACGTGAATTCGATTCCTACCATGGCGATTGCATCTAGATGGAAAAGAAATGCCAGAAGCATGTGTGCTTAGATTTAGGTGCACGTTAAAGAGCTCAAAAGGTCAATGTTTTGGGGGCTATCTCCTGCACCATGCCTCATAATGATGTTGTGGTTTTCGCACGTAAAACCCCTGTAATTATTAGTTGTTTATTTCTTTTGATGAAGGGACCATAGAAGGTAGAAGTGGGCATTTTTAGGTTGTTTTCAATTTGCTGTTCCGGGGTGTTCAAGGCAGTCTGGGTCATTGCTCTCTGCCAACTAATTCCCGCTTTGCTGGTATACCCAACATACTTGTAACTATATACGTTATAGGGGAACACAATAAGCCACCACCTACGAAAGCAAATAAAAGGCTGAAAAAGGAACGAAAGTATGAGGCAAATAGTTCTCGCTCGCCTTTCTCTGCTTGTACATTTTCGCGTGTTATGCGTACGTGACACCAAAGTATATCGCAGTGCTTGATAAGAAATTAACTTCAGCGCAACTTCAGCGCAATTTCAGCGCAATTTACGTTTACGCTAATGTGTAAGATGAAGCGTGTTCATTTAGGGTGTAAGCATCCAGCCCGCTTTAGTAACTTCAAGATTTCGGCCTTTCTTTTTGTGAGCACAACCATCTGTATGAAAAAAAAAGGCGAAATGCTGTCCTTATGAAGAGCACAGAGCAGCCGTTAGCGTCACCACTAAACTCTGCTTGAAGTGCATATCAGCCAACTACACTAAGTGTGCCACTAAAGACATTTTGTTTCGTTTGCAGATTCTCGAGCTAGGCATGGTGGAGGTAAGGAGTTCTTCGTCTAACTTTGCAACCGAAAACAGTTAGAATTCTGTGTATTTGCATCGAGTCATGCGAAACACGTGCGCCTGCGGTGGTATGCGCAACACGTGCCTCACAGCTGTTCGTACGCTCTCACTTTAAGATCAATCGCAGGGTTGTTCACAGCGTTGTACACTGTGTTGAACTACTTTTCTCCATATATGGATATTGCAGTAAGACTATAAATCGACGCTGATATTATGTGGAGACGAATGTGAAGTGCGCACGTTTTATGAGCTTCGGTGGACATCTTGCGTGATCTGTTTGCGGAGATGCTCTACCGTTCGAGTTATTAACTTTTCAAAAACGAGGTATAAAAGTGTGTTCACCGGAAACTTACGCTCTTTACGGAGTGCCCGAACTGTCCATGTAGTACATAAAAAGTGATACATAAAGGGAGGGGGGGGGGGTCTACTTGAACCTTAACAGAGTATGATCCCGCCACCTTAGTAGTAATGTCACATGTGACGTCACCGGTTGCGTGGAACGTCTCTGTCAAGCATAACTGTGGCAGTAGGGATAGTGGCAAAATAGCCCAAACCGCAAAGGGGCATGCGTACATCGCTGATACCCTAGTGACAACGGTCAACCACTGACACTGCTAAAATGGCGAATGTTATGCAACGTCAGTCAGAGCCTTATCGTTCATTGAAATTTGATGGTGGGACCATGACGTCATGCGGAACGGTTGATAGTCACATGATTTGCACTGTTGAAGTGCAACTAGACTCTTCCCTTGGACCGCAGTACCACTGACAAGGACATGGGAAGAAACAACAAATATAAATGCAAGCGCTAATTTTTAATGACTAAGCTTTCGGTTTCGAACTTTGGACATTTACCGCAGTAATTAGTAGAGGTGTGTTTGACATCGAATTATTAACGAACGCTTTTTTCTTCCTCTTTTCTTTGTGGAACTTCCAGAGGACACGACTCCTAACCACGAGGAAGAGCGAAAAGTTCCCTGTAAGTACGTCCGACTGGAAAAGAAGGTGGTGCTCGAGATTTTGTAAAAGATGCTTTTTCTCAAAATTTCCTTCCACACGTTTGGGAGTGTTCAAATCGTTTGGGAGCGCTCAAATCAATATACTATGTCTTGGCGCATTGGGAAGGAAATTTCAAAATCTACTGACTGCAGCAGACAAGCAGAGTCAAAGTTTGATTTCTCAATTTCTGTACGAAAATGTCGCACTTCATGGAATGCAGAAACAACTTAGACGCCAATTATAAAACCTAATTTAAAAAAAAAACTGCAGCAGGTTTGCACAAATGAATAAGTTGTTTTTTGTGCAGACTTACAAGTTCGTAAACATTGGACTTCAGGTTTCTAAATGATGTCCTTTTTGTTTCAAAAAGCCTTCTTGCACTCCAAGTTTCATTGTAAAAAAAAAACTGGCTTCGCTTGGTGAAACATTACGGCCATATTGACAAGGGTGTCTTGAAGGGCCTGTTGGTACGATGTTGGCAAGATAGTCGTTGTTGCTGTTGTTGTCACGTAAGAAATGACTTTCGCAGCACACAACCTCATCTGCGTGATGACGGAGAAGACGAGCGCGAAGGAGCAGTTCCCCACCAAAGCGTGCGACTTCGTGGTCTTCATGGACCTCACCTACAACGGCCAAGAGGACAAGCTCGTGCCGAAGACCAACGGTTGGTAGTAGTCTTTAGTAGTCTTTACAGCTTTCGCGTCGAGTATTTATTCACCACGCAAGCTAGCCGAAATTTCGGCGAATCACCCGCGCATTAAGGATGTTACATTTGCGTTTGGCCTCGGTTGATTTTCAATAGCGAAAGCCTTAGAAGCTTCATCAAATCGTCGGTGTCGCGCGTCGTCGGCATCAACATAGGGGAGGCGAGAAATCTTCGTGAGGTGACGTCAGCATATAACGTCACCATGACGTCACGCATTTCCAAAACGAGTGGTGTGTTTCGTTTGGCCGAGTTGGGCTCCCAGCCGGGACAATAAGACGCCGTAAGAAGGAACAACGTGCCCCACCGTGGTGGTCCATGTGTGTGGCTAAGGTACTCGGCTGCTGACCCGCAGGTCGCGGGTTCGAATCCCGGCGTCGGCGGCTGCATTTCTGATGGAGGCGGAAATGTTGTAGGCCCGTGTGCTCAGATTTGGGTGCACGTTAATGAACCCCAGGTGGTCGAAATTTCCGGAGCCCTCCACTACGGCGTCTCTCATAATCATAAGGTGGTTTGGGGACGTTAAACCCCACATATCAATCAATCATCAGAAGGAACAACGTACGTTTAAATGCGCCATGCTTGCCGAAAGAAGGCGTACGAAAGAATAGTCCCACAGCGTGGTCCGCAGTCGTTTACAAAGGAACGTCGTGAACAAAATGGAGAAGGAGAACACATCAAGTGATACGCGCGACAACAGATTATCTCCCGGAGCAGATGAGCCAGAATTGGGCACTGGCTGATAAGCGGTGCGCAAACGCAACAGGTGTCAAAACGTAATAATGGCGACACTGTGACGTCACGTGGCGTAACTCCAGACAATGAGGTCCTCGCATGACTCCCTTGGTCAAAGGCGGGTCGATCACGGAGTCCGTGTAGAACTAGGTGACGTGCCTCTGATTTCGGAGGCAGCTCAAAATCACCTTGGGTGCAGAGAGGTTTCTGAGGTTGGCGAGGCAGCATCGATGCGTCGCCTGAAAAGAAAAATAGAGTGGCTTTTGCAATCCAGTCGTCTCACGTGAACGTGTTGAAGACCCTGTATTAATGAAAAAAACGAGCCCTTAAATTTCAACTTCTTTCCTTTATTCATAGAGGCACTGCGTATTTTTTACAGTCGACACGTGGAGGAATTCAACGTTGAGTTTGTTGATGGTTGGACCATAACATCACCGTTAACAGCGCAACCTGACTTCGTGCTTCCCTTTTTCGTCTCGCCGCTCATTATGGTACTAACGTCCAAACACCGACTCGTCCTACATTCAACTTATATAACGTGAATGAGACCTTACGAATAAAAATGATATTATGCACCCGTGAGCTTGCCAATAGTGCCATGGCCTCATTTGAGATGCAATGCACAATTTGAATTTATTTTACAAAATTGTATTTCTCTTTTATAGAGATAAATTTCTCAAAATGCCTATTGGTGGCTCGCCCTAGACAGAATCAAAGGAATATCAATGCTCGGAGTAATTAGAAATCGTTGCATAGGCGATGTCGCAGAGGTAGATACAGAATTTGTTCGATTTGAGGGAAAGGAGGGTGGTGAATGAGAAGCCTGATTTCGAAAGCTGACTACTACGACCTTGTAGGTCCTGTTTTTGGGAACATACATTTAAAGAAGAAACGGCGGGGGGGGGGGGGGGGGTCACGACATATAGAGTCACGACATCCCGACCCTCCCTTCCCTCTTCCTCTCTATTCTCTCGTGGCGCCCTGTATATAATTAGCTGGGCGTCACCACACTAAAGCTATTCGACAATGTTCCGTAAACTACCGTTACTTGTTACTTAAACGATCTAAACGTTCAGGTAGTCAGGTGCGTAAACTGGTTCGCAATACTTGGGGCCCATGCGATTTTTTTTTTTTTTTACTAATTTGCCCTCACGCTGCCAATTGCCAACTTCCCGGTTAGCTCGATTGGTAAGGCAATTACCTCGAAAAAAACGTTGGTCCCGGGTTCGACAAACTGACCAGGCCGAGTTTATCTTCACTTAAAAGCTTTCGTTTCTGAGCAAGACGTGTGGATTTACGTGTGCCTTCGTGCTACAAAAGTCTGGTCCTCCCTTCTCTTAAAGGCCTCCCCTTCAGGGTGGGAGGGGGGAACATATACAGTACTTCTAGGCGAAGGTAAAGCGGCGCTTTAGGCGAAGGTTTATTGCAGCGCCCCCTTCTCTATTTAGTCTTTGCATCAGGCCGTCGTCGCATCTTCCCCCTTTCAAGTTACTAGGGGGGGGGGGGGCAAAAACCTAACTCATGCCCCTCCCCCATCCTCTCTACCAATGCGCATGCCTTTGGTTGTCATGACAACCGAGGACGCTCGCCTCGCGTCGCTGCCTTTTAGGTTCGGGTTTCGAGCTGTTCAGCGCAATGGCCGCCAACGGGACGGGCAACCACCTGGTGGCCGTCAGTCAGGAGGACATTCGGGAGTGCGTCGACAAGTGGAAGGACCCGCTGGCGCTGTCGCACTTCGTCATCACCACCTCGTCGTGGATCACCAAGAACAAGTTCGACGGGCTCGCCTTCCTTGGCCTCGTCGTCGCCAGCGACCGCTTCCCCACTCTGCTCAAGATGCTCCAGGTGAGACACTAAACAGAAACAATTAAACTCTAATCTCATTAATCTCACCATCAGAGGTTTATTATCGCAGAAGAAAAAAATAAATTTCAGACGTCTCTAATTTGGACTACCAGTCAAAATCTCGGACATTATAACACGTTTTCAGACGAGTCGGCGCATTGTATCAAGATCTATACATGTATCCAACATGAACTAGCGCAGGAAATGGCGAAGAAGACTGGAAAGCGGCCCACTAATGATTTCCTGTCCAGCCGGTAGTCTTGCCACTGTCCTCTTCTGCAGCGTTTCACTACACTTTCATCGTATTTCCGCCATACTGGCTCAACGAAATTTCCTGAAACTCTTTATATTAACATGTTAAGTCACTTGTTTTATTAAAAGACAAAACACTACATTTTAACAACTGGCAACTATGTGGTATCTATAGTGTATGACGGCTCCGGCACGGTAGTCTAGTGACTAAGGTACTCGGTTGCTGACCCGCAGGTCGCGGGATCGAATCCCGGCTGTGGCGGCTGAATTTCCGATGGAGGCGGAAATGTTGTAGACCCGTGTACTAAGATTTGGGCGCACGTTAATTAACCCCAGGTGGTCTAAATTTCCGGAGCCCTCCACTACGGCGTCTCTCATAATCATATGGTGGTTTTTGGACGTTAAACCCCACAAATCAATCAATCTAGTATACGACGTCCATTTTAACTGTGTGTGTGTGTGTGTGTGTGTGTGTGTGTGTGTGTGTGTGTGTGTGTGTGTGTGTGTGTGTGTGTGTGTGTGTGTGTGTGTGTGTGTGTGTGTGTGTGCGTGTGTGTGTGCGTGTGTGTGTGTGTGTGTGCGTACGTGCATGTGTGTGTGTGCGTGTGTGTATATGTGAGAGAGATATTCACCATTCACGATGACAGAACACCCCTTAATGAGCTGTAATAACAAATACCCCATTTTTTTGCGTACAACCTACCAGTAAGATAAGAAAATCCGAGCGATAGTGAATATGTGAATTATGCGCGAATTTTTCTGTGAATTGTTTTCACGGAACTTCTTTACAATTATAAAAGAAACTTACATGCATGGTACACAAGCATCGTAACTGTGTGCAATGGATACTGCACACATGCATGAATGCACAAGGGACTGGACGCATTCGTGTATGTCTCGTATTTTTTTTTTCGCGCTGACATGGTGCGTAAGTATTCGAATGACCGCTTAGGCCGTATTTCTTCGCTTTCAGATAAAACAGACCTTCGTATACTATGCGGTAGCCGCGTAGTTGTCAGTTACGATAAACAGTTCGTATACCAATGGTTCATATAACAAAACATCCGTTTCCGCTGCGTGTTATAAGCTGAATGGACTGGAACGAACTCCAAACAGAGTACACGAACTATAGGCTTGCGTGCATATATAGTAACACGCGAAGTTCAAGCTCTCACCCATAATAAATACAATACAAGTTTTTCAGAAAGGACTAGAAAAACAACAAAAAACAATCAGTTTGGAGAATAGAAAGTATCATTGAT
The DNA here is from genome assembly GCF_043290135.1 of Rhipicephalus microplus. Lineage (NCBI taxonomy): Eukaryota > Metazoa > Arthropoda > Arachnida > Ixodida > Ixodidae > Rhipicephalus > Rhipicephalus microplus. Next base: position 30,222,659 of record NC_134704.1, on the reverse strand, counting down.
TGTCTTATACCGTTATTGCCAAGTAAAGCCATGCTGCGCGGACGTTTGAGGCTTTCGTGTTACATATCGACGAATGACACGTCCACTTCAAGGCACCTCTCCATGTGGTAAGATTGCGAAAAGGGAAAGCATAGAGGGGGTGTATAGCGCCCTAGTTTTCGACGACGTAAACCGGAGAGCACGCGACTGCTAGTGAAGAAAATAAAGGCGGTGCTTGGCTGTGTCACATGAAGCCACAACTCACTGTCCCTGCAAGCGTCCATTATGCTTCAGCCATCTCTCTCCTTCACTTAGGTAGCATAAGCCTGCAAAGGAAAAGCAATTGAATGTGTGTGTGTGTGTGTTGGGGGGGGGGGGGTGACCATGCCCCTAATCACGTAAGAAAGTGCCAAGTCGGCCCTGTGTCTACAAGGTCGAACCTCCTTGGTCAATCTTCGATCTGCATGTATATGGTCATGCACGTTCTTTATCATATAGACGTGGGCCAGAAACCTGATGTTACGTTCGAAGTACGACTCTCTTGCCAAGTTTACCACCAAAAAGCCACACCCCACAAGCAGTACGTCAGTGCTTCATTTTCATTATTGCATATACATTACTAAGTTTCTTGTCTTTTACGATGGTTAGAGATGTGAATATGCAATAATAAACAGGGACAGCATATTGCTCTTCCATAGTAGAGTACCTTGTACTCTAAATCATAGAATACTTGTTATAAACAAGCTCTGAGCCTTTTCTTTGCTCTTTCTGGTTGGGTGCACCTGCAGTTATGCGACTAAACGGCCCCTCTCCAGGTTTGATTTGGGGCGTATTCCTGCTTCTCTACATTAGTGTACCCACTATTCTAAATCACTAAACGCTTTTTCTGAACATACTGGAGAGGTGTATAGTGTACCAGCTTCAATAAAATTTGCCCCCCCCCCCCTTTTCTTCAAACGGAGAACGCTGCGCACGCCGTTACTTCCTAGTAGTCTCTCAGATAGTCAGGTTTACTTACTGCTTCGTAAAATTGGCAGTACCTTTTAAGAAAACCAATGCTCGCTCTCACTTTCGGTGCAGAAATTCCACGAGTCATTCAAGGAGAACCGGCCGCGGTCACTCCTGCTCATGTTCGGCATCCAGGTGCACAACTACAAGGCACCACCGGCTGACTTGCTCCAGAATCTGCAGAAGATCGTCAAGTAAGACATGTACAGTTGCCACACGAGCGAGGACCAAACGGGGTGTAGGAGCACCTGTACTGATCCTTATAAGGCACTTGTTTCATGAAATGGCTTGTTGTTACAGGGTAGTCGACTACACTATCTTGGAGACGCACCATTCGCGGCCTTCGACCACGTGCAACGCGCTTCTCCCCACGTCATTCAGGGAGTACAGTGACCTGGCCGACAATCTGCCTGTGGTATGTATCCTGAGACGCTATTTCATCGAGCCTTTCTCTTGTTGTTGTTATGTAGGGTTTAACGTCCCAAAACCACTATATGATTATGAGAGACGCGGCCGAGCCTTTCTCTGTGTACCAAGAAAGAGAGAGAGGGGAGGGGGGTTAAAGGTTTATTAGTACTTCCTACCAGTAACAAAAGTGGGTATGGCCCTTCGTCCAGAGCTCCTGGTCCAGGGTTGTCAATCGGCTTCCCAAGACCTGATCCGAGAGTCGCGCCTCCCACGACCAATGTGGCAACGTGTGTTCTTTTATGAACGTCGAGTTTGCCGCAACAGGACGCGATTGACAGCAGTATGTAATGGGTGTCCGTTTCAGTATACCTCCGCACCAGGGGCACTCATCGCAATATTCGGAGCGGTGTAATTTAGAAATTGTGTGTAGGTTTGACGGTGCACCGAGTAACACCGTTATAACCAAGGATATGCATGAACGGAAAACTTAGCAGAAAACTATAGCAGACATAATCCTTAACACATTGAAGAAACTCGTACGACTTCCTTCCATTACCTTTTACCTGAATCATGCATGCAAGATGAAGGAAATACCGTTGACGTAACAAAAAAAAAATCATATGTGTGGCACAGAACGCGTAAGGATAGTATAGCACATGATGCTACATCGCATTTACTTCATTACTGATTTATAAAGAAGTGTCAACACCTTTTTAGTGAGATGTGTTTTCGAGAATAAGGAGGCAAACTGCTTTTGTCACGTACATATAACCAGAGCCATTGGATGGCGTAGCACAGAGAATATAGACTATTTTACCTGAGAGACGTTGGCGCCGTCCTCTTAGACCGCCAAGCCGATGTTTTCTTAATTTTTGTATATCGCGACGTGAATGAACAATGCCATGAAACGTCGTATGCACCCGGAACCAATCCACTTTCATGTGTATGCGTCTATACAGTAACAGTGTTCGTAAAAGATCCGAAACACAAAGGTTAACAGCCCAGCAGAGTGCCTGCCACTCAAACGTATCCGTAGTATATTCTATAATGTACGTTAATGGACGCAGGTGACGGCACTCGACTGGACCAATCAGCTTCAGAAGGGCGTGGAGCCGACGCCCAACCTGTGCTTCTCGCTCAACTTGGCTTCTCTGCACTACACGCTCAAGACGACCACCACCAACGTGGGCGCGCCCTGCGACAGCGAAGAGTTCATACCCTACAACAAGGCGCGTACATTAACAAATATATCCTGAACGAGAAGCGAGGTTCGGTTACTCTAGGGCCACCTAAACTTTGGGTCATCAGATACATTTTCGGAGCCTAATGCAGGTAAAATTACAAGCCCAATGCAACTATTTCGATTTCAGTACTGCGTTACAGGAAATATAGTCACTTCGGTACAATGTTACTGGTAATATCGTAATATAGTTTCGCCGCAAGAGCGATGAAGTGAATGCGATCACAATAAATTGGAATGTCGTAATACGTAGGGCTATAGAAGCTTACTCATTTAGAAAAACGCGGCCGCGGCCGCGACCGAAGTCACTTTCGCGCTGTCAATGGCTTCGAACTGAAGTTCTCGATGAGAGCAAAACATGTACGAAGGTATGCCCCGTCCACTGCATCCATATAAAGATACCCGTGCCACCGCGCGCCAGCACAGCCGCACGGTCATAGAACGCATGCACTTCTCGGTAAAGGTATGCAGCGTTCCCCCGGATCTCATTCTCATACGTACCTGCCCGACGGAGACGGCCGCCTCGTTTCACGCGGGTACCCGTAGCAGCGCTCGCGCGATTTCAGTCGGACATTAAAGAATGCGAAGTTTGGGGTGGTGTTGCGATTTTTTTAAAGACGAGTCTTTCTTAGGTACCTTCGACGCAAAAATTTTTGTCTGTCTGTCTGTATATTTGTCTGTTTGTCTGCCCTTAAAGGTACTCTAAACGGCACCAAAGTGGCCAAACGATACTCCAAACGGCTGACCCCATCCGCAACGCCCACCAATATCTCTCAAAAATCAGCGTTCATACTTGTGTGATTGTCAATTTAAAAGCAATTATTGCGCATATATTAGGCACTATAACAACACGTCAATATTCTGTATGTGTGTCTCTTATTAGAAAAGGCATACATTAGTAATTATAAGGACCGTAGCGTTTATCACATTGCGCTGACCATGCAGGCAACGCTTGCGCGAAAAGGCAAGTGTTTCCAACGCTTTGCTGAGACGACACGGTAGTGGCACCTACCAGTTGCCTTGCGTTCTACATTTTATCACCTCAGAGACGGGCGCGCATGCTGAGTGCTTCGTTTTCCAAAATAACTGCCAGATAGCGCTCATGTCTCACGTGTGACGTGACTTGATGCTCTCGTTCGCCTCCACTGCACGCTCGAGGCAACTCTAGAATACCATTCATTAATTTTTTTGCGCAGAACATCAAATAAACGTTTTGTTCACTCTCTCCAGACGCAAGACTCTCGTCTTTCGACGACATTTGGAGTGTAACATGCAGATACGAGGCCAATTTTTTTATTTATACGTAACATCACGGTGACGGCAAAAATGCTTCTGGGGCGTTCATGCAATTGCTATAAGAATAAAACGAGCTGGGAGATTTAGTTGCTCATCGGCTGTGATACAATGCTTTTAGATGGTACGCACATCAAGTTTCTTGTCCACCTTTGTTCGACTCATAAAAAAAAAAAAACGCGCGCTTGTTCATAATGGGCTGATGAGATATGCCGTAGTGGGGGGCTCAGAGTTACGTAAGCATTGACTAAAAACGGATGTACGACTCCGTGCGTCATACTATTTTTCGCAATGTCCAACGTTGTCTTGACGCGAAGCTAGCCAGTTTGACAGCATGATGTAACACCGAAAATCGGTCGTCGCAGAATCACATCGCATACAGCGGAACAAAGCGACGCGATACATGTGCGTAGATTCTACATTAGTTGGCCAGCGGAAACTATTTCTTTAACTTCCTCTAAGGCTTTAAGCTTACAGCACCTAGCGAGACCTTAGTTTCTTGATTAAGCATACGATATCATCAAAGGCATATTCAGGGCACTGCCCGCGTAATGACCATACAACTGACGTAAAATCATAAGAGGAGTTTGTGTTGGGCTAGTTGGTGTACGTTCATAATTGATTTAAGGAGCAAAAATAGACACAAACAAAGAGAAGACGTGCGACAAGCACTCAGTTATTGCGTTTGTGTCTATTTTCCCACACTAAATTTGATTACGATGAATAATCGCCAACGCTAAGCAGCGTTTCGCGACGAAGTGCTCAGTTTAACGGCAGAAGCATGCACTTTAGCCGGTTTGTAACTTATCTGTGTGCGACGCCGGTTTGCGTGCAGACCTGCATCAGAACCGACTGGGTGGGCCCCATCCAGGATGAGCGGGCCATCGCGGCTTACCACTTCCGCAACAACGAGTGGCAGTCCTTCCTCACGCCCGACAGCATCACCAAGATGGTAATAGCGATTCATGTGTCCGGGCAAAAAAAAAGCTGATGTAAACTGGAAACTGATGTACAGTGTCAATTTTTATGAAAGGAAACACGGCGAAGCGCGGCCTGCGCGCTCCGACAGCTGCTGGCAGCGCGTTCAAGCGGGAGCGATAGCAACCACAGTCTCTTCTCACGTCATCTAGCGGCGAGCAAAACAAGATGTCAGCGCTGATGGGGAACCGCTGGAAAGATCGCGACCCTCTACCCCTCCAAGGCGATTACCGGCTCTCGCGTAATCACCTTCAAGGAAGAGGGTGTCGCAATCTTGCTGCTGGTTCCATATCAGCAACGAATGGTTGTTTTGCTCACCGCGAGATGACGCGAGAAGAGACTGTGGTTGCTATCGCTCCCGCTTGAACGCGCTGCCAGCAGCTGTCGGAGCGCGCAGGCCTCTGTCGCCGTGTCTTCTTTCATAAAAATTGACACTGTACATCATACACAACGTGAAGCTAAAAGTTAAATGCAGGGTAACTGTACTGAATGCAAATGGAACATCAGTTTTTTTTTTCTTTTTTAGTGTAGCGACTGGTATGAGCAATCGCTCAAAGTAATTACGTCATGTCGTGACGCATCTTGTTTCTAAAGATAATGTTGACACTTGTCTACGCGTTCGAGTCAGAATTACGCCGATATGACCCGGACAGAAGACGGTGGAGGTGACAGCATGTGCATAAATTAGCCCTAAATTTTCCTGTTTCAATCCGAGAAGATTGTACACGCAACCAACGTTTTAACTACGTTATCTGGCAGCACAATAAAGTTACCACCCATCCATCGATCCACTACGTTTATCACGCACACACACACTCACGTGCACAACCACGCTCGAGCATGTATGACGGTAAGTCAGATTACTCCCTCATACACCGCCACCTTGAGTGCTTCGTTGTCTGTCTGTGAAGGGTGCGCAATCAAACGGGTCATTTGCCTCTTCTTGAAACAGATGCGACTGGCCCTGAAGGTAAACCCGAGCGTGTGCGTAGCGGCCTACTACGTGGACTACGAAGATTACCAGGGCGTGTGCAAGGTCAACCAGACATTCCCACGGCTCACGGCAGTGCGACACGTTCTCGATCAAGTCAGGGCACGCTGACCGCCATCCGTCGCTCAACTGCGCATCATCGTTCATCCCTGGCAGTCACTTGAAATGAAGATGCTTGCATGTCTTTCCCGGCCCATAAGACTCATCGCTGTCTTGTTCTTTTCCTTCAAGCAACGCTTGTTATGAGCTTCAGGTTATGGCGGTGGCGTAGCCGTAGGCGAAAGTTGCGGCTCAGTCCAAAGCGTATATACGAAATGTCATCTTGGAAGGTTCGCTGACCACATTCATAGCTGTATGCGCTCACAATTGTGCTTGCCTGCAGCTCGTTGTTAGTACATAGCGAGGGAGTTCCAGTCAACTACTGAGACGAGGACACAAGGGTACTCACCTTGTGTCCTCGTCTCAGTAGTTGACTGGATGGAATCCCTTCGCTAGTTCTGTGCCCCATTTTCCTAAAGCCGATGCACTCTCGATCGCGAATTTTTCGGAGATCAGCGGTTTTTAATATGGCCACCTGATCTTTTATTGAGATCAATTTTTGCAATTTCACGTTGACATGTTTCATCGTTGATCGGGTACGAACGCACGACATCGCGTTCCGGCGCTAAAACGTGTCATTAGACAAAAATTCGAACTGCATTGTGCTACGCAAACAAACAAAAGTACTTGGTCAAGCGCGCACACGCCAAGTTTCGGTTGGACCCATTTTTCCCGAATAAGGGTGGACACCTGAATTAAATGTTGGCGCACGGCTGGGAAAGTGTGCGCAGAGCAAGCACTGTGGTAGTGCTTTTACGCACGCTCCCCCGTTGACGCACAGCTGAGGTGTGCGCAGAGCAAACACACACGGTAGCACTGCAGAGCACGTTTCCCCGTTTAGGACATGTATACAGTCTTGACCACTTCTCGAAGCTTGGCCCTCGCAAATGTTCTTATACGTTCGAAAATACTGCGTCCTGAATGATTATTAGCTGCCATGTGTTAACAGACCTGTAGCAGTGGCATGGTTCAAAACCGTTTTGCACAGCTCCGAAAGTGTCAAACAACTTTGGGCGGTCTATGGGAGCAGTCGAAGCGGCAACCAGGCAAGACTTGAACGTCCCAACGTAGGTTACTTGAGCCTGGATCACCGCACCCTGCAGAACGATCTGTAAAAGTTAACCAACAAACCAACGCCCCTGCCAGGATCGGGGTGAAATCTAATCCGAAGCTCTTCTTAGCCAGTTTTCTTTATCACTATAAGCGTAGTTTAAAGGCGTTGTAACCGACACTTTTCATTAAAATTCTATTGTGACCAGTATAGCTGTTTGTGGGGCCCTTCCAGCCCAGCGCACAAGTTCTGGAGCAAGAGCTTGTTCGGTGCCACTAACAATAAGAGAACAACAACAACAGCAGCTTGTTCGGAGCAGCGATTTTACTCGAACTGAACACACGTGCGTGATGCGTGTAGAGGCCACAACAAACGATTTCCGAAGGCCAGCACTAAGAAAGGGGAGAAGGCCAGCACTAAGAAAGGGGATCCCGACTACACTGTCCCTTTCCCACAGGATCGTGCACCGCGAGGCGACAAAGCGGCGCCATCCCTCCCTTTTTCTTCCGCGTACACGATACCAGTCGCGGGACGCTGCTCACACTGCCCTCTGTCTAAGCAGACTATCTGCAGTGACGGCAAAGAAAAGACGCCGTTTTCCCATCTCCCAGAGTACAAAGTGCCTCCGGTCGCCGCGACTCGTCCCATCTGACAACGGCATCGCGGAAGGCAAACTGCGTCCGAACGTCCATTGCAGAGCGCGAGCTTTCCACAAACTTGCATCGGTAGGACCACCACGTACGTCCCAGTGACTGCGCTTCTGAATCACCCCCTGTAAGTCGATGTAAATGTTTAGATGTGAATGCTGGGATTTCTTCTCTGTGTATAATCTCTTGCTCGCTTGTTGTTGATGCGATAGGCCTTCACTCGCTCCGAAGTGTGTCCCGGCAACGCCGACTAAATTTCAAGGCCGGAAGGCTGCCGCAGTGACGTCAGAGGTTGGGGGCCCAGTTGCCCAACTGAGCATGCTCAGTAAGACTTCTTTTCCACATCTTTTATTCGGCCCAATCAAGCCGCAGCAAGCCGCAGAGCGTTGGTTCTCCTAAAACGTGAACGAAACACAGGCTTTCCGCCGCGTTCGCGGCGTAACTGGGCCCCCACCCTCTGACGTCACTGCGGCAGCCTTTCGGCCTTGAAATTTAGTCGGCGTTGGTCCCGGTCGTGGCACGGGCGGAAAGAAAGTCAAGGCAAACGTTCAACACGGTGTCTCGAATCGACCCACCGCTAAACTGGAAAGGTTACAGCGCTGACGATCAGTGCCGTGTTTAGATTATTTATCCCAATGTTGGCAAAAACTTCTGGATCCCTCCACTACCAGCGCTACTATATCCACTACGGCGTCCCTCATAGTCACAAGGCGGTTTTGGCACCTAAAGGCCCCGCATATGATTAGGCCTAGCGTTTACGATCCGCCCCCGTGATATCTGCGAAAGCTAGCAATTTGCACACAATCGGCATAGAATGAACTGTTGTGCGCGTGCTCAGAACGTGGAACCACGAACGTGAAACGCACATTTCGCCCTTCCCTGGAAACAGGCTGAGCGGGAACGTGCGTCCAGTTGGTGTCACCTTCGTTTTGCAGCCAAGCTGACCGCGTCTCGGCAAGGCTCGAAACGTATGCAGTCCCTTGCACCGTCCCAAGATATGAAACATCTGCGCGGGGCTTAGCGAGAGCAACGCTCAGCGAAAGGTATCCGTTATATTAAATTTCTTAGTCGCATGATGTCGCGCATTCCCGCTGCTCATGCTCGCGTCTCTTGGCACATGCTCGTGCTGGTCCAGGAAGACATCCACAAAACTGTGGCTCCCCTCCCCCTCTCGCGCTTTGCAAGGCCGACCCAGGCAGCGTCTGCTAGTAAATAAATCGATCATTAGCCACTCTCTCTCTCTCTCGCTGCACAACCGTTCACTAAGGCACTGGATCGCGCGTTCGGAATTCTGTCAAGGTCGTCTTTACTTGGCTCTCGCTTGACGTTGAAGCCAACACTTCCCCGCCGCGGTGGTCTAGTTAAGATACTCGGCTGCTGATCCGCTGGTCGCGGGTTCGATTCCCGGCTGCGGCGGCTGCATTTCCGATGGAGGCGGAAATGTTGTAGGCCCGTGTGCTCAGATTTGGGTGCACGTTAAAGAAACCCAGGTGGTCGAAAGTTCCGGAGCCCTCCACTACGGCATCTCTCATATTCATATGGTGGTTTTGGGACGTTAAACCCCACAAATCAATCAAACACTTCTCCTTCATTCAATGGATAAGAATAATAAAGACGAAATAATAATTAAACACTCCCAAACCATACCCAATTACTCAACATTCACGCGATACCCCCCCCCCCCCTCTCTGCGATGCATTTAAGCAAGTTTCCTCCGCGAGAAGATGTGAGCGGCAATTTTTTTATTATTTATGCCACTCAAACACTGCGTCTCGCCTGTGTGCTCTGTGACCTTTCTAAAAGGCAATGCAAACTAGTCCATCAAGTCACACTAATGAGCTATAAGCTGAAGGGTGCGGGCTGATTCCGGGCCATGGCGGTCGCATTTCGTTCGCAAGTTTATGAAAACGTTCAGGGGCCACACCGAGTTGAAGGTCGAGATAGCACTTTCTTCCTCGCTTTCACGCCCACCCCTCCCCCTAGAAGCGCTACCTCCTCCTCGCTTCTTATTTCTGCATAAAACACGTGGCATATCGACATTAAACGTTCCGCCAGTCAGCATTTCGCACTTCTCGATTAAGCACAGTTATCTCTGCTTGTGCAGTCGCGAATTCACAAAAAAGAAGATAAATCAGTTGTTCCCTCACGAGAGTCACGCGAGACAAGGCTGAACGGGCATGCGAATGCATGATAAATCGAGGTAGGAGACAACTAACAAAAGATGTATCTGGTATATTGACCAATCGAGAGATTATTTTATCCGGACGTCACGTGAACGAACTGCTGGCGTCATAAATTGAGTCGCAAAAACTGGCAACGCAGAGAGTGAATAACATGCTAGGTCGTCGTATTTTCAGGGGCTGTTTAGGGGTCTTTAAAAAACCATAGGAGGTAAAATTTTCCCGCAGTCGGCCACAGTGGCGTAGGGGATAACACAGTGGACCCGTGCCACTCCCCCCCCCCCCCCAAAAAAAATATAAGGCACAAAATGACACTCGACCACATCTGCCTGCCCAGCCGCCATATCAGATCAAGGTGCCCCGCCTTGAAGGCGATTTATACCTATGCCCCTGGTCGCCCACTTTGGCGTGTCGATCATAAAGCCTGGTATTGCTGATATCGCCTGTATTCTTTTATCTAGTCTCTTTTCGTGTGTACGATCTGTGTACAGTTCCCTTGTTGAAACTGTTGTCGCGGTGCGTGACGTGATTGCGGCAACAATTTTCCGACCCCGATTGATGCTCCCACACATGTAGAACTTGTGATTTACGATCAGTAGTGACGCTTATTCGAACTTCCGGCCGAGCAGGCAATACAGGGTAAAATAAATAAGTGGCTAAATGATTGACTGGGCCATCGGTTACACGTTTGTTTATCGTATGTGAAACTCGACGTTTGTTTAGAGAGAAAGAATAAAATGAAAAGAGCGTTGTCTTCTGCCTGTCGTGGGGGCACGGCTCAGTGCCATGGGAGATGGGAAAGGAGAAGTAACGATGATAGGAAGAAGAGGCGATAGAAAGACGGAGAGAGTAGCGTGGCAAGGGGGTTTCTTGTCAGCGCACGAAAGCAAAGCGAGCGATGTTTGCAGGAGCACCAAACTCAAAACGCTCGCAGGGCCAATATGTTTGACCAGATTTCCCAGCCTACGCCCATTGCAGCAGGCGAGACCGGGAGTCGAATACGTGCTATCGGGCCAATAAGAACATGCGCGATGCCCACTAAGCTGCAACTGCAAGTGGAAAATAAGTGTGTTGCATTTTCGATGGAGGCGAAAATGCTGTAGGCCTGTGTGCTCAGATTTGGGTGCACGTTAAAGAACCCCAGGTGGTCGAAATTTCCGGAGCCCTCCTCTTCGCCGTCTCTCATAATCATATGGTGGTTTTGGTACGTTAAACCCCACATATCAATCAGTCAAAATAAGTGTGTATGTAAAAGTGACCCCGATTTGCCTGACGATGCTCTCTGTAACAGTGCTGTAACTGCAATATATAGTTACTGCATATGGCTCCACAACGTTACAATAAATTAAGTGTACTCTCAATTATGTACTGTATACATATCCTTACTGCATTTGTAGTGTAATATACGCACGCAGCAATTAAATATACATACGCAGAACCTTACGCAGTAAACCTAAATTATGCCACATCCACTTCACACTAAAGTAACGCTACATAGAACAACGATTTCTCTGGTATTCGTATTAATACATTCCAAGTGCGCTTTCGGAGCACATCTCCAAAAGCACCCTTGCCAGAACACGTTTGCTAAGGGAGAAAGACGCGCCAAGACGAAATGCAGCGGCTGGTGCCTCATCAAAGTTCCCACACATCCGCGACGTAATAGCGTTTAACAGCGCCTACAAAGGCCTACGCTATTCCTTATCGGTAAAAATAAATCACACCATTAAGGGATGCATGGGGCCAGGCACAATGCGTTGGAAGTGTTCGCAAACATTCTGAAGCCGATGTGTTCGAACACACACAAAAGAAAAAAATCAAGTGGTTCCTATGCATTCGATCGTCTAATACGACTGAAAGTCGATATGCGTCTTTTTCTTCCTGATTGATGTGATTAGGTAGGCTACAAGATCGGCCGTTTTATAATGATGCCAGCCTTTGACCCGCTACATGCCGCCAACGCACCACTACCCACAAATATGCAATGTTGCCAGACAGCGACGCCGCGCTATCGTGCCATCTTGGTGCTCGCACAGCCTGGTTCCGTTTAATCCTCTACAATTTGACGCCCATTGCTGCGATAATGTGTTAAACGCTGCCGGTGAAGCCCGAGAATGGCTGGATGCTGCGTACCGCTGCGCACTATCCCCAACAGAAAGTGCGTGCGAATGTTTCACATCCTAGCGAGCCCGCGGGCCGACATAACGATTGTTTTAGCGCGAGAACAGAACGATGAAAAAGGGACAAGAAGAAGACGAGCGACACATGACGATTGTTATAGCGCGAGAACAGAACGATGACAAAGGGACAAGAAGAAGACGAGCGCTCGCCTTCTTCATTTGAAATATCTTTTGAAATATTTGAAATATCGATGGAAATCCGACTGGTGTCATACTAGACAACTGGAAGTCATGCTAACAAGATTACGATGTCGTGTGCCCCCTTTGAATCTATATTCACACAGGGCTGGTCTGGGAATATCTCCCCTATGCAGCTTTTGTACAAATCTGGAGTCATTTTTTGTCAGGTCGCCATTACAGACTATTAAGTAAACGTCTCCTTGTCATACCATTTGCTAACCTTGGGCTGCCATTCACCATTGAGAATATACTCTCCTTTGGTGCTCCGGTTCTGGGCTACAGCCACAGGAATAACGTTGATGCCGTTTGCAGTTATCTTCATGAAACAAAACGAATGCGCCTCTAAATTCCCATTTGTATATTTGTTATTATAGTATTATTAAGCAAATTCTAAACATCAATTTTAAACGTGTTCGAAATTACTGCGATTTTAATTAAAGATATAATTATTCTGTCTGGTCTAAGCGGCAAAAAAAAATATTGCACTCTTTCTGTATTTACGTGTGCTTTATCCTCCTTCTGTTAGGATTACGTACCATGTGAAAGGCCTTAAATTTCACATCCTCAATTCTTGAACATTCCAACTGAGTGGGCAAGAGCCATAGTGGAGGCATCATCGTCATCATCATCTTCTTGTCCCTTTGTCGTCGTTCTGTTCGTCGTTCTGTGCCATACCAACTATAGCCCACACTGCTACGCTCCCGGGCCGACAACTCTGGTTGGCTCAGACGAAGCGAGACGGCTGGGAGCGAGCGTCTCGCACTTGCTCTGTGAGTACTGCGTACTTTGTTCACTGTTTCTTGCAGCAGGACACGTTATATATGCATACTTACGCATATATAACCGAAGTATGCATACATGACCGAAGTTGTGATTACTGCGTTCATGAATTGCAAGTAGAAAGTCCACATGCGGGACGCGTCCATGCGGAGGCGCACTCGCTGTGGCCTCGCTTGCGCGAGCTCGAGCGTTGCTCAGCAGTTTGCATGGTGGCTGTAGCATTGAATACGCGGAAAGATACTGTTAACCATGCATATCAGGAGTAAATCCACTTATGAGCCTTTGTGGACAACATGAGTCCTTCGCGGAGGATGACGATAGTTATAGCACGAGAACAAAACGACGACGCAGAGACAAGAAGGACACGAAAGACACGAGTGATCGTCGTGTCCTTCTTGCCTCTGCGTCGTCGTTTTGTTCTCGCGCTATAACTATCGTCATGCCATACCAACTAGCTCAAGCTGCCACCCTTCGCGGAGCTCAGGGGAGTGGCGGTTGGGACCAAAATGACGGCGTACAGAAAACTGATAAATTTTGGAGCAGCTAGCAACGGCGTGCCCCATTACCCGCTGCGCTTTGGCTCAGTTTCTTGAAGGCGCTTTTTTTTTTTAAAGATGTGTCGACCCTAAACGGCCCGTCATGTTGCTCCCTAGATGTAATGATCCTCTCCCGGCCACCCCCTTCCGAAAACTTTCTGAACCTAAATGGGTACTCACACGTGGGACAAATTCTCGGGCGATGAAGGTGGGGCCGTCATTTGGACCCTCTCACCCGAACCAGTGAACGAAGGGTGAAGCCATGGTGTTACCAGACTCTGGTGGCTTGTGCCTCCCGTTTCACCAGCTGCTGACGACGAAACCACTCCTGCGCTGCCGCTCTTTGCCGGAGCAAGTAAGCGTTCGTCCTCATTACAAATGTGCTGTTTATTTTTTTTTTTTTGCCATGAACCAATACCAAGTAGCCCTCAGATCTTCAGTCTTAAACAGAGCAACTATGGCAGGGGCCTTCGGCAGCAAGTGCAACATTGTGCCCACGCACCTGCTCAAAGTTCCGCTGTATCCCCGACCATGGGGAGATGGTTTGTCCTGTCAGTCAAGAGATGCTCACCTCTTTCGCGAATCCGCGGGGAGGTCGCGCCTAATTCACGACGCCTTCGTCACGTGATCCGCAATCCTCTCTTCTCCCCCGTGGGAGTGGAGGCATGGCAAGACTGCAGGCATGGCAAGCTTTACGCACCTTGCCTGGTTTTCCACTGCCTTCGCGATCGGCCGAGCTTTGAACAGGTGTTTATAATATATGATGACATAAACATATGATGTCATATAATGATCATATGATGTGACATCAACATATGATGTCATCAGGTGACTATAATCTTTTGCATCTCTCGCATTGACGCCAACGCTTTTGGGCGCTGGCGACAATGGTCGATTTTCGCATTCCATGAGGCATCTAAGGCTGTCGGCGTGATTTTACAAAAAAAAAAGTACGGTATAACAAACCCTGTTGTGGGCATTTGTTGCACCCATCTTTCTCATCTGTATACATCATGAACCATGATGATCACCTTACCTATCATCATCTTCGTTGCCGAGCTCTCAGGCGTTCGTGACGTCATGCTTACATTCATGAGTGAGAAATAAGGCACGAAATTTAAAACTTAGACACCGACCTTCATCTTGTTATAGTATTGATAAATTTCTAACGGCATAATAAACTACACGCCCCGCCGCGGTGGTCTAGTGGCTAAGGTACTCGGCTGCTGACCCGCAGGTCGCGGGCTCGAATCCCGGCTGCGGCGGCTGCATTTCCGATGGAGGCGGAAATGTTGTAGGCCCGTGTGCTCAGATTTGGGTGCACGTTAAAGAACCCCAGGTGTTCGAAATTTCCGGAGCCCTCCACTACGGCGTCTCTCATAATCATATGGTGGTTTTTGGACGTTAAACCCCACAAATCAATCAATCAATCAATCAATCAATCAATAATAAACAACAGCAGTTTTCAGCCTTACAACTGAATACAACTGATTAGCTTAATGCAATGTCTTTTGCTGTACTTGTAAGGTTGGGCAAAATCATTGCAGTGGGCAAACGTTCGTACTTGAAGATCAAGCGAGCGCAGCAAATGAGCGAACAGTCGCGGGCCATTCAGATTTACCAGGTCATGGTATACGCTGATCAAAAGGATTGCGCAGTTGGATACATGTCTGAGCCACGTTGTAACCAGCTGACACAATCACCAGTCGCACGCGGATTTGTCGGAGACGTGATTCACGGCATATCGCGCAGGTCATGCGGCGAGAGTGACTGGCTGCTGGGCGGACACTTTGGCGCCCGGCTATGGACGACGTGGACGTCACGGTGCCTTTCATCACTGCCAACGCACTGGTGTCCTTCTCACCGGGAATGCAAGAGCTCCTCGCCAGGAAGTACGACAGTTACGTTCGCTGGCAGAAGCGGCTGAGGTACCTCGCGAGGAATCCCCCAGCCGTGATGCCAGCGAGGCTCCGAGCACGCGTAAGAACCCCTCTCCTTTCTTTTTTTTCTTTTGGTTGCTTCTTCTGCTGCGCTAGCCGATCAGTAAAAGTTGATTGCGAATTGAATTCCGAACTGCGGCAGCTTCACCTTTTTCAGGCCTGGTCACCGGCAAGAAAATGCCACCCTGCCCACCGCTGTGGCGTAGCCAGGGGGTAGCACACCAGGCCCGTGCCCCCCCTTTTTTTCCCAAATACTTTTGGCCGCGCCTTTAGTGCCAGCAACCGGCACATTATCTCGGAAAACAAGTTGCCTGCAGTTTTTTCTTATTGACTGCCCATGACCATGTGACTTATCTTCCGGCACATTTCTGGTGAGCCTGTCTTGCCGGCTTGCTGTATTTCTAGCTTTAAGCCATCATTTAGCTATTTTCGCTCTCCGACATTTCGCAACCTGATCACTATTGTCAAGGATAGTCAAGGACTTGAGCATCCCTAACTTAACCTAACATAACGTAGCCTAACCTAACCTAACGTGCCCCACAGGCATTTTCCAGGCAGTATGCGGCTAGCTCGCAGTGCCATTTGTTTCAAGTGGACTTCACGCCGTGGAAAATATCACGCCTACGTCACGCTATTCCTCTAGCCTGGGCAGCCCCTCGCCGTTCGGCAGCACCAGACCAGCCTCGGCACACTCCCCTGAGAACGTCACTTGAAACCCTCTTGTAGGAAAGAACTGCCGGCACCCGCGGTTGGTGATATACTCTACCGGCTACCGGCAACATAGACCCTACCAATATTGTTTTTTGTTATGCACGCTATACATAGAGCAAAATGGCCATTTGCCTTCCTGGTCCCCACTTCAGACTAAAGGGCTGCCCCCCACCCCCCTCCAGAAAAGAAATGTCTGCCTATGGCTCTGCCCACCACGATGCAACGCGGGTTTGCACTTATCCGTCAATGACAAAGCCATGCCTACACCCATGTTCCCAAGCTAGCTCAATCCGAAGGTAGCTATATAGCGAATCTACTCCCTATATACATACATCGGAGGCCGCGATTCGGTAAAGGCGATATGCTAGAGCCCTAAGGGGTCGAATTTCCGGAGTCTTAATTCCATTACAACATCTCTCATAGTCATATCGTGGTTACTAGACGTAAGTCCTCGACGTTTATTACTAAGCTATAGCTGAAATCCGCGTTCACCTGTCGTATAAGGAGTCGCTGCCGATAACGGCGCCAGGACATGGCACGCGCTCGGCGGCCACCACAGCGACGATGATAAAGATAAAACAAAGAGGAATGAATGTTTCCATTTATGTGTCTTAGCTGATATACACGCCACATTATCTGCAGGATTAGATGACGATATTCACTCGACCGATGAATTGCAGAGCGTACATGCCCACGAATTCATTGGTGGGAATTCGTCCGATGGAGATGCTATGGAATTGCTCTTTCGAATATGTAAGTGCTAAATAAACAAGACAAATGTGCATCACCGCTGGAGGAACAGAAAACAAAACTGTTATAACTCAACCGGGAGGCATATTTAATTCTTAATCGCTATATAGTTGGAAGACCACTGAAACTTATCGCCGTGACACTACGCGTCTTTTCCGAGACATTTCTTTTTCTAGACTTCTAAACATCGACTTGATTAGTGCAAGTTGTCCTATTCACGGCTGATTAGTCCAAACTAGATGGATTTACCTTATTGGGTATTGTATCGCTATATACGGCAAAGGCGTCATTTTAGTGCAGTGTTGTTGCTGCGTTTTGTGTGTTACAAGAGGCCGGTGTGTGCGTGTGCATGTGGAGAAGAGGGGGGGGGGGGGGGGGGCATTTTATGCTGCAGCCAAAATCGCCACAGGATTACGCATGCGTACGGCGCTGCGTTTTGTACGCCACAATGTACGCATACCACTGCTTGGAACGCGTGAGCATATACAGTCACCAGCGAAGAATTCACACGTCATTCTTTTTTTGCTTTCTAACTGAGAACGTGCTTTTCAATTAAAACCTTTTTTTTTATTTGTATGCTTTGTCGAGATCTGTCAGGCGTATACGTCGTTTCGCGAGAGCAATGATGCATCACTTTTGTCATGGCATTCAACCTAGCTCTCGTAACGAACACGTGTGCAGTCTGTTCGCTAAGCGGTTTCCTATATCGTTAGGCTGAGTCAAACATACCTCTATATTCTGATCTATCAGTTTAGTATTTATGTTTTGATACTTTGCTGCCCACGGCCGCTGTTGAGTAATATATGTGACTGACAAGCTCTACCATACCCCCCTCTTTTTTTGTTCATATTTTATTTGTCTTTAACGGCATGTTGGCTGTTATTCGAATTCCGCGCAGACGTTATCACACTTACGACATATTGGGAATCGCTAATGTATTATATTAGTATGTATTATATTAGTATTAATGTATTATAAGATAGCTGGGTAAAACGACGTTGAGCTTCACGATGAACTTTAAGGGTTGGTGCTCATGCGCAATTTCATATAAGTGTATGAAGATGACGCAGTCCACAATACTTGAGTGCATATAATGTTACCGATTTTCCTGTAGCAGTAGCATGTGCTACAACACAGTTTGTACTGTACGTTTTCTAATACGCGCAGTCGCGAGCCGTTCTTTTAGTTGTGCAATTTCAATGACGTCCTTTCGGTGTATCGCAGTGATTGATGACAAGTGAACAATGTCAGAATTCCATAAACAAACCTTTAAAAAAACACATTAGTTCTTTCATTCAGGGACCTAAGCCATGCAGGTTCAGTATACATTCAGGGCTTCCTCAGTGGAAATTCTTGACAGCCAACTCCGCACTGAATCGTTGTGGTGGTTGCCTGCTTACGCTGCGAAGCAGGACAGCGTATTACTTGTAATGTCGTATCGTGATCACCCATAGCTAATATTTCGCTACGCGGTGTCCAAAGCCATGAGTTTTCGCGACAGTTTGCCACTCGGCCTTGCAAAAGAACACGTGCTAAGAGATATGGTTCAGCGAAAACTGAGGAGCGAGGTAGCAAGAAGGAAAGTAAAATTCTCATATTGGTACTCCAGATTGCATGCCTCTAGTGGCGTGCGTATTGGCCGTCAGAAACTAGGTGCTTAGTTTTTCTTCAGTGCAACGTCGCACACAAAGCCTTGAACCTTTCACTGCGAGCTGAAGCAGAAAAGATAAAGAACAAATAAGTTAGGAACCTTATCAGCGTGCTAGTAGGTGTGCCCTGTAATATTCAAAACAAAGTGATAAGCGCTTCGGATTCTTCGCTAACAAAATTGACGAACTATTGTCCAATTTTCAAGCGATGCACCAAAGGAGGTTTACGGTCGCTCAGTTGTCTTTAATATTTAAAATATTGAGTGCCTCTCTCGGATTCCGCGCGTTTTCGAGGCTTTCGGCAGGTGACGCTCTCGTCGCTAGCGCTGCTTCCCGTTTCGCGCCCGGCGGGCGAGAGTACTTGAACGAGCACCTTTGGCAAGTACTCTCATCGGGTTTCCGCAGAGGTTTTTCGACTTTTTGTCTTCATTTACTCCTTCCTTCTCCGCCTTTTTAGCCCCGATTATCGGATCCCAGAGAAACCTGTGCGCGCGTGTGTGTTCGTGCGGTTCGCTGGCCGCCCGTCCCGCCGCCGTCCGTGGTTTTCTACCTGTTTCTTTTTCTGCTGTTGCTGCGGCTGCCTATTCTCGAACCGGGCAAATGACGTTTTACGCTGGGCGCTACCGTCCGATTCTCCCATATGACTGCTTTTTATAGAAAGTGCTGGGCCCTACACGAACGAGGTAGGCCTGCCTCGCCGACTCTCATGTGCTGACTGTGTGTGAAACGTTACGCACCCGGCCTTGTCCACTACGAGACCGTCGTGAGCGGCCGACCCCGACGTTTGCCCTCCGAAACAATCGTCCAGCTAGCGAAAGGAGAGCACCTCTCGCATCAGCAGCCAGCGCTCCGAAGAAAATTCTGCTAGCTCGTCGCAATGGAAACGAGCCGGACGGCGCTGTTTGTGTGCCTCGCTTGAAACTACAGCACAACTACACCTTCGCTGTGGCTGCAGCTTTGGCGGCTTGCGAGATGTCTTTCGTTCGTGCCGTGACCATGGCTTTGCCGTGTGTTTGCCCGTTTGCTCGCTGTTGTGCGGTCTCCAAATGACTTTGCGTGTGTCGCAGTGTTAATGGTTGTCTACCGAAAGGATTCCGCCAAGGTAAGCAAATTAAATGGCATCTCGAGTGCAGCGACCGAGCGCGGTTTGGGAGAACTTGTAGAGATCTCGCTTCGAGATAGGCCCGTCTTGAGCGTCGGCCACACGAATTCGTTTCGATAGATAGCCCAATCGTGTGAAACTTTTCTCTATTTTTCAACCTCGAAGTTTCTGTCGTTGTTTATACCGGTGCAGAGCCGATTCTGTTTGCTTGGGTGGAGCGCTGTCGAGCGTCGATGTGCAAATAGAGCCGAACCGGGCAATGAACCGTGGCTTGCGGAAGGCTTGGCACTCCCTGCGGCCATCGAGTGCGTAGCTCGGCGCGGTTTCGTAAACTTTTCTTCCATCTCGGCAGGCGATGCGTTTTAGCGGACTCGATGAGCTTGCATAATTGCGAACTGGGACCGATGCCTGGTGCTGTGCGGTCGCGAAGCGTCATTTACTTCAAGGGCGTGTGGTATGTGCATGCAGCCTTGACGTGCGTTTGACTCCGTTCGGCTCGCTACTTGTGTTGGGACTAGCTGTGACGCGCGTATCCGCCCAACCACAAAATGTTTTTGCTTGGAGACCATAATACGGATGCGGCATTCTTGACAGCCGGCTCCGCACCAGTTGCCCGGCTACGCTGCTTGCTTTATATGTAGTGCCGCTGACATGTAGCCTTTCCGGAGTCGGTGTGTACTTGAAACACCGTCATTATTGAATGCTTCGACGCAGGGCGTATCACGCGCAACGAGGTGATACTGGAGTGCGTGCACATTGGTGTTTTTCCGGCCCGTATCTCGCTAGCTTTATATCTTAGCCTGAACCATTGGCCCGAGTGATTCAACTTCACCGCGTGGTGACTTGAGTTGCCGACACGTTGTCGAAACTTGTGCACATTTTGTTTCGGGCCTTTGCACCAACTTCACCGTAAGCAGTATGACATCACGCACACTACCATTTGCATGTTTTATCATTAGTCCCTGTGTATTCCTGAGGCCCTGCCTTAATTTGTGACGGACAACATGGGGCATTATGGTAGAATCGTTGCGACTTTCTGAAAGCCACAACGATATGAAGGAAGTGGGAAGGTGGATTCTTTTTCCCGGTCTCAATCCTAAGGGGCACCATTATATACACATCGGCTGCATTAGTTACCTGTACTTGGGATGTTCTCTTCTAATGACTTGTGAAAGCAGGTCATAGGAGAAAGTGAGGTGCAACTTGTGGTGGCTTGATTTTCCTGAAAGCAGCAACTGACAGCAAGATTCCCTTGCTTTGCTTGCTTTCTATCATAATAAGCATTCCTCCTTGTAACCTCATAAACACAAGGCTCCAAGATAAAATAATTGGTTCAGAAAGCTTTCTTTGCATTTTAGTACTCTGAAGAAAAAGGAATATAGAAAAGAATAAACATAAAGCATAATATCTGACACCTATAATAGGCATTTCTATTTTAATTGTGCTAAATAAGTGCAGGCATTGTGCTCACTGCAACAGTATGAGCATGTAGTTATACTACCAATATTGTTGTAGCCCCTGTTTTGATAAGTGAACTTGTCGAAATGTCAATTCCAGCTACAGCATTCTCTGTTCAACAATATCTCATTGCTTCAAGCCTGCCTTTTTCCCTAAACTTTTTTGTCTGTATAGGTATCCTCGATTTGGCTGCACTTTTTGGACGTAGTTCACGAAAGTGCATGCCAGTGCTGCACCAGTTCTTCTAGTGTTGGTGTAGCATGTCACTAGCGGTTTCGGTTCAATGGTCAAATCGAGGGTGAAAGTGCTGTAACACTGATACCTTGCGCTACTTGCGAGAGACTAGAACTCGCAGGGAAGCTAGTGCCGATGAACTCGTGGGCCAGGACGTCGGATTGACTGCAGAAGGGCAAGTGGTGCGAGCTGCGCTCGCAAAATTGAGGACTAAAGTGATGCACTCTTGAACTAGCGCAGAAAGTGCAGCCGAATCAGACCTTATATTAACGTGCACATAGAAGGGCAAGACAAACGCACAAGGTGATCATTTGAAGTCGTGCTCCTATGGCTAATTCCTTTTTGTTTTTTTGTACTAAAATTAAATACTATAGATAATGCTTCACTGCTTCTTTCTCATAAGTAGGTCATGTTTATCCAATCATATTTGGGTAAACAATGCTTTTTCACTGAAACTGAACTGCATGAAATAACTGTAGCATGCATGTGACATGCTCATGGATTGAAAAGAGACACCTTAGTGCTAAGTAATGCACATACTTTTATTTCAGTTTGTCACCATAGTGTTGCAGTTAGGGTGTTCGGCTGCTGACCCGAAGGTCGCAGGTGCGGTTGCAGCCGCAGCGGTCCCATTTCAATTTAGGTGAAATGCTAAAGCCCATGTTTTGTGCAATGGCAGTGCACATTAAAAAACACTAGATGGTCAAAAATTCCCACAGCCCTCCACTACGCTGTGCCTCATTAGCATAGCTCAGATATCAGCATTGCTTTCATTTCAACCATCTTCAGTTTTGTCAACAGGTGCATTGGGGTCAGTACTAATGTTAGTAGCCAGATTCGTAGCTACAGCCTGCTGTGGTTGTCAAGTGGTTATAATGCTCAGCTGCTGGCTCAGTAATGATGGGATCAAATCCTCGCTGTGGTCACCGCATTTCGAAGGAAATGGCATCCTAGAGATAGGTGTACTAAAGAACAGCATGTTAAAGAACCGCAGATGGTATAAGTTTCTGGAGCCTTCCGCTAGACCATTCCTCATAATCATATTGCGATTCAGGAATGTAGAATGCCACAATTTTAAAATTGGATTTGTAGCTGCAGGGTGTGGCTTTTTAGAAAAGTTGTGCATACCTGTTGTCATGTCAACAGTTTTGATGTTGCGTTTCAATCCGCAGGTACTGTACATTCTTTTGATGCATTAAAGAGATTTAAATTGCTCAGGTGTGTAAATGCTCTTCTGTCCAGAGCATTTTCAAAACTCGTTCTGCCGTAAACGCACGGCTTCTTGCTGGAATGTAATTTTCTGTGTGTAGTGTGGGACACTGCTTTATTGTCTCCATTTCACCGCGCCTTTATATTCGATGTCAAGATGCAGTGCAGTGTACAGCGATGAAACTGTGCACATCCGTACTAAAATAAACTCTGTATGCGCAAGTGCGGCTGATGGACGCTTTACACTATCTGAATATTCACGTTTATTTTGCCCATGTAAGTGGAAAGTGCTGCAGTACTGGTTGTCAACTGGGCTTGTTCGCATAATACAAGAAATTGTTGAAACACAAGTCTAGGGTTACAGAACGTTGCTACACATCTACTGTCAACGCAAAAAGTTTACGGACCGCCGCAAGCTAAACTGCCTGTATTCACCACCCATTGATGTGTCATCTACCGTCAAACTTCGCGATAGCCCAGAAACTGGTCTCCGTGATATTCACTAGTATATCGGTTTTCTCATATCGCGCAGAACACTGTTAAGTTTGTTGTTTCCACACAGCGCACTTATCTGTGATATGGGTGTCCCACAACTACTTTGATAGCAGAATCAAAGCTACCATGCTGTGCTTCCAGCGGTGGTCATTACATAGGTATCGCTTTGTGAGAAAGTTTACAACTGACAGCAGTTCTGCATATAGACTACCCTACTGACAGAAACATGGAGCCGCGGCTGCCGAAGAGCTTGTCGTGCCAGAAAGTGATAAACTTAAAAGTATTCGTGCCCAGTAGCAAAATAGGCAGGCCATCAAATGAGGGAGGGATGTGTTCTGGGCATGGGGCTGCTGTCGATTGCCTCTTGTGTAGTGATAATGTTGTAAGGAGGCTCTTGGCGTGTTTGCCTTGTCATTAAACTTTTGTGATTGACTACATTTTCGCTCCAATCCTGTATTGGCACTGGTTGCTGCATTATTCTTGCAGTTGAAGGTTTCTGTCTGTAAGAGGCTGGTGAGGTGGCTTCTGATGATTTGAATGACCCTTCTTAGTGGCATTGTGGTTACGATGCTCGGCTGCTGACCAATTCAACGCGGTTTCAATTTTGGCTGTGGAAGTCTCATTTCGATGGAGTCAAAATGTGACCAGCCCATGTACACTGCTCTTCAGGGCACATTTAAGAACCTCGGGTGGTTAAAATTATCCGAAGCCCTGCACTGGGGTGTTTCTCAGAGCCTGAGTCACTTTGGGACGTTGAACTCCACAAACCAACCAACAAACCACTTCTTATTGAATGCTTGCCTCGAGGAGCAACGAGTAAACTATACCTACATTGCAGGCTTCCGCTTGGCTCCTGTATCAATGCATGGCTTGTAACCTAGCCTTGCAACTGTACTGGATAAGATAACCATAAAAGACTCTCAAGGAAAGAAGTGTAAACTTTCCTTGTTAAATGCAATATTGATGAGAACTAACAGACAATGATGCGAAGGAACCTAGGCATCGATCTACTCCATGGTGTGGCAGGCCATTTCTCCTCATTTGGAAGTTGTTGATGATAAGGAATATTTCAACTCCTTTAACTGTAGCACAGCGTTATTCTGGCAGCATGACTCTACCTTAAAAACAATAAGTGATGGTGAAAGAGAGGCTAACCTGCATATGTAAAAGCTTATGAACATCAGCTTTAGAACTACTAGCTTAGGTTCTGTAGAAAAGGCCAGAAGCCTTTTCCTTCCTTTTCATCATACAGTTTCCCATAAATACACTAGAGGAAACTCTCTGGTGCTAGTGTCTGGGAGAGCTGCAACGCACGACGCTTCAGCCAGCATGGGGTAGTACACAAATTTGTCTAATCTTTGTTCTTTCGGCTTCGTTTGACTTTACGTGGCTTGGAGCCGCTTTATTATGAAATGACAACCAGGAAATGTGCGGCATTTCCACTTCACCACGTTAACATTTTAGGCTCACATATTCAAGTAGGGTCACCGAAGTTCACAATGGTCTGTTCTTTTACATTAAAGAAAACCAAAGCGCTGCAATAAACGAAGCCTCGAGTGCGTTCGAAGCCTGCAAGCATGAAGACTAGGTAACTTTGTGTACTACCCATCATTCCCACAGAGGTTGAATGATTGCAGGGACAGATTCTCTTTTAGCAAAGTTTAGGCAACTAAATGCTTTTAATAGCCTAAAAGGCTTGTGTTAAGAATTTTCTAGCAAAGCTAGGTTTTTGGTGATATCCTTGCTTTTGTTTGTTTCTTTCCTTTTCTTCTTTTTAAATAGATTAATTTATTGAACATTGATTTCCCTATCAATGAACAGATAGTGCGAACATTGGGCATTCGATAGAGGGCATTTGATAGTCTCTGGCACCCCCCCCCCCCCATTCAAAACTTTGGTGTGGTTATATAGCAAATCGGTGCATTTAAGATACTTAGAGATCTGAAGGTTATGCAACTGAGAAGCTAACTTTACATAAATGTTAGAAACACTGTCCTTTGGCTGTAATAAAACATGCATGCACACTTATACAAAATGAAAAGGGCTAGAAAAAGATGAGAGTACTGAGATAGAGAACAATGCAAGTACCAGCGTTTTCTGTTGTATTCTCTTTTTTGTGTGTTTATCTCACTACTTCCAATTTATGTGCACTTTTTGAATTTACGAAACTTGTAGCTAACCTTCTCAACAAACACATATTGTTGATACTGTCAAAAGTTGCTATAATGAGATAAGTAATATGAGTCACTGAATACCCTTGCTTTATTAATTTGTAATGATGATGTTAGTCGTGTGCTGCGAGTGGCAATAGATGTTTAAAATACATGTTTGTTTTATTAAGGATCAACTGTACATGCATCTGGGCATCTGAAATTATGGTATTGTTCATACCATCAGTGGAGTAATGTGCTCACTGACTTGCACAGGTGGATACCCAGATAGCAGCCGCCACGGCTACCCCGGCTGAAAACGGGTCGGCGCCGGATGAGGCCGATACCATGAAGGCTGGTTTCCTGCCCGGGGACGTGACTCCTCCCGCAGCAGTGGGGAACGGGGCACCCCTGCAGCAGGCTCCAGTGTTTTCGCCGGCTGATGTGCCACCACCCAAGCCCGGGGTACCTCGAGCCGTCCTCACTTGCCGGCCCAACTCGCACCCATTTCCCGAACGAGTGCTCGCCCTCGACCAGCCTGCCAAGGTCGGCCGGTCGGTGGCCCGATGCCGACAGGCACCGAACAACGCCATCTTTGACTGCAAGGTTCTCTCGCGAAACCATGCTCTGCTCTGGTATGAAAATGGAAAAGTGAGTGCCAAAGCTTCCCAGCCTTTTACTGCTTTATCAGGCTGTGTATATCCACTTCGGGTGCGAAACACGTTCTGTTTGCAGATGGGTCAAATGCATAACATAATTCTAATCCATTAAATATTATATTTAAAAAATGAAGCAATGTGTTGTTGCAGGAGTTAATTAATTTTGATTGGCATGTAATAGAATATTTAATTCTGCTGCAGTAACTTAATTTTTTACATAAGAATGAAATTGTAGGCATAAAACATGTGTGCAATTAGTCTTTAATTACATTAGTTTTAAGAAACAAATAATGCTTTTGACATTGGTCCGAAAACATGGCACGTTGAACAACCCACCGAGCATGGTAGTGCCTGCGTCAAAGAGATTGGCAAGTCATATGTGGCACATTGAGGTTAGGTCAAGACATGAAGACTACGTGGAAAGTCCAAAAATTGCATTGAGCTGCGTATTGATCTTGCTCTCTTCTGGCCGCTGGTCGACACAACTTGCATAAGTAGTGTACACAAACACAGCCACCGATGCGGAATGGGATGTACCGTATTTACTCGCATAATCCTCGCACCCGCACAATTCTCGCACCCCCCACATCGCCCAACAAAAATACGATTTTTTTTCATCGAGTAATTATCGCACCCCCGAAAACTGCTGCAATAATGTCGTCTGCTCTTTCCGGCCACTTATGATGATAGCGCACGTCATCTGGTGCCATCTCTTAAGCATCAAGCATACCATTGCCAAGCCGAAGTGGCCAGTGCGCGTTACGGCGTGTTTTGTATGTTGCGTCGGTAACCTTCTCAAGTTATGAGGCGATACTGAAGCTGTATGGCTGCTGCTTTCAAGTTGCAAGTGATAGATAATGCACTAAAGAACGGCAACAGGGCCGCCGGTAGGCCCTTCGGAGTCTACGAGTTTTGTGTTCGCTACTGGTGATGGCTGCTGAAAGCCACCAAGACGTGTTAGGCCTGCCGTGTGCCTAAAACTGGGATTGATGGTAAACTTAATTTCTTAAGAAGGAAACTGAGGACAATTCTGTTAAATAGCCATCAGCCCAATACTGACGTCTCGCGCTTACCTTTTGAGAGCTCCTGTTGAGCGACGAACGCTACCGCTACGCCCGCAACGTCCGCAAGCTTTCCGTATGGTATTCTAATTCTCGACTATTTACTTCCACTTTTTGTATCTCAATTAAATCTTGTCTTGTGTTGAACCTCTGCTTTTATTGTTGAGGTAAGTTTTAATTAGTATTTCTTAAGCTTGCTGTTAGTTGCTGGTATGAGAATCCCGATTTGTGGCCACTTCGTTTTCTTTTTCGCTCTGTACGTTTTCGTAGAAAGTTTTCTCCGCGTAATTCTCGCACCCCCCAACTTTTCATCGCTTTTCCGGCAAAAAAAGTGCGAGGATTATGCGAGTAAATAAGGTATAGGTGGCCTGCATGGGACTTCACTTGTGCAGTACCCCGCTATACTGGCGGGAATCTGCTGTCTGTATCACTGCTTGCCCGCTTTTTTTAAACTGTAACTCTTAAGATAATTTGAAGCATCATAAAATGCATGCACTGGCCAAGCACAGCAGTGACTTAAAGATGCGTACTTTCTCACGCAACTCTTCTATGCCCGAGTTATCTGCGTAGGAGCTACCGATGCATATTTCTCTGGGTAAGTAAGACAGAAATTCAAAGCAAAAAGCAGCACAACTATATGGCATCTGGTCCTTCTGCATGCTTTTTCGTCTGTCGCTGCGAGTCTTGTTCACATAAAGGAGCATTTACCAATTGGACTGGCAACAAGTTTTAAAATGATGCAGTTTTGTGGCCACCACACTGCTAGTGTTACTGGGTGGCAAACGATAGAGAAACGAAGAGGCATGCCACTGAAGTAAGTTATTGTTGAAAGCAAAGACGTTAGGTTATCCAGCGACAGAGTAAGAGTTCTTGATGGAATTATTGTTAAAAGCAATGATGTTAGGTGATCCAGCGACAGAGTAAGAGTTTTTGATGGAAACCCGTATTTTCGAATTACTGAAAGGGCTTGTACGTCAAGGCCAAATACTAACAAATGAGCCTACTTATATGTATCTATAGAAAAGGAAAATTTGTTGGGCATATTTACGCTTCTCAACTTGTGACCGGTAACACACTACTGTCACCAAATCGGAAAGTGTGCCACCGTCATATTCGATCGACCGTATGTAACATACAGGGCAACAACCTGGCATATCACGAAGAAACTTGAATAGCTAAGCACCACTCGGCTCGCAGTAAAACAGAAAATGATGTAGGTTTAGCTATGAGAGGCCGAAAGACAACGGGATAAGTTAGAGGACTTGCTTGATATCCTAGCAGCTGTTGAGAGGAAGAAATGGACCTTGGCAGGGGTTATCACGATAAGTGCAGATTACCGATGGTGAGTTAGAATGTATGAGTGGACATGAAAAAATAAGAAGTGTGGCCTACAATGGCAAAATGTCGAGTTGAGCGACAAAATAAAAAAATTCTAGGCATAAGGTTGAATCTGCTCAAGCACAATAGGGTGGGTTAGAGATAATTGGTAGATGCCTTCATCGTGCTGTGGACTACCCGATGATGAAAAGCCATTGTTGCAGTTGCCGATCTTTGTCTCACCAGATTAAAGCACTGCATTTTTCTTTTTGGTGATTTCAGTTTTATCTGCAAGACACCAAGAGTAGCAATGGCACGTTTGTCAACAACCAGCGTCTAAGCAAAGGCTCTGAGGAGTCGCCAGCCCAGGAAGTTTGCTCTGGTGACATTGTACAGTTCGGTGTAGATGTGGTGGAGAACTCCCGGAAAGGTGAATTTTCTTTTTTGAAATGAGTTCCTCAAAAAGAAAAGTTTTCAATATTTTAATACTGGCCTCACCATGGTAGTCTGGTGGCTAAGGTACTCTGCTGCATTTTCGATGGAGGAGGAAGTGTCCGTGTTCTCATATTTGGGTGCACGTTGAAGAACCCCAGGGGGTTGAAATTTCCGGAGCCCTCCTCTACAGCGTCTCTCATTATCACATGGTGGTTTTGGGGCCTTAAACCGCACATATCAATCAATATTTTAATACTTGAAACGAGACCTTGCACATATTAATGATAGTAGGATTGCACATAGTGTGAGATTACCAACTGCAATTGTGTTGTGGTTGTGGGGCTCGAGGGCTGACCCAAAAGTTGCAGGATCGAATGCCAGAGGCAGTGGCCACATTTAGATGGTGAGATTGATGTAAAGCGTCAATCTAACCATTGGTGTAAGAGATTGGTGTGAAAAAAGACCAGGTGGCTGAAATTTCCGGAGCCCTCCACTAAGCATCTCTCATTATGACATCAAGGTTTCGGGACATGAAACACCAACAATTACGATGTTGTGTTAAATTTGTAGGGCCTATCAAGTTTGTTTTTGTGATTCAGGAATATTTTCATGCATGGCATAAGACTTTCCGTCAGTCCCACTTACGTTGGCAACAGACGTTACATTGTGATCCATGCCTTTTGCACAGACAGTCTCAAGCATCTTATGTGTGTGTCCATTGAAGAGAATCGGCGAAACTGCATTTAGGTTGATGTTGTGACACTCATTCTAATGAGCATATTTAGCATTCTATATGTATCCTTTTTCCTATCTGGCATCTGTTGATGAAAATCTGCATAAGGCGGTGAGCCAAGCTGACACAATGATTGTTAGTGGGCGCCGTTCCGTGGATTTTGTTAGATTTTGACTAAAAGCTTGGTACATTTGTTACATTTGTGAGTAGCCGCCCTTCTAGGTAATATTTGTGCTCAAGGTGGTGAAAAATTGCTTCTGTGTGTACGTATTGATTTGTACTCCCTATACCTACGTTTGGTGTGTCCACATTGCTCTCACATGTTTGTGTGGGTTGTTTTGAATAAATATTCTTGTTTTACAGTGACCCATGGGTGCATCGTGGCAACACTGCGGCTCTTCCTGCCCGACGGGAAAGAAGCCAAAGCCAGGTATAGCCACATTGTTTACATGCGCAATATTTTTTTGTACTAGCCCTTTTTTTCTTGGCATACTCAAAGACTTATAACTTGAATTAATTGCCAAAAATAATTTGAAAGATGCATTTTAGAGAGAAACCTTTTCACCTGAATTTCCAAGCGGACTTGACAAGTTATCTTCGTGGGCTGCTCTATTAAAGAGTGAACATCCACGTTATCTGTTCAGGCATCCTTCTTATTCCTTCTTTCTGGTCCGCCTTTGCAGAGTACCTGGCTAACATAATGCAATTAGGGCCAATCAGTTTGTCTTTTTAATAAGGTGTCTCATGAAGATATCTGTCTACTGTAATGTGCAGTGTGTTTGTCGGCATTAGTTTTCACTTCGTGTTGTGCTTGACAGCGATGTTTTGACAGAATATTGCATTTCTACATTCTGCTTTCACAGCCTTTCATATCTCCTTGTTTTAATGTTTGCTCCATCTGTTTGTGTGTTTCAAGCTGCATGTCCGAGGGACTACAATCGTCATATACTCTAAAACTTTTCTTTCATTGCCAGCCCTTCTACAACACTTATTCCTGCTGGAGCGGGTACCTCAATCACAACTCAGGAACTGTATCAACTGTCCCACTGTATTCAGGTAGGTTTGTAAATCAAGAACAACATACTTCTGGGCCATTTGGCCCGCCTCGTGCAATGATAACACGAATGGATACGTACGGTGCATTGGTACTTCCAAGACTTGAATGGTTTCATGACACAAATGGATGTAGTACTGCATCCATTTGTGTCCATTGTTTCCAGTGGCCAACCAAAACACTTACTTCTGATCTCCTAAAAAGTTCTTTTTCGGATCGTGTTAATGTATAATGGCTCCTGTGCAAAATTTTATCTTTTAATTGAATGAAAGTTGTTGTGTCACAAAAAATTGGCAGAAATAGCAGCTTTTGAATCCAGGAATTAAAGAAGTGACGGTATTACCGCTAGCTGGAAATGACCTTGAGCCTAGAACATTCAGAAACCAATTGTTGCACCTGTGCATCACTTCACGAACCAAATGATGCCCACAGCCAGGTGTAAGCTTTCAGCAACAAATACATTTGTCGTAGGTTTCGTTAATTGGGTGCCTTTTTTATCTGTGGGGACTGTTTTTTAAGGTCAAGTAGTTGCACCGAAGATATGTTTAAACTTATCATAGCCTCCACAATCTAAAAGAATGATCATTATACTTTTTATTCTGACACCAGAGCCAGAAATTTCAGCATCTATATTTTTCTTGCTCACTATCATCATCTGGTGCCTGCTTCTGAGACAAAAAACTTCTCTAAGGTAGTGGAGCTCTCGCAAGCACTTTCACTTGCGGCTTTTCTTTTTCTTTTTAACATCAGTTAACTTGATACTAGTACGTGGAAGATGACTTATGACCTTCAATAGTGTAAACCTGGTATTTCGAAGCATAAAAGAATATTGTTCTCGATCAGTTGCCCTTGGTCAGCTGATTATATATCGCAGGATTTAAGCATTAATTTGTCTATAAATGTTAAAATTCATGTTTACAAGCCATTTATGCTGGCAGAAAAAAAAAGTTTTGCATAAGTAGTCGGGCAATAAGCTACAAAGGAACATCCTGTGAACAATGCCTGTCTTTTGCCTGAATCGCATAATGTGCTAACATTTAATAATACACAGAGCAGTCTTTCTAGGAAATGGACTATTATAGTAATAGTTCAGCATGTATCAAGGAGTAAATTTTTATAATGGCATCATAATTTTCTTGTAAGACTTTTGTTCATAATACACAATAGTAAGAAACAGCCATCCTAGAAGCTGTATACCCTAACACCGGCAGCCGGCCAACTCATCTCTGTCAGACTCCATTTCTGCATCGGGCATTTCTTGCTGTAAAGCAAAGCAATAGACAAATGTAGCATAAGTGCTTCCTTCTTTCCTATACTAAATACTAATTCCACTCAAGTGGTATTGGTATTTTGGGGCTGCACTGTCTGATGGCCTGGGCCGCTTTTCATTATTTGCCATAGTCTGTCATTGTCTAGGACTATGTCGTACACTCAAGCCTCGATGTAACGAACCTGCATATAAGAAAACATGGTTATAACGAAGTAGATGAAAAATAGTCGTGCAATTCATATACAGTGGAACTTCAATTACACGTCCCCCAGTTTCGCGACACCCCGCATTTTACGACGAATCGGTTAGTTCCCGGCGAAATCCCCATAGGAATAATGTATTAAAAACCTTGGTTATACGATGCAGTTTTACGCTGACCCCACATCTTGCAACATTCAGATTTTGTCCAAAAGAAAAAAAATGCCTTTACTGAAATCAAGCGTGGACCAAATATTCACTAGTGCTAAATAAAAACTTGCGTTCCCCTATGTTGACGATTAGAAAAGTAGAGATGGAGAGAGATGTCTTCTTAGAATGGAAAATTCATTGTCCCGCAAGTTCGTGTGCTTCTACACACGCCGTAATCGCGTGTGCACGTATCTGGGGTCGTTACCTAGTCAAGCTCTATCCACACGAAAGTAGCTCCAGCCGGCCAAAAAGCTGATATTCTCACGTTTTAGGTCCATGGGAACATTTTCTGGTTGAGATACAGCTGGTCTTCTGCCTTTGTCGCACTCGCAGTCACAGGCTTGCGTACGCATAAGGGTGCGACGCACCTGTTTTCACTGCGAGAGATTACTTTCACTTAACGTCGACGTTCATACTAACAGCGGGAGACATCACTAGTTGCACTTCACAAGGCCACAAATTGCAACGCGCATAGCTGCTCAGTCGCACACGAAGGCATTCTACGCACACTCGTGGTCGGTCGTTATTATGTCATAGCGATGACACTGTGTCTGACTCTTCTGACAGGAGGCCATTGGAAATACTGTTTCAGTTTCATTTTCACGCGCAGGCAATTTTCGGTCTCTATTTATCGGTAGAAAAATGCGCGTAAGATTCGATTCTCTTAAAACTTGAGAATAGAGGTTTGCTCGCACCTCTTTCAACTAAATTACGCTGCCATTAGCTGTCGCTGTCAAGAATTATTTAATCTACTTTTCTAGCAGAGACACAAGGTCGTGCCGTGGGCTTATTCAGGCGGTCTATACCCATTTGTTGGGGCAATGCTGAGTGTCATTGCTATATTCTTAGTTTTTCGGTTATACGGCGCCCGTATTATACGATGGTTTTGCGTGGTCCCCTGAAAGTTGTATAATCGGCGTTCCACTGTTGTGTATGAATATACCTTTATAACGAATTTTCAGTTATAACAAAGTTACTTTCATGTAAGATGCAGCTTTGTGATAATGTTTGAGTGTACCATCTTTACTACTGTTATCAGCCTCTCAATATGGCAAGCAGGAAACAAATAAGGAAAAATGGAACATATTGGTTTGGGATGCAAACTGTGGGGACTGTATTTTGTGTAGGTCCCGGTGTCAATGCATTTTTTTTCCTTGTTAGGAGGCACTTCACAGGGAGCAGATTATTCAGAACAAGATAGCCACACTTCAGCGAGTCGTCACGAGCACACAAGAAGCCAGCGAGAACAATTGGAAGGTGCGGAGTTGTTTTTCTTTGTTTTGGGGGGCACATATATTATTTCTGGGCGACGTTTTTAGTCCCTGAATTACTCTTCAAGTCGTTTCTTTTTTTTAAATATTCAAATTTAATTGAATAAATGCCTAACTAATTGATGTAGTCTGATGCTAAAATTATTATACACATTAATTTTGAAACTGGTCAGCAGGAGTATTGATTCAGTTGCCTGAAACAACAGTGCTAAAGTTCCCACAGTTGTCACTTAGCGGCTCGGGTGCTGCATTGCTAAGTTCAAGGGCGTGGCCATGGCAGCCATGTTTTAATAGGCACAGAATGCAAGAACACCCATGTATATTCAGATCTAGTTGTACAATCTAGAACAGAGGTGCGATAAATTGATCCAAAGTTCACCAGTACAGCATGCCTCATAATCTCACCATAGTTTTGGTTTGTGAAACCCCAGAATTTCATTAATTTGTCATGGCACAATGAACTGTACTGTTAAAGTGCAGGTTTTAGTGTAGTGACAAACTAAATTAATGAATGTGAAATCCTTTGTGTCACTCCCAAAGTGTTTGCAACAATGCGAATTCCCTGAACATTTTTCTGCGAATGCATACTCTATTCTTGTCATGTTTTTAATATTTCTGCATGTGACATGATTCAGACATGATATGCTTTTGAAAATATCTTGGAGCTGGACGTAAAAAGTTTTTATCTAGAGCTGTGTGAAAAGTGAAATTCTGGCTGCTAAAGGAATTTGAAAATTGAAGTGCAAGTGCGAATTGATTACTTTTCGTATGTCTCTTAAACAATGCTAAAATATTTTTCAAGCGCTTCGAAGCAAAACTGCAGAAAAAAAAGTTTGAGAGGATTCCTATGCATACTTTGTTTAATAGCTGTCTTATCAAACGAGACAATGCAGAAGCCAAATGTTATTTATGTACATGATTTCGGGCAACCGAAGTTTTGCTGACAACACTTTACTAGGCTTGCGCGAATAGTGAATTTAAGGTCTGAAGCGAATTTTGAAGTGAATAGTGATTTTCGTTGAATAATTTTGAATCGAATTCCAATAGGAGATATGGCATATTTTTATAAAGAAAAACGGGCATATTTGTGAATACCTCACTAACCTGCACAATATACATGTATTTTTTAGATTGAAACAAGGCCTGTGCAAATGCCTTTTTGTTTGGAGGGGGGGGGGGGGTTAAAAGAATGTGGAAACAACTTTGAATTGTAGCAGGATTGACTTTCAGAAGAATGCAATCAATAACCTGTAAAATATGTAACATTTAAATTTACTCTACTTATAGCATAACAGCCGGTATAACGAGCTTTTAAACTTTAAAAAGTCGTGAATCGATTTCAGATTAATGTGTTCATTTAACCTTCAAGGGGGGCTTCGCGGCAGTGCAAATTTATCTTAATGTTTCCACGGTTTAGCACATTTGTATTGCAGTGAAACCACCTTTACAGGGTGTTATGCGCAGATTTGTATACATTTATTTGTTAAAAAAAACTTTGTGCAGTAAAGTTGTGCTTGGTTCATTTTTCTAATTAGTACTGCTTCATTGGAGCTAATACCTTGATGAGTAGCTGTGAAAGTCTTTTTACTAGCTCGGTGTGGTCCAGAAGTTCTTTTTTTGGTGTTGCAGGCCATGATTGAAGAAGACCGGCTGCTGAACAGGATTGAAACGCTTGAAGCGCAGTTACAAGCATGTGCTAAGGTGAGAATGCAGTTTTATTGTATATATATTAAGCACAGCTACACTGTTGCAACAGAGTTGTGCATGAAATGGAGGCGGAAATGTTGTAGGCCCGTGTGCTCAGATTTGGGTGCACGTTATAGAACTCCAGGTGGTCGAAATTTCCGGAGCCCTCCACTACGGCGTCTCTCATAATCATACGGTGGTTTTGAGACGTTAAACCCCACAAATCAATCGAGAGTTGTGCATGAAGATGATACGAAGTTTTCATTGCGTTTGAACATTCATCTACGGCTTTCACAGCTTTAAGCGTAGCCTAAATCATCATAACATTAGTTGCGGTATATTGGTAAGCAGGTA
Organism: Rhipicephalus microplus; assembly: GCF_043290135.1. Taxonomy (NCBI): domain Eukaryota; kingdom Metazoa; phylum Arthropoda; class Arachnida; order Ixodida; family Ixodidae; genus Rhipicephalus; species Rhipicephalus microplus. Next base: position 30,187,163 of record NC_134704.1, on the reverse strand, counting down.
CTGTAGTGCATCTCTAACCAGTACTGGGTTACGTTGTGTTTGTGTTTGTATTTCATTATATTTATGGCAACCTTGCACAGGGGTTGCTAAAAAATACCGCACGGCATTTGACCACGCTTACGATCCTTGCTTTTTCAGTCAGCTACAGATGACAAGTTAAGAGAAGAGATTGCTCGGCTACAGAAGGAGCGAGAGAGGTATGAAGACACCGCAAAGGTAAGCTTTCCTTTTATTCACTTAACTCAATTTGCACAGACACTGCAGCGAGAAAAAGATCAATCCTTACGGAAATGCTTTCTTGCAGGAGTCGTTGAAGAAAGCGTTACAGGAAAAACTCGAAGCCCTTCGACGTGTACAGGAGCTAGAGGTATGCCACTGTACTATGAGAGCCAAGCTGCCTTCTTGGCATGTGCAGCACTGACTGGCCTCTGTCCCAAAATGGAGTCCACTGTATCTCATGCATAGGAATAGTTCCTTTTTCATTCCTTCTGACTGAGTGTACGAAAAATATGTTTGCATTGTTTTTGCAGTATACTGCTTCCAATAGCGAGGACGAATGCTCGCGACTGCGAGAAGTCTACGAAGCAGCTCAGAAAGAGATTATTGCCCTGGCGACCCGCACTGATAAGCATCAAAAGGAAATAGCACAGCTGCAGACCCAGCTCAAGGTTGGTGAACTTGAGGTCTCATGGTCTGGTTTTGTTAACACTCACTGAAATGCAAGGAAAGTGTGCAGTGGGCAATTTTCGTTTGCTCTTGACAAAGTGTTGGGAGCTGTGGTGTTATTACTACAGCCGTCTAGTTCCGTCATCCTCGGCAGATTAATTCGATTGCCATAGTTGTCCGAATTAGTTTGTCTTGTAGGTATAAATTTGACTATCTAAACAAGTAGTATGTTTCTTGTGACATGGCCCTGGCATGTTCTTGGTGTAAGAACTTGTAAAACCTGTTGGTGGTTGCGTTATGAATTTGTTAGCTTGTGTTATATTTTTATTTATTACGTGAGACCCAAACCGTTGAGGGGCGATTGTGCTGGGTGGTGGGGTACAATTAGCATGACACTCATGATGATGTCTGAACTACACTGCCAATGCGTTGCAATTAATATAAAACACAATCTTAAAGATATGTACTAGCAAGACATTTAAGGGTTGAAGATGATGCTATGCTTATTTTACAGTGTTTGGTTTTCTGCTTTCTACATTCCTTTACTTGGTTCAGTGTAGTTTTTTGTCCTTTGATCTTCAAATACTGGTATTATACGTACAAAAATCATTTATATGCTTATGCAGGAAGCTGAGGAGTTAAATCAGGCCATGACTGAAGAGAAAACTTCTCTGGAGAATCATATCCAGGCACTTCAGAAAGCTGAACTGGTGCTTTCAGCAAAAGTAAGTTTCACATTGCATAGTCTTGCTTTAAACACCGAAGAAAATATGTGCACTAAATCTATGAGCACTGATTCAACTACCATATGACCCGCCACCATAGTGGCTATGGTGCTCGAGTCCAGACTCGCAGGTTGCAGGATCGTATTCCGGCCGCTGTGGCCACATATTCGATGGCGACGAAATTGCTTGAAGCCCGTGTACTTTCATTTGCCTGCAATATTAAGAACCCTAGGTGGTCAAAATTTGCGGACACCTTGACTATGGTGTCTCTCGTAATACTCTGCCCTCATTATAACATAGTTGCATCTGGCATAAGCTGCGGGCGGCACTGGCTCCAAAGTTTCGTCATTCTCGCTATCCGATTCCTCCAAATCGCTCTCGTCACGTACTCCATTCACAATGCGCCAATCTGTGCACGGTTCTACAGTGTAGGCATTATCGGCCGTAATTAAACCATCGCAACAGATGTCCCACCCACTCTCCCTGGTCGGAGTCGACGACGCGCTGCTACAAATCGCCACCGCAATGGTCCTGTTCGGAAGCTTCAGGCTCGGCATCGGGCCCGACGTCAACGAAGTCGGCCTCGCGAAAACAGTTTCGCGCACATGTAGTCGTCACCGCAGCCCACGAAATATTCACCATCTCGACAGCTGAATACCGGGACGTCCAAAGAGGCAAATTGGCTGCCAGGCGGTCAATAGCTATGAGCAAGCACTCCGCAACGCGGCACCTAACGCGCGGGTTACTTTCAAGCCAAGTGGTCACACTTTCAATGTTTTGTTGAGCGGCACGAAAAAGCGTGCTAGTGCTCCTGTCAGCCATCATGACCTCACACGCACACCAAGAGCGAGCAAGACGCGCACATGCGACACACATGCCAGAACGCGTGGAACAGCTCTGGGCCTGTTTCCAGCCAGAAAATGAAACTAATTCGAACCAGTGTGGCAGGCGTTGTGGAGTGGTAGAGACAGGCGAAGGGGTTGTGATCAAGAGAGGGGAGGATGCGGCAGGAGGGCGACCTTGAAAACCAAAACACACGGGAAGGAGGCAGGTTGGGTGGCTTGCTTGAAAGGTCCGCGAAACTCGCACGTAGAAAAACTTGGAAAGAAAGTGCACGACCGTCTAAATCGTTACACGTGGTGGTGTTCGAAGAATCGGCGGCCGTGGTCAGAAAAGCGTGTTGCTCCGTCAGCGGGTTTGCATGGCCTCACAAACTTATTGATATTTCATGATTCGTTCCACGCAAATTAACTGCAGCAACATCACAAACGCAATGCAGTGCCCATTGCAAAAGGCGGCAGGAAAGCAAACGAGGCTTATCCTTGCCACGGGCGAAAGTACAATACAAAGGGTGTCACGAGCACGTCTCCGTGGGCAATCGGTGTTCACGGTGACACGCCACAGAAGGAATTGGGCCCTCGCAACTATGCTGCACACTCTCACGATCAGTGACCACAGGGCCCGATCAGTCGCATTGGCTCCGAGAGGCACTGCTTGGCGTAGTAAGACCACGCAAGAACACACCGCACCGCTCTTCAACCTCGCCTGTGAGAGGGCTCAACGTCACTCCCGTTCTTCCAATACAGACAGCACGCAGAAGGGGAGAGTCGTGTTAGGGCGTGAGAATGGCAGAAATAGGCGAAAAGCCCGCGTAATGGCAATGGGCTAAAGCCTCAATTCCCACAAATAGAAAAATAAAGTTTGTAGTGGCCGTCTATTTCATGTTTAGTGTAATTTATGCACTAATCCCCACAAGATGCAGAATATTTTGAATTAGTAGTTTTTGTTGACTTAGTTGCCTTAGATTCTGAAGTGTAATTGTACCTTTCTTGCTGTTTGGGGTGTGTGGTAATTATGTATAGTACTGTAATTACTCGAATGTAACGCGCACTTTCTTTCCAGTTAAGCGAGGTCATAAATCGCATGCGCGTTAGAATCGAGTACGAAAAAAAAAATGAATACGGTCATTCTATTGCCATCAGCATTTTAAAAATGGCCGCCCCCTACGCGCGTCGTCATGACGCGTCGGCCATTTCTGCCATTGTGTTTCCCGTGTGCGTCACGTGTGCTGAGGAGTTCGTCATCTTGTAGTGCATCCACGGCATGGAAGGGCCGACTCCAAAGACTCGACGAGTGTACCACGATGCCGCTTTTAAAAGAAAAGTGATCGCGTGTGCAGAAACGGACGGAAATCGGGCCGCATCGCGGTCGTTCTTAGTTCCCGAAACGTGCTTGTGGAACTGGCGGAAACAAAAGCAGAAATTGTCGACATCAAAGCTTCACGTAAAGGCTTCAGTGGACCACAGCAGGGTCGGAATCCGCAAATTGAAGAGGTGCTCGCCGAGTATGTGCTTGAGCAGCGAGCGGCACAGTGGCCCATGATGGCACAACTGCTCTAAGTGTGGGGAATGCAGTTAGCCCCTGAAAAAGGGCTAACGCGGAGCCAGTTCAAAGCTAGCAGGTGCTGGCAGGCTAACTTTATGAAGAGGAAAGGCTTTTCCGTCTGAATGTGAACGGGCATATGCCAAAAGTTGCCGGAGGAGTACGAAGAAAAGCTTCACAGTTCTCAGAGGTTTGTCCTAAACTTGCGGCACAACAACGGCTACCTGCTTGGGCAAATCGGAAATGCTGATCAGACGCCTCTTCGACATGCCTGGCACCACAACCGTCGAGAAGAAGGGGGAGAAGCAAGTTCGCGTGCTGACATGGGGCCGCGAAAAAACTAGAGTGACGGCAGTGCTCTGTTGCACGTCAGATGGGCACAAGCTTCCTCCGTACCTGATATTTAAATGGAAGACGCTCCCGAAAGGAGTCGTTTTCCCTAGTGGTGTGATCGTGCGGGCCAACGAGAAAGGTTGGATGACGACGAACCTGGCCGCCGATTGGTAAGCGGCCCGGCGCCGATTTGGGCCTGCGAGTGATGCTCGTGCTCGACGCGTTCAGGTGCCATCTCGACCAACGGATCAAAGGCAAGCTCGCTGCGTGCAATACGCACCTTGTAGTCTTACCTGGCGGCATGGCGTCACAACTTCAACCGCTAGATGTCTGCCTAAACAAGCCGGTGAAGGACAAGATTCGGGCGCTTTACACCGACTGGCTGATCAATGGCCGACATGATTTCATGCCAGGCAACAGGATGAAGCGCGCCTCTCTGCAAGACTTCGTTGGGTGGGTGAAGGACGCGTGGTGTGCAATACCATCAGCCATGGTCATCAAGGCATTCAAGAAATGTGGCATCTCCAATGCCATGGACGGTACCGAGGATGAGATGCTTTGGGCCGCTGACAGCAATAAGGAGTTGTCCAACAGCGACGAGGACTGACCTATTACGCGACTCGTAACGCCGCCGTAGTGATCACAGTTTTAGCTGCAGGGCCGGCTGTTTGACTTTGTGTTTTATATTTCGAAACTTCAGCGCATCAAAACCCAAATACTTGTTCTCAGTGTGCGAAGGTTGACTCCTACGGACTTTTTTTTTCTCTTCCGTTGCAGAAAATGGGTGCATGTTACAATCGATGTCTTAATTTCTTTTTTTTTTTTTTTTCGTCGTAGAAATTGGGTGCCCATCACAATCGAGGGGGTGGTAGAATCGAGTAAATATGGTATTATAGTGTTGTAGTTCATACATCTGGATCTGGGCCTCTCACTTTAGCTATTGTGTAATGTTTAGGCTTGTGCTAATAGTAAATTTTAGGTTCGAGGTGAATTTGTAGTGAACAGTGACAAATCGAATTTGGAATTCGGAGTTCTGTTTTTACAGGTCACATGCCCTGTAATTACAATTCTTTAATTTTAACCTGCTTTATGTTCTTGGTCTGGAATTGCCTTTGTGTATCCTTGTTCGACCACCCCCCTTATGTAGAACCCCGTCAGGGGCCCTTAAGGGAAAATAAATGATGATGATAGTTTATATCATCATCATCATCATCATCATCATCATCAGCCTGACTACGTCCACTGCAGGACAAAGGCCTCTCCCATGTTCCGCCAGTTAACCCGTTCCTGTGCTTGCTGCTGCCAATTTATACCCGCAAACTTCTTAATCTCATCTGCCCACCTAACCTTCTGTCTCCCCCTAACCCGCTTCCCTTCTCTGGGAATCCAGTCAGTTACCCTTAATGACCAGCGGTTATCCTGTCTACGCGCTACATGCCCTGCCCATGTCCATTTCTTCTTCTTGATTTCAGCTATGATATCCTTAACCCCCGTTTGTTCCCTAATCCACTCTGCTCTCTTCTTGTCTCTTAAGGTTACACCGACCATTTTTCTTTCCATTGCTCGTTGCGTCGTCCTCAATTTAAGCTGAACCCTCTTTGTAAGTCTCCAGGTTTCTGCTCCGTAGCTAAGTACCGGCAAGATACAGCTGTTATATACCTTCCTCTTGAGGGATAGTGGCAATATACCTGTCATAATTTGAGAGTGCTTCCCGAATGTGCTCCACCCCATTCTTATTCTTCTAGTTACTTCAATCTCGTGGTTCGGTTCTGCGGTTATTACCTGCCCTAAGTAGACATAGTCTTTTACAACTTCAAGTGCACTATTACTTATCTCGAAGCGCTGCTCCTTGCCGAGGTTGTTGTACATTACTTTCGTTTTCTGCAGATTAATTTTAAGACCCACCTTTCTGCTCTCCTTGTCTAACTCCGTAATCATGAGTTGCAATTCGTCCCCCGAGTTACTCAGCAATGCAATGTCATCGGCGAAGCGCAGGTTACTAAGGTATTCTCCATTGACTCTTATCCCTAACTGTTCCCATTCTAGGCTTCTGAAAACCTCCTGTAAGCACGCGGTAAATAGCATTGGGGAAATTGTGTCCCCCTGCCTTACACCCTTCTTGATTGGTATTCTGTTGCTTTCTTTATGAAGCACTATGGTAGCAGTTGATCCCCGGTAGATTTCTTCCAGAATGTTTATATATACTTCATCTACGCCCTGATTCCGCAGTGTTTGCATGACGGCTGATATTTCTACTGAATCAAACGCCTTCTCGTAATCTATGAAGGCTATGTATAGTGGTTGGTTATACTCTGAGCATTTCTCTATTACCTGATTGATAGTATGAATGTGGTCAATTGTTGAGTAGCCTGTTCGAAATCCTGCTTGTTCCTTTGGTTGATTGAATTCTAATGTTTTCTTTACTCTGTTAGCAATTACCTTTGTAAATAGCTTGTATGCTACAGAGAGCAAGCTGATCGGCCTGTAATTCTTCAAGTCCTTGTCATCTCCTTTCTTATGTATTAAGATGATGTTAGCGTTCTTCCAAGTCTCTGGTACTCTTCCCGTCAGGAGACACCACGTAAACAGGGTGGCTAGTTTTTCTAACACAATCTGTCCTCCATCTTTCAGCAGATCTGATGTTACCTGATCCTCCCCAGCAGCTTTGCCCCTTTATATCACATAGTATAAAGAAAAATGGGCATATATGTCATGACCTAACTAACATGCACAATATTTTTTTAAAGTTTGAACAAGGCTTGTGCAAATGCCATTCTTTTAGTTCAAAGGAAGTAGAAACAACTTTGAATAGGTGTAGAATTTGCCATTCGGTAGAGTGCAAGTGATAACCTGTAAAGTATGTTAGGTTTTAAAATTTACTGTATTTAGAGCATATAAGCAGGTATAACAAGGTTTTAAACTTAAAAAAAAAAGAAATGAATTGATGTAAGGGTCAGTTAAGTGCCAACCACTGGCAGGCATATGCACGCGCCTACGCGCCAAAAGCGTCTAGTCGCGCCTGTGAAGGAAAAGGGCGCGCAACCATTGGCACGCGTTGACGCCCACGCGTCCAAGGCCGATGCACAATGTTCCTTGACCTTTTGGCTTAAAACTGTCCAAGTTCAGCACAGAACGGCACATTCCTAACTGGAGCGGATTTATATGTTTTAGAGAATATGAGAACACGTTGAAAAATTGATAGTGCTTCACCCACCACAGTTTAGTGTATTTTAGAAGTAATTGACACAGTTTAGTCTATTTTAGAAGTAATTGACATTCCAGTGCCCAAAGTAACTATAGTAGTATTCACCAGGAATCAATATCGGTGCGCGTGTCGCTCCCGCGAATGAACAATCGCGTCTAGCATACTGTACGTCTATAATAGGCGTGTGCAGAGTTCTCCTTAAGGAGGAGGGGGGGGAAAGTTTGTCGCAGTGCCCCCCCTCCATGTAGGGGCTGACTTAGTGCCCCCTCACTATTATGTTAATATATGGAGTTGACATTGAGCTCCCCCCCCCCTCCTCTCTTTAGAGAATGAGGCGGCGGCTGCCCTCCTGATCAGGTTTAGAAACCACCGGGTTTTCTATACCTGCACTACAAAATTTATTAACAATATCTTGAATATGCTGATACCTTCAGTATATTTACACATATTTTATAGCACTGAACTTAATAATCTTGCCTGAAACTTCATGATCTGACAGATTTAAGTCAGTCATAAGACTACAATTGAGGCCAGAGTAGCAGGCTTTCGGCTGATGTGTGTGCGTTTGAAATATCCTCTAATGCAACAAAGCACACCTGTTTCTTATTGATACAACAGATATTGGTCATAAGATAGGAACCAAATACTGTGTAGAATGCTTTCGGGCATTTTCCATAGTCGAAATGTGCTCTAATGCAACTAACTGAGCCTGACACTTCATGATGTGACAGATATCGGTCATAATATTAGAACTGAAACCTTAATGCAAGACTTCTGGACGTTGTCTTTAGTCAAAGTATTCTCTAAAACGACAGACGACACCCAACTGTTCATGAAGTCTCAGATATCGGTCATAATATTGGAACTGAACCCTGTATGGAAGACTTCTGGGCGTTGTCTTCAGTCAAAGTAATCTCTAAAACGACAGACACCCAACTGTTCATGAAGTCACAGATACCGGTCATAATATTAGAATTGATACCTTAATGCAAGATTTCTGGACATTGTCTTTAGTCAAAGTATTCTCTAAAACGACAAACGACACACAACTGTTTATGAAGTCACAGATAACGGTCATAATATTGGAAGTGAACCCTGTATGGAAAACTTCTAGACGTTGTCTATAGTTAAAGTATTCTCTAAAACGACAAATGACACCCAACTGTTCATGAAGTCACAGATATCGGTCATAATATTGGAACTGAACCCTGAATAGAAGGCTTTTGAACGTTGTCTGGAGCCGAAATGTTCTCCAATGCAACTACCCACACCCTACTCTTCATGATGCGATGGATTTAGGTCATGAGGCGGTAATTGTGCCCTGTGCGGAGGGCTTTTGAATGATAAGCGTATTGAAAATATCCTCTAATGCAAGAAACCGCATCTGGCTCTTAATGATACAACAGATACTGGTCATAAGAATGGAACCAAGCACTACGTAGAATGCCTCTGGGCATTTTTTATTGTCAAAATATGCTCTAATGCAACTAACCGTACTTGAAACTTTCATGATAAGACAGATATTGGTCATAGGACTGCAACTGAACCCTGTATGGAAAACTTCTGGACGTTGCCTGTAGTATTTTCTAAAACGACAAACCGTGCCTAACTCTTCATGAAGTCCCAGATATCGGTCATAATACTGGAACTAAACCCTTCATGGATGGCAGCCAAAATGTTCTCCAATGCAATAAAACACACCCGACACATCATGATGCAACAGATATTAGTGATCAGATTGGAACCCAGCACAGCGTGGAACACTTTCGGGTGGTATATTTATTTATTTTCAAATACGGCAGCCCTATGTGAGGCTACTGCAAAAGTGGCGTACATATACACAAAATGAAAGGATTTAAACAGTAATATCACAATAAGTGTGCCAAGGTAAACAAATATCATAACCCTTGAGTGCACCCCGGTAAGAAATCGGAGAAGTAGAACATTATTATAATACAAGTGCCCCCAAAAAGTCAGACACACTGGTATTAGGAATCAAACCAAGTAGATCAATCCAGTGTTTGATAACTTTATTTGAACGTGTTAGAGAGCACTACAAATGACTTCAAAGCTGGATGGTGGATGGTGAGCTGGTGGCAAAAATATCAAGCCCGGCTTGATCCCTCGCGCCTCCTCGCGTATGCCCCTCCGACGCCGAGAGACGCATTTGACGCTTTTGACGCGTAGACGCGAGCATACGCGTGCCAGTGGTTGGCACTTTAGGCAAGTGCTTTCACGGCTTTGTACCCTTCTACTGCCGTGAAACCACCTTTCGAGAGAGTTACATGCGGTTTTATATTATCTATTTGTTAATTTAAAGTACTTCAAAATTTTCACTTTAAATTCAAATCGAAGAGATTTTGAGTGCATCAGTATTCATTCGAATATTTGCACAAACTTTTTATGTTAGTAGTTGATATACAACTTCTGTATATCACGAAAAACCGTTCCTACATTCTCGTATTTTTTCCAGATCGAGTCTCTTCGAGCTGACAATGATTTCGCGAAGGAACAGTTATCAGCCATGAAAGGTTTGTTCTTATATGATTATTTCACAAGCTTTTCAAATGTGCCTTGTAATGTTAGCTGCATTAAGTCATCTGTTCGAGCAAGGACACTGGATGGGTCCCATAACTGTCACTCTTGCGTGGTTCTGTTAGGCACGCTTCGTTGGAACTAATTGTGCTTTTTCTTTCTCACAGCTCGCTTTGATCAAGTGAAGAAAGCGCAGTACATTGAAGATGGCTTGGAAACACTGAATTCTAAGGAAAACATGCCGAATCATGACGGTGCGTTCCTGAAGATGTTGTGGGGTCCTTGCATACGTTTTTCGTAACCTGCTCGCTCGAGCAAGGGTCATTCTCGCTTACGCTTGAGTTCACAAGTGTCTAGAGTTTTTAGAAAAAAAAGTAATTTGGAATGGGAGATTCCAGGTTGTATTAAAGTAAAGATCTTGAAAGTTGCTTCTTGGAAAACGTCTCATTAGGCTCTGTTTAACATGTCTTTGTAAATCTGTGCATTGTTAATGTATTTTCCGACTTCTTTTCTTTCTTTTTTTTTTTTTTCAGAATCGAAGGATACTGGAGGGGAACTGTTCTTTGAAAAGAGCCTTGCTGATGAAACCATGAAAGGTGATTGCCACATTAGCTTTCGTGCAAAGTGCCTAAGGATATCGCGTAAATAAACTGTTTTCGGTTTTGCTCTGTATATGTAGATTACAGGCTGTCCCAGCGTATATGAATTGATAGCTCACGCTGCTAGGGGTTCGTTACACTTTCATGCAATTGTCATGCTATTTTCAGTGCGTGCTGCGTTCAGCAATAGCTACCCCAATATCGCTCACTTCTTGGCATTGATGATCGAAGCATCATTCGTATTCATTGCTTACACCCTTTGTAACAACTAGTTTCAGGAGCCACGCCACATCCACCAATTGCAGCCCACTTTTGCATCTCGTTTACAACCCACCATGGCGGGCATGGCATTCTTTGGTCACATGCAGCCCTTGCAGCGATAAACATTACACCTAATCATTGTTCGTTAAGCTGGTGCAGATTCTTCCTCTTCTGGAAATGGGCATGACAAGATCATTTGCCTAGTAGGTGATGATTGATAGTGTTCGATTCTTCTGCCAAGCTGATATTTTTGTGATGCCAGCTTTGACTGGGGAACGGATGTGAACAGCATTTACTATTTTACATTTCAGAATCTCCCACACAACCGGAGAAAGAGTCCGAGATGTCTGGAAGCAAAGAGTTGGAAATCAGTTTGAGCTGTAAGCACTGGCATAATTTTGATAAGCTCTTACAGTTAATTTACGTTGATTGAAATTTACATGTTGCACTTTTTTTTTTCAACTTGTTAGCCACTTTAGAGACATCGGTAATTGAAAAAGAAATGACTCAACGTGTGCTGTCAAATGAACTCCAAGGTAAGTTTGAATTCAACACAGATCATCCTCCCCTTTTCTTTTGTGGGTGTGTGTGGATGGGAAGCTGTCATGGGCACAAGGTCTGCAGTCTCAAATCAAACACAAGTAAGCTTGAGCGAATACTTGAACACTTCAAATATTTGGACGAATAGTACAGTGTTAGAGTTCGCTTCGGTTCGAATTTAAGTTATTGAAAATGTCGAAGTATTTGCAATGAACAAATAAACGTATAGAAGTCTGCGTGTAACCTCTTGTAAATGTGATTTTACTGCAATACAGAAGTGCTAAACCGTAAGAACACTTGTTCAGGAGAAATTCACACTGTCGTGAAGCTTCACTTTAAGGTTAAATTAACACATTACCCTCAAATCGATATATCATTTTATCAAGTTTGAAAGCTGGTTACACTGGCTGGTATGCTCAAGTGTAGTAAATTTTAAACATTACATATTTTACAGGTTATCACTTGCATTCTACTGAAAGCAAGATCCTGCTAGAATTCGAAGTTTTTTTTCACTTGCTTTTAACTCCCCTCCAGCCTTGCTTCAACTAAAAAAAAATATTGTGCAGGTTAGTGAGGTCATCACAAATATGCCTAGTTTCCTTTATAAAAATGTGTATGTACTATTCAATTGCGATTCGAAATTATTCGACCGAAATCACTTTTCGCTACGAATTTGCTTTGGACCTGAAATTCACTATTTGCAAAACGTTTAACATAAGAATTAAGTGGATATATCGTACAAAAGATGACTACCTTGCATCACCTAAATTATTACGACTTGGTTGTGCTGAATTTATTAGTTGGAGCGTTAAGTGCATTGGTCGGACTATAGCACTGGTCACCGGGTTTTTATTTCAACGTTTGCAAAAAGTAGATGCACAACTACAATATGACCCTTTTATGGCTTAAGGTCTCGCGCAATGGGTTTGGGGTCTCCGTGGCTGAGTAAGCTTCGCCTCACAGCGGTGCCGTAGCACCACTCCGAAGCCCGTCTGTGCCCATTAGAAGACCAGGGGGGGGGGGGGGGGGGGCACACTGGGCATCGAACCACGTACCTCCCGTAGTGGAAGTTGAAGCACGAAGCTTTTCGTCACCGCTGTAGTATGGCTGCCCCGCCGCAGTGGTCTACTGGCTAAGGTACTCCGCTGCTGACCTGCAGGTCGAGGGATCGAATCCCAGCTGCGGCGGCTGCATTTTTGATGGAGGTGTAAATGCTGTAGGCCTGTGTGTTCAGATTTTGGTGTACATTTAAGAACCCCCGGAGGTCGAAATTTCCAGAGCCGTCCACCACCGCGCCTCTCATAATCATATGATGGCTTTGGGACGTTAACACCGCATATGGACGAATGGAGCACACTGCGAGTCAAATAATAAACTGTTTATTTGGGCGAACCTGTGCCCAGTAAATGGAAAGTTGGATTGCAGTCTTGCACTGATAGCGGCGAACGGAGCGTGTGCCATCAATCAACTGACAAGTGGCGAAGCGTGTCGGCATTTATACTCTTGCCATCGAATATTCTAGCATTATCGCTAGCGGCAACATAGCTTTCAGAATAATCTGTAATGTTCACGAAGTGGTTGTAATCTTAACAAAATGATCTACTACGGCATCGCAGCTTCTCAAACAACTTCGGGGCAGTTTGCGCTGAACGTAGTATAATGAGGCGATTACAAATCTTGAAAGAAACGTGGCAATATCAAAACAACAGTCAATCCTTTTATGGCTTCTGGTGCGAACAAATTGTGGCACCAGTTTCATTTTAGTCTTGTGTTAGAGGGGCAGTCTGCATTGCTTTTCATAATGCTCAAACTTCATTGTAACAAAGTTGTACACTACACGAATGTAAGTTCGTTATATCCAAAAATGTGTTATAAAGGTATATTCCTAACACTGCATTTATTTCAAGACTATTTCTCATTTACTTCGTTATTTTGTATCTTACATGAAAAGCAGTTCATTATAAAAAAATTTGTTACTAAGGTATATCTTAACATTGTGTCTATTGCAAGAGTGTTTTTCATTTACTTGGTTATAACCGATATTTAGTTATATCCGGTTTCATTACATCAAGGTATGAGTGTGTTAATTTACTTACTTGAAGTTATTTGTTATACAGTTAATGTAATAAACACGTGACTTTTTCTCTTTTCAGCTAAGGTCTGTGAACTGGAGGAGCAGTTAGAACAGCTGCAAAGCTTGGAGGACAAAGGAAGGGACGAGAATCATCGTAATGTTGAGGAATTGCAAGCCGAAATTGCTCAACTTAGGGGTGAGTTCTTCGGTGTGTATACCTTTGATAGCATGCACTTCGCACAAATCTTCGCACGATCGATGTTTTGTCCTTGCGATTGTAGTTTCTAGTCATGATTACCTGTACAGTTGCCTTCTTTCGGAAGTATCTAGCGGTGTGAACAGCTGGCATGATTCTTGCTCAATATTTACATTATCACACCTTGGAACTATTGCAAGCTGTTGGTTGTAAGGAGATGTTGGGTATTACGGTATGTTACCACTACTCGTCTTTAACTATTAGTGAAGGATTATGAAACAAAAGCTTTCCAACCTGCAGGTTTCAATGCTAAGGGGAATAAGGGATAGCGTGTTGCACATTGTGCATGGTTGGAAAGTGAGTCAAGAGTAAATGGAGTGAATAAGTGTCACTAGTGGGCAAAGTTTGTTGAGACAGTGCTTCAAACTAAACACTGAATCTCTTAATTAGTCCATTTTGATAAAATGGACAGACATATCACGTTACTGGGTTTTAGTCACTGTTTTGTGCCATCCTTGATATCTGTGTGGTATGATATACTGAAATCTAAAGATGTTTAACATTGTAAAATGCCTCAACTATAACATGGGTGTTGCATTGTTGTACTAGTAGTTGCTGAGATTGTGAAGCATTGTAGTGCTGCAGTTATGGTCATTGCAACCATCTCGTTGCCAAGCTTCGGCTATGACTAATTTTTATTTGACAGTTTGCAGTACATTGATTATGTGCTTGACCTTAGTACCATTACTAAAAAACATAATAGATGGTTTGCCTGAAGGGGTCAGACTGGTAGTAGTGCTCAACAGCACATGCATTATTCTGAAAGTAAGGGAAGCCGTAAGATCACTTTGTACTGAAGCTGAAGGATTTAGACAGTCATAGCACAGACCGCAGTCGTAACGAACAGTCATGCAGTTGTGGCATTCTTTGAAATAGTACTGTCTATTGGTATACTGCACTAAACCCTCAATATGTACATAGTGATTTACACTAAAGTGATTACACTGTAGTGACAGCACATAGTGATCTGTCTGTAGGAGACAGTAGCAAGTTAGTATGTTGCACAAATCACGAGTAGGCATTCAGTCGTAGAGGCACTTCTGTGGCAATAAGCACCTTGCATCCTACCTGCCACGTTTTTGCATGGATATTGCATCGTTTAGTTACCCAACTTTCACCAATTGTTTTTGTAGGTGCCTGACCTGTTCCCTTTTGTGAAGTCTTTGCACGTTTATGTGTGGATTCTAACTCTTGCATGCCACACTTTTCTTGGCTGTTTGGACACACAAGCAGTAATCGAGTCATATCACTGCACCATCTGCTGATGGCTTGTCTGATTATGAGATGGCTGAAGTGTGTGTGTACATTGCTGACACTTCTTAGATACTCTTGCTGAAAACTTGTACAATTTTCTACATCTGTGCATCAATGGCGACAGAGCATTTACAGCTTGTAAGATTTTGGACACATGTCCACGCCCTTCTACACTCTCATTATTTGGTAAGCCATCCGTAGATTACAAAGTTGCTCACTAATTATGATTCCTTAAGACTTCTAACCGATGGCAGTGGAACTGTGATTATGCAACTTGAAATTAAATATGAAAATTTAAATTCTGAAGGCTTTATAGAGTTTTGCTAATGCTAATGAAAGTTTTGCTAATTGACCTCTCGCTAACGTGGAATGCAGAACTTCCATCTACACTTCACTGAGAATTTTTCAAATTTGAAGGTTGTGCAGTGTAGCTGGATAAATTCCATGACAATAAATGTAAATATCCCCAACTCTTTGTAAGCCTTTTACTCTTAGTGGGCATAGGTAGTTGGATGTAGTCCTCTTTATTGCCTGCTAGCACTCACATTTACCTCAAGTCACCAAGGGCATGTGAGAAGTTGGTTGTATGCAGTTGGCTCTGTACAATTTAGACGTCTAGTGCAGCCATTGTATTCAATGATTGCTTAGCCTCCTTTAATGCAAAGATAAACTTAGGCCAGTGTGGTATATTTAGAACATGATCAACAAAATGAAACATGGAAAAATTCACACGCATCATTGCCCAGTAATTGTTGTTTTAGTGTTTTTGCACTATCCTAGACACTTTGATAAATCGCGTGAAACTTGGGGCACCAAAGGAGTGAGGCACGTGTAATCATTGTTCCACTTCAACTGCACTAATCTTAATAATAACTACTAACACTGTAGTTGTAGTTACAGAGACAGTAGTGCTCGAGGGGCAAGGATGAGAGAGACAAAGGCTGTCATTTTTTTTGTCCTCGTTTTCTGAGTGCTATTGTCTCAATATCCTGTTTTAACTAGCCCAACAAATCATACTAACAGTTATGCTTTGTTTGTGTCTGCATAGATAGTGTTTGTCATTCTCTTGTGCCTGTTTAATCCATACCTGTTTGTTTTGTGATATGATGTGACATGACCTAACACCACCTCTGTTGCTGTTGTGGGTGGCGGGCATGCTGCACTGTGTGTTCCGACCTCTTCCTCCCCCTGTAGACACTCGTGAGCTCACAAGCCTCTACGAAAGACAGCAGTCGTGCATGTTGATTCTCATGCAAGGTTAGGCTGATCACTGGTACTGTTTCATGCTTTACTTGGCACTTGACTTGTGGCTTTGGCTTTCTCACTGCAATGTCTTGCTGAAGCGTAGGTGCTTCATTCTCATGTAACTTGACTAAAGCAATATGTGCAGATCACCTTGATGCAGCAGTTGAGAGGGCTGTTTTCCTGCATGCCTGAAGATTTTTCAGGCATGCAAATTGTACCTTTTTTTTTTTTTACCTTGGGCTTGGGCCGTGGGCTAAAAAGGGTGACACATTACACTAAAAACTATTGCATTAGGAATGTATCACACAGCCAGCTACTTAAAAGGGTGGTGTCACCAAATTTTGAGGCTATAAAAAGACATCCTCTGTATATCAATGACACTCTGCACAAAGCGTTGGACAAAGCAAATGTTGAACAAAGCAAATGTTTAGAATATGTTTTCATTCACTTGCGAAGTGTGTCTAAACACACATTTTCGCGATCAAGACCCACCGCTATTGCATTGACACTGTCACTGTGTGGGATGTGTAATGAAAGTTCTAGTGACGTCATACCACATTAGAGTGAAGTGCAATGAGGGATGACCCATACGACCGCTGCATCATAAAAGCCAAGAGAGCTATGGCTGTCGGCTACTAATTCTTTATGAGCTTGTTGCTGAAGTAGTGAAACTTTCTCAGGTTTTCGTAAAGGACTTCAATCGTCATGCAAACAAAAAAAGTTTAGTTCGTTCGCACACATCTTTGCTTTAGCATACTGGATTGTTGTAGCAGTAAACATGAAACCTAATCAATTGGGGCCACCTGGTGATGCTATGATGAGCCATTCAAGCACAGAATTGCTGTTGCAGAAACCTAAGGTATTTTACTTCTCTTCTGGTGTAAACTTTTGGCAGCTGCATAGTTCTGAATGCATAGTCTTTCAAAACATTTCTTTCATGATGGTCACTCAGCAGAAGCAAAAAAAAAGGAAAGCAGCTACCGTATGTACTCGCGTAATGAATGAACTCGCATAATAAATGCACCCCAACTTCAGTTGTCAAAATGCGGATTTTTTTTCCCCCGCATAGTAAATGCCTCTACATTCATCCGCTGCAGTCCCGCTAACCGACACACGGTGCCTCATTGCCCGTTCCTTGTTTATGAATAAAATGTGGTAACTTGCAGTTCACGCCTTGTTCTTCATTATGCTATTATGCTGTGAGCGAATCTCTATGTCAGGGACTTGGAAAATTACAGGCCGATCATATCACTGTCCGTTCTCTACAAACTATTTACAAAAATAATAGCAACCAAGGAAGACCAAGCAGGATTTCGTACCTGCTACTCGACAACAGACCATATTCATACTATCAATCAGGTAATAGAGAAAGCACAGGATACAAAGAACCCCTATACATAGCTTTTATAGATTAAGAGAAAGCATTTAACTTATTCGAGACATCAGCAGTAATGTAGGCACTGCAGAGTCAGGACATCGCGAACCCTACATAAACTTACTAGAGTAGATCTACAGCCACCATATTTCTCCATACAGAAAGCGACAGAATCCCAAATAATAAGGGTGTAAGGCCTGGAGACACGATCTCTCCTATGCTATTCACTGCATGTCCACAGGAGGTTTTCAGGGCCCTAGATTGGGAACAGTTAGGGATAAGAGCTATTGGAGAGTATCTTAGTAACCTGCGATTTGCTGATGACATAGCCTTGATGAGTAACTCAGGGGACGAATTACAGCTCATGATTACTGGACACGGAAAGCAGAAGAGTAGGTCTAAAAATATATGTGCACAAAAATAAAGTAAGGTACAACAGTCTCGGCAGAAAACAGCACTTTGCAATAGGTGGAGACACGCTGGAAGTAGTAAAAGAATGTCTACTTGGGACAGGTAGTAACCTAGAAGCCATACTGCGAGAGTGAAATAACTAAAAGAATAAAGTATGGGGTCGATCACATTCAGTAAGCATTCTAAAATCATGACTGGTAGATTGCCACTATCCCTCAAGTGGAAGGTATAAAACAGCTGCATCTTGCTGGTACTTGCTTATGGAGCAGAAACCTGGAAGCTCACAAAAAGGGTTCAGCTTCAATTGAGGACTACTCAGTGAGCGATAGAAAGGAAAATGATAGGTGTAACCTTAAGAACAAGAAAAGTGGGTCAAAGAATAAGCCGGGGTTAAAGGTATTCTAGCTCACGTCAAGAAGAACAAATGGACAGGGGTCGGGCAAATAGCGCGTAGGCAGGATAATCGCTGGTCATTAAGGATAACTGACTGGATTCTCAGGGAAGGCAAGTGGGTGAGGGGGAGACAGAAAGTAAGGTGGGCCTATGACCTTAAAATATTCGCAGATAAGATACGGTTGATTGGCAGATCATGAGAGAGGCCTTTGCCTTGCAGTGAGCATTGTCAGGCTGTTGATAATGATGATCATGAAATTGGGTTGTGAGAATACATGAATCTTGGAGTGTGTTATGCTTCCTGGAGCAATAAAAATTGTGTGCAACAAAAACATACTAGCCACATATTTGGTGACACCAACTCTTCAGGAATGTTTTCCCATGGCAATGGTTGATTCCTGGAAAGTAGCTTGAGCACTGTTTGGACTAATGCCTTTAAGTAATTTTTTAGCAGATTGTTGTGATGTGTAGAATAATTCATCATTAAATGCACCCATAGTGCATGGCGCTCCTGGTTAAAAAAACATGTTCACCAAAAAGTAATAAAGGCCAAAGTGGGTAGGTCTGACTATTTAGAGCTTGAAAATAAACTTTCACTTTGTTTCACGCATTTTTATAGGACCATGCTGTGTTCCGAGTTTGCATGATTTGTTTAAATTGTACATTGTGCATGGATGTATGTTAGTATATTGCAATTTGCATTTCATGTTTGGAATGTTGTTTCACTTATGCATGCTGGGCTATTTCTGCTTTTGGGCTGTAGACCTGCATATTTTTTTGTTGTTGTTTGATGTCCTGGAACTGCTACTTCTGTGGCACTCATAAATCGCAGGATTTATATTTTCTCCAATTAGCTTGATGTAAGTGTACATCGTCTTGTGAGCAGTATCAAGCATGCCGTATTATAAAACATTTAAGGTCTTCACTGAAATTAGCTTTATATTACCACGCACACATTCGTACAATTAAATTGCCCCTATAATTTTTCGTGGAATGCTTTTTGTGCTTTGGCTTTTGAATTGCTGCACATTTTGAGTTTAGTTATGGAGGTCTTGTTTTTTTCTAAAATTTCCTTTTATTTTGCTTTCTGCACTGCACAGAACTATTGACTGAATCTCGTGAGAAGATAAATGCTGCACAGCTTGAGCTCGCTGCTATGAAAGGTGTGTACAATCGTGAGGCTGCCTTGTCTCTGTGTTGGGAATGTTTCCAATTAAGACCAAGTGTGACATGATCAAGTAATGCTCACTTCACAGACATGTTGGCTGGATAGCATGTTTTTAACATTTGTCAGCATGTACTACTAGAAAAGTTGCACATTTAGGGTGTGTTTCTGTGTTTTCAATTTGTGGCTAAACAAAGAGAAACTGGTATAGTTGCCACGCAATGTCCATTTCTGTTCTTTCAAGGCCAGCAACATTGGATGCATGATGATGGTATAAAAGCCAAGAGTAGTGCTGGCTACATTGTTGTTGAAAAATATTTCAGCTAAGAATTCTTTCCGAAAGTTCGAGCATGTGTATTAAAAGGACTCAAAGGGCAACTATTAAGTCGACGTTGATTGTTGAAATAGCAGTCCGGAAACCTCGTAGTGTTATATTCGTGCCAAGGAAGTGCTTACTTTGAAATAAAATCACGTTTTAGTGGTCCGCATTGGGTTAGCGCACTTCAAATTACCCGCCTCAAGCAGAACGTTTCATGTCACTGTTGCCGTGCACAACGTTGCCCGGCTTTACTGCGGGGCTGCCGACACTAGTAGCAGCAGAGTGAAAGCAGCGGGAGCCACAGCAGCAACAACAACCATTGATCGATTCGCTTCCATTGGCTTGGAGACAGCAGACGTGCTTGGTTCAACTGGGCCCTACTAGATGGCTCAACCTGTTCAGTTTAACCAGGCGAAAATTTAACTTTTGAACCACTCGCGCCATTCCCTATAGTAACGTCCAGCAGTTCTTTTTTCCATGAATCAAACAAACAAGCAAGCAGGATTTTATTGGGTCTCTTCATGCACGGAAAGTTTTTTATTCAGTGCAGCTGGCTCGATTACTAGTGAATAATTGTTGGCTGTAACTCTTACGTCATCGGGATCATTTTGTAAAGGTCCTGCGGCAGTGCGTGTGTTCTCATGCATTTACCTTAATTTCTCGATACGTAGCGCATTGCTGTTGATAATATTGTCGTTCATACGTCATAGATCGAGTTTTCACTCTCACGTAAATTGTTATTTGACCTTAGTGTCCCTTTAAAGTGTAAAGATTAGGTTGTTGTTTCTGTTCCAATGTGGTTATTCGTTTTTTCAACACTATGTGGCACATGTCATGGAAACTCTCTTCTGCTTGTACTGAAAGCAGTATTTCTAGCCATAAGGCTGGCTTTTTTGCTGGCAAGTACACTAATGTACCCATAGCCGTTGCAAAATTATCGAACTCGTTGTCGAAACACTGCTAGTTGCAGCGATGCAAATAAGCCATCCCTTTCTTTCTGCTTTTTCAGCCACATGTTTTGACATGTAGGAAGGAAAAAGCTGACGTGACTAGAAGAAAAAAAAAGTTGTGGATCATTGTCAAAGTAGTGCAAAAGTAGATGGAAAGTTGAAATCTTTGAAATCGATAATCCCAGCATGAAAAATAGAGAGGGATAAAGCAGAGCTAAAGGACGATGCCCTTCATGATCAGTCCACTCTGCTAATTAGCTGTGATTTTTCATTTTGCAACCACTGAGAAACGTTCTGGTGACCTGTGTGCACCTTTTAGACAGGTTAACCGCTCGTCTTTCGTTTGCATTCAATAAAATAGTGCAGCTTTCCTCAGGCTGTTCATACTATTGGGTCCTTGCATTGGAAAATGCTTCTGGACAATGATACTGGCA
The DNA here is from genome assembly GCF_043290135.1 of Rhipicephalus microplus. Classification (NCBI taxonomy): domain Eukaryota; kingdom Metazoa; phylum Arthropoda; class Arachnida; order Ixodida; family Ixodidae; genus Rhipicephalus; species Rhipicephalus microplus. The sequence continues at coordinate 30,166,041 of NC_134704.1, read as the reverse complement.
TTGAGTGGAGTGTGGGTTTGTCATCATTTCTGGAGCAGAAGCACAACTGGCAGCGAAGATGAGGCAGGCTAGCATGGAAGAGCAGCCACCTGCCGAGCCATCCGAAGAGACGTCGGCTCTGATGGCTCAGCTGACTGCAGCACGCAAGCAGGTCCAGGAGCAGGTGTGCCAGATTGCCAGGCTGCAAGGTAGGTTTGCACATGTTTGGCTTTGTGCTGAGGCAGTGTCGCATCCAGTGAAGTCTTTAGTTAATGCAATCTGCTGTAATTGTCAGCATAAGTTTGTTGCTTTGATTTCTAGCCACTAAGACGGCATTTATAAGTGGTCAGATTGTGAAAATTTTTGCCTATTTGGCTTGAAAGAACATCACACTGTCAGGATCAATCCTGAGCATATATTCTGTAAGATCCACTTCAGTGTAGAGTTGTTAAATGGCATTCTGAGCTGATTCATTAGTTTTTTTTATTTTTTTGTCGCACATGAAGTATATTATTGTTATGAATTACTTCTTCAATTTAGTGTTATTAACTTGGCTTATTAGCTGCTTTTATTCATGGCCCTTTATTTTGGCCTGCTGAAACTCGTCAGGCTGTGATAGATTTCCGGACTTATGTAGATCATGCAAATGTTAGGCAGATATGGAAGGACCTCTGCACAAAATGCTGCATTAGAAATATGAGTTCATGCATTATGAACCGTTTTCTAGATTAACTGTTTTCAATGCCATATATGAACAATTTAAAAGTTATGTCATTCCTATGGCTTTGCCCAGATTTGAGGAGCTTTTTCTCAAAATGGGCCAAATCCAAATCGAAACTAGTCAAATAAGGCTGTATTGGCACATTCATATGTTTAACTTTTTTTTCTAAAGCAGTAATAATAAATTAGTAATTATTGTCAACAATTTATTAGTTATGTTTATACAGGAAAGTTTATAGAGTTATATCCTTATTTGAGCTAGTTTTGGTTTCGATTTGGCCCATTTCGAAAGAAAGCTCCTCATTTGTGTGTTAGAATTATACCATATCTTGCAATTAAATCGGCCTGAACCGTTTTGTTGTAGGCCTTCCGGAGGCCTTGAGCGATGCTAATAATTAGAGGTGTATGCACCTGAATACCATTTCTTTGTTGGTTGCATTTTGCAGGGGAGCTGTCGCAGTCTGAACAGTCGCTGTGCGAGGTGCGAGAGCAGTTCAATGTCCAGCGACAACAGCTAGCTGAACACGAGCGGCACAGGCGCTTGGGTCAAGAAGAGCTTAGCAGCTTAGAAAGTGAGTCGGCCTTGTAGATTGCTATCGTGGCAGTTGTTAATCGTCCTTGGTACTTGTTTTGCAGTTACACATTCTGTCTGCTTCTTGTTTTTCTTTTGTTTAAAATCTCCGTGCAGAGAGCAGCCTTGACATTAACTATCGTGGCAGTATCTGAACCAGTACCAAAGGAGGTCAAAAAAAGTTTGTAGAGGGTCAAAGTATGACCTAAAGCTACCCTTACTGGATGTGTGATGACTGTATCAAAGTATTGTAGCAATGGATGTTCTTTAGCTTCATGGTAGGCGCTATTTGTAATGCAAAGCCAATGAAAGCCACGGAGTTGTTATATATTTATGAAGTAGCAAAACAGTCAATCTTTTTGCTACAAAAATAGTGTGTAAAAGTGAAACATGTCTACACAGAGTAGATGCCTCGAATATTTTTATGAAAGACTCAAACCTCTAACGAAATATCAGCTATGATGAAGTAAATTAAAAATATTCTTGCAATAGATACTATTGTGTTAGGAACATACCTTTGCAAAAACTTATTCTTACGTGCTTTTATAATGAGTTCCGAGTGTATTACACTCAAAAACTGCCAAAGAGACAACGAAGTCTTCGACATTTCACAGTGGTGGGTGCACACTAAATTTGCTATTGTTGTCATCGGGAAAGATCAGCCCTGCATTATTTCTGCACACTGTCATTGGGAACACAAGTCTTCAAAGCATGCTATAATGTGGTTCAGGTTGGTGTGGTGTGTGTATTACACTCATTTGCAATCCCTGACACCGCACATTGGGGTTTAGTTGTTTGTTAATCATACGAAAATTCGGAATATAAAACTTCAAGTTTCGTACTTACTGGATATTCTCTACTTGTCATTGGATATTCTCTACTTGTCAATCGTTTGGAACTATGATAATATTGTCAGTACCATTGTGGCCACCATTACAATCGCATAATCTTATCATTGTACGCATTCATCAATTGATGGTGGTACGAGTCATAGTACATACATGATTATGGTACAGTAATACCGTAAAGTAAATGATATAGTATCACTATCACTTCTAAATCCTGCATTATAAAGACTGGCTGTCGGATCGGTTGATGGTGAGCGAGAGTCATTTCTGCCTGCCCAAAGTAACACACCTGGTGGTGTCAAGATTATTTTATTTTGTTAATTCACACGAAGCTGTTCTGTAGGTGCCCAGCTATGCTAAGGCACGGGTTACTGAATGCTGTTTTTTAATGGTGAATAGTGGTCTATTTTAATTTCGCCTTGTCTCAATTTGGCTGTCTGTCAAAATAAAATCAAATCGAGCGAAGTTAGTAGTGACGCTTTTCTTCTTTCCTGCAACGTTTCCTTGACCAGTGTCAACACGAAGCCCGTGCCTTGCTTTCCTGAGTTCTGCTGTTCCTTTTGTTTATGTTGCACATGTTTTACACACAGATCTTCTCGAAGAGGAAAGGAAAGCCCGGAGTCGGACAGAAGCCGCGTCAGAGGCTGTGAAGAGTATGTTTGGTTTGCGCACTACTTATTTGCAACGTTCAATTGCTTTTGTTCTCTGCTTTTTGCACATTTTAGTTTGCTTCTTCTTGCAATTTCTTATACTTTTTTTTTCTCTCCCGCTGTGTTGTTTTCACTTGATTATAAGACTTTTCTTGTCAATCCTGTCAGACTTACACTCAATTACATCAGAATGTCACTCGTGTGAAGAGAAATACTGGGTATCTTTTTTGTGGTGTGTGGTAGAGAAGAGTGGCAGTGAAGGTGCAGTAGTTTGTTGGTTGTGTATTGTTTTGATAGGTTGTACCCTTTCACAACCGTTCACGAGTATAGTCTTCAGATATTTGAATAAATTGACCTATGGTGACAATGCTTTTCTTTAGCAATAAATAATTAGTCCCACCCAAGACCAACGATGACTGTACTCCCTGTACTTCTGTTTCGCAATGCTGGATAGCCACACTTGTTCATGTTGAGAGAATTGTCTCTGCTTTCATTTTATTGACTGTTTTGATGGCACTGTAATGCAGTGAAGCCACCTTGAAGTTATTTTCTTTTACGCGATTAGTGAAACAAAGGAATGCCATTGATTTGAAATAAGGATGCTGCTTAATTCAGAGGAGAAATAAAAAAGGCTCTGAAAATTGAGGGAACAGAAAGTTTAGGCGATTTTGGCTTTTTTTTTTCTTTCAGTTGTGAAGGGGTTAAAAACTGATATAGCATGCACAGAAAAATGGCATAATTACACAGCTGCTTCCCCATGCATCTTGTTTAACTAGTATGAGGTAACATACTTAACAATTAGAAATTGGGCTCTTGTTCATTGATAAGGGTTGCCCAATTATCGGTAACTGCCCTCAGCTTTGTAAGATCTGGATGAGGTTGGTGACCCTAGTTGGGGTAAGTTATATGCGAGGAAAAGCTTGTTTACAAAATTGAAAATATCCTGTGTTGGGCGTAATCCTGGAAGGCTCAGAAACCCTGTGTAGCGTACTTGAGGAACAATATGCAAGATACCTATGCAAACATGGACCCTGTATAGTTGCGCATTGCATTTCTTTGTATGCCGTCTCTGCCTGTTTGTAGAGTATAGGTGAAAACAAATTGAACTTTTAGTATTAATGGTGTAAATCTTTGTATTAGCTTGAAGCAATGTTCATGCACTTGCAAATCATAGTGTTTAGTATTCTGCACTCTTTTTACTGCAGAGCAACTTCATGAGGCTCAGAACAGCGCCAAGCAGCACCAGAATGAAGCGGAGCATCTGAGGAGTGAGTGTTATCTTTGAAAATGTGCTTTTCTTTTTAATTTTCCTTCTGCACAAACTTCTATAGTGTGCAGTCCCTGAAAAGTTGACATTTTGTTGGGGCTCACAACATTTATCGACCACGGACAATTTAAATAAAAGCCTTGCCGAAACGACGACCTACAAAAGTAATTCCGAGTGATCACTCTGTTCTATTTCTGTGTTTGCAGAGAAAGTGCGGACTCTGACCGAAGAACTGCGTAATCGAGCCAACACGGAGCGTTCCTTGACTCCTAACCACACCCAAGAGCCCCTTCAAGAGGAATGCGAGGCCTTGCGTGCTCGTCTTCGAGCAGCTGAAGAAGAGGCTGCCATGTGAGCAGCTTTTTTGCTCTTTTATTCCTCCAGGTTGCCGAACAGTCTTGTAGTAGCGTGACGTGGTGACTGACAAGCTATGGCTTTCAGCTACTGAGCTCAAGGTTGCTGCTTTGATTCTCTGATGCTTGAGCCACATTGCAGTGGGAAGTTGTTTAAAAAAATGTTTTTGTCCTGCACTTTGGTAAATGTTAAAGAATCTCGGATTGTGGCCTTCTGTGTCATCAGCCATGTGTGGTATGAATACACAGTCAGATCTTCTTATAACGAACTTCAGGTTAGGGTAAATGTTAAAGGGGCCCTGCAACACTTTTTTAGCATGGTCAGAAAACGCTGCCGATTGGTAGTAGAGGCTCCCGACAACACGCGAGCAAAATATTATAGCACAGCACGCGGCCTGGAATTCACAATAAATTACCAAAGTCGGCTAAAAATTGCTTTCTCTTTTCTCGACAAATGGTGGAATATGCCCAAAAATGGCACGTGAATTACCCATCTATCAGCCATTGGCTGATTTGAACATGGCGCGCTCGCTCGTTACAGAGATCGCCGCGGGAGGCCGCGACTTGTCCATGCGTGTGTGCCCGATCACACCGAAATAGTGGCGCATTCAAAGAAGAAAAAAAAAAGAAAAAAGGTGCTCAAGGCCACAAGACGCGTGTGACGTTTTTCTGTGGCCCTGCCATCTCTCCCTGCTTAGCTTCCAGCACTTTCGTCGGGACGAGAGAAGAGAGAATGCAATTGCAGCATGCGACAAGCCTTTGTAACTCTACTAGCACTGGACAGATTCTTAAAATTTTTGCGGCGTTGAATTCTTGTGGTAATACGCTTTTCCAGTGAATTCATTCCTGGTTACTGCCCCGCCGCGGTGGGCTAGTGGCCAAGGTACTCGGCTGCTGACCCGCAGGTCGTGGAATGAAATCCCGGCTGCGGCGGCTGCATTTCCGGTGGAGGCGGAAATGTTGTAGGCCCATATGCTCAGATTTGGGTCCACGTTAAAGAACCCCAGGTGGTCGAAATTTCCGGAGCCCTCCACTACGACGTCTCTCATAATCATATCGTGGTTTTGGGACGTTAAACCGCACAAATCAATAGATCATTCCTGGTTACTTGAAGAAGCGTTCAAGGGCCCTTCTAAAAATTCTCGTATTGTGGGCTTGTGTGCAATCATACTATATATGGTATAGATACACAGTCAAATCTCATTAGAGCGAACTTCAGATTAACCTTTTCTTTATCATTATTATTATTTATTTTTATTTTTTCAGATTAATGACCTTTCCAAAGATCTGCCTTCAAATTTTCATTGGTCTAATGTAAAAATATTTCGCTACTACAAATTTCAGAATACCGAATGTTTGAGAATAACATAAAATTTTATTCTCGTAATGTCTTCAGAATGCTTCAGAATAATGAAGAGTGATTTTTAAAAGTTACTCGCGGCTGTTTGAAATAATGCCCTGATCCTTAGCTGCCACTATTATCATCATCAGAACACCCGCATATTTCTCTGTCTGCGCACCCTATTCGAATGTGTGACAGCCCTATCGCTGTCATCATCACCTGGGGCTTGTTTTTCGCATCGGGCTCCGACCCGTTGCCATTGTTTTTGTCGCGCAGCTTTACCTGTGCACTTGTTGCACGGCTGTTATTTCTAGCCTATTTGGTTGTTGGTTGAACATTCAAGATGAGCTTCGGAAGCAGCACGAAAGAAATGCTACGACAGTGAAAAATACGACGCGAGCGACATGTGGGGTGAAGCCGCTGATGATTAACCGTGCATGCTTCACTAACGCTCGAACACTACGCACAGTGTGATGACCAAGCATGCACGTCAGCTTAGCTGACGACGGCTAAGACCTGTACGATTCGTCACAAGGAAACTGCTACGGGAGCGAAGACGACGTTGAAACGGCACGTGTGAACCAACGTGAAGAATCGTTATTTAACAATGCCAGTGCTTCACAGTTCATAAGAAGGCTGTGCGCACTTAGGAGTTATTAGTCTTTGAACAGTCCAGCTGCCCACATCAGAACACATCGCGCTCTTCCTCGAATTAATGTGCACTGGTTCCAGAATGTTCGAGTTTTTTTTTTTTTTGCGCTTATTAAAGCGTTACGCGGTCTCGAATGTATACACAGCTCAGATAGGCAACTTGTGTGGTTGCGTTTACGATTTTTGCACATATGTTTAATACTTACCGTATGACTTTTCGAAATTGGGCATTATTATGCGATACGTTGCATCAAGATTTCCCTGTATGATCTTTTATCGAAGTCACTTGTCATTTCATGTTGCCGTTCATTGCTGCATTTCATTGTTTCGTGTGTGACCGTCATCGTTGCCAGTATGCGCTGATTCTAAAAACGGTGTTGTGGGTCCAATTCATGGCATGGTGGAAAGAAACAGTCGGGGAGCGAGCTTTGCACAATGCAATAGAAAGAGACCAGTTGTTTGTCAGGCATGCAGACACAGTTTCGCTTGCCCCTCCCAGTCTCCCGATGGGACAAGGGCTCATGAATTTTCTAAACCTATTCGGAAATAAGCTATGTGTGTTGAACACTCGAGCGTGAAATCCTAACTTGGCAAGTGATCAACATATCATAACTTCTCTAGAAGTCAACATCAGGTACCCGCGTATGTCAAAATTTTCAAAGGACTGCATGTTTCTGATAAAGTTGTTACACCTTGTGTCCTTCAGGCAGCGGGACGAAAATGCCAAGCTCCTCAACGAGTGCGAACGCTTGCTGACAAGCTGCAGCATGCTTGGAACGCAGTCATCCCTACCCTCTGTGCCGGGTGATCGAGGGGATCGAGGTGATAGGGGTGATCGGGTTGACCGGGGCGACTGGCCAGAGGAGCTCGAGAAGCTGCAACAAGAGGCCCAGAGTATGAGGCATCAGGTAAGGCTGAGCGGTATGCGGATTCCAGAAGAGGTGCTGACATGAAAATATTTGTTGTTTTTTTTGCCTCAACTGAAAAACAAAACACTTCGAGATCCCTGAGAATGTACCGGTAAGTGTGGATGGACGCTAAAAAATAACTACATTATCTTTACAAAAGCTAGTTTCAGTTCCTACAGAACCCTGACATCGCAACATGGATGAGCTTCTTGCTTGATGCTCATGGAAGATATTGTGACGTTTCCACAGTCGCTCCGCTCTGTCATTCTATAAATGATACACAAGCAGTCATTTTCACTGTGGCCTAGATTTACTTGTTCATTGTCAACTAGGCATCTCTTACTCAGTTTCTTGTGTCTACCTTTCATTAGCTCCAGGAGTCAGCAGAGGAGTTGGCCCTGCTCAAGGAAAAGTACTCGGTCTGCGCTCTAGAGAAAGCACAGCTTCAGCAGGAGCTCAAGGCTGTCGGTGATGAGCGCCAGTTGCTACTGTACCAGTCCAAGGCGGTAGGTGTTCATTCAAACCCTTTCCATTTGCGGGAGAGTCTCGTGCAAGCTAGCTTGCACTACTGCCATTTAAAAGTGAGATCAAGTGTACAGTTACAGACGATTGAAGTACGAATGTGTTGGGGCTAACCAAAACACAACCTCATGTGGTTTGTCCCTGCCTACATGGGTCGTCTCTGTATGGTTTGGCGTTGCAAACTTAATGTGGGGCTCCAGAAATCTTTTGCGACCGCATTATTGTCTATGTCTGATAGTGCCATTAAGTTATTGCTTGTGGAAGCTGCGTTTCTCGTTTGTTTTTCATCCGCCCATGACAATACCTTTAGAATCAATTATCTCGTGCCACCTGTAAGATACTAAGACACTGAAGCCAAATTGCCACCATAACTGAAATGGTAGGTCACTGCAAGCGTCATGCCTTTTGAGTTTTGGCTTCTTTTGAGTGTCTTTGCAGAAGCCCATTTCACTTGGAGCTGCCATACAGCTGACGCAGCTTGCTTCTAAACATTTCAAGTACAGTCCGAACTCTGTCTTGCTGTATGTTCTGTGTAGAACTTTGTGGGCCTGCTCAGATGCTACAATAAGGTACCATTGAAACCACTGAATTGCTGTCATGTTGTCGAAAGCAACGGACGTTAAGATACTGTGTCAAAGTTACTGATAATTATTGCCAGTCATGGCAAAAATGAAAGAATGTCTTCTTACATTGCTTGGAATCCATCAATATTCTTTACGGTGAGGCTGTCCGAGTCTACACTGTGCCGTCATCAGCAGTAGTAGTAGTAGTGCAGTTGAAGTGATCAGTGGTAGTAGTTAATGAAGAAATAAATGGAATCTTGTACCTACAGCTTCATTGTTTGACTTTCACAATGACCGTTTTTGCAATATTAATTTGAAAAATGCACGTAATGTTTTATTCAGAGCTGTTATTCAGAGCTTCTGTTCTTTGCAGACGTCGGCCTGCTCAATAATACCACTGTGCATCCTTGTTCTGGCTGTTCTCTTGGGCTTTTACCCGACGCTGTCCTACTTCACCGCCACGGCCGAGACTCCATGAGGGCGTCGGCCGCCAGGGCTTTCTCGAGTAATGTTCATGTGTGCTTCCGCCTGCCTACGTCATTTCCATATGATGTGGGCCAGTGAGAGGCAGCCTGAGTCGGCGTCACTTTTCGTTCTTCTGGTTGTGACCTTGCACAGCGAAGACACAGCTTCAAGGACGTGCTTCCCCACGGGTCCACAGGCAGCTTCGAAGTGCTCCGGTGGTATTTGCGTGCGTGCAAAAATGAGCAGTTTTTGAAGCATGTGCTGACGTTGGTTGCTTTCCAAATAGCTCGTCCATGGTACCTTATTGGCTCGCTTACTCTCCATTGTAAGTACAAACCCTTCACTTAGGTTGCACTACCATGTTGTCCCAGCTTTGTTGCGTGCCCATTTTTAAGCACTTTCTCGAAAAGGCCGAATGCGTTTTTTATTTGTGTGTGTCATGTTGGTGTGACTAGGCACCACAGCGGAGATGCTGATCGGTATGTGTTGTCACAAGGCAGGGCAGTAGGCTCGAAAACTTTGATTCCACTACACCGGCGGGTCACGTGGATCATCATATTACTTTTGGAATGGACTCCTTGAACGTTACAGGCCTGTAATTTTACGTCCTTGCCCATTTTTTTTGTGTGTGTGTGTGTGATGTGCAAGCTGATATGCTGTTCATCTTTCCACCAGTGCTGCTACTGTTGGGACATGCATTATTCTTGTGTTTGAAGCATTCACTTAGGATTCTCTTTTTTTTTCTTTTCTTTATTGCGGCTAAGTTTAAGCTGCTACAAAATCTAAAGAGAACAAAATGTCGGAGTGCACTCAAGTTTTCTCTAATGCACAATGAATAAATCTCTCCTGAATGTGATTATTCCAGGACTTCGAAATCGCACCGAGCCCTTGAAGACGTAACGAACCCAACTTGTTAAGGTGCTGATGCGTCTTGCTATAACATTGCTGCTCGCTATGGGCAGAGATTTAGATTTATTGCTGTTCACAAAACAGTAGGCGCTTATACGCTCACCTCACAGGATATGGTCTATATGTAAGCAGGTGTTTACGGCAGAATATTTTAAAAATATTTTTGGGGAGATGTGGTATTCGGTAGATTGGGAGAATGAAAAGAAAAAAAAGTCTCTGCTGTCCTTTCTCTCATGTTGTCATATCTTTTTTTAAGTACGTACTTCCTACTGCCGTTCTGCAGCTTCGCAACAAGGCTTGAGTGTACACACTCGAGTGAGCTAGGCATTTACTTTGCATTGTGCTTTCATTCATATGGCTGCATCACACTCTGTGTGCGACACTTGCGCTCTCAGTGAGGTATCTTCCTGTGCCCTAGAAGTATGAACTTGTTGAAAGTACTTCACTCGCAGTATATGCAGCGACCCTGAGGTGTCGCTGTAAATATTCGCTAGCACCAAGGAATGTTCATTTATTAGTTGCAATAGAACAATGATTGTTACCAGCAGTCTTGGGTGTCTATTTTTTTCAACACTTTCTTCGTTTCAAGCTTCTACTTTGGCTGACATGCCAGGTTCTTAAACAGACCCTCATGCATTTGGGCCCTAGCGAGTTCCTTAACGAATACAATTTGTGTGTAGAGAGCTGCCCAAAGGTTAGATTGTTCTTACAATCTCGAGTGGTCCGTTGCTTAATTTAGCACTGCTGTCTCACGGAGAGGTCACACCCGCATGTAGATACCTATTTGACTCCTTTGTGTGCCTGTAAATAGTAATATAGATCTGTAGAGGTGGAAAAGGACTGTCAAGTGCCATCATATTTCTTAGTGCTATCAGTTTTTGTACAGAAGAAAACACAATGCACTCGCGCGGACTTGTAACATAGAAAATAGAAGCTTTAGCACTAGCCAAGCCTTTTTTTTTTATTTCAACTGCAGCATTGCTTTGTACCTGGACATTGAGGTGCAACCATTCTCTTGGGTATTGTGTAGCAGTGTCTGGGTATGTCATTTTCTTGTGTGAAGTTGCCCTGCTTTGGCTTACTGGCATCAAGCCCCCTCCCCACCACTGAGTCACTGCAGCTGCATTAGTCCGATGTTATCAATATGCATAGCTTTCGTGATTTCAAATGAACGAGGTATAGTTATTGGAAATATGAGGCTGTAAAGATTGTATTGTTTCTTAAGCTTTCCTAGGAAAACTGAAATGGCAGAGGCATGGACAGTTACCCAAAATGTAGCATTGCTAAATGAAATGAAATATATTTTCACTTTTCATAAGGAGGCTGCACTTTTAAAATGCCACATCAACATTAAAATGTTATGCCTGCAGAGAATAGAAGAGCAGCGTCTGTAAATTTGCAAGCTATTTATTCAATATCGGGGTAACATGGCGTCGTTACTTACCGCAGGCATTTTTCACCTTTGTGGCAAAAGGGGGGTTACTGTTTGTTCGAGGCCATCATAAAAACACTTTCAGTGGGAAACATTAGTGACCTCAATGGGACTGAAACATTGACTATAAACTGTGCATCATTATAAACCAAGTGGAGTGGGCCTTATTTTTTTCGATTTGCAGCATTTCTTTACCGGAGATTGTATATCTCTGGGTGCGCAACGTTTGAGTTGTGTCATACCTTACTATTATGAAATCAAAATTTGTTTTTTCTTTTTTTGTGCTGAAAGGATGCACAGCACTTGCTAACAGCATTATTCTATACTGTGCAATTGTTTGAAGTTTCTGCCTTTGCTCTGCCTTTGCCCGAAAGTAGGGAACTAAGCAAGCGAGCTGTCTATTAAGAGAGCCACTGCAGTGGGTGTGTGGTTGGCACCCGATGATTTCATTTTTGAGCGAGCTGAATATACTTGGTTTTGCCGAAACTTGTGGACTCAAAGTGCAGCTGACAAGGCTCAGCGAATCGGGTGGGCTTGGTGCGTGCCAAAGGTGAGAGTGGACAAAGTTTTGCGTGATGCCACTGCTGGGCTCCCTTAGTCACAGAAAGGGGGGAACACCTGTGGCAAATAGTGTAGACTTAACTGGTTGTCATTCCCTCTACTACTACTTCTAGCTTCAGTGCTGAATTCAGCAGTCGGTGTGCTTGCGTTGAGATGACCTTTTACAGGTGCTTTCAATTTTGTTGCTTCTTGTTTTTCTTGTTTGTTTAACTTGTGCAAATTAACCGAGTTGGATTTGCAGTGTTTCCAAGATTGCTGTGTTCTGGCACGCGTGTTCCGTTTTGCTACATTCTTGCCTTCTCCTTCACTCTTGCATTAAATTAACTTGGCCATAGGTTGGTTAACTAACGTAGCTTGATGTCATGTTTGAAGGTAAATCAGCTGGCTGTTTTCTTTTGATCCTTTTGTCTGTGATTTCAATAGTTTGAAGCTGTCATTAGTCTACGTATGTTGCATATTTTTTTGGAACAAGAGAAGTATTTGTGTTCCCATCTGTTTCATGTTGCCCCTTTTTTGTAATATAATGTTCGTTCCTCCCCTTTGTTCCTTGTTTTTGTAAGAGGTGTGCACTGAAGAGTTCAGTCCGGTTTAAGTGAAAATGAAAGCATTATACATATATTATAGTGCAGCCTGCAAGAAAGCTGAATAAAGTTGTGTCACGATTGTGCATCAGTATTTTTCAAAACGGCAAGAACTGCGGAAACTTTCGACATTTTCTTATCGGACATGGTATGCAGGAAGTCTGCACTATCTCGTCTACACGTCAGTTCAGGAAGAGTGAGCTGGCTGCCAGACTGCAACACCCAGATGTCAAAACTGGTGCTATCTGCTGTATCTGACAACACAACTGGGCCAGGCTAAACAATGGAATCTTTGCAAGCTGGTGGTGAAATTCTCGGGATGTTGCTCGGTAGTGCTAACACTCTGCACCATATTTGGAAGTATTGCACACATTATGGGCCTGTGAAAATATTCTAGCAGAATATTATTAGTCTTTCAAGGAGTCTTCCCATCTATCTGGTAGTGGCCTTCCATCGTATTAATCTACTTTAGATGCGTCTGTGTTTGCACTAGTTATTGGATTAAAGGGGCCCTAAAAAAACTGACTTAGTTTAGAATGACACACTGCACTTTGAGAACTCTAATGTCTAATGTTTCCCTATCAATAGTTCATTATTAAGCTTTGCACGTGATATCAAAAATTGCAAAATGTATTTTTGTATTTTCATGACATTGGCTTGATGAAGTTTCCTGAAACTTTGTATTCTAACTTGCATGGCATCCACAGATGATACTGTACCTCATTTTTATTGTTTGGAAGAGACGTAGGACCCAGTAGACTCCTTCAAAACTTGTGGTGTCACGGTGGTTGGTGTGGGCATCTCGAAGTGGTGTCTCCTCGACATTTTCTTTTTCGTGCAGTTCTTGGTTTACGAAGTGTCGTATCGTGGTAAGAGTGGTGTTCTTGGGATTGTGAATTTTTACTCTAATATGTGAAAAATTGTTTAGCTTTTTAGTGTCCTTTTAAGTACTTCAACTGTAACTTAGTGCCATCAAATTCGCCTCATCTTATCAGAGAACCCTGATGGGTTGCGAAGCGGCAGCGTTGCACGCAACGTCGCCATTCGCGAACGTGATCGGCTTTGCTAACCCTCACAACCCCAGCAACGGCCTGGTTAGGCCTAATCGTTTCAGCGGATGTTTTTGCGGACGAAGGAGTGTAGTCTACCAGCGTCCTCTCCGTCGTAGATAAACGAGCCAAAAAATTTGCCACTCGATCTGCGCTCGAGCATTGCGAGCAGTGCAGAGGGTCAAGCGACAGAGAGGTGACGCGTACAGACATGTTTCAACACGCACGTTTGGCACGCATCGGGCTTATTGCGCATGAACCGAGTTGGATTTGCAGTGTTTCCAAGGTTGCTGTGTTCTGGAACGTGTATTCCGTTTTGCTACATTCTTGCCTTCTCTGCTACCACCACAGCTGGGAGCAGCGGTGGTGGTAGCGGAGCGAGTGACGGTAGCAGCAGGTGTTGCGGGCGAACGAACGAGGCGGCAGCTGCGGGCGCTGCCGCGAGCGCACGACTAGCGAGGAAGAGAGGGACGTCAGGGTGCACTGTGAGGGGAGCGTGACATCAACGCTCAGCTGCGGCGTGACCTATTTGGCATTGCCCCAACACTTGCAGCGATGGGAGTGGGTTGCGGCGCATTCGTACGGACGCATGGAGGGACAGTGTTACACAGGCTAGTCAAATAATGGCTTTGCATTTAAAACTTTAGGCCACTTCATTTTGTATGTTTGAATATGAATGTCGAGATTTCTCGGCACAGGGACAAGGAACCGAAAAGCAAGGATAAAGTCTCTGTTTCTACAGGTTTCAAAAAATCTATGTTTACCTTGAATTATCTGCGAAGACAGGCTAATGGAAGGGTTCACCTAATCGTTCAAACATCACATTGCACAATTGCACATTACCCCTTGGTTAGTTGATGCAAGTTGGCCGCTTGCTGTTATTTAGGCTTGTGTGTACTCTTCTATTGCCTTATATGTGATATGTACATAGGACACATCGATGTGGTAGGAACCAACCAGTGCAAAAATGCATAACTGCAAAAATGTATAACTGCTTATTATATAATTGTTAAAAAACTCTGGGCATTTTGTGTGCTTGTGTGCATGCGGATTGTGTGCACCACGTGAGGATGCAAACATTGAACATAAGACCATAAACTGCTCTTATAAATTGTATTCCTTAGCTCTTATCCCGTGGCTTGAATGATTTGCATGATACAGAACAATTCAAGAAGTAATGAAAGAATGGAACCTTACACATGTTCACACGCTATGTGAGCTCACGCCCAGCCATTTACAATGAACTTGCTTTACAAAGGTACATTACGGTATATACTCAAAAATATCACATGGGTCAAATCGGAGCTTTTTAATACATATTCTCATCGGTGCTTCTGTTTTTCATGTGCTGTGTCATCATGCAGAGTTGTGTACACAGTGCCAGAAGATGAAAAGCATGAAAAGGCAATGACATATGGATCCCTTAGAGGCCACTTTAGAAAAAGAAACTCTGGTGGACATGTGAACAAATGCCATGGTGGACCTATATACAGCCAAACCTCGTAACAAACTTGCATCTTACAAAAATGAAGTCCATTATATCCAAAATTTTATTATGAAAGTATGTTTCTAACACTTTCTATTGCAAGACTATGCTTGAGTTACTTCGTTATAACCAATATTTTGTTTTATGTGGGCTCGTTATTTTGAGGTATGAGTGTAGTGCTTTACTACAGATGACTCATGTGCACTTGGATGACCCATGTGGGCTCATGTGTACTTATTAAGGGTACTTGAAAGGTATTGCCGATGTGATCGAGCATTGCCTCAAGTCTCTTAGCATATGCAACCTAGACTCTATTATCAACGGAGTTGCTCTTACCTCTTTGTCGTTGTTGTTGATGCAGGTAGACTTCAGTGCCTAGAGTTCCTGTGGCTGCCCAAATTTTAAGTGTTCCTGTTTTCCAGCTGACTGCTTACAGAGACATCAGTGGAACTATAGAAGGTTACTTAAAGCTAGTAAACTGGAATATAAAGCTATCGGCTTTCGAAACTGCTGTAAAAAATTGCTTCTGCAGTTGTGTTATCGATCCAGTTTTATAAATGTGTTGGCATTTATTCTGTGACAAATAATGGAAGACTCTTGAGCTTTGCCTTTTGAGCTTTGCCTTCAAGAGGAGATTGCGATAGCATAATCGGGCCTTGTGCACATCACCTTCGGAACTGCTAGCCTGCTTTGGTTCTCCATGTGTGCCTCGGCTGTGGCTTAAGGAAACAAATGACTGTGTGGGTATGGCCGTTTCGAAAAACCCATTGCAAACAGAGTTAAGTGCCTACTACAGCATCATTATTTTTTGGGAGAATCGGCGAAGGGCCTGCTATGCATCCATAGAGCAACATGCAAACCCTACGCAGCTGTTCACTTTGTTGATGGTTCTCCTGCTGATGATTGGCTCCTTGTAATGGGTTGGCCTTTAAAATACCCACTCCTTGCTCAGTTGACATCCTTTGGCCCTTGGCAAGGTTCTGCGCTTCTGCCACGCAATATAGTATGATGCACTAAGGAGGCTCCTTCCAGTACATGACATTCATGTAGGGTTTTTTTTCAAATCGGTTTCAACGAATGCCATGGCTACGTGGCAGAACGCCTGCTTGCCACGCAGATGACTTGGGTTTGATCCTCACTTGGACCCGGAAATTTTTATTATTTATTTTACTTGCATCTTTCTTCGGTCACAACCAACGACTCAACATTTAAATCGGAATGGTATCATCGTAGTGGAATTGTGTGTACTTGGCCATAGGTTCACAGCCAATTCACATAAATATCATTATAGTGAAATTGTGTGTAGTTAGTCTTAGGTTCGCTGTAAATCCGCATAAGGGTGTAATTTTGTGCTTTGGCCTTGTCGACCAGGGAATTCTTTCTGCTAGAAGTATCAATTGTCCCGGTTTTTATATACTTGTTAGTTTCTAGTCTCGTTGCTGGTTGAGAGAGGATAGAAAAATTGCAAGATTTCAATAAGGCGATTTTGTCCTGTTTGGGATGCAGGATTGGCCTGACTCTCCCCACTTTTTTATTGTAGGAAAGATTAAACAATGGAACAGCTTTTGAGCTCTTTGAGATTTTCTGCATTAAGAATGCAAGCTCTGAAAACACCGTTCTGCAATATTGGGTTTGATCTAATGCATTTGAATTTAGGATCCATAGGTGCGCTGACTCTTGGGCACAGCTACGGAAAGGTATGCAAGGCTGTTTGAGACTTTGTAGTACAGTCAATTGGATTTTTACTGTAGCCACGAATCCGAAGCTTCATTCAACCAAGTAGGCTCCTCGCCGTATTATTCTGTGTTCTTATTCATCATTTACTAATAAAAAATTCGACCCTTAGTTTATATTTCAGACTATATATTTATTCATTGCCCACAGTGACAGATGCATTACAGTGGGGGAGGGTTTTAGAATTAGTTTGGACAGTTTAGTATGTTTTCATATGCAAAGCACGAAAAATAAAACCGAAGTGGTAATTACAACAATAACTACTGCAAAATAACATGTTATTCAAGCATTGTACAATAATTGGAATTTTGTTGAAGCACACCAAAAGCACAGACAAAAGAGGCTGACAAGGGCAGCGCTTACGCAAGTGTTGTACTTGTCGGCCTCGTCTGTCCGTATGTTTTCGGTGCACCGTGCTCTTCAACGAAATTCCAACGTAATCCAACTGACCCAACTTGCCATCTTGTTGCATAGCACAATAAATCTCGAAAACACTACAAGGTTGAGTCACTTCAACGGGAATGAAATAAGCGGCTTGATACCGGAGCATCAAATAATATTCTCGTGAAACAGAATGACAACTTCTCTATTCCGCGCTTCAAATATTTTATCTTAATTGCCCCAAAAGTTTAGGATCTACATCTTCGTCTAGGTTTTCCCCGTTGTTTACGCTGAGCTCGCCGCATTCCACCGTGTTTTCCTGGTGCTTATTTTAGGGACAAATAAGCGAGCGTGACGGTCGAGCCAAGCTGCGCGTGCATCATCTCGTCTCGCTATCGTAGCGATGCTGTGACCGGATTCGGGGGAACTCTCTTGAGGTACAATCGTCCGCGTTACACGGCGGCTGCGACATCGCCTCCTCGTGTGGTCTCCTCTCTCTCGTTCTCTCCCTCACACCCGCGGTCTCGGTCAAGCGCGCGCGATTGTTCTTCGCCCAGTGACGAGAGTGCGTCTCAGCGGCGCCGTGTTGATGGGGCAAAATCAATGGCTGATTGCTAATCGGACGCGCACTCATTGTCTCAGCCGACGCGGTCTTATCGGCGCGTTTTGTCTTTTCTTTACGCTCGCGGCTTGCAACCGAAAACCGGACGGTACATCATGCTGCTGCCGCCTAGATCACGTAGGCATCCGGCCGGCTCAGCGGTGGGCTTATTCCGCTGACGGCGCGCGGGACTGTACTCGAAAAGCACACCACGAGGGATCGCGTTTCGCGGCCGTCTAATATGCTGATGGCAAATATTTCGTCTTGGATTCGTCGGCGTATCGGCTGTCAACTTCGCTGCCCAGAACGCGGCCGTTCAATACGCTGATCGCAAATTTTTTCGCGTGTGTGCCTCGTCTCTCCTGGCGTATCGGTTGTCAACGGCGATCGCTGCATAGAACAATCGCCCACTAAAGAAATTCTCTGCTCGCCGAGATGGTTCCGTTCGCTTTATTCGCTTTCCAAGTGCATGTTGGTCAACCAGTACCATAGAACACCCATGGAAGAAGAAAAAAAGAGAACACCTATATACCCAGTACGTTGTGGAGAGCTGCAACGATGACGTCACCTGCAAGCGATTGATTGATTTGATTGATATGCGGGGTTTAACGTCCCAAAACCACCATATGGTTATGAGAGACGCCGTAGTGGAGGGCTCAGGAAATTTCGACCACCTGGGGTTCTTTAACGTGAACCCAAATCTGAGCACACGGGCCTACAACATTTCCGCCTCCATCGGAAATGCAGCCGGGATACGAACCCGCGACCTGCGGGTCAGCAGCCGAGTGCCTTAGCCACTAGACCACCGCGGCGGGGCGACCTGCAAGCGAAGTCGCTGGAAAGACACATGAACGAAATAGGCTGGCGCTTACCTGCATAGGCTGGCAGCCACCCTATGTCGCTTAGGTGTCTTCCCTTTGTGTTCGTTTCTTTGCGCTGCTTATGTTCAGTTCCCCTACTGAAGCGTCTATTAAATGATCTGTGCGGCCGTGAAACATAATTCTCCCTTTGCTCGGTCAATCGCTCGTCTCGGTCGCTCGAATTCGGGTGGTTATGAATGTTCGGCAAGATACGCTTGCAAATCTTTGTAAATATAACTTCACGAATCGTTTAGCCGCCATGGGAGTGATGGGTAGTACACGAATTTGCCTAACCGTCGAGCTTGCGAGCCTCAAACGCACTTGTAGCTTTGTCAATTGCTGCGTTTTGGTTTTCTTTTGTGTAAAAAAAAAAAAACGCTGTGAACTTCGTGATGATTGAACTGGGGAGCCTAAAAGGTGCCGTTTCCACTAAACTGCCTGTGCTTGGATCGACCAAACAGGTTATAGCTGTACTTTTCCTAGCTGAGTGTCTACGAAGAACATTCCTGCTACACCAAGCCTCCATTTCCCACTACTCCTTGCGTGCTGTGGCTCGCAAGCGGTCCCAGCGTCACTGCATGGAGCAGGACTCTATATTCCTTGCGCAATGAAGTAAAAGCCGCGGTTACCCGCCGGACGACGGCTTTGAGAGCAGGAGAATCGCATCAGAGACCACTTTGATCCCGGCGCGCTCCTCCCGCGCCCATAGAGTTTCAATTGTATGAAACGTTATGTTACGACCTAAGTTCTGATCGCCAAGGAGTGAAATGATTAGAAAACCTGCTACATCTTTTGTAGCGTCCCTATCTTTAAAGGAGCCGCGGGTTTAAACGCCACGGTCTCTTGCCCCAGGGAACTAAACTAGAGTCGGGGAATCTCGAGGCAAGGTCACGCCTAAAGAGGTCACGGTAGTGAAGCGCAACGGCTGAACCTTTACTGAACTTCGTCTTGCGGTAAAGCGGATTCAGGCCACGTGGAGCCTAACGTGGTTCAAAGAACGATTAGACAAATCCGTGTACCATAATTATGAGAAACTCTATGCCGTATACTACCATTATTCGAATGCTGGCTGAAGCGCCGTTCGTTTAAGCTCTCATGAACCAGAATCCCCTCTAGCGTACATTTATAAAACTCCATGCCATAGACCATGACCCCCGAGACTGTAACGGCGCGGTTTAATCTCAAAGGCCATGCATAGACGAATAAGAAAAGCGGATACCAAATGCATCGCAAGTTGCCTTCCGTGGTTTCTTGCGTTGGCAACAATGGTCGTGAGGTAAACAAAAGATGGTTGTCTTAGTAGCGTTTAAGTGATGCTTGGCTAAAAGTTTAGCTGCGTTGTGTGATGGTGTTTCGTTAAGGCCGAGGTAGTTGTAACAGTGGTCTGCTTCACTCGGCTTCAAGGAGGTGAGTACAGCGAAACAGTTACAACCGTTTAGCCTTAGTACGCGCATAAACGTTGCGACTGCTGTCAAGTGTTGCCAGATATCGCTGTAGATCACGAGCGGGAAGTACAAGTAGAAAAAAGTGGTAGATGACAAATTCGCCTTTTAAATCTCTAATGTTTGGAAGCAATTGTTAGCAGAGCTGGCCTACTGTGTGCGGTCTTTCGAACGCACCGTTTTCTCTTCTTTTTTCGTAGGTTGGTCTGACCTTGATTTGTGTTCGTTGGAGATGATAATCGCGATTTGTATTCGATGAGATATACTAATCGCGTCCTGTAATTATTGACGTCCCAGTGAGCGTTCCGCTGCACGAACACACTTCAAAGAGGAAACCGGCTGCCCCCTTCCTCCTGCCCCTTTTTTTCGGAACCACGCATGCCCATGTCAATAATGCTAGAGGCAGGGTGTGCCAGCACAAGAGAAAAGTCATGTTTAATTATTACGGCCTTGCTTCCTAAGTCTTTTTTAAGTATTTGCAAAAACTTCACAATTCTCACTTATTTTTGCGTCATTTTTATCTACCCTTTTCCAAATATACATTTTTGTCATTTTTATTTATATTTTTTGTTATGCTTTATTTGTTGGAGTCTTGTTTGTTTAGATTATAATTCTGCCTCTCTTGCTGTTTATATCGGTCAGAAACTTACCACCATCAGACATGGTACCCTGTTACAGGACATGGTTGTAAGGATGCTAGGAACACATGATTTTTGAAAAAAAAAGGGGGGGGGGGCATTCTTACCTCACAAAGGAGACACTACTATTTCCTAGACCTACCGCGAAGCAGTATATCTTCCGTGCTCGACTGAAGTGTAATTCACAATTACGTTGTATCATTCGTATACCTCCTCTCGGCCATTGCTTTAACGCATGCGAAAATAGAGGGCAAGGATTTTCCCACTGATGAGGCCGTCATAAGGAAACTCTGGTACGTCAGTATTGCACTGCGAAACTCGCAACTGCAACAAATCTCGCAACAAATCGCAACAAGTCGCGCATCCTGCTCATCATCATCATCATTATCATCATCATCAGCCTGACCAAGCCCCTGCAGGACCAAGACCTCTCTCAGGTTCCGCCAGTCTGCTCGGTCCTTTGATTTCTGCTGCCAATTTATGCCTGGAAGCTTCCTGATCTCATCTGCCCACCTAGCTTTCTGCCCACCCCCTCACCCGCTTGCCCACTCTGGGAATCCAGTTAGTTACCTTTAATGACCAGCGGTTATCCTGTCTCGCGCTACGTGCCCGGCCCATGTCCATTTCTTCTTCTTGATTTCAATTATATCCTTAACCCCGGTTTGTTCCGTGACCCACTCTGTCCTCTTCTTGGCTATTGAGGTTACACCTATCATTTTCCTTTCCTGCTCATACTTAGTAAAAAAATTATAATGACGAAGAACAAGATGAGAACGCTATTTCGGCTGAAGTGGCTCAGCCTTTTCTTTTGCTGCGCACTCTCCTAAGCGTGTAGTAAATTGTTAAGTATGTATGTTGGTGTCTAAGCTATGCTTCTGGAACCATACGAAACAACAGCAATAAGGAATTGTCTTCTGGCGGATGCCGTTTGAAATACCACGGCCGCTGGAAGTACTCAACAGCGAGAACGAACGCCCTTGCAAAGAGATGATTTAGAGTGTTTTAATTCCAGGGACTTCAAGAGAATGGCGTACGCGAACACCTTACCTTGCGTTACGTTGTACTCTCTCTCTCATTCTCTCTCTCTCTTTTATTGTAACTCTATATTGCAGAGTTCTGGCTATCGGAGAAGCCTTGTCTTTGAGTTCCCCAAGTTCTCGCGTTCTTTTCTACTCCCCCCGCTTTATCCTGTTCGCCAGCCCGGGCCACCGCCGGGGAGAGTATGAAAGGGCCGCTGCTCTAAAATTTTTTACAGACGGGACGGGGTTAGAGTTATTTGTGTTAGTGTTCTTTTGCACTGGTTAAGATGCATATAAGGTCAGTCAACACTAACCAGCAGTGGCGTATCCTGGTTGTAGCAAACAAAGCATATGCCGCCGCCCCACCCTTTCGCCCGGAACAAATTTCTGCCTACACAGCTGCGATTAGCCGAAAATTATGATTGGTAAGGAACTCTTTCATTAAATGGAAGTGCTACTGCAATTGCTCCAAAAGAAAAATACGAATCCGTGCTGCTCCAAAGTGTAATCTTTGTTAGTAACTGCTCCTTTGTGGTGCTGAGAAAGGGAAAATACTAAACTTTACCCGCGTAACCATCCAGTGAGCCTAAATAAAAACAAGCTCTATACTAGCATCTATAGTATGCAGTTTGTAATTAGCTGTATGCTGGCATAGTGAAATCGCTTCTTGTACTGGTATTGTCGATACATGCGTACATACAAGGAACTTTAAACACCAGAGGGACTAGTTGAACGAAGACCCCTCCTAAGACCCCCCTCAACCAGTCGGCGGCTCCATCCAGGTCAGCACAGGAAGGTGAAGACCCTCCGGACAGCCAGTAGTTGAAGACCCATGCCCGGGCTGTGTCGATAAATCTGATTTATTTCTACATTCGCACCTGACAAGCAAACTGTCACGATGAGATGTGTGTGAGATTATTTCGACTTTGCTGATTACTAACTGCGGTTGTGACGCCTTTGATGTGTGACTGATACATTTACCACTTATTAGCTTTGAACCCATTTACGGCACAAGTACTGGAATATTAAGTGTATAGCTCATCTAGCTTATTTTATTTTTTGAAATTTTCATTACTAGCTATATTGGCGAAATATGAAAATAACATAGGACGTGTACCGATTGTAAGCTATAGTTACATTTGATTGTGGCCACTTTTTTCATTAGGTGCCTAGGTTTACCGTTTTCATATCATTACTGCCACAAGTACAGGTACTATTTTAAATGTATGATGCTCATCGTATTTTGTGTTTAATAATTATTTATTTGCCTAATTATTTGTTTCTTGGCATTTGAAGTTATTGTTGTATGTGCAATCAATGTAATTATAAATATTAAAATTTATTACGTGCTTTAAACTGCTGGAGTCAGATGAATTATTATGCCATCTGCTCCGAAGACACCAATAGCTACTCCAAGCTAGCTTTTTTTTTTTCTGCTCCGAAAACGCGTGTGGCCGTTCCGAAGCATAATTTTTTTTCTGCTTTAAAATCTGCTCAAAAAATCAAAATGTTGCTTCACTCGCTGCCAACCATTACTTTCCGACTTTCTAAAAATTTCTCGTACTTGCTTTTATCACCTCAACAAATTGTTGGGCCAAAATTATATTGTGCTAAAGTCCAGGAAGTCTTTAGCGGCAGTTGGTTTCGCATAATTCACTTCGAGGGTTAACTAACTGAAGAAGAGACATCACTGCAACATTCTTTTTTTCAATAGGAAGAGCAAAGGCTGAAAGCTACGTGAGGATCACTCACATGTGTGCTAGGTGTGACTTCAGATGTGTGCTTTGGTGCTTACGCATTTACGCGTCACCTAGGGCGCATTACAGCGGTAACAATAACTTTTCTCGGCGCTGACGGTGATGCGAAGAATCCGCACGCTTGTTTTGAAACTCGGGGAGAGATCACGTTTTGCGCTGCGCGTTCTGAAATTTCAGGCGAGCTCTAACGGCTTCCGGTCCTCGCCTCGCTGTCGTCTCTCGGGAAGCCATTTGCCGACGTCAAGTGATGCGCATTCATCGGCGGGCTCTGGCTCACTGAAAACCAGGCAGCCAGGTTATACGTCCCGGATTCGTAGAGGGGTCAACTGTTAATACTGCGCAATTGAATGCCGCATCGTGTGTCTGCGTTGCTTGAAGAGGTCCCTGAAGCGCTTTCTCTTTTGACGGCTGTTCTAAACCGAGCAAGTGCTGTATGCATGTCTGTCCGATGTAAGGCAGGTCGCAGTATCAGAAAGAGGGGGGATTGAATTAAACAAGACAAAATTATGGTTCTAAATGATGGTGATACTCGGAATGAGACTAAGCTCTCCTAGCCTACCCTCGAATGTGTACACAAGCGTTCATGCAAGTTCACCGTACAACGATATATTGCTGCATTGACGACTATATACCACAAACCCTCAGCCGACTACGAATTCAAGACGCAATTCACTTCGGGTGCTTCTTGACGGCTTCGCCCTTACTACTGTAAACGAATAAATCTCCCCCGTAACAATACCTTCACAGTGGATAACTGACGCAGTTTTAGATGCGAAGCAGCTCTTTGACTGTGTAACGCTGTCCGTCCGTGTCTCCGTACCACAGCGCCGTACCGCGCTCCCCTCGCCGCAGGTGTTGGGGTGGTTCCAAGTAGGTCACGCCTTACCTCGCAGTGCGCGGTGACGTCACTCTCCCTCGCCTGCCCCGCGCTCGCCGCGTATCACCTCTCTCTCGCTTCATCCTCTCCACCGCTCGCACCATTCGAGCGCACATCAAGAGAACACTATTTCGGCTCGATTATCTGCGATGGAGAGGACGCCGGAAAACGAAGGTCCTTCTCCCAACCGTGGTCCTTTAATATTTTTTTTTCTGGTCACAAAACTCCCGCGTCACTCATTGGGAGAGCTCCATTCGCCGCACGCACTTTCCGCGCCGCGGCGCTGGCGTAGATAGAGGGGCGCGGAAGCCGGCTCGGCCGGCTGCTTCGCTGGCCGCCATCAGCTGGGCGCTGGCGCGGAGTGGTGGTTGGTGGTCGTGTGGATCATCACCCTCAATTTTTGCTTTTCGGGTTCGCATCATGTGCACAGTGATGCCCAACACCTGCTGCGTGCCGGGCTGTCGCTCTGGATCTCTCGAAATATTAAAAAAGAGGCATGTTGTTTCACGTACAACTGATTCGTTTAAACTGAACAACTGGACTGAAGGAAGATCCTGGTTGATTTCTATGTCTATGTGCACGTAGAAGGAACGAGGTGGCTAATTAGAATGCGGGCTTAGAAGTCGTGGTCATTGGGAGAGTACATGGGAATGGAAAAAAAAAAAGCCGCGTGTATCGAAACTCGGCTGCGTTATCACATCTGCATGCATAAAATCAAAAGCTTTCGTTTCGAAATAGCACGTAGTGTTTATATATATCCGTTCACAACAGTTTTATCTCAATTTTAATCTTGAAATTCAAGGGCGCTAATTATGACACCAAATAAAAAAAAGAATACAGCTTGAGCATCCCTCTCAGTCTTGTGGTGTCTCATTCTGAGCTTTTAATTTTTCGGCTTTATCCCTTATCCCTCGAGAGGTACTTCAAGCTATTAATGCGAAGATACCCTGATATACAGATTTGCTTATTAACACGCGAACTTCTATTGGCTGCTTTGTGATGCCTTAAAGAATAAATTAATAATTATTCCGAAAATGAACGTTACGTGCAGTCAGTGCACGGCTGCTCGTTCGAGCTGTTCCCTTAAATCGCACTCATTACAACGTTTTCGAGCAGAATGGTGAAATCGCAACGAAGTTAAATATTTTTTTTGTCATTGCAGTGAAAGTGCCTCTTTGATCTGGATAAGCTGAGTATCAAAATCGCCGTGCCATTAGAGGCATTCAGATATAGGACAATCGCCGAATGTTTTTCGTCTTTTTGACAACTTCTTAAAAAAAAGCATCGCTGGAGTGGACAACGGGCAAAGAAAGAAACGAGGACAAACGCTGACTCGATTTATTGAAAAACGCTCGTGAATATTTGCGACGTGAGCGGACGTATAACCTGTGGGCTAACAACCGTCAACAAGCTGATAGGAAAATTCTAAATGTAACAAAATGCACGATATGCAAATGCACAAGACGCACACACAAAAACACACACACACACACGTCGAAGGTGTGTACTGTAACGCAGTAAAAACAAAATTCAAATTCTTTTGGAGTCAAGGCAACGGATGGCTTGCTGGCGAAGTTAACCTTGACATTGGCAGTAATCGAGGCCTCAATGATCACTGCTGTCTGAACATTCATAGATTTGACCAGCTGGTTCGCTCTTGCGCTGTATGTTGAAGGTGGATTACTAGCTATAGCTCAATCTCAAAATCTTGCTTCTTAAAAAAAAAAAAAACCGTAGTGCCAGCCCCCATTAGGGTAAGGGAGATGCTATTGACGACCGCCGTCGCTGTAAATCAAGCAGCGAGTATGCGAGCGGGCCAGAGGAGCTGACTCACTGCACGACGTCGACAGTGAAGCCGCAGACATCCCGTATAGAGGCGCGGGTGATAGACGCTGCAGCGTGCCGTTCGCGGAGACCAGACGGCGCGTGGAGCGAGTGTGCGCTATAGTTTCGTGCTCAGGTCATCAGGCATCCGTTTTGGCACCGACGCCTTTGGCGGCACATTGTGTTTATCCACTGAAGGTCCTTCCTTGTCGTTCATCCCCGCTTCTGATGCTATAGACTGGAGTGATGCCATACGTGTGGTATACGTGCGAGAACGGCCGCTGTAAATCAGGCCCGCTACGCTGTGTGATGGAAGAAGGTCAGACCGAAGAGTCGGCGTGGTGCGCTGGTGGATATTCCCGGAAGCGAGTTTCCGGGGCTGCGTTCGGGAAGAACTGAGACTTGTCCATGTGAACGTGACGCACGAGCAGCTGCGATCAAGAGCTTACCCGAACGCAGCACAATGGAAACACTTGAGCCCCCATATCGCGGGCGACAATTGTTGAGTATGCCAGACGGCAAGAGGATCCAGCACATGCACTCGGAGTGTGTGGAGCATACAAACTTAGAAGCAGTGTCTCTTGACTGTCTCTATAGGTGTGATTGTTGACGTTGCGCAGCTCAGATATCCAGAACCAAATGTGGATTACCCAGAGTGCGCGGGAGGCAGAAAGGGGACAAGGTCTCTAAGCAAACTCCAAAGTGGTCTAGACCTTCTTCCTTGGTCCGGACCCAAACCATCAGTTCGCCGGATTTAGCTTCAAATGCGTTACATCAACACCACAGGGGTGCCCATCATGCTATATATGCGCTGCGCTTGGGCCTGTCTTTTTCTTTTCTCTTTCTCTTTTCCTTTGATTCCGATAGCACTGACGTCTATGCGCAATGCATGCATGTTAATATGCCAACGTTTGCTATCAATAATCAGTCACGATGTTCGATTTATACTGAGGAATATGAGCTGATCCCGAAGCCAGTGCAGTCTAAACAGAGCCTCTCGCTATGCCCAGATACACCGCATTTACTTAGATACTACCAGTACTCGTTAGCACTGACTAATATCGTGTCGGCTAATGCGATATAAACAATTTATTCTGCTATAAACACGTTCGTACTCGTTATTCACTGTTGTAAAAATAACATTGTCTCCATTTAATGTCACTAAAATGACTTAGTTGTCTACCAGATTTTTCGTATTAACCCATATATGCCCCGTGTCCTACATGTAGGACGCTGAAAGATTTCAGTGTAACTCGAATGTTTTTTTTTTCTGGAAAAAAGGTAGTGCCACTTAAGGTGTGTTTATGATGCTCTGTCCTCGTCACATGCAAGTCTATAGCTGATCGCTCAGCTACAAATAACCATGCGCTTGCAGTCTTCTTCCTGTCCAACAGAAGAAAAATAAACGTAGAGGAAAAGAAAGGGTCGCGCAAACTTTCGGTCGATGATGTCGAGTTCGGTGGTACGCGTTGTAGCTACAAAAATTACGCTGAACTAAGATTAATTGAGGATTTCTTGTTCAATGGAACACAATATATTACGCAGGTTACAACCTGCGAGCAAGATCTTCAGCGTGATTTCGCGAGTGTCGGCGTGACATAGAAAAAGAGGAAAAGAAATTCGCCGAAGTTGGCTTCTCAGGGCTCAGATGCTTGTTGTGGTGAAACCCGCTTGTGGAACTGCTCCCATCCATGAAACAAAACATGGTTTCTACAGAACGGTCTGCTATTGTGCTTTTCATATTGATTGCAAGCTGGCTGCAAGTTTATGGGGAAACATTGGTCATGCACTGCACAAGTCTGTCGAAACAAGTCGGAACTGTCAGCCACCTATCAATCAATCAATCAGTTTATTATCATGTCATAAAAGGATGTCACAGGGAGTAAAATATACAGACGAGGGTCCCAAGGTACACGACTGCAACGGCCTGTAGTCTGATGCAATCTTACTGCCCTTGCTTATGCAAGACAGCAAACTATAGACAAGCTCCGCACGCAATTGCTGCCTTTCTGTCCATCCGTCCGTCCAGCTCAATCATTGACAAGTCGGCGGTAGAATTGAATGTGCCAGTCCCATTTAGAGGACTACTACTACTGCTCGCTTCGGAAACGTTCGCACTATAGACTACTCGTGCGGTCTGGCTATTGTGCATATAATATAGTGCAGCTGTCGTTAAACAAGCAATCGCTTGTCTCCGAATCTCGGTTGCACATCCGCAAGCAGGAGGCATCGCAATCGCAATACTTTACTTGAGCTTGGGTAACCGTTGCTTTAAACTACCTCGCCCAAAACGAATACGCGTTCATCGTGAACTGGTATGGGCAGCAGAAATCGGCGAAATTCCCCTACTGACCATTGGTTCACTAAAAATGAAGGCACCAGACGGTCGGTAAATACCAACTAAGATTTCTAGACAGACGTGACCAGTAATTGGTGAAGGCTCTAACAGACCATCGGGGTAGCGTGGTCACAAGTTCCAACATCTGTACGCAATGCTTCGGCGAGAGAATACCAGGGAACGGGAAAGGGAACGACGGTTGCGAGAAGGCACCGAAGCGATGCGAGGCCTTCGCCAAGGACGATGCGCCCGTAGATCTATGGGAGGTGCCAACGCTTGGGTCACCGTGTGTTTCTGTCTCTGGAGTTTGGACGTTCCAGTTGTGTCTTGGGCTGTCTGTGGTTTAAATAGAACCTCCCCGAGCTGAGAGGAAACTTTTAAACAACTTAGCATCACCTATATAAACCCTATACTTACAACCTAGAAGCAGCCAGATTAGACTTCACAATCTTCAGACTTCGCTGTTTCGATCCTTTCGTCACCTATGGCAAGCTTCGATTTTTTTTTTCCTTGGTGCTGTGGTGCCGACACGCATAGCTTGATTTTCTTCAACGAACGTCTGAATGTACAGCGCGAGCTGGGTGATGAAATGCAGCGGCAGCAAGTTCGAGAAAAATGTCTCGTGCGACATTGGCGTAGAGCCGTGATATGCAGGCCGCTCCGCTGTTACGAAGCTGTCAGCCTTGAAAGTGGCGGACGGTTTCGAGCATGAGCGTTGTTTTCCACTCTCGAGTCAATTGGACGGTGGTGGCAGTTGAACACTGCAAGATGATACAACAAAGACTTCTGATGTCTCTCATTATTGGAACGTGACATGCTGGTGTTACCCTGTCTTCTGATGAGAGGCGGTGTCGGTGCGGTATGTTACGTCGGCTGTAGTCGGGAGCGGAAGAGGGTCGACCCCCCTCTGACTACGACAGACACAACGTACGGTCTTTAAAGCAAGGCCTTGAGGGGGGCACCACCGACAATAACTATACAAAGTTAGAGCCCTGATATGAATAAATGTTCCCTCTCTCTCTTTCTCTTGAGCTGATTCTTGTGCTCTTCCGTTATAAATCATATATGTCTGTCAATTCGCCTTCATTGTCAATACCACGCCTATGACTCACAAATTGCATTTGAAGTGTGTTACTATACTTCAAAGTCAGATTATGTTAAACTATGTTAAATAGAAGTTAGAGTTGAATCAGCTACATGCCTGGGATTTTTTTCCCACTGCTATAACGCTGCGAGATCTGAGAGTGCCTGCTGTAATGCACTGCTTTTCATTCAGAAAAAAAGTTGATCGATCGACCTTGACGATCTAGATCGGGTCATTATGGGTGAGAACATGTGACAGCGTGTAATAAGTGGGGCAGCGCTGACGCAGCTTCCTGCCTGCCGTGATATCATGTATGTACAACACAATCAGTGTACAGTGATTTCGCGGTTACGCTAGATTGTGTCGAACACGTGTTATTGTGCACTCCCTGACCGATAAAGGGAACGGTTACATGTGTAATCGAAGTCTAATCTGGCGTTCTGGTAGCGATGGGTACAAAAAAAAAAAAAAGAAAGTTGCGATGTAGAACATATTGAGGACAGTCGTGCATATGGGTCAAATGCTGCATATAGCGCGCGATTATTCAACAATGAACACTTCAGCAGGGCTCTCATATTTTAGGTTTAGATTGCAGTATCATGAGACGGTGAGTCTGGTTTTCTTCTGGCATTGAACCTTAAATCAGCATTTTCACCTTGCACTGAATCACAACGATACTGGTCGGGTAATTTCGCGCGATCACGTTGAAATAAAGTACACGTGGCTTTACCCGTATTTTTCGTGACCACTAAAAGACAGTGCGTATGCTAACACTGTTAAAATATTTGATCATTCAGCGGATTGCACTTATTGAACACTGCAAAAGGACCTGGGATTGCTAGCTGATAATAATGTAATATTTGGGGTTCAACGTCCTAAAGCCACCTTTTGATTAGGAGAGACGCCATAGTGGAGGGCTCCGGAAAGTTTGACCACTTGGGGTTCTTTAACGTGCACCTAAAACTAAGCGCGTGGTTCCCAAGCATGTTCGCCTCCGTCGAAAATTCAGACGCCGTAATCCTTTCACAAATGCTGTTGATGTTTCGCTGATCATTTAACAGTGAGTTCGTTCACACATGTCCAGTCTTTATCTCATGTGCTACCTGTCTGTTGCTGCGTGCTCTATAGTAGAAAGTCTATAATTGCAGCCTTAGACATTACCTTGACAGCTCGCTCTACAGCAAGTTTCTTACTAGTTTCTATCCTCCTTGTTTTAGGCTGGAAATGTTTTAGTTTCATCTGGAGTGTGTAAGAAGCGTTGCCCTATCACTTAAGAATTTCTGAGGCAAAAGCATTAAATGCCTTGTCTATAGCGTGCAAGTTGACCGCCGGGTGTTGGCGTCGTCAAAACGAGTAAATCATCACGTGATGACAACACAGACCGCCAAGCTTTGTGACGTCATCATGACGTCACCATAATGTCATATAACGTGATGCCACATGATGTCGTCATCGCATGAAATTGTTGCGGGGTCAGTGGCGGGCCGATCCTGTATAGGCAGTGCTAGACCGCGTTAAGTGCGGTAAGATTTTGGAATAGCAGTTATCACGTGACAGGGAAGAAAAGATGGCGTCCACCTTAGAGACGCAGTAAGAGAGAAAACTCTATTGACCTCCTAAGGTGCTCGAGCGACAACCAATTCGATCGTGAGTTCACGCAGTTCCATGGTGCGGGTGGCCCGGTCAGTTCATGGCGATCTTCTGCTGGGCCGGATCTTGCAGCAGGGTCTCGAGTCGTCTTACAGGCGAATGCGCAATTGGGGCCTGCGAGGTTTTACTGATTGAAAAGATTGCGTGTTGGAGCAGTGCTATGCCTTCTTTGGAATTTTTATTGAGAACGCTTGCTGCATGAGCGACACAGCTGTAGCGGGATCACAGCGCCTTTCAGAAGCGGAGGCGCTAGCTTGCACTATGCAGGAGTCGGCGCTCGAATGCGGAGCCCGATTGTCTTGAAGCACGACCGGCGACGGCAAAGTCAATCACGCACTCATCTGTATGATTCTGGAATTGTCCGGGACTATATTAATGAAACTAGTAGGTTGACTAATTGATCTGTTGCATTATCCTAACATGTATACAAAATTATATACGTATAAAATCAGATTATTGCTCTATTCTAAGAATAAATTCGTTTTTTTTTCAATTAATTGTATGCATTAGATAAAGCACCACACTTTCATGGGTTATCGGTAATCTTTCTATTATATCTTTGTTATTCTAAATCTAAAGAATATTTTTTAAAACCACTCGATTCTTGGCGAATCCACCATAGTGGGTATACACGCCACGATCAATAGGTGAACAAGAACAAGAACAATCGCAGAAAGAGACGCATCTCCTACAATAGCGTTCGTTTTTGCACATCACGTATGCGCGCCTTCAATGAGCAATGATGAAAAATTAGTGAACAGGGGCTGTGCCAATGTTTCGACGAGTGGTCTTGTCATCCTGTAGACTGCAAAGCCGCTTGCCGAAACTTCGGCGCACACCCCCTTGTTTGTGAATTTTTCATCACAATTTTCCACGTTCACTTAGCTTTTTTATTATTATTTTTATTTCCACTAGCAGCCTTCGCTCCGCCGCGGTGGTTTAGTCGGCTATTTCCGAGCGACTGCGCCTATATGACTGCCACGGAAACGCGTGTCTTAATTTCAGCGTATCCCCGGGTGGTCAAAATTAGTCCGGAGTTTCCCGATACGGCGTTCCTCATAATCACGTGGTCAATTCTGGCACTGAGATGACTCTGGGATGAACAGCTTGACTTCTAGTCAACCTACATTCGACAGCATCAGGAGGCCTTTTCTTGGTGCTAAGGAAGCAACGTTGACGCTGTAACTTCCATCTCTGGTGGTCCCGAATGATCCCACTTTTTTTAACAGCGGAAACACATCGATTGGAATTAACTTGCCAGAAATTATCACCTTCGCGTGTTGGGTGAGAGACAACCGGGGTGCCCTCTGTTTTCTTCTTACACGTCACCAACGTAAAAGGTTCATCATCATCCATCCCTTCTTTATCCCTTAGGTCGTAGGTTGACGTATTGTCGTCGGACTGGTTGTCTGCTGATCGAGACTTCTTCCTCTCTGATGCATTGTCATCTATTGCGTCTGAACTCGTCGGAGCCGTTTCAAGGTTGTGAACGAGTAAACGTGCTGGCTTTGTGATGTTTTGCCCTTACCTGTAAGCCCTCGAGCTTTTCATTATGTCCTGTATTATCACTCCACTCATATGGCTAGACACACGAGCATGGGACTCGTAATGATGGCTGCCTACCACCGTAGTGGTAATGAATTAGCCAAGCCTTCAATAAAAGAACGTCGTAAGGCACTTGGCCCGTGGAGTATTCACTCGACGCCTTGTCAGTGTATACACCGAGGAAGAACTTGATATCAGTGGTAAAGTCGAAGAAAAGAAAAAAATAAAATCAGCCGTACACATACACAGCGACCGAACAAAACCACGCCCTGCCCCCCCCCCCTCCTTCCACCCTGCCATTAAATGTTTCACACATTACGACAGCATGGTGCTCTACGGCAGTTCGCACATTCCAACATTACTTGAAGAAGAGTACCGCTTTTTTTTTTTTTGCAGCAGAGCTGTTACGGTCGAGGATGCCGTGTGTCGTATATAGAAAGTTATCATTATCATTAACCGGTACGCACTCAATGACCACCCAAGCAATCTGTACATATGGTTAACAAGAGATGCTTTTGAAACGAACCGGCCAACTCTGCTGTGACTCAGTCTTGCGCTATCTTCTGCAAGACGCGCATTTTTTTTTCTAGAAAAAAAAAATCTAGTAATAGTTTCACACACTTGAACTATACGGCTAGTCTTGTTCAATTTTTTTTTCTCTAGTGGTAAAGGTTTATGCAGACCACATAGACCATAGCAACCAATCCGGCGCTCAACAAACCGATCTGACTACGCTGACAAAACACGGCAATGCGTGACTAACGGCGAAGGTCGAGTTTCTCTTCCGTGAACCGCGTGCTAGCACTCGGCAGCTGGACACGCACGTTCTAAGCACTTCGTGGTTTAGCTAAACTGTGCCGCAGGACGTCTTTATCGCGAACGCCGTATTCACCGCGCCGCGCATTCTTTCATAGCAACGCTTCCTGGAACTGGTATAGTTTATCGATGTGACGTGAGAATCTTCCCTACCGATGCTGTGTATGGTAGTGATGCTGTGCAATGTAGGGTTTCATGTATTTTTTTTTTCTTGGACATCAACAAAAACTCTCCCTAGACTCCTTTGCCCCCTCCCCCCACAAAAAAGGAGAAAAGAATCACAATGTTTCTGATTGATATGTGGGGTTTAACGTCCCAAAACCACCATATGATTATGAGAGACGCCGTAGTGGAGGGCTCCAGAAATTTCGACCACCTGAGGTTCTTTAATGTGCACCCGAATCTGAGCACACGGGCCTACAACATTTCCGCATCCATCGGAAATGCAGCCGCCGCAGCCGGGATTCGAACCCGCGACCTGCGGGTCAGCAGCCGAGTACCTTAGCCACTTGACCACCGTGGCGGGGCAGTCGGCTAAAATAAGAATAATAATGCATTCGGCTAAAATAAGGAATGAAGGCTACCTTCCTTGGTTTCAAGTCAAGGTGCCAATCCTTCCCCGCCTTCATCTGAAAGCTCTCCGCACCTCACGTTGTTTTCCATGGCATTCGTGATTGGCCCACTATTTACCAAGCGTCGATGTGGTGACGTCATCATGTGACGCCATGTGGTGTGACGTAATTATGTGGTAATGATTTTTGCATCGTTCTTGTTGAAGCCGATGGTCAAATTATGAGTTTTGTGAGGATGCCTCACGCGCAAGCTTTATCCGGCTTTCGCTTGAATAAATGGATTAAATAAAATAATTTTTTGTGGGGCTAGCATCAAAACCAGGACCCTGTCGCTGCTAAAACGAAAATAAATGTTAGCCAGTGGCGTAGCCACAGTGGGGGCTCGTGCCTCTTCCCCCCCCCCCCCCACTTCCCACCCTGAATTTTAGATTTGTGCATTAGAATTCCGAGTGAGCGTTTGAGTTGTTTTCTCGTTTTTGCGCTGACAGAATACCGTTAGAGATGAGCAGTGGAGATGGTTCTAATCTGTAGCTGCTATGTGTCATGATGCTTAATTTTGAGTGCGCTGCAATGGCGATGAATGAACCAGATGCATGTTTCGCCATTATGATATGCTATAATATTATAGGTGTGAATGTGCCTATGATGACGTGCGTACACAATGTACGTATGCAGAATGTACGTACACAGATATACATGTGAAATGCGTGTGTACGTATATACATGTGTATACATGTGTACGTATACGTATACTTGCGAAATACTTTCTTAAAGCTATATAATGTCTGATACGCATTCCTCTTAGTCCTGTAATTACCAGAATGAATGCGGCCGTATTACTTTTTTTATTTCTTCGCAGAAGCATACTCATGAATCACTGCGATACGATTACATATCGCTTAATTAACTTTGGAAATGCACCGAGAATGAAGTCAATTCAACCTGTGCTCCCGCTCATCGTTGTCGTTTCGCTATATATGCTGGCGCGTTCATTTGTGCTCATTCGTTGCTTGTTTTGCTTTGACGTGTCACGAACACTGCAGCCCGCGGCCAATCACAGAATGCTGAACGTTGCTAAATATTTCTCGATGACGCGCAGCTTGCTTCGCAGACGTACTTCTGATAAATAATTGCGGAACAAGCGGTGTTCGTACAAGCTGCTGCGCTGCAAAGCTTCTGACACTGTTAAGGGCCTGAATTCATTTGTCGTGTCATGCGATGCTTATTGAACATTATTCCGAGAAATATTATAAATACCTTCTTTATTTAGTGGCTGTGACGCGCGCACACACTAACACACACACGCACGCATGCCCGCCCACCCTCTCAGTCACTCACTCACATAATTTTTTTTAAGTAGTGAGATTGAAATCGCACGGGTGGGCTATAGTGATTGGATACGTCTGTTACTAGGTTTTTCAATGGGTTATGCATTGTACGTAAACGTATTACGCAAAAAGCTCACCGAAGTTCATCATTTGATTGATATGTGGGGTTTAACGTCCCGAAACCACTATATGATTATGAGAGACGCCGTAGTGGAGGGCTCCGGAAATTTCGACCACCTGGGGTTCTTTAACGTGCACCCAAATCTGAGCACACGGGCCTACAATATTTCCGCCTCCATAGGAAATGCAGCCGGGATTCGAACCCGCGACCTGCGGGTCAGCAGCCGAGTACCTTAGCCACTAGACCACCGCGGCGGGGCACCGAAGTTCATCATCGCATGCGAACTTCACGTGATGGTCAGACACCCAACGTGCTACACTATATATATATAGCTACCTTCGCCTCATAGTACTTGTAGAATTTGTTAGTTCTATAATCTGTTGAACAACCACTGTGATGTCGTTCTTGTACTTTTTTTCAATATCCGTCGTGGTAGTGTAGCACGTGTATACGATGTCGCGCTGCTAAGCTTCAGTGCACGGGTTCGATTCCCGGCCGAGGCGATCAGGTGCTTATAGGCAGAAATGTTTTTTGAGAGGGGGAAAGGAGGCAACCTTTCGAAATTATCATTTTAAACGCGGAGAATTTCTTAGCGAACTTCGGTGACTTAGGGCGTATCTATCTATCTATCTATCTATCTATCTATCTATCTATCTATCTATCTATCTATCTAGCCCCCTACGACATGTAGCTCTCCTGGCCGTTTCGATAACGGTATAGATACCAAACTTGGTATGGCGTAACATGACTGTAGGACGACCATATTTGACTAGTCATAACATGAAAATCATGACATGTATGTCGTGATTTACATTTCATGGTCCTGCTGCTCTTGCGGTGGTTTCGTTCACATGACATGTTGCAGAACTGATATGCTATGACATGATTGCATGTCGAACGCAAGCGACAGACCCTAACACGAAACTCATGACTTGCGTGTCGCGTAACAACATGACTACATGCCGCGCTCATGATGCACTCGCGGTCGTTTCGCTAGCGTCACATATACCTAATTTGGTATTACGGTACATGAATGGGTGACGAAGGAATGTGACTGGTGCAAACATGATAATCATGAGATGCGTGTCATGTAACAACATGACTATGTGCCACGCTCGTGATGTGCCGGCGGCCGTTTTACTAGCTTCACAGAATCTGGTGTTACGGGACGTTAATGGATGACAAAGGTTTGGGACTGGTGCAAACATGATAAACATGAGATGGGTGTCACGTTACAACATGACTACGTGCTACGCTCATGATGCGCTCGCGGTCGTTTCGATAGCTTCACATGTACCGAATTTGGCATTACGTGACGCTAATGGACGACATAGGTAAATGACACATTCAAATATGATAATCGCGACATGCGTGTCATGTAACGAAATGACTGCATGCCACACTCATGATGCGCTCGCGGCCGTTTCGCTATATCTTCACATATATATGCCAAATTTGGTATTACGTGACGTCAATGGATGACGAAGGTATGCGAGTGGTGCAAACATGATAATCATGAGAGTGAGGGTCATGTGAGAACATGACTACATGCCACTGTCAAGGCAGCACCAAAATTCTTCAAAAATTTCGACCTGCTAGGGTTTTTTAACGTGCACCCTAATCTGAGCACACGTGCCTACAGCCGAGTATTACCACTACGGCGGGGTTGTCGAACCAGTGTCGAAACTTAATTCTCTGTGTGGCCCAAATCTAATTTCGCGCGTGGAAACCTCGGGTATATGAGCTATCGTTACAGGACGACTGTTATAAAAACAGTGGCTTGTCAAAAGCAACGGTAACAGTACTTTGATCTTAGAATTACTGAAAGAAAAAAAAAGCATCTGCACTACCGCTTCTTTATTATTTTTTAATACCTGTAGCAAACTCTTGGATAATCGCCGAGGGCTGCACGTGCGCTCACGTTATTTACAAGAAATCTTCGTGCACGTGAAGGCCTCGTTTCGAATACAGAGCAGCTGTATTTCGATTGTGCTCTTCTGAACGAATGAAATTCGCTCTGAGCATGCGCTTAGAAACCGTAGGAAACTTACGCGCAGCTTGCATGAGAATGAACAAGCGCGATGACTTAACCGAGCTCTTTTGCAACCGGGACTAATGTGAGTCAAAGCAAGCAATGACCGCTGCCAGGGCCGCAGCGCGCGAGATTATGCCATGCTTCCGGATATCCTGGTTTGTGTGCGCGGCGAAGGCCGCCTGCTCGTCAAGCGCAATACACTGCGTTCTAGACAGCGGCATCCGCACGGAAGTTTGTCGCCGCTCGGAGCGGTGGAGGGAAAATTCCGGAGCCCACTCCGTGACTAATGGGACGGATAGCGTCGCGGCGACCGAACTGTGCCGATAATGAGCCCTCGGCGAGGCACGTGAACGATACGCGGAGTGCAGTATACAGTTATAGCGACGAAGACAACAGCCACGAGTCCAATGTGCAGAAGGAAAGAAATATGAACGGCGCTTTTATTAGACACGTCCGCACGTCCCTTCGGGACGAGCGGGAGAGTCTCGAAGAAAGGAAGGAAGAGAAAAAAAATATGGTTCGTAGGTTTTCGTAACGGCAGCACCACCATACATTGCGTACCCGTCTTCTATCCACAGCGGGAATCCGCCACGTAAATAATTGAGGTCCTGAGATTGGCACTGGGCACGAAATGGCAAGCGAAGACGACTACGGTAGAGACGTGCAGTTCGGCCGCGTCGTCACTTCAGGTCCAAGAGTATTAACGTCAGGTAACGGTGACAATGGGGGGCGATGAGGGGAGGCAGGGTCAGGCGCGAGCGATGGCAGATGTCCGTGACCGGCCGGCGGTCAGCGGCCCTGCGTTCACCTTGTCCCTACGGTGAACCTTGAGGTGCTTGGCGAGGTGGTCGGAGCGAGAGAAGCGCTTGTCGCAGATCTGGCAGCGGTACGGCTTGATGCCCGAATGTGAACGCTTGTGGCGAGCCAGTTCGTCGGAGCGCGAGAAGCGCCAGCCGCATCCGGGCCACTGGCACGCGAACGGCTTCTCGCCCGTGTGCCGCCGCAGGTGGGCCTTCAGGTGGGAACTCTTGGAGTACACCTTGCTGCAGCCCGGGTAAGAGCAGCAGAAGACCTTCTCTTCCTCGCTCACGGGAGCCGGCGGCTGCGGTGCGCGGTTCACCTGCCTTCGCGGCGTCGCGCCGCCGTTGGAAGACGTGGCCTTTGACTTGCGCCCGGAACCCGGTGCTCGTTGCCGCTGCGGTAGCCAGCTCTGGTTGGGCCTCCGAGTGAGAGGAGGCGGTGGAGGGGGTGGCTGCGGCTGAGGCACGGACAGCACGGGACTAGACGCGGAGGACGAGAGCGAGTTGAAGCAGAACGATTCACCTTCGCTGAGACTGGACATGAGCGTCTTGAGGCCGACGCCGAGCACGACGAAGTCGTCGAGACCGTCGGCGGCGAACTCGTCGGACCAGTCCACCTCGAGGCAACCTTCTGGCGTCGGCGAAGAAGACGTGGGCGAGGCGGCGTCCTCGTAACCCGAGTCCGGGCTGAAGTCCGCCGGCTTCTGGGGGTAGTCGTGGCCCGTGGAAGTCCACACCGCCTGGGCGTTCGACTGCTCGGCGCAAAAGAACGGGTAACACTGTTCGGCGAAGATGCCGAATTCGGGAAGCTGCATCAACGCGCTGTCCGAGCCGTCGTTTGTCTGGTGGCAGGTGGCGGACGTCGAGGCGCTGTCGTCATCCTGCACGCTGTCGCTGGAGAAGAGCGAGTCCAGGTCGGTACCCAGTTCATCCAGGGACAGGTCTTCGAAGGAGAAGGCCGCCGTGCTGGCGGCGGGCAGCGTGGAAATTCCGCCGTCCATCGCGAAATCAGCAGCCGCGGCGGCTGGCATTGCGCGACAGGTTCGCTTTGTTTTCTTTCTCTTCACACCACAAACTCGCTCGTTAGCATCACTTCGGGAAAGAAACAAAAACCGGCGGCGAAAGCGACTGAGCGCGGCGCGTAGCTGATTCTTCCGCGAAGCGACAGGCTGTCCGTAACGGCGGACGGTTGGCACGGCTTCTGGCCTTCCCGGCTCGGTGCTTTCTCTTCTCCTCTGCGTCGCCGATCACGTCACGCAGCACGCCTAGCACTCTCGCCGCCTCGATTGGCGCTCGCGGGCGCACGTGATAAAAGCGATAGGTTTCGAAGCGCCGCCTTCAAACCCCCTTACCGCTTCTATGTGCAAGTGCAACCACGTGGATCATCGGCACCCCCCCCCCCCCCCCTCTCGTAATCACTCCGTAGAGCGAGTAATACACGCGCCTCCGTCTCGGCACACTCGCACTCCTGAATGGAGTGAGTGCTCACGGTGGATTACTGCGAAGCGATAGCATACGGTGGCAACGGCAGCGATTGCCTATAGGCGATAAAAGAAAATCGCATGCCGATACGCATTATCGGCATTGTTCTGCGCTCTCGCCGTTGGTGTGTTACCTGTTGTATCTATATCAGTTTTTTTTTTTTCTGTAGAAAAAGATAGGGAGCATAGCCATGTGACAGCGTATGCAACGTTTCCATTCTATGCCAATTAACGCAATTTTGCCGCGTGGTGCAGTCAAGGCAAAGTTATAACAAACTAATCGACACGTCGT
Source organism: Rhipicephalus microplus (assembly GCF_043290135.1). Classification (NCBI taxonomy): domain Eukaryota; kingdom Metazoa; phylum Arthropoda; class Arachnida; order Ixodida; family Ixodidae; genus Rhipicephalus; species Rhipicephalus microplus. Next base: position 30,125,989 of record NC_134704.1, on the reverse strand, counting down.
TATGCGCTACGCTCTTAAAAAAGTTAGTAAAAAGGTAGCAACTGCAAACAAACAGGTAGTAACTGCAGCGCTTACTACCTTTCTCGAACCATTACTACCTTTTTCAACCTGTTTACTACCTGTGTTAGTAAACGGTTACTAGCTGCAGCCGTTACTAACTTTTCGCGACCTGTTTACTACCTACGTTAGTAAACAGTTAGTAACTGCATCGGTTACTACCTTTATTGCTACGTTACTACCTTTTTGCTACCCGGCTGCTGACTATTTAATCCAAAACAGTGTTTGGTTCCGATTCTGATAAGATTTGGGTGCACGTTAAAGAACCCCAGGTGGTCAAAATTTCCGGAGCCCTCCACTACGGCGTCTCTCATAATCAAATGGTGTTTTGGGACGTTAAACCCCACAAATCAATCAATCAATCCGATTCTGATAATTTATGAGAGGAATAATCTCGACGTATCATCATTGAACGGAAAAATGACGCAGGAGATATCCATAGATAAAAAAAAACATTTTGTTTTATATTACTTAACCGAGATATGTAAACGTCATTCTGATATTGTCGAAACAAAGAAGTACAAGTTAATAAATCATAAGCAAGTGCTACACGCGTTGTAATAGACAATTACAACAATTTTAGTAAATTACAGCAAATTAACAAGACCGGCGGCTCAAAATAACAAGACGGTCACAATTAATCCGGAGGACGGTCACAATTATTCCACTGCGGTGTGTCTCCAAATATTATTATTGTTGTTTTGGCACGCCACACCCCAAAACGATTATTACCTTTTAACCGCTGATATACTAGCTGTGTGAAGCATTCAAATGCACTGAGACTATGTTAATAAGTACGGTACCTTGTTTCGGCCACTGTAAATAATACGCTTTTGTGGCCCTTTATAACATATAAATATGACATATATTTTTTTCTTTTACAAGTAAAGCTGATTAAAAGTCTTGTGCTACGTCCCCGAACACACTTAGTCAGGTATTATGATATAGTGCTTCAGATTCACATTTGCTATAATTCATCCAGAAAGACAAGAGCTTCTCTGTGCATGACATGCATCTGCAAAGTAGGGGCTATATATATACCCCACGTGTATTTCATGCTGTAGCGTAAAAAGATAGCGAACTTCAATAAAGAAAAAAAAAAGATAGCGAACTTATGAAGTCCATGTATTCTTCGCACTCATTGCACACCATGAAAGATTACCCAAAGTTGTGTAGTACTGAGACATTAATTGACCAACATTAGCAATGAAGAAAAGCCATGCCAAAATAAATGAACAAAGTAGTATCCGTTGCTCCTTTTTTTTGAAACCTTTAAAGGTTACTACCCATTGGAGGTAACGGCTACGGTAGTAGCAGTTACTGAATGCTGGTAGTAACTGCGAAGGTGGTAACTGTTGCCGTTACTAACTGCGCTTACTACCAGGGTTGTAACATATGTGACAAGTCGTTACTACCGCAATGTTAGCAAGTACTACTACCTTTTTTCTAAGAGTGTATACCTTCGGCCGAAGCTTTCCGTCCTCGCTTTCATTCAAATGTGTGGCCTAAAGCGGAGCAAACCTACAAATACGCAATTTTTCTTCTTTTTTTTAAATATTTTATTATACCTTCATGGTTACTAACGCCCTCAATGTCAATAGTGCGACCACAACGCCACTGGATCAATGACCACATATTCTTCCTGGCGTAGCGCGTCAGCTTTTGCCGCTTGGTTTAGCTTAGTGCTCGCATTGTGTTGCTATCTATATGAGAAGCTTTTAGCGATCGTTTACTTCCGTCGTTTACTCTTCTCGTATAAGTGCCTGTCCCGCCGCTTCTCTGGCGTCAGAACAGTTCTTTTGAACTGGTAAGTTTACTCAAGTACCTAATAATAACACACTGTTGGCCTGCCTGATGGGGCAAGGCTAATATTTCAAACAAGAGGTGAGAATGTAACGATGTCCGCTTCGTTGCAACAGTGGTTAGGATGCTCGGCTGCAGACCCGGAAGTTGCGGGTTCGATCCCGAGCACGGTGGTTGAATTTCAAAGGAGGGGAAATGCTATCGATGTCCATGCCCTGTGCCATTTCAATGCACGTGAAAGAATACCAGATGATCGAAATTTCAGGAGCCTACCACTACGGCGTCTCCGATATTCATAATGTAGTTTTGGGGTGTTATGCATACGCGTCAGCCCATTGACTGACAATCCTTTTTTTTTTGTCTCTTTCTCTTCTGTTTTCTCTCTCTCTCTCATCTTTACACTCCCCCTTTCCATTCCCCGAGCGTAGGGTAGCAAACCAGGCATGTGCCTGGTTAACCTCCCTGCCTTCCCTCTTGTTGTTCTTGTCCTCCTCCTCTCCTGGGGTGTTATACCCCAGACTTGTTAAAACGTCATGGTCATGTCTTCGCGTATCTACACCCAATGATTGTGTTTGTGGGGTTTAATGTCCCCAAACCACCATATGATTATGAGAGACGCCGTAGTGGAGGGCTCCGGAAATTTCGACCACCTGGGGTTCTTTAACGTGCACCAAAATCTGAGCACACGGGCCTACAACATTTCCGCCTCCATCGGAAATGCAGCCGCCGCAGCCGGGATTTGATACCGCGACCTGCGGGTCAGCAGCCGAGTACCTTAGACCACCGTGGTGGGGCTACACCCAATGATGCCGTTAGTTAAGCGCGACGTACATTAACAACGAAAAATTACGCAATTGTTTCGGAACCTGCGTCCCGTATAATTTTGTTATCGACTGCATTACGGATACTTGCTCCGTCTTAAGGCCTATAGCGCGCCGTATCAGTGATTGCCGTAGTTCGTGCACACCGTGATATGCTGTGCAGTTTGACTATCATTCATGAAGAATGAACCGCGTATTTATATCGTGAGTACAAGCGCTGATTTCATGATCGATTAACTTGCACAGTATTCCTCAGAGCATGCGCAGAGGCTTTTTTTTATACATTAGCGAGGTTCAAGTAAAGTCAATAGCAAAACGAGTACGATAATTTTTCGGGTGTTCTTTTTTTTTTTTTTTTACCATGGTGTGATTGCGCGACACATCGTAGAGGAGGGTTCCGGACATTTTCGACTACCTCGGGTTCTTTAACGTGCCCGGAAATGATGCCGTACATGGTGCTTTAACATTTCGCTTCCGTCGAAACGCTACCGTCCTGGCCAGAATCGAACTCGCGTCTTTCAAGTCAGCACCCGAGAACCATGACCGCTGCACCGCCTTGGCGTCCAAAAGGTAAGGGAAGTCAGTAGGTTAAATAGGCGTTATGACCTGTTGTCCCGTCCGCATGATAGCACCTAACCTATATTTCTGTTACTTCTGAGCAAATGTTGTTTGCAAAGCTTTCATCTCATGGTTCATAAGCGTTTTTTTTTCTTCCCTTTCCGACATAATGACGGCACCTTTGTGGTCACAGGGGAAGTTTCCATTGGTCATTCGCTCCTCTTGCGTATATGTCTTGCAAACTCGTAAGTTTAGAACATAACATTAGGCGCCCCGCCGCTGTGGTCTAGTGGCTAAGGTACTCGGCTGCTGACCCGCAGGTCGCGGGATCGAATCCCGGCTGCGGCGGCTGCATTTCCGACGGAGGCGGAAATGTCGTAGGCCCTTGTGCTCAGATTTGGGTGCACGTTAAAGAACCCCAGGAGGTCGAAATTTCCGGAGCTCTCCACTACGGCGTCTCTCATAATCATATGGTGGTTTTGGGACGTTAAACCCCACAAATCAATCAATCAACATAACATTAGGTGGGTGCTGAGCAGTGTAGACTGAGAAAAAGCTATAGGGGTAATCCAAGTGGGCACTTGTGTACGCTTTTAGTGAACTGGTATATATCTTTGTTTGTGCGGGCAAACGGTTCGAATGATTTGCCTAATATATATGCCTATCGAATGAAATGAAGTCTACTATTCTTCAAACTGCTAGTGCAGCTGCATTCAGTTAGCCTCGGTGGAACAGTGGCAAAGGTGCTCGGCCACTGACCCGAAGGTTGCAGGTTCGATACCGGCCGAGGTGGTCGCATTTTGATGGAGGCGAAAATGTCAGAGGCCCGTGTACTGTGTGATGTCCGTGCACGTTAACAAACACCAGGTGGTCGAAATTTCCGGAGCCCACTACTGCGGCGTCTCTCATAAACATGTCGTGGTGTGGACTTGTAAAGCCCCATGTATTATTATATTTTATGTCACCCGAAGAAACAAACATACGAAAAAGAAAGCTGCAAATTTATCCAAACTAAGTGCCGTATTTCATTTCATCTAATGGGAATCTCAGGATGTAAAAAGGTTCCTTTTTTTTGTTAAAATGAGAACCTCGGTCACGCATTTCAATGGGCCCTCATTCTTCCTTCAGTAGAATCGAAATCCCGGTCGCATTTTGATGGCTGGAGCCAAACTTCTGAAGGCAACCGTGCTTGGATTTAGGCGCACGTTGAAGCACCCCTGCAGAGGGTCAAAATTTCCAGACCCCCCCCCCCCCCCCCCCGCCACGGCGTGTCTTATCGTGTGATGGTTTCGGAACGTAAAACCCCCGGACATTTAAAACTACTGAAATATTATTTTTGATCACATAGACTGTTCTTTGTTGCACATGCAAGAGGTGGTACGAAACAGTATTTTGTTTCTACTTTCCGTTCGCTGAAATGCGGCTGCATAGGCTGGGAATCGAACCCGTGACCTCCAGCTTTAACGGCAGGAAAACATTGTATGTATATATACAAAAACGCTACGAATAATTTCATGTGTATAGCGATGCGCAGTCGGATGCAACAGTGGCGGCAACTGTGCCATTTTGTTACAGGCTTGTTCTACGTTTTTTTCCTCCAAATCGCCTCTTTTTTAAGTTGTTTTGACGTCCGTAGATGTCGCGCGTTGCAACAGAAAGCGTTCGCCCGCGTATTCCGGTGTGTTCGCACGCACATGCATGCAGGGATGCCCGTCAGCGCTTTCAGTTCGCGCGTATCGCTTTGCATGGCTTATGGGCGGCCGCCCTTGACCGGCCTACCGCAGCGGTGACGCAACCGCGGTTACCTCTTGTGTCATTACGGCTAACAGTATCAAACGAGAGACGAGGAAGCCTTCGCGCGCTTCGCAGAAAAACCGTCTTGCAATTTGAGCGCCACTCTGCGCCGTCTCTGGGTTTCGCTACGGCAATAACTTGTTTGTTTTGTTTTATATAAGCACGTGAATCACCTTCGGCGGTCTCCTTAGATGCCAATCTTCGGGGGGAAACGGCGTCGGCCTGGGCTACCTGTATTAAAGACGGAAAAGGAGGCAGCAGGATACACGATGTCTGCCGCATATGGCGACTGCAGTTCATATAAGCTGTGCCTGCCGTTATGTCGGTGCAATTTAATGTGCGCTTAATCTGTTCTCAACAGCTGTGCTCATTTTCAGGCGCATCGAAATAAATTTAGTTCCATAAATTATTACCTTGGAACGTTTCGATCAATAAATCGATTGGTTTCCCGAAATGAGCGCGTTCTTGCTGTCCTCTTTTTTTTTCAAATAAAAAAAATCTGAATTAGGTAGAGCGGGAGAGATAGCAAAGTGATTGACGCGAGCACCTGCAGCGAGTCTTTGTTAAAAAGCGAATCATTTACTTCTTAACGCAATCGTTTGCATGTTTACAACGTAACCATTCTCAGCCTCCACGACTTATTATATATGCGTATAATTGCGATATTCGTAGTTACATACCTGCGTTATGATGGCAATTAAACAAAAAGGTTAGCCAACTGATGGCTCTTAGAATTAGTTCCGAACAGCTTTAGCAGCGGCTGTTTTGTCGTGGTCGTCCCGGTCACAACTGCATGAGCTCGCTCGCACGACCATATGATGTTGGTAGTACTACATCACTCAGCCAGCGGTTCATGCGCGCCCGCGTGCTTGTGCGCATGCGTCAGCGAGAACGACTCATCTACCGGCAGATCTTCTTTTCCGCGTCACGCGCATTGAGACGTTTAAAAAACGGCATTCCCTCGCAACAGTGTAAAAAGAAAAACAAAACAAAGCTGAGCCTTTTTCTATTAGTGTGTCGCAGTTCCGCTTCGATGTATACGCGCATAGCACCTGGCAGTGCGCGCAATATAAACTAATGACCGATCAGACGGTGCGGCGATGATCAAGTGGCGTCGGCCGAACAGAAAAAAAGCACGCGCCTCCGGCTGTTTACACACGAGGCGCAGCGAGAATGGACGGCGAACCGTTCGCGTCGGCTCGTTTCGATTCCCGGCGCGTGCGCAGAATGCTCGCCGCGGCGGAAACCGAATGACCACCGGGGTCACCATTTTCTTCGCCGGCGAGACATAACACCTGCGGGCGTCGTGCCAGAAACGACAAAGAGAAAAAGAAAAGGAAAGAACGGCACAGAATAAAACGACGGATACACGCGCCGTGATCGTATAGTGTCTCTACATAGTAAACCTCTGACACTCTCTCTCGTGCGTGCCGCTTGGTGTCGGTATCGGTGACGGTAGGGTCAGATGCGTTTGCTTTACATACATACATACATACATACATACATACATACATACATGCATGCATACATGCATGCATGCATGCATTAATGCATGCATAAATGCATGCATACATGCATAAATGCATGCATACATGCATGCATACATGCATACATACATACATGCATAAATGCATGCATAAATGCATGCATACATGCATAAATGCATGCATAAATGCATGCATACATGCATAAATGCATGCATACATACATACATACATACATACATACATACATACATACATACATACATACATACATACATACATACATACATACATACATACCCCATTTCTGATGGTCGCAGTCATATCATGCAAATAGGCAATGAAAAGCAAGGATTACATGGGCGAAGGCAATCAAGGTTATATTTAACGGAAGTAAACAAATGAAAGCGGATGAAAGAACACACCAAGTGGTCACACGTGCGAACCGACACCACGTCTTAGAATCACGCGTTAAATGCTCTCGCCGTTGAGTTATACTGGTGTCTCGTTATCTCGTCAACATTATATGTGTGTTTTTGTTTACATTTTCTTTGTACCAAAAAAAAAAAAAACTCGGCCAGTATTGCCCCAGTGTGGCCAAAACTGAAGGAATTGGAGAGCTGGGCAGCCTTCCTTGTTTCTCTTCGATTTTCTCTTGCTCTTCTCTTTTCCGGTTCTTTCGGAGTTTTTTTTTTCTCTTTATGCCGTCTTATTTCTATTTTTCTTTATATTTTCCTCTCTTTCTATTCGATCGCTTATTCTTTCAATTTTTATGCTTGGTTAGGGTTAGGCCTAATGTATACTAGTTTCTCACAAATTACCTATGTAGAGTGAAATGTGGCACTATTCAGCTGATGAATATGTGAGCTTAAGTGAGCTCCGTGATATGTGAGCTTTGAACTTGACTCGGATCTGTATACCTCAAAGACGCGTCTGGCTTCACGTTAAAAATGGTTGATTTGTTACTAAAAGAGCACGTAATAAGCTATTTGTGTTTTGCCATTGCACAGAAACGTATTTTATTTAACACTCAAAGCTTCTGCGTCGATGCACACTTTTACGAAGCGTAAAACGTAACCAACGGCCGCTAAATTGGCAGGCAAATGACAAAGCCAGCGTTCCCTCTGCTATGTTACGTCTGTTTCTTTCTTTCGCCTTTTGGTTGTGCCGTCAAAGTGAGGGCACATTTATTTTAGAATATAGTACGTGCGAACAATATCCGCTTATAAAAGATTTGTTTTAGAGAAGTTTTTTTTTTGCGCAGTCGTATCCACTTTGGAGCCAAAGCCCCACTCAACACCAGCCAACACAAGCCTCGCAGACACATTTATACCGTCATTCCCAGCACTCCAACGAGGCCCCTCAAGAAATACGCATAAGTGGTGGAGCCGGATTTCCCTATTCTTGTGAGAAACTCTATGCCCAATGTCCACACCTACTTTCATCATCAAGGAGCTCGAAGAACAAAAGGAAGACGACTTCTTTGGCGCGAGCTAAAGCTGGCTATGCCATATGTGGTTTCGCCTGCGTTACATCAAGTGACGACGACAGCATACGATCACAGCATACGACAGCACGACCTCCACACTTAAAAAAAAAAAGGCACTGGGTGCAATATATCGGAGCTGATGCAATCTCGGCTACTGCACCGTTAAGCATTGTAATGGAGGAGGAAGAGGAGGAAGGCACGCGTACGCGTTATTAGAATGCGCGAGGTTTGACGAGTCCTATTACACAGTCAGAGAGAATGCACGAGAGAAAGAGAGAGTCTATACCTGCCACGTCGGTGATTATATCGTCAGCGCGCTTCGATTCTGAAAACGCGGTGGTTAGCGGCGGCCACTGCCGTGTTGTAAGCTCGAAAGGACGAGGCGCCGGCGAGCTGCGTGCCCCAATTAGTGTGTCACTGCGGTGAAGTCGGTAACAGGTAATCGGTTCGCGGTAACTGAGACGGGGAAATCGAAAACGCGAACGCGGTTAGACGGCACCGACGCTCGCTTAGTACACGACACGCTATAAGGCGAATTAAGCTTTGACTGTTTTGTCAGCGCATTTGTTGATCATTTCCTTCTTTCGTTCCTTCTCTCTCTCTTTCTACTCCTTTTTCCTCCTTTCACGGCGTAGGGTAGCCAGCCGGGCATGTCCCCGTTTGACCTCCTTGACCAACCAATTCAACTTTCTGTCGTTCTAAGGCAGCTAGTCAGGAAATAAGGCAAGCATATACAGACATAAGATAGAATAAAACACAAGCAGTACCTACCAACTTGAATGGGCGTGCCGCAGTGAAAAATGCTGAAGCATGCCCAGGTATTGTAGTGCCACCTGACAAGCCGGCACACTTTGGGGTTTGTTTGTTTTGTTTGTCTGTTTGTTACCTATAATCCATGGCTCATACCCACTCTGGGGGATTAGCCAAGAAAACATATATTATATACTCGCCAAGTTCTTCGTGAACAACATAGTGCTCAGACATGGTGCGCCCATCGTCGTTATTACGGATCGGGGCACCGCATTTACTGCAGAGCCAAGGCAATGCCTGATGCGCCGATCACAGAACAACGGCGTATCACCATCAGTCAAAAGGCTCAACCGAACGGCTCAACAGAACTCTGACCGACATGCTATCAATGTATGTCGATGTTGAACACAAACAGTGGGATATTACCCTACGTAACATTCAGCATATAATACAGCCGTTCAAGAAACAACCCGCGTTGCCTCTTTCGAACTATAGTATATTCGGCCGAAGAAGCAATATATGTAAATATATACGGGGTTCATGCGAGAGATAACTGTCACTTCATTTTTTTCTTTATCAAAGTTAATCTGGCCCCGCCGCGGTGGTCTAGTGGCTATAGGGAACTCGGCTGCCGACCCTCAGGTCGCGGGATCGAATCCCGCCCGTGGTGGCCCGCATTTCCGATGGAGGCGGAAATGTTGTAGGCCCGTGTGCTCAGATTTGGGTACACGTTAAGGAACCCCAGGTGGTCGAAATTTCCGGAGTTCCTCCACTATACGCCGTCTCCCATAAGCATATGGTGGTTTTGGGACGTTAAAACCCAACAATTATTAAAGGTAAGTCTTGTTGTGCTATGCACTTCTATACTGTCGGTATGCCTGGCGTCAACCATTTTATGATGAATTCTCAATAATTACTGATATCTTTACTTGCGGAAACCCCGATACAGTGACGTAGCCAGGCCGTTTCCGACGAATTTTTTTTTTCCTTTTCGCCATGGCATATAAAACGACAGTGACCATTTCAAGGGAATGCACCCCTGATATGAAGAAGATGCACTCTCCGCCCGGAAAATGTATACCTACTCGCCTACCCTGATATGATTGAGGCACGCAGTATAGGAAGGCTTCGGCGATTTCGAATACCTGAGGGTTTCAAAGTGCTCCTAAATCTAAGTGCACGTGCCTCTACCCTTTGCCCCTCAATCGAACCGGCGACCTTCGGATCAGCAGCCGAGCACAGTCACGACTTTGCCACTGCGTTGGCTGATGAATTCTTTACCAAATGGCTAAATTTCTGTATAGTTATAAGGTAGTAAGCTTCACCCGAGGACGTAAGGGACGTGATTCTGCAGTAAGGCACAACCAGTATACATGATGAGTAAACAACGCCAAATATATTCAGTGAAAAAAAAAAAGTAGCGCACATGACCCACTCTTTTCGATTTATCGAAGATCAATAACGACTCGAATCTGCTTCTCGGGAAACGTATACGACGCGTTTTCACCCGTTTTGTGTATACTTTCCCGCCCTCGCGATTAGAAAAGAAGAAAATAAGCAAAATGACGCGAGACGCGCGGATGATTCCACTAGCGAAGGCATGACGTCAGAGGCAACGCGCAGTTGACGCGACGTAGTTCGGAAGAACATGAAGGCGACAATGCTAACTCCAATCGCAAGTTTGATCCTTTTTTTTTCTTTTCCTCCGTTCCTTGTAATCTGTTGCAATCGCCGGCGAAAGCGGCCGGAGGTGCGTGCCTCCGGACTGACCGGTCTTGTTTCCTTTTCCTCTTCAACGTGTGCTGGCCGTACATTGGCGAGCTCACGTGAGATGCGTGTTGTTCACTCAGCTGTTGGGGACTGCGCCGCGTGTTTTTTTTTTTTTCTCTCTCTCTTTGGGAGAAATCGTCGTCGGTGCACCACCGGCTTCTCGAGTTTAGCCGAAGGGTCGGCCTTCGTTAAACGAGCGGCCGCGCTTTATTTCGAAACTTGGGAGTGCTTCGAACGGGTGCCTTAATAATTGCACCTGGTAGGAAGATACAACAACGAAGTTTTCACTCTCGTGGCGATGGAAGTATTCGTAACAAGATGAGGCATATGTCTGCAGCAGCAGACAGTGTGTGTGTGTGTGTGTGTGTGTGTGTGTTGCTGCAACACATGCATGCATGCATGCTTGCATACATACATACATACATACATACATACATACATACATACATACATACATACATACATACATACATACATACATCACGTTAAAGAACCCCAGGTGGTCGAAATTTCCGGAGCCCTCCACTACGGCGTCTTTCATAATCATATGGTGGTTTTGGGACGTTAAACCCCACATACGAACCAATACATACATACATACATACATACATACATACATACATACATACATACATACATACATACATACATACATACATACATACATACATACATACATACATACATACATACGTTAAAGAACCCCAGGTGGTCGAAATTTCCGGAGCCCTCCACTACGGCGTCTCTCATAATCATATGGTGGGTTTGGGACGTTAAACCCCACATACCAACCAATACATACATACATACATGCATACATGCATACATGCATGCATGCATGCATGCATGCATACATACATACATACATACATACATACATACATACATACATACATACATACATACATACATACATACATACATACATACATACATACATACATACATACATACATACATACATACATACATACATACATACATACATACATACATACATACATACATACATACATACATACATACATACATACATACATACATACATACATACATACATACATACATACACGAGTGGACCCCTCTGAAGGGTGCAGCCAACGCGGGACGCCGGTCAATTTTCGCGTTTGATGAGACATCTAAGGGCGTTCACCTATTAACTTATCAAACAGCAAATTTTACAGCCCTATATTCTGGCGGGAATGTGAACATGCAAGAAAGATTGAGGGCGAATTGTTTTAGGGTGAGACGCCCTACTGTGCATGCCCTACTGTGCGTTTTATACGAGGTGATTTAAGTGAATGCACACATTTCGAACCGCATAAATAGAAAACAAGACACCAAAGAGAAAACAAAAAAAAACAGGAAACAGTGAGTAAATCAAATAAGAGCAACAAGTCAAATGCGTTCATCAACGTCATTCAAATACATATTGATGAGTACGAATTATTTTAATGACGATGAAAGCACTTTTGCAAATTACATCGAAGAATAGGGAATACGTAACGCGAGCTATAATCGAAGACGAAGCGAGGACAATCGGACACACGTTGGCAATGTTAATCGCTGCGCAGGTAGCCCTTCAGCATCAAGTGAAATATGAAAGGATCTGTTATTTCGGCGACGTTGTGCGTAAGAGCATTCCACTCAATTATGCGTGATGATAATGGCGAGTTTTGAAACTTATTGATCCTCGCGAAAATGGGGGGCCACCTTGCGCGCATGGTCAAGGCGAGTAGAGATATGAGGCACTGAAAAGATAAGATATTGTTCATGGGAAATGTTTGAATGAAACTGATTACGAAATAAACGGAAAGTGATAAGTACTACCTTTGAACATAGTGTTGCATGCGTAACACCTGAAATGTGTCAGATATCAATTAAAAGACAATAATTTATTTTTAAGTGTTTGTGCTCGCCTTCATCTTTCATATTCTTTTTTTTTCTGTGTTCAGTATGTTTTCATTTCTCTGGTGATGCATACGGGTGTATTTTGTATTTCGAAATAAATTAAGACCTATGTTATAGTCCATATAGTAATTTAATCGCCTGAAATAAAGCACTTTCATTATTTGATACATTTACATAATATTGTTTCAAACTCGTCATTTGACCTGCTGAAGAGCTTGGGAATGATAAGGGGCTGTTATCAGCCGCCGTGTGACGAACTGATAATGAGTAATGGAGCATTGCGAGCACCAGGTCACCGGATGCACGTAATCGCGTCGTGTTCTGGTTTTTGATGTGGATGAGTGTTTTGATAGAGAAATAGGTGCGACGCTGGCAGCTTTATTGGCCGGCCGTACTGTAGTTTTCTAGCGCACAAAAACAAAAGAGAACACGGACAGAGAAAGTCGGGATAGGCGCTAAACTTGAAACAATGTTTATTTTGGTAAAAGGTAACAATATATGTCGGTAACATCGCTTTTAAATAATCATGATCGCACGCATTTTGCAAATTCAAATACATTTTCGTAGATAGGCTAACTCCTTACGCGAAAGGGCAGTCGATGATTTGGAAATGCAGTTACCTGACCCAGCCTATCAATCATTTCAGCCTCGATGATTTCGCGGGTCAGATGACATCTGCTGGTACCGACAATCAACACTCGCGAAAAATCGACATGGTACAGACATCGTCACTTGCACTGTCGCTTCGATTACCGCAATGTCTGCAGTCGGCATTGAGGAACTTGCCCCTTTGTTTCTTTCAAGTATATGGTTACCTTTTTGAACATTGCTGCAAGTTAGCGCCTGTCCCGTCTTTTTCTGTCTGTGTTTTTTCGCGTGTTAGGAAAATTCCAGTATGACGTGCCAACACGCCCGAAACGCTGCATTAGTAATTTTAATGGGATATCCAAAAAGTGACGCGAAAAAAAAAACAGTAATATGATGCACACATGATCTAGTGAATCTGTTATTCATCACTTCGAAATTGCTGCGATATTTTCGCTTTTGATTCTGCATCGTAATAAACGTCATGGAAAAAAACAAAATAAGAAAGGGGCATTGAAGCTGTTGGCCGAAGTAGTGGGTATAGACCTATTTCTTGTTTGTAAACAGGCGTATAGGCGCCGTCGACATACTGGGGCGCCTGTAGTGACGTCTCTACAAGCACCTCAGTATGTCGATGGGGCCTACCCCTGTTTGCAGAACACGAAAGGTCTGTAGGGAATGGTGATCGTGTGTGAAAAGCAACATACGTGACTAACATTTACAGGATCTGAAATATGCGACGACCATAACGATTTTTGATGCCATTATACTATATAGGGCTACGATTTCCCATGAGAGCGAGCCATGCATTCAGAATGCCTGGAAAGAAGTTGCAAATGTGTATGCAAAGGCAACTCATTGGCTCTCAAACAGGACGTGAATTCATGGCCATCAGTTAATCCTTCACCGGTGTGGCGTAGAAAGTACATTGTTCGCGCTAAGGATAGTTCGGTAGCTGAAAAGAAATTTATACATGAATAACAAGACTCGAAAAACGATCGACCAGCATACCATGAAAAGAATCAATTCGTACCAAAAAGACGCATATAATGAAAAAAACATCGCAGCATATCTACGAGGTGAATGATGACGAATACGGTGAAGCGAACGCAGGAACAGATGGACATACGGACGCTTCGCCCCACTCATCATCATTGACACCGTGGATATGCTGTGTTGACATGCAATGCAACTGGCTACTACGACGACACGGGACATACGACCCACAACGTAAGGGGCTTCGCCCCCTAGAAAGAGAAGCGATCGGCAGGCAGTAAGTTCGAAGACAAATCGCCAAGTCAGCTCAGTCGTCATCCTGTGCTATTCCACGTGACTGAATGTGCAATGGCTTCGTGACGTCAGGCGTGATCTCAGTGCGCCCTCCCGCGAGCTTGCGATGCACTGCCGAAACTGTCTGCGTACGTCGCGTGTTTGTCCCGGCCTATCCTAATCCTGCTTAATCTGGAGATAAGCGATAGAGCGGTAAAGCAAGCTTGCCCCCGTCTCGTCTGAGTTCTTCATTAGCAACGCAGCTTCGTTGACATGCAACTCCGGTACGTCTGTCAGTTTGTAAAGATAAAGAGACGGATAAGCTGCTGTTCGAAGTCCGCACACCGTCGCTCGAACTGCCGCTTCCCAGTTTTGTGTGTTTGGAAAAAGGGAAGAAAACGGAGACCGCGTTTGTCATCCGTGACTCATCGATTGGCAGTGTCGCTTTGGAAAGGAGCCCGTTTTGGCGTCGTCGCAATTGTGTGCTCTACGTCTTCCTGGAACTCGTAGCAGCTGAGGCGGCGTTCTCGGTGACGCTTAGGTGTGCTGTCATGACGCTATCAGAATGCATTGTATACGTATGCGCGAGCATTATTGGGTGCATTATACGCAATAGGCACGTTTACCTTCTAATGCTGGTGCATTGCTGACCTATACTTACCTCCGAAAACGATTCGTCGGTGACGTAACACCTTACATTTCGTATAAGTACGTGGGTTATTATGCAGGCATATAAGTCAGTGCTTCAGGCTAGAGGTGGCTGAATTACGACTAATGTAGGCTAGAGATGTGACTAAATGATGGCAGTAGTGTTGAGTAGGCAAATTTATACCCTGGTCACAACGAACGACCTTAAGTGAACCTTATGTCATTTTACCTGCGGACTGTCACACGAAGAAAACAAACGTCATTTTAAGCGACCATGACCTCAGTGCTCCTGAGCCGTAGCTTTGGGAAAAATAAAGATGTATTAAAACGTCAATGTAACATGCGCATATTAAATTTGCACGTAAATAAACGTGTATCACTAAAATGTGCTTTTGGAATGTGAACGCAGCTGTTTTACGCAACTTGCCGATGCTCCAGGACAACGAAGTCAAGCCAAGAGCCACTCGGAAAACACGTGACAAACGATATGACTGCGCGGCGTGAACTGAATGAAGCGTTGGCGCACTGACTCTACCGCCGCGGAATTTAGACGGCGACGGCAAATTCGTGGGTTCGCCACCTTGATCAACGCAAAACGGGCAATCGAACAATAAACACCCGCGATACAGGCAACAACGACAACACAGCACGAGTGAAACATGGCCGGGGTCCAGCCGCTGAAGTGTAGGGTAGCTTTTTAGTAGAAATTTCAGCCCTTTCGCGTGTGCTATTATGTCATCAAAGCAATAATAAAGTAATCTAGTAAAGATTGAGATATTTACAAATTGCAAAAGTTACGTATGCATAGGTTGCCCCGCCGCGGTGGTCTAGTGGCTAAGGTACTCGGCTGCTGACCCGCAGGTCGCGGGATCAAATCCCGGCTGCGGCGGCTGCATTTCCGATGGAGGCGGAAATGTTGTGGGCCCGTGTGCTCAGATTTTGGTGCACGTTAAAGAACCCCAGGTGGTCGAAATTTCCGGAGCCCTCCACTAAGGCGTCTCTCATAATCATATGGTGGTTTTGGGACGTTAAACCCCACAAATCAATCAATCATGTATGCATAGGTTAACAGCCATTTCATTTAAATGTCCCTGGCATCGATACCACTCATTCGGTCCGAAATCGAATGCGAATGTGTTTCGGTAACTTGATCGACCGAAAATGTCATTTTCATCGAATCACATAACTTTGCCCGTGTGACAGCAAACAAACGGCATTACAAACGAATGACATTCAATGTAAATGACATTAGGCTTTCCGTGTGGAAGCGGTATTACACGGAAAACATGTCACAATTTCGCGAGATGATCTATTTGTTTGGGAAAGTTTATTAAAAACGAAGAAAAAAAAAGCTGCCATTAACAAATTGTGGGTTTGGGCATACTATGCACTAAGTTTCTCTGCTTCTCGGCTGTGGTCGTTTTATCTCGAAGCAAATGTTCCAGCCAACGCTGTTGTCTTCCGTCGATTTCGAGCACTCGAAGGTCTACAGCTGATTACGGCTTGTTTGCTGATGATGCAATATACTGCTTACTTATGAAAAGAAAAAAAAATGAATATAACTGTGCTGACCCAAATGATGGCATTCAGACAGTGACTGAATAATTACAAAGCAGCGGAAAAGAAAGCGTTAACCGTATACATTAAGAGAAGGAGAGGTATCAGCACTTATACGCGCGTTGTCAACAAGGAGTCCCTGGGTGCTGTCAGAATTCTTTCTGGTATGTTATCAGTATATGTGGCGCCCAAAAATGCAGTACCTAAAAAGGGGGGGGGGTGCAAAGTCAGCCCAACCAATTGACATAATATGAAGGGGGGGGGGCTTTATGACTTGGAGGGGGGGGGCACATTTCAGCCCCATACATTGAAAAGATAAAGAGGGCGGTCTTTGACGGAACTCCCCCCCCCCCCCGAAAGTGAATCTTGCACGCGCCTATGAAATTCGGACACAGCTTTACAAACGCGTATCAAGGCCACAGAGTATTTGAGATACCGAACTGCAGTATCTTGAGATACGGAATAACTTGTGCTGTGTTAATCCTATATTGGTCCAACGGAAACTATACGAAACCTGCTATAAGCTGCAGCGCTCGATATGAACTGCGACATGAGCTGAAGTTACGAAACTAGGCTACCATGCCAAATGTTTTCTCGGGTGGGTCGCATTTGGCAAGAGCGACACGCTAATAAAGCAGCGGGACTCGTGAACTCGGAGCTATATACGCGACCTTCTCTCTCGACTCGTCTTGTTTGCGCGCGCTCCACGTCGAAGTTGTCTCACCGAGCCCATCGCGAAAACTTCGCGCGCTTTTATCGAGTGTTCCGATGTTGCGATATTGCTCGAAAAGCGAGGCATCCCCACCGAAAAGGAACAATGCTCGTCGCTCCCGATCGGCTCGGCACTCGAACGACTCGAGGGCTTCTTTCTCCGCACACATGAGCGTCGTCCCGGAGATATCTCTGGGAAGGTCGCGGTGGTCGCCGATGTATCTTCTTTTCCTATTCGGCGACACGAATGTACTCGAGCCGCGCGCGAGTGAAGAGCGGACGACCTGTAGCGAGCCATTGTTTCTGGCGTCCTCGCACTTCTTCGGGAGATCGGCGCTTTGTTGTTCCTCGCATGTGTGTCGCGGAACCCTTATTGGGTCGCCTCGCGATCGGAGGTTGCGGTGTTGCCGCTGCTTTACCCGAGCGCAAACTGCAAACTGCGCCTCCCGATTTTTTTTTTTTTTGCCGAGAATGGAACCGTCTTACGACGATTACTGAAAACGTGATTGTGGGCGTGTTGGTTGGTGATTATGGCATAAGGCAGTGCATTCCAAGTTACACAACGAATACGCGCGCACAACGAGACGACTCAAGTGCAGAACTTGAGCTGTTGAACTATAATAATAATAATAATAATAATAATAATAATAATAATAATAATAATAATAATAATAATAATAATAATAATAATAATAATTGACACGCGCACATTGTCGGCTGGTCCGCCGCGGTGCTGTAGTGGTCAGAAAGCTCAGATGCTGACCAAATGTCGTGGGTTCGATCCCTGCGTCATCTATCTCTTTTCAATGGAGGCGCGAAGTGCTATAGAGGCCCGTGCATGATATCAGTGTTCGTTAATTGAACACCAGGTGGTCGAAACTTCTGGAGCCCTCCACTTACACTTACGGCTTGCCTCATAATGGTATGGTGGTTTGGCACCTCGCACAATATTATTATTATTTATTTATTTATTTATTCCTTTACTTATTTAAGTTCATGGTACAGTATCCTGCCCTTTACTTCTCAGTTGTGTAAATTTTTGGATTACGAGTAAGTTCACCACAGAGAATCGACCATGTCATGTACCTGCCAATTTCTCTCAACACTCTACTGTTCACAGAATAGAAAATGTATATAATTTTAACTTTCATAATATTGGTGTTTTTCACAGTCCCCTCTCATATTTTTTTTTTTGTAGCGTAAGCTACACTGGCCTCGCTGAGCCTATTTCGCGTGGCACTGGTCTGCGCATGCGCAATGATACTCCGCTGCCGCCGCGCGTGGCTCGCCACAGGTGTGCGCGCAATTCGATGCGCTGCGCAGACGATCAGTGGTGTCACGCACCGGAGCCGGCACCTCCCTCGCACTCGGCCGCGCGCGACTCGCCGCCGCCGGTGTGCGCTTTCCAGAGGAGTGCCGTCATAGCCTTGGTAGACATATGGACGCCGACGCGCGCGCCTTCCCTGTGCAGTCGCCATCTGACACTGCGCTGGAGCCGCTTGATAGCGCCTCTGACTGGCGTTTGCCACTGTGGTATAGCCATGGAGAAGGAAGAATAATCAGCTGAACCTTTGCTAACGCTACGTATATCCTGGCGTAGCTGAGCAAGGCCACTGCCATTTTATATCTCAGTTTTGCACTGTCTTAACACAGCTTTTCACAATGTACAGATTTTTCTCTTTCCGTCTTTCAGGAAAGTTCATATAGTCGTTATATCCCCCCCCCTTTTTTTTCGCTTTGTTTCTGCGATTCTTCTCCTCTCTTCTTCTTCCCATTTCGCGTTGCTTTTTTTGTGTATTTTCACTCTTTATTTTATTTTTCTGAGGGTGTCTGTGTTGTGTTGTTTATTTGTATTGTTTTATTTATTGTTTACTTGTATTGTTTTATTTATACGTACGCCTGCACTAAGTCATCATGGTTGTTCCAGGGCACAAAAAATAAATGATTGATTGATGATTATTATTGACTGCCGGAGTTTGAAAACTTGTGCACGATTACAAATGATTGCGGGTGTTTCACGCGCCAAAAGCATGGATGTGATCACTAGGCGCGCCGTATGTGGAGGCCTCAAGATTAACTTCGACCACCTGGCCTCCTTCGAAGTGCACCCATATGTGTAAGCACACGGGTATTCTTCACATTTTACCGCCGTCGGGATGCACCGTCCGTGACCGTCAAAAACTGCGCCCTCGAACTTGAATGTTCGGTCCTATAGTACACTATAGTGTACTGGTACCAATAGGTTTGTCTTTGGACAGAAAACCAGATCAATGGGATTTGTCCTAATTGCGCGGGTCACGCTTGTAACTTAATTTGTTCGCGTTCACTATCCCTGAAATTATAAGTTTTCTCGCTTACGTTTGCTATACGGCGCAGCGACCCCGTATCGTTAGTACGTCAAGTTTTGTACTTCGCCCGCGCAGGAATGGTGTTTTGTATGTGTTTGTAAAATATGCGCTTGCTGACGTGGCCTCCATTCTGACTTGCGTTTTATGTCGCACCTTGTCTTCCTGATTTGTGCGTTGAAAATGATCGGACACCTCTTATGAGCTTTTCTTTTTTCATCTGTTGCTCGCTTCCGTGTCTTCGTGATCAGACGACTTGTAATAATATTTTGTCAGAACGCGCTTCTATTCCTTTCTCTCCCTTTTTCTTTATTATTATTCTTTTCTTTCATTTCCTCATTGCAAGAGGGCATATATTATTTCAACGGCGTGGTTTAACGCCAAAACTTACAAACTAGAAAAGAAGGTTTATTGCTTTCACAATAAAAAGGAAGTCTGTCAATCAGTTCACCCGAACAATACGAAACAGATAAATATACACAGAAGTTGTCACAGATGTCAACTTATGGCTACAATACTCACATAGAAGTACAGTAGACAGATGTCACATATGGCTACAATATGAAACATTTATCATATGACCTCTTGTTATCTTTTATCACTGTTCACTTCATTATTTCTGGAGAAACCTGTGAAACGATAACAGCTTTATATTAAGTCATGTTTTCTTTTATCGCGATGGTGTTGAATTGGGCTTCTAGGCTACTTATGATTGTAAAAATAACAGCGCAAAATAGGACGGACGAACACACAGAGACAAACGATCGCTGACTTCCAACTGGTTTTCTTCTGAAGAGACGCACAATTTATAACCCGGAAACATCACACACAAAAAAAATAATCACCACGTGCAAAGAAACTTTTTTCTTTATGAAGAAGAACCATCGAAGGAGTGCTAGCGCACTTATCACCCAGCTTATCAATCAAGTCTGCTTCTACGATTTCACGCGTGATCTGTTCTCGGTTTTTATAGATACGACACTCAACTTAGCATGTAGGACACTTTCCTTGAAAACACAGGAAAGGACGCCTGTATACCGAATCTCGGTGTCATAAACGAGATGCGCTCTTTTTTTTAATGCTTCGCAGTTCTGGGCTTGCCAAACAAAAGTCATATCGAAAGTTATGTTTCGTTACCGTTCTCGAAGTGTTGCATTCCGAAGCGTTAGTACTGTGCTCGTTCAAATTGAGATAGCTAAATTGATTGATTGAGATATGGGATTTAACGTCCCAAAACCACTAATGATTGTGACAGACACTATAGTGGGAGGGCTCCGGAAATTTCGACCACCTGGGGTTCCTTAACGTGCACCCAAATCTGAGCACACGGGCCTACAACATTTCCGCCTCCATCGGAAATGCAGCCGCCGCAGCCGGGATTCGATCCCGCGACCTGCGGGTCAGCAGCCGAGTACCTTAGCCACTGGACCACTGCGGCGGGGCGTCACAGCTAAATTACGTATACAATAATTGACAAATGTGGGTCGCTCGCTTTTACTATAGACGAAGTTGCAAGGACTGCTTGTGTGTATACTGTTTCGAGAGCATTTGCATTATTCTGGCTTATTCGCCGAAATGGTTTTTAAGATAGGAAGGACTGCTTGGAATGCGGATGCCACTTTTAAAGCAAAGCTATTAGGAAGCATAATCAACATCGTTTACCTTGTCGTCACTTCCGGTCACTTGAAGAACCACTGGTGCCATCTATGTTCACGTATCCGGTCCCGTAGTCGACTTGCACCGAGTACGCGAACTTAAGAAGGACAGGCGGGCTCGCGAGGACTAGGTGGAGAACGTAATGATCGAGAGGGCGCGCATCCTTATGACGGAAAGCCTGCAGCGGCGACACTATATAGATTAATTTTTTCACCCCTTTGAGTTGTTTCGTGTGCATCTAAATCAAGGAACTCTAAGGTGTCAAAATTATTCTATATGGAGTTGCAGGGCGCCTCTCATAATCATATCGGGGTTAAGGCTCGTGAAAAGAAAATAAAAAAAATACTATTATAGTCAAACGTGCGCCATGGCACTGCCATCTGCTTCATTGACAATGCAGACTTATCGCAGTGGTGTAAAAGTTATAATGGTTCACCGCAGACTCAAGTCGCGGGATCGCAACCCGACCGCGACGACCGCCTTTCAAACGAGGGTAAATACTATAAAGGTCAATCTGCTTAGATTCAGGTGCACGTCAAGAAACCCCAGGTGGTCGACATTTCCGGAGCCCTCTACTACAGCATCTGTCATAATCACACGGTGGTTTTGAGGCTTAGAACGCTAACAATTATAATTATCACTGACACTTTAGAAACGTTGACGGGACGACGTGAATTATTTGTGACGCCGCACAAAGCGAAGCAAACGTGCGCAGACATTCATTCAGCGTGGCACTTATCGTGTGGCGACGGCGAGCTATCAGTGCGCTGCAGTTCTCGGAACAAGAACAGGTCAAACAGTTCTCGCGTCTATGTCGTCTGATTTCGACACGGCTTGGCGCCTGCACGACGTCACCAAAGGCTGACGAACCTGGCTGAATTAGTGAACACGCTGTCATAGATGAACGTTGTGTCGAAAACTCTCGTTAGCGTTGATTGGGAAGGTGTTCTCTGAATGGTTGATAGCGCTGAATTTTACCACCGGTTTGCTTCGGTAATGTGACATCACGTAATCTATGAATATCTTGCATTTACGGGATTAAAATGAGAAAGGCCCTGGTGGATATCAAAACCTAAAAATTGGCATGGTGATGATGCTCCTTGGTTGATTGGCACCTATTCACTTATGGGTAGGTGCTTATGGTCACCCATGCATCTGCCGAAGGTGTTACCAATTGCTAGCACCGTGAACATGAATTTGACATGCTGCCCAATCAAATACGCTGTTGTTTCACGTGTACCGTACCTGAAATACGGTGTTATCGCGGCTGGAGCGTCAATTTATCTGTTCGAAATCGATTCCCCAGAAATACGTTATTCTAGCCGTTTTCAACACTGAACAGCAGTCTTCACAGCGAATGCATGCGGTCGAGAGATATCTCGTGCTATCGTGTAAGGCTTCTCATGCAGCCCACTTCACTACGGAGAACCCCTACAGATAGCGCCCATCGGCGATCGCGTTGGAACAAAGGAGTAATAATGAAGCATCTCTCTCTATGCAACTCATTCTTTGAGGTCTTTTAGGGGTGCATTGAATATACATAACGAGACTGCAAGAAGTTCAAAGCTGTGTTGAGTTATTCAGTGCTTTGAGAGGTTTATCGTTTGAAACAAGCACAGCGACGAAAGAACCCAGCACGAATGTTTAAATTCTACTATCAGTCGCACTCCGTTGATAACAAGCGCTCATGCTTTGTCGTCTCGTACGCGTCTTTGGTCTCGTTTTAATTCCCAGAATCTTGAATGAGAGGCTGATCCTCTCTGTTCATCCTCCTGGTTGTGGTATACGTTCGACGGTGAGCTAGCAAGTTTGCGAGAAGCTGTATACACGTGACCATGCCACTGCGCGTTATAGTGAAGACTCTTGCTTCGCAACGCACGGAATGGCTTTCTGAAAAAAAAAAACTAAGATCTCTGGTGGACTTACCAAAGACTTCTCGAAAGCTAAAAGCCATCATCTGCTTTTTTTTTCTCCTTATTTGATGCGTTGATTTTCCGCTACGACCGCTGTGGTGGTGAAGTGGCTATGGTGCTCAACTGCTGACTCGAAGGTCGCTGGTTCGATCCCAACAGTGACGGTCACACTTCTATGGAGGCGTAATGACAGGCCCGGGTACTGTGCCATGTCTGCACGATGAAGAACATCAGATGGCCGAAAATTTCGGAGCCCTCCCTCCATGAGTCCCCCTTCGTGGTTTCGGAACGTAAAACCACATTTGTTATTATTTTGCACTACCTGCACTATCGGCCCACCTTCACGATCGTCCCAATCGTGGCGGTTCGATGCGACGTCACGATGGCGTCACACATTCTGGCTATTTGCGACGTCATGATGATGTCATCGCGTGTTGACAGTGTTCTATAGCCAGAGGGTGGCACACCAGGCCCGTTGCCCCCTCCCCCGAATTGTTTTCGCCATAGCATTACAGAGCAAAAAATGTCCATTTTAAGGATGTAGATCCCCCCCCCCCCCCCAACCTTCCCGCATAAAGATTCTGCTTACTTCCTTGCTGTTCTTTTTCAATACTCGTGTTGACGCCGACGCCGCGAGACGCTACCGATGACGACGGACAATATTAGTGTTCGATGAGAAATATAAGGCTTGCGCCTTAATAAGTTTAGCTTCAAGAATGTGCTCACAGAAAGAGTGGGCCGAGAAAACAAGGGCGTGTCTGCACATCCACACTTAAAGGCAATATAGGGAATGCTATTACGTACTCCTCCTCCTCCTCCTACTACTACTACTACAACTACTACTACTACTACTACTACTACTACTACTACTACTACTACTACTACTACTACTACTACTACTAATAATAATAATAATAATAATAATAATAATAGTAATAGTAATAGTAATAATAATAATAATAATAATAATAATAAGTGAGGTATTCCAAAAATATAACTGACTCCGATTGATGATTGATATGTGGCGTTTATTATTATTATTATTATTATTATTAGTAGTAGTAGTAGTAGTAGTAGTAGTAGTAGTAGTAGTAGCAGCAGCAGCATTACTTATATCGCCTTTAAGCGTGGTTGTGCCCAAACTTCTCGTGTTTGTTCTGAGCTCTTTGTTCTGGCGTTTTTTGTATTTCACGACGGGTTATCCGCGTGAATATATTGTGCAACGTGTACGGCGATTCGTTCCGAAGACTATACGCGCCTTGTGACTGTTGAGCAACGCTCGCGTTTTCAGTGTGCGTTATTGTCTTCCGATAAGTTTTCAATGGAGCAGGACGCGCGCAATCTCGTCGATTGCGTTAGCAAACGCACCTTCCTTCTCATTCGGCCGTAGGTTTCAAAGGCTTCCTATAGCGTCCTCTATTTCTTTATCTATTTTCTTCTATTTTTTTCATCCCCCCCCCCCACCCCTATAAGGCACTGCGCCGTGTTGCCCTTGAGGCAGACAGAAATTAGGTGCCTTTTCTCTCTTCCTTACAACCACAACCACAACCTTTGGAATGACAATGCGAAAGAGGCAGAGCAGGCATCGGTTAGGACTGCAAGAGTACTTCCATTTGAGCACCTAAGGGCAAGCGTGATGTCAAAGCTATCCACCTTCCTTCAGTAAATCTATTGATAAGCAATTTATTAATTGAATCGATTATGCTTAAGCTCAAGAACAAGTCGAAGGGGTCACTGATCTTCAGTCAGACCTGTTTCTGATCCACATCTTGCAAACCTGTAAAACCTACTTTCGGTTTAAACTACCTGGAGGCTGCAAGCATCATGCCTTTCAAAGTACAAAAAAGAACTGTGTATTTTCTTAGTTTCTTTGTGGTATAAGCCTCTTAAATTTGCACAACCTAGTAAATTGAGGCTCAGCACCATACGAACGATTCGGAACTATATCATCTTTGACGAAAAAATATGTAGGAATGACTCGGGCATTATTTCTCGTCTGTTACCAAGTTATCTACGTAGCAAAAAAAAAGTCTTACCACGTTCAACACATTGCAACAGTGATTAGTGATAAATCCCTCTCGCCTTTAAAAGTATAATCGAAACTAAACCGGCACGGGCAGTAGTGCTTTCTTTTTTTTGCGATGACTAACATTGACTTCGAGACCTTCACCTCACCTGACTTTTATAATCCCCCTCCCATGCGCAGGGTAGCAAATCAGTTGCCTATAGGCTGGTTAACCTCCCTGCCATTCTTTTCTTCCTATTTTCCTTCCTTCCTATAATGCTCTCAAGCACGAGTGGTGAGGCACTTGATTATTGCTCGTAGAGGAGGAGGGGGGATACGTTTTTACAAATAATGCGTGCGTTCTGAAGAGGTCACGTGAAGGACTGTGAGATGCGGTTAATTGGATCATTTCTTATCCTTATAGATATAGCGCCACACACCGATCGGTCCCGTAGATTACGACTGTCGCGCTCATTCATCAATGGCAGCATTGTGTTATCGAGCCTAACGGCCCAGTTCTGCAACACTATCTTCGCGGGACGGCGTTATTGTTGAAGTCACGCCTATTGATAATTGTTGTAGTTTAACGTCACATACAACCACAATATCGTTATGAGGGACGTGGTAGTGGAGGTCTCCGGTAATTTTGGCCACCGGGGGTTATTAACGTGCACTACACGGGCCTAAATCATTTGGCCTCTGTTGAAACGCAGCGGCCTTTTGCGGTATTCGATCCCGCGACCTACGGGTCAACAGCCGAGTACCTTAGCCACTAGACCACAAAGGCGGGGAAAGGAAAGGAACCAGGAGAAGACCAGCACTAACATTTAACTGAGTTTGTTGTGCAGGGAGTGAAAACATATAAAAGAGACAGTAAGCCATGTGACAAAAACAATGTGACAAGAAAGAGCAATGCAAGAGTAAGAGAAAAAAACAAAAGCCAAGAAAGAACTCTAAGGAAACGATACAGAAAACTTGTTTCTTTGGAGTCCCTAAGAGTAATTTTTTGGTTTTTTTATTCCTTACTCTTGCATTGCCCTTTTTTGTCCCATGGTTTACTGTCTCCTTTACATGTTTTCGCGCCCTGCACAATAAACTCAGTTGGAAGTTAGTGCTCGTCTTATTTTCGTCCCTTTGTAGTCATTCTGAGCTCGCGCTATAACAATCGTCATATCATACCAACTAGCCCAAACCACCACCCTTCTCACAAGTTTACAAACAG
Source organism: Rhipicephalus microplus (assembly GCF_043290135.1). Taxonomy (NCBI): domain Eukaryota; kingdom Metazoa; phylum Arthropoda; class Arachnida; order Ixodida; family Ixodidae; genus Rhipicephalus; species Rhipicephalus microplus. Next base: position 30,099,641 of record NC_134704.1, on the reverse strand, counting down.
TAGAATATTTTTGACAGAAATATATGAAATATATTTAATCCTATGTCTCTAATCTGAAACACTTTTATCGTCCTTTCGCAAAAGCATTTGCGGAATATCCCGTCGGGCCAAAACAAATCTATCTTAGTATCTGTATATCAGTGTAGTGTCTGTATCTCGGCATCTGCGTTTCGAAGCACTTTTCAGAGTACCTCTGCCCAGCCCTGCGTAGGACTAAGGCCTGGTTAGTATAATTGAAGCCACGCATACCCCGCGGCTATTACCGGGTGTTATGCTGAGCGATGAGTGGCTGAATTTTGCTGAAATGTGCCCAATGCAGAGTCACGCAGTGGTTGACGAAAGTTGGCCATGCTTTGCTGAAAGTGAAACGATACAATCATAATTAGATTTAATTATCAAGCAACTCTAGCTATGTGTAATAAATTCATTTACTTACGTTAGTTTAGTGACAAAGTTTCCGTTAGATGTCGGAACCGCCATGTTTGGCCTGTTTCAGCAGTATACAAGATGGTGCAATCCAGTCACAAATATAGTGATAACGAGTTGATTTAGAGGAAAAACACTCGCCAATCACTAGCACTGTGCTGATAGCTCTCCGAACAATCACTTTTAGCAAGCTATGTCTTGGAGTGCTGCTGATAGCCTGCTATCAGGTGAATGTGCCACATTCTCGAGGGGCAAAAGCCGGAACAACCGCCGAAAAACTGTGACAATAGGAGGGAGTCAAATGTGCGTGTAGTTCGCCAGGGATATCTCATACAGGGGACTCGACGGAAGTGTACCGAAGACATTTCATGCGCGGCAGAAATTCGTTGCTCTGCTATAGCACACCCTCTACGCACATAGATGTGATATGCATTGGCAAACGGCGGGCACTTTCGTGGCGCATCATCTCTGAACATTTTATGAGTTGTCTGTTCAGCTCACCGAAGATTCACGCGTTGGACTTCGTATAAGGAGCGGGATACAGGGTTATAAACGTGTGCAGAATAATGTGCAAGCTTTCATCAGGTGCATAACTGGGCAGACCGCACAATGAACGAAGGAAACAGTAATTACAACTGCGACGCTAAGGCGCATTAAGCAGTACAAAAATGTTTCTTTGTGAAATACTGAATCCAAGAGACAATGAGGCCATGTAAAGCAAAATCATTTTTTTAAATTTTTGCCTTTCAGTGTAATGTAGTTATTATGATGTAAGTTGAAAGGAACTAATGTCGAAGAAAAAGTGTAAGTGGGATCCGAACCCACACCCCTTGAGTTTGAAGCTTGTGAATCCCCCATGTTTTCCTTATGCCTCCTGTACTTTCCTTGGCCTCACTGCCTTGTTAGATTCAATTGGAGGTGGTTGGCCGAGAAAAAGCCTTCATCCTGCGGAGGACAAGAAACGTACTCGCGCCGTTGATCACGATGATGACAGTGATGGGAGGGATGTTGATACTCGCAAAATTTGTGTGTGTGTGTGTGTGTGTGTGTGTGTGTGTGTGTGTGTGTGTCATGTGCTAAATAGATTCGCTTAGCAGGCATCTACTTTCTCTCTTCTTTCCCTCTCATCTCTTTCCCACTCCTTTAGTGCAGGGTAGCAAACCGGATGCTACAATTCCGGCGTACTTCCTTGCGTTTCTCTTAATTTATTCTCTATCTCGGCGGACATGTTGTAGGCCCGTGTGCTCAGATTTGGGTGCACGTTAAAGAACCCCAGGTGGTCGAAATTTCTGGAGCCCTCCCCAACGGCGTCTCTTATAATCATATGGTGGTTTCGGGACGTTAAACCCCACATATCACCATCATTTTCTATCTCTGGCATGAGGCCCCGCCGCGGTGGTATAGTGGCTAAGGTGCTCGGCTGCTGACCCGCAGGTCGCGGGTTCAAATCCCGGCTGCGGCGGCTGCATTTCCGATGGAGGCGGAAATGTTGTAGGCCCGTGTGCTCAGATTTGGGTGCACGTTAAAGAACCCCAGGTGGTCTAAATTTCCGGAGCCCTCCACTACGGCGTCTCTCATAATCATATAGTGGTTTTGGGACGTTAAACCCCACATATCAATCAATTATCTCTGGCGTGACGTTTTGCGCTCGGTACTTTTACCACGTTTCCCAACGCGATGATATGCGAGGAAATATACTAATGTAACGCCAGCACTTTGGCCGGCCCGAAGAAGCGTTGCGGCGAATCAACGCAAACAAATGCTAAGGCACCATTGTTCTTCTGCTTCCGCAATCGTTATCTGCAATCGCGCAATTCCTGCAGGTGTGAAGCGTCTCAATGCGCCTGCGATAACGCGCACTTAGTTAAACACACAGAAAACAAAGCGCGTTCGCGCGCCTCTGTGTGCACTCAAGTGCAGTTTGCCAGGGCTTGTTGAATTGCCCCGGAACACCACGAGGACCGTGCAAGAATCGGCCACGTCATTGCATGCGTATATGACGCGATAAGCTCTAATCTCCAAGTATAATGGAAATGCACTCGATCTCCAAGCACGACCAGATCGAGAGGCTCGGGATCACGTTCAGGTTCGTCCTTCGGCGGCTGCGTTTATAAACACTTCTCGACTGGCTTGGCGTGCAGTGGCCGCTGGTCCTTTGTAATGCCATTGCGAGATGAATGTTATCTCCGTGAATCACGAGTTCGTTTGCTAATGCTTTGTTTGCACTCCGGCAATCGACCACTTGCGGAAATGGAAGCACGTAAGATTTGCGAGTGCTATAGCCGTTCAGGCACCTCTCGGAAACTGAGAGGTATACTTGCGAAATCCCTGGCCTCTAAAGCCCGTTTTGTGATAAGGCTTGGTTTTGTGACTAACGTCAGGTGCATTCGATCGACCAACGTAATCTGTGCAACCAGTTGATGTACTGCGGAAGTACTAATAGAGGAGCCTGTTGATTTTCGACTGCAATAGCAGTCTGTGGTCAACGACACTTTTTTGCGCCCGCACTATTCAGAAAGTTCCCAGAGCAAATCGCGCTCTTATTCATGTCAAGGGGAATTCGCCAAGGGCGACATGACTTGGAAAACATTATCAGCATCTTGCCGAAGGGGGAACGCCGATAAGGGAATGCCGATGAGGGAACAGAAGGTAACCTTGGCACAGACAGGATCGCATACTTCTCTAAAGCAAAGTCAATTGCACTATCTGCATCGAATGAAACATAAACAGCGGAAAGCCTTCGTGATGTTTCAGTGCGCGCCGTCCACTTATCACCACGGGCAGGCGCGCATATACGCTCTGAGCTGCCGAAGAAGATGCACGCACCCGTCGATTGTGATACCTGGACGGCGCGCCCTTTAACATTGCAAAGTCTTGCCGCTGTTCAGGTTTCGCTTGACGCTGACAGTACAGTAACCGTAATATGAGCCCGAACACGCCTTAAACACATCATGGCTTGTTTATTTATTTGTTCTTTGTTTTACTTATTTTTGCGTACTGAAGCCTCAACGAAATTATTGCAGGAGTGAAAAAACCAGAACAACAAGAACACATCAACAATCATGACCAGGCTTCCAAAAATGTTTGATGTGGTTGACAACAAATACTTCCGGGCAGCATATTCCAGGATTCTATAGTTGAAGGGAAAAAGATGTGTTTGAACATGTCAGTGTGGGTGAAAAAAAGTTGCACTGTTAAGGGTATGGTCACTTCTCTTAGACAAAGATGTAGAAAATTTGAGATATGATTCTAGTGTGCCGAAGCGAGAAGAATTACGTTGTGCAGAAGTTTTCGGCATTCAGCATGGCGAGGTTTCGCAAATGTAGCGAGGCCTAGCTGGGGAAGGAAACTTGTTGGAGAAAAATCTCTGTCAAATCTCTTGCATATACAGCGCACGACTCTTTTTTGAATGAATTCTAGTTTCTTGTCGTCACATTTCTTACGAAGGTTCCAGACTACGCTACCATATTCAAGAATGGGAGATTAAAAGTTTTGTAGATAAGCAGTTTGGTTTTCTTAGGAGCAAGACGGAGCGTACGATGTAAATAACCTAAGCTATTAAGGACTTTATTGCTTGTGAGATCATTATGTTTGGACCATGACAAATTATATGTCATAAGAATACCAAGGACGCCCAAGACAGACTAACCTGGTTAAAACCATTGTCGAAAGCCAATGGGCATGAACGTCTTGTAAATGACATAATGACTGTCTTGGAGGAGTCAATATTCATTGGCAAGATTTGAACCAGCTACAAAAATGAGAAAATGAATTGTTACGAATGGCATCATCCAGTGGAGATTTAACAGTGTGATACAAGACGCACTCATCTTCTAAAAGGCGCGTTTTCAGAGAAGCGTGCAAGGGGATGTAATTATATTATAACGCAGGAATAAGACAGTATCTTGCGCAGGGTGCTGCAGATATGTGGTTCAGTTGTCGAGAATGGTAACTGTGGTTTGATTTTTTATACTCCCAACGCATTCGATGTTTGCGCCTTGCTACACCTGCTTAGTGTAGGTAGGCATTTATGGATGCGCCATTTCTATCGTTCCGTGTAGGTCGGTACGACACTGTACGTGAGCGTTAACATTAGCACATGTATACTGTAAACACCGTGTATATATATATATATAGTAGGCTGCCTGTCTACTACCCAGCACCTCCACCACTTTGCAAGGGTGTTTAATAGCGATGCCAGGTAGTAGGCAGGCAGCCGGTACGGACAGAAATGCTCGAGCAGTCCAGCGTCTACAGCTCGTGCACACACTCGCGCTCAGCACTCCGAGAGAGATGGTCCCACTAGTCAGTGCCTTGCGAATTCCCCACTACAATATATACACTGCCGGTTACTTTTTTAACATTCACAGCCGCTGTTTTTCTAGGCCGGTGTTATGAAATTTCCGACTGAGCAACGATGGTATTGAGATATAGCAAGAAAGAAAGAGAGAAAAAAAGAAGGAAAATGGTGAAAATGAATGCTATGCCGATGGGGCATCTGATACACTTCCTCGTTGTATAGAGGGCACCAAACGGAGGTATGTTAATTCGGCGAATAGGGCAGTAATACATATACGAGGCTTCGGGAAAGCTGGTATCACTCATATTTTAATGCTATAGCATAAAAGAGCTCGTTTCGCAGAAGTTCCGGTGTCGCCGTCATTGGTTGTGAGGGAAGAATCATCACATTATGCGTGACCGATAAATCGAGAACGAGGAAAATAAAAATAATCATAAAAAAATCCGGAGTCACAGTGGGGACCGAACTATGGACGTTTGGGTCCGAATGAGGATCGGATCCGGGTTGTTTGCGTGGCAAGCGTATGTTCTACCACATGGCAACGCTTCCTTTTTTTTTTGCTTTATTGCATGTTTCACATGGCTATACTCTTCTACTTGTGAATACAGTGAAAAGAACTTTCTCTGCTTGGAACTGCACTGAAAGTAGCTGTCATGCTTTACAAACAGATGTGTCCTGTATACATTCTTCACATTTCAACATGAAATATTGTAGTAATAATGCGTGGTGCAAGCGCTATCGGGCGTTAGAACATGTGATTATCGTAATATTGTCGTGATTTAAAGCCGGTCACCCACTACAAAAGGAACTCACGCTACTCCGCCTGTTCACTTAAGGCCACGTAGTGAATGCATAGCAAGTTCGAAAACGTTTCATGCACTAAGTGTTCGAAGTACGCAACAGGAACAAGATATCACTATCTCGTTGAACTCCTGAAGGCGAAGCCTTAGGGTCCCCTAATTTTTTTCCGCATTGACACGGTGCCCATGCTATGCAGTTCGTGCGATAATTATTGCCTAACGGGGTTTAACAAAGTGCGAACATCCTGGATATCTCATGAAACACTTACCGCTGATTCCTCGTAATAGGGCTGAGCTAGAGTGATAGCCTTTTTTTCCTGCCACATTGTTGAATCGGGAGGTATCAGATGATATTGCTTTGAGCGATCTCCAATTGAACTCGCATCATGGCAGTATCTCCCAGCGGACAATACGAAGTAAAAAAAAAAAAACTCGGGCACGGCGCAAATGCTGCCGTGATAGCTGCTCTAAACTAAGTAGGTCGAGTTCCTTTCCCGGATGATTAACGCTTCTCATCTCGTCGCTGGCATCGGGCCCTGCCCACTTGAGAGGGTATCAGCATTGAGTGTGCCACACTATATACGTAGCAAGCAGCGCTGTGTATGTCCTACAGATCGCACTCTCGTAGTCACCGAATGAACATACGTGACGCTCACTGATTGTAAGCAGAGAGTCGATGCAAACATGAATACGCAGACACAGAACACATCTTAATGGAAATGTCCACACATGCTATGCGGCTTTTCGATCTCAGAAGCCGGACCCCCTTGAGACGTATTGGCGCGATGCTCTGACTAGTTCAGAACGTGAAGACAAGTTGTGGCCATCCAGCAGGCCCGCGAGGTGACGGAAAGGCTAAACCTTACCACGACCACGCTGGTGGCCTAGACCAGGCTGCCAATCTGCAGGTTTTGAAGTCTTGTCTCCTCCTCTCCGCACACGAGGCACATGAAGTCACGGGTACGCTTGCGCGTGACGCATCTTAAAAGGTGGTTTTTTAAATGCGGTCCCCTCATACGCTTTTGGCAGCTTCAACCAGATCACGCTGACAGTCTTTAAAGCGTATGGTGTAACCGATTATAAGCAGCACAGGAGATAAAACTATCTGCGAGCACAGCACGTGTATAGCGTGCAGTGCTCGCATGTTACGCCTTGCAAAATGTGTTCTAGACCATTCAGTCTGTAGGCCTGCAGTATTGCTGCCTGTTTATACTCGTGCGGAAGCATGCGCAATAGATAGGATACGTAATCATACTAGTCTTCCGCAACCATACGTAATTCGCGTAACTTTTCAGATTTAAATTTCAGAAAAAAAAGGAAGTTAAAGTAGAAGAAATTAGAATTCGTCTTACGAGTAACTGTTCAGCGCGGATGCATTATGAGGATGAAAAGGAAGGGACGCAGCACGTTCGATAACTTTAAACAAATAATTTGTTCCGCCCGACGCAGATTTATATACAGTGATGATGCCTACACTTTGCATCAAGACGCCATACCCAAAAATGTATACCTTTTTTCTCCTTTCTTTCTAACAAAACATAAGCGTAAATGTGACCTTGTATGCATATTTCGATGCTTCCCCCCCCTTATGTAATGCCCAACCCAAGACCCTTAAGGGACAATAAATGATGAATAAATGATGATGATGAATAAATGAAGAATTAACACACTTTGGCAGATTCTGTATTTAAGAGGGACTAAGGGCTTACACTCGTGGCGCACAAGTTTAAAAAATTTGCAGCTCCCACCGGAGAGGGCAAACGCCTTCTTCATCTGTTTTTTTTTCTTTTTATTATTATTACGATACTCATCAACTGTTTCTAAGTTTTAATTGGTTTGCATAGACATTCCGTGGTTGATTCTTGGCTGTATTTTCTTTTTATGTAGTATCAGTCGCCGTATGCGATAGGAGCATATGAGATGACGTACTGGATTAGAACAAAAGAAATTGATCGCACAAGTTCTGTCTCTCGGTATGAACTTCAAGCTTAAATGAAAGCAAATGGTTAAGCGGGAGATTGGAGGTTGGGTTGTTAAACATCATCATATTTCCAATTAAACTGTTTCAACCAGCTAATATTGAAGAAAACGACAAATACAAGAGCCGAATGCAAGGAACTTAAGCCTGAATGATAGATTGGTGTGGGTCAGTTGAAAAAAAAATTGCTGAAACAAACTAGGAATTCTTGCGTGAAAATATCTGCTCCCTCGTCAGTCCAAACGACTACCTAACGCGAAAGATGTATCCTTCCTCGGCGCCTCAATTTTTTTTGCAATATTTTAACGGACCCACACTAAAGAGTCGCTGCGTGTATTGGTTTGCCGCTTTGGTACATGTATTTCTTGTTTTGTTTAGCCAGAACAGCTCCTTAATAAAAGTTTCAGTTTAATGAAAGCACTTGTCCAGTCCATTTATTTCGCCTTCTGTGTGTACGAGTTTTTCCGTGCGCTGATATCACAGGTGTGTTATGACTCGCCCGACTTGTCTTTCTCGAGCTGTCTGCGTCATGTGACGATTGCGAGCTGAAACTCTTTGTCAGTGACAGGTGCCTTGGCTTCTGAGTGATAGACGATATTGAAGAGCAGTGTTCTGTCTTTGTCGTACCTGTGTTTTGCAGTTTTCGCTGGCTGGTTTAGATTACGTGAAAAAACCATCCCATTCCCAGACATTTCACCGGCTCCTAAGCACATTACGATCCTTAATATTGTTATGTGGAAATAGCAATAGACAGTCCGCAGCCACAACACAGCTCACCAACAACGTCAACCTCTTCACTTTCAGTCTGAGGTGCCCTTTTTGGGTATGTCCCACTATGCCCAGTTACCGTCAGCCGAATTCGGCTGATGGTAACAATGTTTAAAAAATGATACGTTGAGGACAACGCACCGGCCTATAGTGGAACTTGGGTGTAAAGATGTCTGGTTCTGAAGCAGTCTTCTCAGCGCTCGACGATCACACCCAAACCAATCGTTCGTCTTGTATCTTTGTGTGTTTGTCAGATAAATGTGTGTGTTTGAGAGAGAGATAGAAATTAATCACGAGAACGAAGCGCAAACGCATATTGGTTTACAGAATCAGCGCGTCTTCAGTGAACGGAACGATCGCCTGTACGATGGACGGGTGACACGCTTTTATGGTCGTGCTGACCGCACCTATACTCTGTGAAAAAGATGGGTGAGCATAACAACACGTCAAAGCGATTACCTAACGATAGACCAATGAAGTGGGGAAAGGGGGGAGGGAGTTACCGAGTAGATGTGGATAGGTATTTGATAAGATTCCAAAGACAACTTATTCGAAATATTCGTACAAATAGGCAGAAACAGGTGAAACGGAGACTAACCTGGTAGCAGGGACCAGTTTGTTACCCCGCACAGGGGTGCGGAAATAGGAGTCTAATGGAGAAGAGAAAGACGGGGAGACGGGGAGAATTAAAGACGAAAAAAAAAGAAACGATGAACACATTGTCAAACTGGTTTGTTAGAACAGCTCTGATCGAACAATGAAAGCTTCAATACGTAACTATAGAAGGTGCTTTTAGAGCCTAGAAGTGACGTGACATCAGAATCGCTGTATCAGCCAAGTTTGCATTGGAGAACACGATTTATCAGCAAAGATAGCGACTAATCGCGTGGAAATAGTGGGGAAAATACCGAAATACTTCAAACCACTGTACTTCCAGAACAGCCCCCCTGAGCACCGCTGTCGCAATCTTGGTGTGGTCGAAAATCACATTGCTCCGTCTTGGAAATTCTTGCTTTGAAGTATATACTCAGCCCTGGTTAACCTCCGTGCCTTTCTTTAATACTTATTCTCCCTCTTTATTACTCTTATGCCTTTTTTTTGTTTCTTTCAGACGCATATGTGTGTAAGTGTGCATTGTTACTGTACCAGGGTGTCGTGCAGGCAAGCACGATCGCGCGTGTGCTCTTATCTATTTACCGGCAGCGGTCATCTAATGAAAGAAGGGAACATGTATGCCTTCCTTCTCGCAAACAGGCATTCCCGAAGCGATAACAGCAGATACGTGTGAACGCCGTGAGCATGTGAGCGAGTTGTGGTGAAGCGAAGATAATAACGAGATCCACTCTTGCACTCGGCGTGGCCTCCGAAGCATACCGATATTCTTGAACCGTGGCGCAAGAGCGTCGGTGCAGCGAAACAAACAGGAAAGTAAGAGACACGTAAACATGATGGTTGCTAGACTTCAACATAAAACGATGAATATATACACACACATACGCAGTACCCACAAAGTATTGCAGACAGCGCTACTAACGCAAAAAAACGTTGCGTCAGAGGCGCTGTCGCTTTCGCGTGCAAAGCCATCAAAGCCATTTGCAAAGCCGCCAAAGCCATCAAGCCTTCAAAGCCATCAAAATCACTTTAGCTCGCAAATTCATTTATCAGCTTCTACTGATGTAGTATGCCTCATGGATTTTGAGAGCTTGCTGAGCAGAAAATCTGTGTAAGATACGGGTGCCGTTAAAGAAATACGGCTACCCTCAAATTTCTGCATTGAATACTCGGTGGCAGGCCCGTAGATAGGGGGGATGGAGTCTATAACCTACACTCCCTCCCCCCGAAAATGTAATGAAAGGGGGGGGGGGTGTTTTACCGAGGAAAAATGATAAAAGTAACGTTCTTCAAGGTCTTCAACGAGTGGACGCCTCCGCGAAAAACATTCCATGCTCGGTGGGCACTGTCTCAAACAGCAATGGTGGGGAGCCATTACACATATGTGAACATAATCATTATGCTCTTATGCTTTATCAAGGAGAGAGAGAGAAGCGCAATGTTTAGTGACATTCCCGGATATGTTAGCCTGGTTTACAGGCTGGTTAGCTACTCTGCAATCGGGTTATGTCTATAAACAGGAGATGCAAAAAGTATCGCGAACCTCAGCTCCCCCCCCCCTTCCTGCCTTCTTTTTTTTTGTTGTTGTTGATGATGACTTGACCGTATATCGCAGCACGTACACTGTGGGAGAATGCGGCTTTCAACACGCGTCAAGCAGCGCTAGTCGCTTTACAAAAACAGGGCTGTTTTGCTTGTATTTTTATTTTGCGGTTAAAATATGTCCCTAATTAAGCGCTAGTCACCTGCGAGCGTTTGTGGGGGACAGATCGTGTTTTTAGCGGACACACGTCGAGTGACTGGGCGCAATATTAAGTGATTGAACAGCGGTATGGCATCACATTGTGCATTGGTTTGGCGATATATACATTATCCCTACGATTCCCCAATTACCTTATTGCCCCGACTTGGCATTAGCGGACACTTTCGCACTGAAATCTTTCCTCAAAGGGCACCCCCATGAAACTCTCTGTGCTTTAAAAGAAGCTGGTACGTGCTCTCTTAAAAACCTTCCGGAATCCGCCGACCAGAAAGCCTTGGAACCATGAAGAGGCCGCGCTCAAGAGATCCACTCTAAAGCATTTTATGATTATCTTTCATTGGTTTTTCAGAAACTTTGACCCATTTCTTTTTTTTTGTAGAAGTCCTAATATTATTATTGATACATTGTACTTTAGCTTGAGTAACACGTCTTGAGACCACGCAACGATTTTCAAAAGTTGAGCGGGTAATCGATCTGGTTCACGCTCAATGAAGACAATCTTTAGCCACTGAGGCAATTCTAAGAGCTTTGTTCAGTGTACGGTAGCGCTTTACTTGTTTAGTCGTGGTCAACAAGCCTGTGGTCTTTTTCCTATTTTTTTTTTGTTCGCTGTCACCTGCCTCTGTCACTGTGTGCCGTTTACCAATCTTTTTCACACACCGTATAAGTCGCATACTTCTTCCTTATATTGCAATAGCAATATGCTATTGCTTATTGCAATATGCTTATTTATTGCAATATGGACACTCTCGGCTGGACTTGGCCGCTGGCGTCGGCGTCACTCACCGTACATTTGTATATATAAAAATGCGAGAAAGAAAAATCCAGAAAAAGACTCCGGCGCACGGAATCAAACTTGGGACCACTAAGGCGTGAGTGCGAAGTGTTAACCACTGAACTACAAAGAAGCACGTCCCTCAACGGTCAAACGACAAGCTATTTATATCTACCGCTTACCGCCGGTGTCGGGCATCTCGGGGGGGGGGGGGACTATCGTGTTTTCGGCATTACCAGCACGATGGCGCCATGAGCGTGCGTCGTCACATAGTCACATAGGGGGTGTACACTCTATCCCGCGCCCTTATCTTGCAGTGGGGAGGATCGTGTGTCTTAGCTGGTGGTGGTGGTAATAGTGATTAGAGGAGAGGAAAGACGCCTAATTTCTGCAGCCCGTTAGGAAGCACGGCGCAGCGTCTTGGCTGGCCTTTGGGTTTTTGCCGAAACGATTCTGTTGTAGTTACCGGGCGCACAAAGGTCACTGCAATCTTTGCACAGTCCCCGTCTGCAAAAAATAAAGCGTGCTTTTCAGACACAGGGAAGTAACAACTGAGACGCTTATTCGCCTTCATATGTACCTGTGAGTACGTTTCGTGCGTTATTTGTGCGTGAAAAACGTGGGGCACGTTCCGATCTGCTTGCCATTTTGCGCGTGACCTTGCAATTGTTGCTATCGCGTTCATTCCTTCGCCTTTGCGGCAAAGCTGTGACTTTTATCGCTGTTCTTAAAACATCATTATTTAAATTACGTTTTCACCGTTTTCTTAGTTTGAAACCGTGTTCTCCGATAACACCGGAATTAGGAGACATGGTAGGCTTTTCTGTCGCTGCACATTTCCCGTCACACAACTATACGTAGTCAAACTGAGAGACAGAGAGAGTATATATAAAAAACGAGGAGGAGGGGTAATTAGGACTACGTCCAGTTTACTACCCTACACTTAAAGGGGAAAGGAAGGGCTAAAGTAAGGAGATAGGAACCTTGAGTGCACGCAATCCCTACTAAATATGTGCGGTTCTAAGAACCTTTATTTATTTGCTAAGTGACGACTGTAGCAGTCACAGAAACATGGTCAGGCCTTTCATTGCCGTCATATTTAAAAAAAATCATACGTCAACAGTGAGGATTTCATACTATAGAAAAGGAAGCTGGCAGAGAAAAAGAGGGACGAAAGGTAAGATACCTGCTTTAGTGTAGGATCGTATCCTCAATTCTTATTGTCTTTTTCGCTGCATGAAATATAAAAACCAAACAGTTCACATACAAGAATAGGAAATACATTGCGGAGAGACGAAAAGCAACAACGAAGGTGGCATCATCCTTAGCTGTTCTCTAGAAATCTCGTTCTTCTCTTTCAACCACAGGACTCAATCTCGGCTAGGTCTACGTTCTCGCGAGATTGCGCGATAAGCGGAATACTGTATTGATTGACGCTGCCAGTGAGCCAGCCATAGAGTGCGAAGGAATCTGGGAAGAAATTCCACCGCAGCAGCAAGAAAAAAAAATGCTGCGTGCTTTCCTACCGCGCGTTTCTCTCCATTGTTCTCCTGCACAAAGCTTATCTGCTCGAGTGCTCAGGTCGGTGATAAGACATTCAAAGCCGCATCATCGAGCACATCCACTTGGCTACTCTGAATAGAGCGACCACTTCACGGCCTTCTCTCTATCTCTCATCTCGCACCGCAAGATTTTTTTGTCCGTATTCATCGAGTGACGATAAGGGCGCCATCTAGCGTGTCAAGCGTCACATTCGCCTACTTGGCTTACACCTGATCGTCTTGAGTGGCTTGCATCGGTCGCGAGTCATTGTTCGTCAGCTCGCGATGCATGTTCCTTGTTTTGTATGCGTGTGCGTTTATTTTTTCCTTTCTTCTCTTATTCTCGTACGTGGCGGCAATTATTGCCGTGACGCTGTGTAAACTCTCCCTCGTGGCGGCCCGCTCATCGCGAGGTATTGCATGCTGGCGGCATTGTTCGCAGCGCGATACGGCGATGCTCAATGCGGCGCCATTGTAATTGTTTACTAGGCGTTTGGCGCCATGTTCGAGTGGCGAGTTTCCGTTACGACGAGACTTGTGGAATGTGTTCTTCATGCCACCCCCATTCCACCCTCGCATTAGAAGTGTGCTTTTTTTTTTCCTCGGCGGGTCGGTGCTCGATATTGTCTTCGCTTTCGGGGTCCGCTTACATTGCTTTGTTTTGTTTTGTGCTTAACTAAATCACTTCTTTCCGGAGGCTGTGGAGCCGTACAAGTTTTTCCGTCGAATATGAGTACTTGGAAATGCGGTGTTTGAGCACTGAATAGGCAATATTCTGCCGTTTGAATAACAAACTGCTGCCACAAAATCACAATAAAAACCTAACACACCTTTATCAGGCCTGGAAGACGTGACAAAAACCAGTCGCATACGAGGCACAGAACAAACTCAAGAGGTGTCCCCACAAACGATGAAGATGAGCAGCATTATGTGAAGATGATTATGCGCAGGTGATGAAGTGTCTTATAAAAATGCCCACACATCTTTGTTGTTCTCTCTTCCGGTTTTTTGTTGTTGTTTTTTTCCATCGGAACGCGTCTTGTTTTGATGTTGTTTTTCCTTATTTCCATTTGTTTTAATTTTTCTTCGTATTTTCTCTTTCTTTCTCTTTTGATTCCTTGCTTGCTTCCTCCTAAATTTTGATACGTGGTTTTCGCTCCTAATATGTGCTCGGCACTTAATATCAAGATGAAGGCGTTTGAACAAGAGGAAGAAGACCTCCCTGGCGTGAGCGAGCGCTTATGCATGCATGCTATGCTGCGTTACACCAAGCGCCGACGACAGCGTACGATCACAGCGTACGGCCACTTGAAGTCCTCCGCCGCAACTAAAATAGTTACATAATTCAACTGTAATGCCTTTTTCGAATGGAAGCCAGGTTTACCGGTTTTTTTCTTCTTTGTTAAAAAGAAGAAATACTTGCGAGGTCAAGGTGCAACTCAAATTCCGAAGTCTGCAGTCAAAATCGGTAGTCGAAAGTTGGTGCTGCGCGTTTCGCCCGCAATCGCCGAAATAATGAAAACAGGATTGATTGATTGATTAACTAATTAATTAATTAATTAATTAATTAATTAATTGATTGATTGATTGATTGATTGATTGGTATGTGGGGTATAACGTCCCAAAACCACCATATGATTATGAGAGACGCCGTAGTGGAGGGCGCCGGAAATTTCGACCACCTGGGGTTCTTTAACCTGGGGTTCTAAGAAGTCTCTCGACTTCGACCACCTGGGGTTCTTTAACGTGCACCCAAATCTGAGCACACGGGCATACAACATTTCCGCCTCTATCGGAAATGCAGCCGCCGCAGCCGGGGTTCAAACCTGCGACCTGCGGGTCAGCAGCCGAGTACCTTAGCCACTAGACCACCGCGGCGGGGCATGAAAACAGGACTAACGCTTGCGGTGGGCATTTGTTTAGGCGTCATGTTGTTCTTTCTTTGTCTCTCCAGCTGAGGCAGATATTTCGGAGAAGACAAGGAGTGTAGTGGTGTTCGGCACACAGAGCGCTAATTGGAAGCGCATGGACGAAAGAACGTCGAATTGCTCAAAGCTTTGATTTGGAGAAACCAATGAGGCGAATAACTTAAAACGGAAGAGACGACACCTGAACTCAAGGTACTTGAAAAAGGCCGCTAAAAAAGAAAAAAAAAACGAAGCATTAGCGTCATGCTATTCGGGATTTTTAAAGTTACTGATATCATGTGAAGACGTGAAAGAGAGAGAGAGAGACCAATTTATTCATGGCTCTATCTCGTTGAAGTTTAGCTCGCTAGTGCTTCGAAGGCTAGTGACCGCCATTATATAGCTTGCCGTGAACGTTTCGGCCTATTTGGGCCGAGTCAATCACCTGTGGGCGAAGTGGTTCACATACATAGTTAAGAAACACAGCGTGATAACAACAGGGGAGAAACAGAGAAGACAAGACAGCGCTCTGTCCCGTCTTCTCTGTTTCGTCCATGTCGTCTTGCCGCACTGCGTTTTTTTTTTTTACAATCACTTATGCCAGCATACAGTAGACAGTTAACGACAAGAGTGGCTCGATGCCACTCCTCGCGTGAGGACGCGACGCTGACAGCATTGTCTACGGAGGTAGGTTCCACTCGCATTCCGAAAAAATGTGCTCTTGGACAACTTTCATGCAGTTCCAATATTGAAAGTTTGGGTGAATTTCTTCTGGGTAAACCTTATACAGCCGATGAGGGATGGGAAAGGAATATTTCTGCTTTCTTCCATATCGTAGCATGTTCCCTTGTTAGAATTGTATGCGGGGCCACATAAGTTTTGCGATAATACTGATCGACAATTTTGTTATGTTTGGTGATCTCCTTTTGCGGGAAGTTCTCTGTAGAGGAATGTTAATTGGCGCGCAAATAATGGGGAGGGGGGGAGCACTGGCAACTGTTAATCTTTTGAAGGGATCGAGTATACAATACGAAAATT
This sequence comes from Rhipicephalus microplus, assembly GCF_043290135.1. Classification (NCBI taxonomy): domain Eukaryota; kingdom Metazoa; phylum Arthropoda; class Arachnida; order Ixodida; family Ixodidae; genus Rhipicephalus; species Rhipicephalus microplus. The sequence continues at coordinate 30,083,734 of NC_134704.1, read as the reverse complement.
TCTCGAAGTATAGCGCGAGAAGCAACAGAACACGACGATTAAACATTGTCAATTAGACCAATCTAGAAAGTTTCGCCTTGGTTTTACGCAAAACGCTGTATATCGCAATTGCTCTTTTACATGCATGTCGATGGCACGTTGCCCAGAATCTAAGCCGCAGTATATCGCAATTGTTCTTTTACGTGCATGTCAATGGCACGTTGCCCAGAATCTAAGCCGCAATGGAGGCAGGACGAGAGTCTCGCCTCTAAATACAAGAGGAACCTTTTTGGTTCACACAGGCTGCATCGTTTCCGCGTCGAGATCTCAAAGCGGTGAAGTGTTGATATCGAGAACGAGTCTATAGCTATGGCAGCAGAGGACGACCGAGCGTCTGCAGCATGACCGGCCGGAACAGAGAACGACCGGAACCGGAAATTGGACTCGCCTGTTGCAGTGGATACGACAGATTGTGTGCTCTCTCCCAGTCACGGCGACGGCAAAGCTCTGGTTACGTACAAATGTACGACAGAAGCATGTGGACAGCGGTACACAACACTGAGACAAGTGTCGTACTCGTGACTATGCAGGAGATTTGTTAGTCCCGTTAGCCAACAAAGGCACGGTTGGAAGCCTATGCTGTCACGCTTGATTTACTGTAAATAAACGTTTGATTCACCTTTAATTCAAGTAAATTCAAGTAAATTCAAGTAAATCTACCTGTCATAATTTGAGAGTGCTTGGCAAATGTGCTCCACCCCATTCTTATTCTTCTAGTTACTTCAATCTCGTGGTTCGGCTCTGCGGTTATTACCTGCCCTAAGTAGACATAGTCTTTTACAACTTCAAGTGCACTATTACCTATCTCGAAGCGCTGCTCCTTGCCGAGGTTGTACATTACTTTCGTTTTCTGCAGATTAATTTTAAGACCCACCTTTCTGCTCTCCTTGTCTAACTCCGGAATCATGAGTTGCAATTCGTCCCCCAAGTTACTCAGCAATGCAATGTCATCGGCGAAGCGCAGGTTACTAGGGTATTCTCCATTGACTCTTATCCCTAACTGTTCCCATTCTAGGCTTCTGAAAACCTCCTGTAAGCACGCGGTAAATAGCATTGGGGAAATTTTGTCCCCCTGCCTTACACCCTTCTTGATTGGTATTCTGTTGCTTTTGTTATGAAGCACTATGGTAGCAGTTGATCCCCTGTAGATTTCTTCCAGAATGTTTATATATACTTCATCTACGCCCTGATTCCGCAGTGTTTGCATGACGGCTGATATTTCTACTGAATCAAACGCCTTCTCGTAATCTATGAAGGCTATGTATAGTGGTTGGTTATACTCTGAGCATTTCTCTATTACCTGATTGATAGTATGAATGTGGTCAATTGTTGAGTAGCCTGTTCTAAATCCTGCTTGTTCCTTTGGTTGATTGAATTCTAATGTTTTCTTTACTCTGCTAGCAATTACCTTTGTAAATAGCTTGTATACTACAGAGAGCAAGCTGATCGGCCTGTAATTCTTCAAGTCCTTGTCATCTCCTTTCTTATGTATTAAGATGATGTTAGCGTTCTTCCAAGACTCTGGTACTTTTCCCGTCAGGAGACACCTCGTAAATAGAGTGGCTAGTTTTTCTAACACAATCTGTCCTCCATCTTTCAGCAGATCTGATGTTACTTGATCCTCACCAGCAGCTTTGCCTCTGTGCATGCTCTCCAAAGCTTTTCTGACTTCTTCTATCATTACCGGTGGGGTGTCGTCTGGGTTACTGCTAGTTCTTATAGTATTAAGGTCGTGGTTGTCTCGGCTACTGTACAGATCTCTGTAAAACTCCTCCGCTATTTTAACTATCCTATCCATATTGGTAGTTAATTTGCCTTCTTTGTCCCTTAGTGCATACATCCGCCTTTTGCCTATCCCAAGTTTCCTCTTCACTGCTTTGACGCTTCGTGTTGTCAACACCGGAAAAATTAGTTAAATTTAATCTCACCTGGTGATTTCGGGTGTCCGTCACACGTGAGCCTTGGTACAATTCGTGTTGTCAACACCGGACGCCGGATTTCTGTACTATGAGCTATGTGTTTTTCGCCCTAATAATGCAGGACTATTAGGCCATCTATTGAGGAATTGTTAACTAGTGAGTAAACGCTATTTTCTATTGCCGGTCTCTGATTGATAGGTGTCACACGCTTGTTGTCAGTCCTTCTATTTTGTACTTTCCACCACTGCATATAATTTGTGAGAGCAAATTAACGTGAAAGGCTTTTTTTTTTCTCAAGATCATAACATGCGACTTACAGTGCAACCATTGTCTGTGCAGCGGTCGCCGGTAAATATGCATATCGCGCTGACAAAGCGGCTAGCCGTGATTTCTGTCGCGTTTCATTTTTGCCCGAACGCGATGACACGGTCATTGTTGCTTTGTCACATTTGTGTTGCCAACGGGTGTGGACAATTTGCACTTCACTATGAAGCTGAAAACGTTCGAAGATATCTCAATGGTATTCACAGCACCACGTGGACAGACAGCATAATCATTTCGTATAGAAGCACTGTGGCATTGTCGCGACTATACGCTGAATCGTGTTGCAAATATCTTGTCAGAGACTTCCTGTCGTGCGACCTTATTGGATAACTTTGAGCTATGTCATTCTTGTCCGCTGACTGTGAACAGGATGTTCATGTCATCGCTAATAATATAATTATTGGGGTCTGACGCTCGAAAACCACGATATGGATACGAGGAAATGCCGCGGTGAAAAGCTCTGGAAATCTGGACCATCTACAGCTCTTGCTCCCAAGTCTTAATACATGGGCCTCAAACATTTTGGCTCCTTCAAAAAAGTACATCCATGGTCGGGATTCGATCTGCGACCTTCGGTATGGCAGTCGAGCTGCATAATAACTTGACCACCGTGTTAGGTAATTGGCCCTATTGTGAGTGCTAATCCATCTTCAAAGGAACACAAAAGGCAAATGTCAAGTCAACGTGGGTTGTTAAATAGAGTTGGATAGAACCCCACAGTGCTTATTTCATTACTATGAAATGCTTATAGTTGAAAAGAAAATCACGTGTTAATGGTTCGCACACCATTAGCGTAGTTCGAATCACCCGTCTGGGCGAGAATGGCTTTCTGACGTAGCAGTCGCCATGCTCGCACTTCCCGGCTGATGGCGCAGCTGAGCTATGGGCATTGGCGAAGCGTGGCCTGCCGAAAACAGCAATTGGCTGTAATTTGAAGAAGAGACACAACTTCTGCAGCCCAGAAATGAGCTTTTTTTTCTTCTATTTCATCTTACCACCACCAAGTTTTGTTTTCGACGGGCCTCTCTTCGCTAATGGCGTCGTTCGCAAGAATAACATCAAGGTTGTTTTTTTGTTTCTTCGTTTCTTTCTTTCTTTTGTTCTTCTCTTTCTCTTTTCTGCATGAATCAGGCTGAAATGCAAGATCTTGATCTTATAGTCTTGTAATGCAACCAACAGTTCTTTTTTTCCATGGTAATTTCGTGCTCTCCACAATGTCCCTCTGGTGGTGCAAATCATGTCCTACACGTACCTAGTTTTTCCATTATAAATGCATTATTGTGTATAGTGTCGACATTGTAGATGTTCTCATGCATTAGCCTTTCACTCTGACATAAAATTGTATTGGCCTTTAGTGTAACTTTTCCGAGGGAAACCTTTAACGCTGTTACGTTAATTAAATGTATCGTCGAATCGCATCATGCGTGTTCGATCTGGTCTTTCGGTGCCCGCAAGTATCTGACAGGTTCCCGACAGGACAAGCGCCCGTCGAAGCGCACCGAATGTTCATTGGGTTTCGCAATAAGTTTGACCATGTTGTTCAAGGAATAAGTAACCGTATGCCGAGAAAACTGCGTTAATAGACTCCATAGAGACAGCACGGTGGTAAGCGAGAATTATCACAAATTTTTTCAGAACGATTCGACAGGCCTCACATGTGTTTCATGCAGCCGATCTCGAACTTCTTGCCTGAAGAGCTATCCTGTTACACGGAAAACGTAGCTTGGACGATCTTGTCGTATCTTAGCGCCAAGATGATGTGTAAGGCCTTAACTGCCGTATAATAGACTCCATGGTTATTTCTATTTCGAACCCTCTGTAAACAAGGCTCATTCCCTTTTATAGGTATAGCACTTTGTGGAGTTCTTTCTTGTTCTTTTTAAGTTTATTTATCAAGCGCTTTGATAAGTTTTTTCGCGTGTCCAGTTCCGGCCTTTAAATTTCCTGCACCATACAAGAATATATTTTGTGTTTGTCATTCTACTTTTCGGAAGTAACGACTGTATATATCATCTCGCTGAACAGAGCGTAATGGTCCGCGCATAATTTCACTCATGTCGAAACAGTGCGCGCACCCAACATCTGTGAAAGTTCTATACATAATGGAAGAGTAACCACCAATACCCGAGGGATGCTGCTCTCGTTACATCAATGACATCACGCTCCGCAGTTCACCGCTGTAGCTATTGTAACCCTAATGTAGGCTTCATCGAACCACCAACAGCCTTTACCGCTTAGAAGCGACGGCCGAGTGGGGTATGTATATTTGGCACGACCTCTGCTCACTGTTCTGCGTTCCGCGTTGTGGCACATGGAAAAAAACTGTGCCGTTTCGCGTCATTGCCCGTATTGCTTTTTTTTTCCCTCTTCTTCTTCTCGCGTTCCATAAAACAGCTGAGATAGCTACATAGAAAGATGCACAGCTGTATTCGTTGGCTCGCGAGTTGATTAGAAATCTACGTAGAGCTTCTTTTGCAAGCACTTTTCTACGCGATGCGTAACCATTGAGTTCTATTGTAGTAGCACCAGCATCTACGGAAATTCCTGCACTTCCAAGCACTTCCGGCCAAGCGCTTGCTTCCGGCTTACCGAACATTCAGAAAAAGTAGTGCAAAAGATAAAAGCTGGGGAGAAATCGGTGGTTCCGCTTCAAGGTATATGCGGTATATTGGATACATGTGATATCGGATGAGAAGTTTACCCGATTTAAAAAATAGTTAGCTGTTAGAATAATTAACACAAATTAATGAATGCGTTTGATGAAAGAGCAGACTTTCTCTATCTTTAAGTGGCTGGGATTGCCGTTCTGCGCTAAAGAAGCTATGGCTTACGTAAAACTTCGCGTGCCCTGTTCTAAAACTGCTTCTATATTCCTTACGGGCTGCGTAGAAAAAAACTTTATTCGAAAGGCGGGGGGGGGGGGGGGGGGGGGGGTTCAATCGTACTTTACGTATGTCCGTGTTATTGAATCTGTGCGTGTATATATACGAATACCAAATTGAAAAAAAAAAGTGGCGCTACACGGGAAAAAGACGTAGACGAAGTAACAAGTGCCGCTCGCAAGGGTTTATAAGACAAAATTGAAAAACAAAATCGAAAAAAAAGGTCCCCCCCCCCAACCTGGTTTTTCCAATGTCCCTAATGGCTTGTCCATCAGAACAGAACAGAAGGTTTTATTGTGCTAAATGACGAAGAATACATGTGCATGATATACAGAAAGAGGTCCCATAGTCAGAGACTGCAAGGGGACCTCTTGTACAATGTAGAATTGAGAATAATTGTGATGTACATAGCAGGGAGACAGAGCTACAGTAAAATGCAATTGAAACAAATAAAGTAAGAATATACCCTTGTAATCTGACAGAAACAATTTAAAAGCAAGAATAACGCGCTAACTTCAATGACAAGTGATTACAGAACGCAACTCACAATGAACATGAATCGATTAAGGAACAGCAAAACAGGCTAGTTAGTTGACATGATATGATTTTTAACCTCGTTTTAATTACCTTCAGGGAACGGCATACTTTAATGTCGGAAGGTAAACTATTCCAAAAAGAAATTCCGGAAAAATGAATGGTTTGTTTGCCATAATTGGTGCGAACTTTTGGCAGTAGAAAGTTATTGTTAAGGGCAAACCTTGTGACATTGTTATTTGAGAGAATGGTAGTAAAGTGTGGAAGTTGGTTATTTATAGTTCTATACATGTAAATACCAAGGTTATATTTAACTAGCTCAGATACAGTCAATATATCGTTTTCGTGAAGTAGTGACTTAACGTTAGAGCGTCATCGTTATTATTTATTTATTTTTGCTTGCGCTGAGTAATGCGGCTCGTAGACGTAACCTATTTTAAGGTTGAAAGCCGGTCGGGGTGTATACGCTTTCACTGTGCGCGACTGCCCGGCACCTCGGTTCGAAGCGGCCGCCACCGTTCACCGCGACAGGTTCCCAGCTGCGAGTCACGAATGACACGGGTCTTCTTCCCGTGGCGTCCTCGCCAGCCGATCGGCGGCGATCGATGCGAAAGCCGACACCAGCGGCTGCCTTTTCTCTCCGTTGGCCGCGGACGGCTTGTTTTCGCACGGCGACGATTGTCCTCGGCAAAGCGACGACAGCGCCGCGGTGACGCTCTCGGGCTGGCGGCGGGTCGGGTTCCCTCGCGCGCACTAACGACACCTGTGGGAAGGCGCGCGCCGTCGCGCTACTCTGCTGGTGTCGACTTTTATTTGGATGACGTGTGTGTGTGTGTGTGTGTGTGTGTGTGTGTGTGTGTGTGTGTGTGTGTGTGTGTGTGTGTGTGTGTGTGTGTGTGTGTGTGTGTGTGTGTGTGTGCGTGTGTGTGCACGCACGCACGCACTTACTTACTTACTTACACGAGCGGCTGTGGTTATTTGTGGCCTCCATGTCCCTCTCCACGCTTCTCGCTTTCCCAAACTGCGCTCTCCGAGCGCGCCAGCCATGCCGCTTGAATTACTCTTACGTCGTGCTGTTGCGGGCTTTAAACGGAGTGACTGTACGACAGTAAGAGTCACGAGTCACTGACGAGCGCGTGATTTAGGTAGTGACGCTGGCCTGTGACGCGAAGTGACTCAGCGTCACTGAGAATCAGTCAGGAGTCGCCAATGTCATCAAACCGTTTGACAGCTTTGTCTGCCAGGGCGACGCGTTCTATTCATCTTTTAGACTTTTGTGCATTGCTGGTATTCTTTGTTCAACAGCTTGTTCGACGTATTGGAAAGGCATGGTAGCGCCATACGAAAGCAAGGACTTACCTAACCCAAGAGGAGTACAGGCACATTGTGACACAAATGAATGGTTTATGAGGCGACAATCGGACGTTGACAAAGAATGAAGCCAACGTACTGGAAATGTTGTTGAATGCAAGTGATTGCTACCTTTGTTGGTTAGCGACTAGAAGAAGCGTTTTGTTTCGTAAGTGCACGGACAGGCGACTGTAGTAATGCTGGCGAGAAGGATGTTGTCTTTTGTATTATGTTCACGTTATGAGGACTGACGTGCGCAACAGCATCGAACAAATGACAAAGAATGTTGGACAAAGGTGACAGCAAAGAACAGTCACGCGGCCCCGTCACGTGAGGCTGAGGTAACACTGTCGACTTTCAGCCTATGACGTAAGAGTAATGCCACAAATTTCGGTGGCCTGTCACCTCATGATGACGTGGCAATGTGACGTCATAATATTGTGATGATTTTTTGCTTGTTGTGTCGACGCTGCCACCAATGGTCATTCTTGGCGTTTTATGAAGCATTTTGCCCTAATTATGAGACGAATGCAAAACGATGATATTGTTTCACTATGAATCCTGACGCCAGCGGCCATGCGTGTAACGAAATCGAGGCGCTGGCAACTCCTAGACGTCCCTGCGTTCAAGCTTTCATTAATATTGTCTCGTCTACTATTCACAACACGTACACTATTATCGTCATTGTCACAACTATGTTGGTCTTCATGTTCTTCGAACTGGTGTAACGTCGTCCTGCGGTTACGTATGAACGCCTTGCTTTTATAAGGTTTGGACTCGCACGGCTTCAGCAACAGTGGTCTTTAGTTGGTCGCGACGTTCCTGTTGTCGCCTGTGCCTCTGTTTCGCAAGTCAACTTCATCGCGTCTGTAGCAACCAGTCGACTGAGGGGATGGGTGTGTCTTTTAGAAGAGCATTGGTTGTTTCGTAGCTTCTTACTTCACGTGAACGAAAAGGTATCGTAAATTTCAACTATGTGGAATAAATTAGGAGCACCGTTCTTCTCCTTGTCATGCTGTTTTGATACTTTGGGGCCTTATTAAGTTATAATATAGTCCGCCAACATGCTTAACAATGCGTGCAGTCACGTTATAAGGGCATGTAGGACTGAAAAGAGTGATCCGAATTAAATAAGAAAAACAAAAAAGGTATTGGCATTGCTTATTGAATTGGCCGCTGTTTCGAACGCACATAGAGCGCTTTTACGAGATAATGAAACTCGTACGACTCTTCGTAAACGTAAGAGCTCAGCAGAATGTCAAAATTGGAACACGGCATACAAATTGACAGCCGCTTGTGGCAGTGACCCGCGAGGACGCGTCCCGTTCGAGTGTCGCCGCTATCTCAGCGCGGCCGTTCGCGACATGGTTCGGCTCTGTCGACGCTTGTTTGAACAGAGAGTTTCGACGCTCAGACGCGAACGTCATCCGGCCTATCTACGCTGTGTGCCTCGATAGATGCGTGCACTGTTTCCGAAGGCGATCGTACGTCAGCATATCTGACAGCGCATTCTCGTAGCTGTCCACGCGTTGGAACATTTCGCGATTCTGCGGCGGTGCACAGTGACAATCCTCAACTATAGTAATGTGCCATGTATAGCCAGGGCATTATAAGTATTTGCTCTAGTTTCCTGGCTATATCTAGCAGTTTGAGTGGTCTGGCTGGGATTCTATAATTATGTGCATAGCGCAGAAGCAGACGCAAAATAAAGACATTTACTTCATAGAGTACTTATTTCGAATGGTTGGCACATGTCTGCAGGCGACAAGAAGCAGCGCGAACTACGATACCGCAGGATAGACGCTGAGTCTCTCTCGGTGGTTCGCGCCATCTCTCATTTTCTTTAGAAACGACATTTGTTCTTGAGTCTGTTCATGCACTTGAACGTCATAATTAAATACGTGATTTAGAGTGTATCCCAGGTGTCTTCAAATAAGGACGCAGATGAAACGCAGATCACACTTATACATCACTGTCCAATCGTCGAATTCTCCAAAACGTGGTCGGTGATCATGCGAGGACACCAAGTGAGCCAAGATAGCAGGCAGGCCAAGTTAGAAGCTAAAGCAACATGTTTCAACCAACCACAAATTTGGCGGCTGCTCTGTCCACTAACGTAAAGTGACGTAGGTCATGACTGCGGGTCATGTTGTAAATTTAGGAAGTTAATAAAAGCTCATATAGCAGCGAAAAACTGAAAGCATGGTCGACGTGGCCAATCGGATATGAGAACGGTCAGCGCTCCAGCCGGTCACGTAAACGGTGAAAGCACGCAAATTGTCATCAATGCTCGGAACGGTCTTGGAAATGACCATAAAGTATCGTCAACGAACAGGCCATTTATGAAGTTAGCGATACCAGATGCTCCAAGAAACACGTCAACCATTATAATGAAAACCAGATTCCAGCGAGTGGTGACGACGAGCGTATTAGCGCAAGCCGCACGTATGACGAAACATATTTTGTAGACGATTTCTTCCTATAGGCATACCACATTCTCAAATACAGAGTAGGGATCTCCCGTATACGACGGAAATTAACAACGCAAGAAGCAAAAAAGAGTAAAATAATCGATAAATTAAACAAAATAACAAGGACAACAGGCTGAGGAACACATGGTGGCCAATATTTTAAGAGATGTTAAAAGAACTTTGCGTTGCCTTTATTTGGTCCCTTTCCTGTGAATTAGTTCTTGGCGAACTCTTTTTTTTTTCATATTTTTGGATTTTGGTGCTGGTTCTTGTGTGTGTATAATTTCTGACCGACATTGACCATCCGGCTTTAGGAATTAATAGACTTCACGATCTCCTAGCACCTGCACTTGCATGCAATATGGTGCACAAGAATACCTTTTGTAATTGCCAGCTGACGTCACCTAATTATTAAGGCCGAGGCCCTTATGATTACGTGATGTCGTCTCCGGCCATGCTGCACGGAATTAGCGAGACAAAGCGCGCGTGTCAATCGGTATCGAACGGAAGCCAGAGTGGAAAGGAAATATTGCGGAGAAAAGCCATCGTAGTCTCCGAATGCACTGCAAGCACGGCAATCTGGTCTCTATCGCCGACCACTCGACCCCGAACCGAGCATCAGCTGACACAAAAAAGCAAAGCGTCTGTAACGAAGTGCAATGCGTCGACACGTTGTTGAAAGAAAAAAAAAACACATTTACACAATAAACTGTTCTGCTGACAAGCAGCTCGGCTGTTTTTCTATTTGCTTGCTTGTTTGTTCTGTTTGTTTGGACATCTCAGTACTACTATGATGTTATTATAGTCTCCTACATTATATACTAGAAGGAACACTGGTGCTATAATCGTTCAGTTACTGTGGTAACGATGGGTAGTGCATGAATTTGCCTATTCTTCGTGTTTGCGTCTTTGAACGCACTAGTGGCTTGTTTTGTTCTCCGCTTGGCTGTATCGTTTCATATGAAAATAAATATAATTGTAATCGTAATCCCATCGTAATCTGATCATGGAGCCAGTTATTATTATTGCTATCATTCATCGTCAGTGAGAGGCGTAAGCGTAGAGGCAAACAAAAAAATCAAGTGACAAAACAAGCGACAAGGGAACAGATAAAGAGTAACCAGAAGATCATAAAACAATTGGAAATCAAGAAAGCAACAGCGATAGCAGAAAAGCACACGACGATAGGGAATTAGAATTTATTGCTGACGTCATATGGGCAACGAAAGTACTCTGTGCACATTGTAGAGCACATTGAGTGATGGCGCCAGCTTGGGGGGGGGGGATACTGCCTTATCATTTTCTCATACGCACTTGTACGTCTCGTTAAGTGCATTTCAACGCTTATCCGGTACAGCCGCTTCCAAGATGTCACTCCCATATCTGCATGTGTACTCATTTACATGCCCAATCAACTACTGTTAGAAGCGTTATCTGACGCCTACCGATGTTTGATACAGTGGGTCAACGTGTCGTGTTTCGCGTCAAGATTACACTAGTCCTGCTTCTACGGCGAACCTTGTTCACGATGCGGTCGCTTGTATGCGGGACAATTGTGAACAGCAGGGACTATATGCTATAGCTAACGTCGCCCGAACGTCGAAGATTCGTCGTGGAAAATCCCGTCGCCACCGTAGGGCTCTTTTTAAACGTGGAGGCATTTCCGTGCCGACTCAATTAGAAAACTGTACGCACGTCTGTCATGAAAGACGATCGAAACGTGTTAGTCTATATAAACGAGATAAAATGTTTGGGGGGCTGCCAAGAACCAAAGAAGTTTGAATGAATATTTAAATATCCTTGGCTTGGACTCAATTAATTGTAGTGAGGGGCGAAGCAGGTACGGAAGCAGTAGCGTAGCCAGATTTTTTTTTGTGGGGGGGGGGGGGGGCATTCAACTATACTCAATGTATCTATATGTATGTTCACGCATGCGTTTATATATTGTATGTGTGCGCATATATATATATATATATATATATATATATATATATATATATATATATATATATATATATACTGAAGCAAAATGATTCGGCACTAGTCGTACCAAACCTGAAACTGTGTAGGAAAGGTTGTTTCAGCTACTATCATAGTCGCAAAACCGCGTCAGAATGTAGCTTGTTTTGTTTTTTTTTTCCTTAAAATTGTGGCTCGTACACACTCGGCAGGATCGCTCAAGAAAGCGTATGCTTTCCGCAAGGTGCTTCTCCTCCTCCTCCCCCCCCCCTTTTTTTTTTCTCTCGACATGTCAGGCTTGAGTTCCCAATGGCATGTAAGGAAGGGTGTTTGTCCTCCAATGACAGGTCCGTTCGATTCACCTGCACCGGTCGGAACCGGTTCACGGCTGTGCACGCGCAGTTCAGAAATTGTGCAGCGTGAGTTCAGCGGTGTAGGCGCAGCACGACACCCGAAACAAATGACGATGTGCCGACCAGGTGTTGGCCTTATTTCTTTTCGGTTAATTTACACCATTCAGCAAACACTGACCTATGGCGAAACGCACATGCGGACAGTTTATGAGGCGCGAACATCTTGGCAAAACACACCGCACTTGTAGAGGCGGGTACGGCGCCTAAGCCACCTACGTCTAAGTGCTGCGTCGTCTGCTCAGCTGCACGCGCGCCTGCACCAAGCCGGCATCGTCAGCGAAGGAGGTGCAGGAAAATCGTGAACCGGTGCTGCACCTCTTCTGCACTTTTCGAAACGAATGACATGGTTCAGCGGTCGTCAATGCTGCACCGCTGAAACAAACGGCAAGGTGCAGCACCTCGTGAACTGGTTCACGTGGTGCAGGCGAATCGAACGGACCTGACGTCTCCGGCCATGTGTCGTCGTAGTCAGTGTCCATTCGTCGTCGTGGGCTCTCCTAAAAACTGTTCCGGAGATACTGCGGACCTTACAAGATTATCCGACGCATCGGTGAGGTCAGTTACGAGGTTGTTCCCGGTGGCCACCAGTGTTTAAAGCACCGCAGAATTGAGCCAGAAATTCTTCACGTGCTTCGGATGAAGCCATTTCTTCAGTGAATATATGCTGTTTTTTTTTTCCTGTTTTCCTGCTGTATGAACCTGCATCACTGGGACGATGTTTTTTTCTTTCCTTTTTTCGAAGGGAAAATAATGCCGCGTGTATGTATCGAGGACAAAGAAACAGCGCAAGAAGACGTGGCCAGGACATGGACGAAGACGACGGTGCTGCCCTTTTTGGATAGATATTTTTTTTTATTTTCATTCATTTTCATATTTTTCATCAAAGTTTGAAATTCTTTTTTCCCCATTGCATTAAAACCGCCGGATTAACGGCCAATCGCCCGTAGTGGGTACGAGCCACAACATCGGAAGAAGCAAGCAGCAAGCAAGCCAAATTCTGATAAAGCCTCTTTTTTTGTCGTTCTCTGTTTGATCGTCTGTTTCGCGTCGTCACAATATGTATACATGCCTTATTGTAAATTTTTTTGTTTTTGTTCGTGCATAATTTGTTGAAAAGTTTAGTTAAAACACCATTGATGTCCACTGTGCGAGACATTTAATTCCTCTAAATACATACATAGCCAAACGAATGCCTTGGATCCGTGGTTTTAAGTACACGTTAAAGAACCCCAGGTGGTCGAAATTTCCGGAGCCCTCCACTACGGCATCTCTCATAATCATATGGTGGTTTTGAGACGTCAAACCCCACAAATCAATCAGTCAATCAATCAATCGTGGTTTTAAGTAATGCAAAAAGCGGACACTTTCTGCCATACTTTCGTTGAATTTCGTGATAGCGGAAAAAAATCGCTCTTTGGCACAACACTTGTAAAGCGGGCAGGGGGGATTGTACACACCCTCGAAATTCTGGCTTCTATATAATTTTTGGCGCAACACATTTAGTTTTTCGTGCTCGCGCGATGCGCGTGCGATAACGCCGTTCCAAATGCCGAAGAATTCTAGCTATAGATACGAACACGACGCTCTAACACGCCGTGGTGGTCTAACGGTTGTGGCGCTCGGTTACTGAGACGAAGGTCGTGGGAACGAATTTCGGCCACGGAGGCCGCACTTCGATGCAGGCCTGGGTGCGACGTTAGGGAACGTTCAAGACCAGGTGGTCTGAATTTCCCCTTTCCCCCAATGCGGTGTTCCTTATGTTCATAGCGCGGTTTACAAAACCCAGAACAAGTTCTCGGCGGTGGAGGATCTGTCTAAAGGGCTCGTCCACTGACTCGAAGGTCGCAGGTTCGATTCCAGCTGCGGTGGTCCCATTTCCATGCAGGCGAAATGCTAGAAGACCTTGTACTGTGCGACGTCAGTGCGCACGAGACGGTCAGAATGTTCGGCGCCCTCCCCTATATACAGTGTCTCCATCTGGTGGTTTTGTGACTTAATACCCCAGACACTGCTATTAACCCACCCCCCCAAAAAAACAAAAACAAATGTTACAACGTTATTAGGAAAGGCTTCAACTACACAATAAACATTTACGCATCGCTTAGACAGCTCCCAACTGAGATGATGCTTGGATTTTTTTTTTCATGTCTGCTTGAAATGCACTTCGATACGAAAGCGCGCACATGTGCTCGGATTTCTTCATTTTTTTTTCTCCTCACCGCAATCAACGCTGCATCTTGATTATCGTTCGCACTCCGAGAAACTTCGTTATTCATATTTTAGATTTTTCATTGTAATAACATAGGAGGTCCCGCCTGCGGTTTACTACCTTGGGACCTCCTCCTGCATACTTACTCACAATGTACACTTCTGATGCTAATAAAGAAACATTGATTGATTGATTGAATAATTGATTTATTTATTGATTGATTGATTGATTGATTGAGCAAGGTATAATCGGAGCAACGGTCGCGCGTCACCTCTTGTTTCGGCCGTGGTCTCGTCAACGGTATCGCGGTCACGAGACTGTGTGCGCAACGATATTACGTGTTTGTCGCATCACGTGAGCTCATAGATAACGCTCGGCGTGTAATACGCAACAAGTCCTTAATGCGCGACCACGTCCCAAGGCTAACGGAGTAGACGTTAAACTTGGTGCGAAGTCGCGTCTCCATCTTGCCAGGACGGATTTGAGAGACACGAGGTGTGGGCAATTCAAGCCTAATTTCTTTGTCGCATAAGTGTGTAATGACATATATACCCGGTCATGTCCATAAATGTCGCAAGCTTGGTCGTTAAAGCGGCCGTACGAACAGAAAAAGAAGGAAGAATGGATACTAATCCACGTAATCCTAAATTTTGTATAAACAAAACTGCGAGGGAGACTACATCAGCGGCCAAACGTCTCTCGCGCTTCCAAGTCGCCACTCCGTTGTATTACACGCTTAATAATTTGAGTTATTCCTCTTAATCACTATTAAAACTTGGCTTGATGACGTGGATTAGCTTTCCGGTCGCATTCTAATTGGGGCGAAATGCGAGAACTGTGGCGTACGTACTACATCGATTTTGGTACCTACGTTAAAAAACCCGGCGTGGGAAAAAATTATCCGGAGTCCATATTTATGTCGGGGTTTCGGCCCGGAAAACCCCGCAATTATACTTTGGTACCCGTTGCTGTAGATTTTGTATGAGCCAGAATCTGAATACGGATTTTTTTCTTTTTTTATTATTTTTCACAGAGCCATGCACATGCAGAAGGTGAAACTTTAAAAACCTTGACAATATCATGAATCAGATCGGTGTTTCTCTCATTTTCCCTCCAGAAAATGAAGGGCACCCTTGCTAGAGAAAGAAAGCCAATCTATTGATTGTGAATAAATAATTAAATGTGTAAATGAAAACATCTGCGTCAGTTTGTTCTTGTTGCCATGGACGTTTTCCACGTGTTCTCCGGCATACAATGCAACATTTTCGTACTTGCTTGAAACAAATTGTTGGAATGCCCCGCCACGGTGGTCTAATGGCTAAGGTACTCGGCTACTGACCCGCAGGTCGTGGGATCGAATCCCGGCTGTGGCGGCTGCATTTTCGATGGAGGCGGAAATGGTGTAGGCACGTGTGCTCAGATTTGTGCGCACGTTAAAGAAACCCAGGTGTTCGAAATTTCCGAGCCCTTCACTATGGCGTCTTTCATAATCATATGGTGGTTTTGGGACGATAAACCCCACATATCAATCAATCAATCAAATTGTTAGAATTTAGGGCCACATCCTTGTGATCATGGGCTCTCATTATATCCTCATAGTGCTTATGTTTCTTTTATGTAATAACATGAATGTTGCTTGTTTGGTTGTTTAATGAGTATATAGCTTCAATATGGAATACCCATGGGCCCGCACACCAACATCAATGGAAGCAGTTTCAGAATACGAATTTGTTTTGTCAGATCGCGATATCTGCAAGATACTGTTCCTTACCATTGAGGTTCAGCTGTACAAATATATGAACGTCGTTTTGTACTAAATAATGAAATGGGCAGTTCATTATTAGAAATGTGTTCAAATAGGAAGCCGTGGTTCGTTCACAAACTCTCATTAGGTTCTCTCCTATGCGATTTTTTTTTACTCGTCGCTGGAATTTTCACCAATTTTACTATATGAGAATAGAATGAGCAGGTGCTATATAAAAGCGCTAGCATCTCCTAAACATCACATCAGCCTGATTGCGCCCACTGCATGGCAAAGGCCTCTCCCATGATCCGCCCTTCAACACGGTCTTGTTCTTCACACTGCCGCGTTATACCTGCGAACTTTTTATTCTCATCAGCTCATCTAACCCCCTGTCTTCCCTTCGTGCGTCTGCCTTCTCTTGGAGTCTAGTCAATTACCCTTAATGACCAGTAGTTATCCTGCCTACGTGCTACGTGCCCGGCCCATGTTCATTTTTTCTTCTTGATTTCAACTATAATATCCTTAACCCCGGTTTGTTCTCTGACCCACTCTGCTCTTTTTTCGTCTCTTAAGCTTGGTTACACCTATCACTTTCCGTTTCATCGCTCGCTACGTCCTCCTTAATTTAAGCTGGACCCTCTTTGTATAAGCCTCCAAATTTCTGCTCCGTAGGTAAGTGCCGGCAAGATGCAGCTGTTATATACCTTCCTCTTGAGAGATGGTGGCAGATTACCATTCATGATTTGAGAACGCTTGCCGAATGTGATCTACCCCATCCTTATTCTTCTAGTTATTTCACTCTCATGGTTCGGCTCCACGCTTACTACCTGTCCTTAGTAGACGTATTCATTTACAACTTCCAGCGTTTCTCCACCTGTCGCAGAGGTTTTCTCTACCGAGACTGTTTCTCAGTACTTTAGTTTTGTGGACATTATTTTCAGACCTGCTCTATGGCTTTCTCTGTCCAGTTCAGTAATCATATGTAATTCGTCCCCTGAGTTACTCAAGACAATGTCATCAGCGAATCACAGATTGCTAAGATATTCTCCATTAATTCTTATCCATGACTCTTCCCAATCTATAGAGCCCTGAATACCTCCTCTAAACACGCGTTGAATAGCATTGAAGGTATTGTGTTTCCTTGACTTACACCCTGCTTTATTGGCATTCTGGCGCTTTCTTTATGGAGAACTATGGTGGCTGTTCAGCCACTGTAGGTTTCTTCGAGTATGCTTATGATAGGCTTTATCGATGCCCTGATTTCGCAGTGCCTGCATATCAGCTGATGTCTCGACTGAGTCAAATGCTTTCTCGTAATCTATGAAGGCTATGCGTAAAGATTGGTTGTATTCCACGAAATTCTCTATTACCTGATTGATAGTATGAATATGGTCTATTATGGAGTAGCATGTACGAAATCCTGCTTGGTTAATTGGTTGATTGAACTTTAATGTCACCTTAATTCTGTTAACTATTATTTTTGTAAATAGTTTGTAGAAAACTGATAAGCTGGTCAGCTTGTAATTTTTCCAGGCCTTGACGTCTTCTTTCTGCTTTCTGATGGATCAAATATGATGTTAGCGTTCATCCAACATTCTGGTACCCTTCCTGTCAAAAGACGCTTCGTACGTAAGGTGGCCAGTTTTTGTAAAACAGTTTATCCGCCATCTTTCAGCAGGTGCGTTGCTACCTTATTCTCACCATGCAGGGGCTTTGCCTCTTTGCATTCCTTCTAGGGCTTTCTTTACTTCCCCTGTCGTTACTGGTAGGATCTCGAATTCCCCTGGGCTATTATAGCTTCTTACGATATGATCCTGATTGTTTCGGCTTCTGTACTCTCTGTAAACTACTCCGCCACCTCAACTATCCTATTCATGTTGGTTATGACACTGCATTCCTTGTACCTTAATGCATACAACCGGGTTTTGCCTATGGACAAGTTTTCCTTCGCAACCTTTATGCTTCTGACGCTTTTTACAGCCTACACGGTTCTCTCCATGTTATGCCTTCTGATGTCGGCTACTTTACGCCTATTGGTTAAGTTCGAAAGCTTCACTAGCTCTATTTTGTTGGTTGCATTTGAGGCTTTCATGGTTTGTCGTCTCTTAAGATATTTCATCTCCTGAGATAGTTTGCCAGTGTCCTGTCTGTACTGTCTAGTGACTGTACCTCCGACTTCTATTGCACACTCTTTAATGATACTAGTAAGATCATCGTTCATTGTGTCAAAGCTAACATCGGTTTCCTCGTTTAGTGCCTCGAATCTATTCTGTAGCGATACTCTGTATTCCTGTACTTTCGCTCTCACCGCTAGTTCATCAATTGGCTTCTTGCGTATCAGTTGTTGTCTTTGCTTTTTTAAAATCTAGGCGAATACGAGCTCTTGCCATTCTGTGGTCACTGCATCCGATATTGGCAACTGATTTTTATAGTTTTGCCATTAGGGATTTGCCACGTCCACTTACGGTTAGCCCGTTTTCTGAAGAAGGTATTCAAGATTCGTAAGTTATTACGTTATGCGAACGCTACTAATAACTCTCCTTTGGAATTTCTCGAGCCGATGCCAGGTTCCCCAAATGCATGCTTTCCGGCCTGTTTCTTGTTTACTTTAGCAATAAAGTCACCCATCACAATAGTATAACGTGTTTTAACTTTATTATTGACCTACTCTAATGGCTGACTAAACAACATATAAATGAAAAAATCACTGTCGTATGGAAGGAAAGATTATTTTGTTGAATTAGCTTACTACCTCATTAGATCTATACTTGGTACATTCTGGGAAAAAGTACTATTGTTGGATGCCTGCTATTAATAGATCGTTTCTTTCCTGAAGGACAAATCAGCGGAGCAAGCAGCAGGCGAAAACAGCGTTGGTAGGGACATCTCTCGGCGGTGTGCGAACGTCGGAAAGTCGAGCACGCCATTGCGGCGGGGAGATGGCGCGGTCTTATCGGTGACACTAGAGTTACTGTATATGCTACCTTTAAGTAGCATATACAGCAACTCTAGGGGACAGTAAGGTCCTTAGATGAAACAAACTTGTTTCATCTAGGGATCCTAGGCGACAGCACGTCAGACCAGGTTGCCGCGACGCCACATAAGTGCCGTGTTCTCGCGCGTTTTGTCCGCAGTGACTACTAATTGATTGATACGTGGGGTTTAACGTCCCAAAACCACCATATATGATTATGAAACACGCCGTAGTGGAGGGCTCCAGAAATTTCGACCACCTGGTGTTCTTTAACGTGCACCCAAATATGAGCACACGGGCCTACAGCATTTTCGCCAGTGATACCAACCCTAAGGATTTACCGCTAGATCTAGAGATTTTCCACCTCATTTAGTGATCTGGCGTCTTTTTTTTTTGTTTAATCTAGGGATTTTTAGAAGGCTGCGGTAATGTGACAGTTCGTGGCCTGATTAAAGTCATTACTAAGTGACCACTCTCAACTAGAAAGACTGTAAAAAAACGATTGTGGATATTTTATGTTATCTTTATTTAGAATAGTCTTAGTGTTCTTATTAAACGTGTGAAGGGGATAGCAGTTTTGTAATGCGAGATTGTTATAGCCTGAATATTGAAGAAAATTAAGCTACGTAGTCGCAAGAGTTAAATACGCACATATGAGCTCCCTGGGTGATTGCTGCTAACAAAGATAAACTTTGTCTTGTAGAGCACATAAACACGTCACTCACTCCTTGCCTTCACCGAGCAATGTCCGTGTGAAATATTCAGGAATCTTATCGAAGAACAGAACGAAATAAGACTGAAGATTTGGTAAGGTGGTACGGCTTCAATATTCCGCAAACGGTGTGATGGAGTCTGCCCGGGTGTTTCAGTCTTTCCATGCCCTTAATTTACATTAACGCGTGTATAGATCTGGTCAAATGTGGAGCTGATCGAAAGTACAGAGGAAAGGCGTAGCTATCAGCCAGTTATAGAGAACCCATTTACATATTAAAATGTTGCAACAGTGATCGCAAATGTGGAAAATTAAGAATAGAGCATCAGCTGTCAAGCTGCAAGTACAAGAAAGGCGCGACGGACTTGCGGTTGACCGAATAATAACATCTATGTCTTCAATGCGTGTGCACAGTGAATTCGACATGCAAATCCGTCACGTTGGCAACAGGTGCCATTTGCAAGCACTGTATAAGCAACTCCATAGAACGTGTAGAGGAAATACCTTAAAAATTATTTATGGTGATTTTTACTTTTGAGAAGGTTCAGAAGAACTTGGATACAGAGCTGACTATTTTAATACTTTTTAAGAGTCAATTAGTCTGATTTTTTTTGCAATCGAAAGATTTTTTTAGAGTAAATCTAGGGATAAAACGCCTCTATGGGTTGGCATCACTAATTTTCGCCTCCATCAAAAATGCACCCACCGCAGCCGGGATACGATCCCGCGACCTGCGGGTCAGCAGCGACTACCTTAGCCACTGGACCACCGCGGCGGGGCCCGTAGTGACTACTAGAAAATACGCAAAGAATGACTAAATAGCATCGCAACATAATATCATGGTATTGTATAGGTGTTCTGTGATAATAGGTACTAAATAGCATCGCTACGTAATAGTGACTTCTTCATCATCATCATCATCAGCCTGACTACGTGCACTGCAGGACAAAGCCCTCTCCTATGTTCCGCCAATTAACCCGGTCCTGTGCATGATGCTGCCAATTTATACCCGCAAACTTAATCCCATCTGCCCACCTAAACTTCTGTCTCCCCCTAACACGCTTGCCTTCTCTGGGAATCCTGTTAGTTACCCTTAATGACCAGCGGTTATCCTGTCTACGCGGTACATGCCCGGCCCATGTCCATTTCCTCTTCTTGATTTCAACTATAATATCCTTAACCCTGGTTTGTTCCCTAATCCACTCTGCTCTCTTCTTGTCCCTTAAGGTTACACCTACCATTTTTCTTTCCATTGCTCACTGCGCCGTCCTCAATTTAAGCTGAATCCTCTTTGTAAATCTCCAGGTTTCCGCTCCGTAGCTAAGTACCGGTAAGATACAACTGTTATATACATTCCTCTTGAGTGATAGTGGCAATCTATTTGTCATAATTTGAGAGTGCTTTCCAAGTGTGTTCCACCTCATTCTTATTCTAGTTACGTCAATCTCGTGGTTCGGCTCCGCGGTTATTACCTGCCCTAAGTAGGCATAGTATTTTACAACTTGAAGTGCACTATGACTTATCTCGAAGCGCTGCTCTCTTCTGAGGTTGTTGTACATTACTTTCGTTTTCTGCAGATTAATTTTAAGACCCACCTTTCTGCTCTCCTTGTCTAACTCCGTAATCATGAGTTGCAATTTGTCCCCTGAGTTACTCAGCAATGCAATGTCATCGGCGAGGCGCAGGTTACTAAGGTGCTGCTCATTAACTCGTATCCCTAACGGCTCCCATTCTAGGTCTCTGAAAACCTCCTGTAAGCACGCGGTGAATAGCATTGGGGAGATTATATCCCCCTGCCTTACACCCTTCTTGATTGGTATTCTGTTGCTTTCTTTATGAAGAAATATGGTAGCAGTTGATCCCCTGTAGATTTCTTCCAGGATGTTTATATATACTTCATCGACGCCCTGATTCCGCAGTGTCTGCATGACTGAATAGTGACTTGATATCGTCATAACATTTGAGGTTTTACGAGCCACAACTAGTATCTTATTATGCGGCTTGCCGTTTGTAGGGAGGGACTCCGAGTCAATTTCGACCACATGGGGTCTCTTGCGTCTAAATCTGAGCGCGCGTGTGTTCTGTGTATTCAGCCCCCATCGAAACGCGCAGCTGCCGTTTCCAGGAATCGAAAGTCCGCCCTCGAGCTTAGTGAACGCTGCAGGCATGCGTGTAGATAATATTTCTTTTTTTTTATTTAACGTTTTACTGACCGACTCTGCAACCTCCGTTGCCGGCATCAAACGCGCGACCTCCGAGTGGGCAGCCGATCACAGTAACGAAAATGCGCCACTATGGCGGATGCAACTCACTTGTACCATGTCGAAAGAAAGAAACAAACCGGGGTAGCTGCGTTTTAGCGGTGTGAAGGTAGTGTTTAGAAGATGAGAATAGGCACCTGATTTCTGCAGCCCGGTCGGGAGCACGGCGCAGTGCCCATGGTGTGATGGCTGAGGATGCGACGTAGCTGGGGGAGTTCTCTCCTCCTTTCCTCATTTCTCTTCCCCAATCCTCACTCTACGATACTATGCATGGCTATGCTTGCTGTCTCTCCTTTTTCTATCTCCTTTTATGTGTTCGTATCTCTCTCGCTTTGTCAATCTCGTTCTCTGCCTTTCTATCCTTTTCTTTCGTTCTACTTTCTTCCTCTATATTTCTTGTATTTCTCTTTATCTCTTTCTCCCTCTGTCTATTTCTTTCTCGCTCTCTCTAACTTATTCTCTGTTTTCTTACCTCATCTTTCTCTTTCTTTCTCTCTCTGTGCTCACGTCGTACAAATCGGGACACGTGTCCTGAAAGCGAAGCAACTGAGGATGAAGAGAGTCTGTGTTGGTTCATGATGATATTTTTTTTAGGTTTCAGTGGACACATTAGGTCCATCCTAAAAAGACATTGAAGAGAAACAGTGACTCTGTTTAGATTGACAAACTGTAGTCGATGTCATATCTTTCGCTATGATAAGTCCATTATTAGCGAAGAAAATCGAGGTTGAAGTTTCATTTTTAAATTTCGCGCTGAAATATCCACCTGGGTCGTCGAAAATTTTAACATTCATTTTTCGTATTTTTTGAGACATTAGACGGACGGATTTCTTTGAAACTTCGTATGCTAGGTCTCTGGCACTTACACAGATGACGGTGTATTTAATTTTTATCGATTAGAGACCTCGTAGGAACCAGTAGACGCCTTCGAAGTCTGTGGCGTCGTGATGTTTCGTGCGGCAATCTCAAAGTCGTTTCCACCTGCATTTTCTTTTCGCGAGTTTGCTCATTTACTGAGCGTCGTGTTACGGTAAGAGTGCTGTTTTCTGGATTGAGAAATTGTACTTTATTAATACGAGTACAGTCACTTTGCTCTTTAGTGTCCCTTTAAACAGATCCACTGTTCAAAAACATCGCTTGGATACTTTAACATGGCGTCCAGGGTGTGTTATTATATGTAGTTTTGTTTTGCTACTTCTACTGCCGCTTTTCTTTCTCGCATCATTATTTATCGCCCATGCTCCTGCCCATGCTCCTGTTCTGACAACTCGAGCGCTTCTTGGCTTAATTATGGCAGTGAGTCCTCGTCATAGGTAGGGCAAAACTGTGGAGCTCACTCAGACTCAATCAAGAAATATATCTCGTGCTTTGGACTCACTCAGACTGACCCCCGTAATCACAGAGCTGCTCGACTCAAATTTCGTCCTTCACTTGACTAAGTTGAGCACTGCGCCGCTGCTCGACTGAAATTGACACTACACCTCTCAAGAATCGCTGCAGATTATCGCCGATATGCAGTAACTTGGTCTGCCACGAGACGGCGCTCCCATCGACCTTTTCAAGTCGAGGTGAAGCGTTGAGTGAAGGGGCGTTCCAGAATACGGTAGTCAGACTAACCGAAATTTTCCTGAGTCGGGCTCACTCGAACTCAAACTCGCCGAAATATAGCACACCAGAACTCACTCAGACTCGCGCCTTCATATGAGACTGAGTGAGTTCGAGCTAGTCGACTCACGAGTGAGTTCGCCGAGCTATGGTCCTCGTTGAGGAGAGTGAGCACTACCACAAAGCGGAAAGCTGCAACCCTGTTTGCGTCATTGTATGTTCTGAGCAATCGAGAAACAGCACAGCATAGTGTATCAGTGGATACTAGGTCATTGCGGTATATATGGCAATGACCGCGCAGATGAGGCCGATAGATGTGCACACGACGGTACCAAATACCCAGCCATCCCGTTCTCAAGAACCAACGCAGCTACAAGACTTCATTCGCTTGCACGTGACCTCACACTGGTACAGTGGAACTCAACAGAATTCACAAACGCGCGCCTGCATAACTTGGATCCCGATCTGCAGCTTCGTCTTCCCTCAGGGATATCTCGAGCTGAGGAGAGTCTTCTATGCCACCTGTGGCTTGGAGTGGCCTTCACGAATCCATACTCCTATCTCATCGGAATGGCCAGCTCTTCTACGTGCACTTACTGCAACTGCGAAGAATCCATCGCGCACCTTCTATGTGAGTGCACCATTTCAACGCTCCAAGACAAGAACTGACTGCAGCTCTGGATAGACCGGATGATCGGCCTTTGTCGGAACAAAGGATTCTGGGTCATTGGCCGAGCCCATCCTCAACCCAGAAGGCTTTGAAAGCCTTGCTATGCTTTTTGTGGACAACTAGCATCAAAGGTGGACTTCAGTGTCTTATGCAGATTGCCGATGTTGCCTTTCCTCTGTCGCTATTTTTTTTGTAATTTCTCTTTCTCTCTCTTCGCAACATTTCTTTTTATCCTCTTTTATTCCCCTCACCCTTTTCCCCGGCACAGGGTAGCCAGCCGGTCTGAGAACTGGCTTACCTCCCTGTCCTTCCGCTTAAACTTTCCTCCTCCTCCTCCTCCTCCTCCTCCTCCTCCTCTCCCTAGTTTAAAGTGCCACACAAGCGTCGAGGACGGATTAAACTTCAGTACGCGCGCGCACTCACCGAATCTTTTTTTTTTTCAGGAGAAAGGGGGACCTTCTTGATTTCGGGGGAAAGGCCACCTCTCTACATGGCCATTTTTCGCTTTGTATGCAATGGCGAAAATAAGTCGGGGTGGGGATGGAGAGGGGGGCGGTACGAGTTTAGTGTACCACTTCCTGGCTAAATCACTGCCACCAACTTCACTTCCACGTCCACATGTAGATGTAGGCATGCTTACAGGCGCCACGTCGCACAACGGAAGAATCAAACACACGGCACACGTGAGAGGGAAAACGTAAGCTAAATCTAGCTCGCCTCGACTTCGGCAACGAGGGTCACGACGTTCCGTCGCGTACTCCTAGAGGCTGCCCCGTGGTCGGTTGACTATAACGTAATCTCTCGCGCATTCCGCGTACGCGCGAGATATTAGAGAGTTTTAGTACTGCGTACGCAGCGTACGTGGCGGCGTTGCGTACGTAAGGACGCCACGTTCTGCGTAGTGCGCATGCGCTCACCGCAACGCTCACGTATCGCATTACGTATGCAGCCGCTACGTACGCATGCATGAGATGCGTGCGTGCGTACGTATGAGGTGATCGCGCCGCTCTCGAACAAATTCGCGACAGCGCGAGACTTCGTTTTGCAAAATGGCGGCATCGAAGGCAAGCACCGACCGGCTCTGTGGCTTAAAATATGGCCATAATCTGGCTATAACACTTGAATTGGCTCACATTGGCTGTCAACAACACGTGCTTCTATTTTGATATACCAGATGGCGCAACACGCTTCACGCTTGTTACGTACGCGGGTACTACGGCGTACTAAAAGCCGATTAGTGGCAAACGACGCCACGTAACGCAAGGCGCTTGCGTGATGCGTACGTAGTACCATTCCGCAGTACTAAAACTCTCTATTCTATGATGTACGGGGAAATTAACGTGGGACGTTGTTGGGGAGACACGACGGCGATGCGACCGGCTGTAACGTATTCCAAGGTGAACGGGCCGTCGATCAGCCACGGAGTGCGGCCAACTTCCCGGCTTCGCGTGCGATCGTAATTGACTTGAACCGCGTAACTCAACGGCGTTACGCAACGCCGTCAAGTTGGAATCGCCGATTGCCTATGGCCGTTATTGCTTTGCTCAGAAAAACTTTCCGGTAAGCAACCAGCAAGCTCGAACGTGGACGCGAAGTTTTTCCATTTATACTGCTTTCGAATGGCAGGACGTTGAGCTAGTCGGCAGGGATTTTCTATAAAAGAAGGTGGGCGTAAAGAGACCAAGACTATAGACGTGCGCAGCGTTTCCCATGGCATGGAGGGGGGGCGGGGGGCAGGTTTTTACTGCAGCGGCCCATATACGCTGAGCATTGGTCGGTTGGTTGGTTGGTTCCTCAACACCTTGGCGCAACCCACCTTGGGGGATATGAATGGGACGGTGCCTTGCTTTTTAAATTAATTCACTTCTTGAAAAGGAGTGTTGGGTTAATTAGGTAATATAGGTAATAATTTAAAGGTGTTAGATTTCTAAACAAACAAAAAAACCTTAAGAAGAAAACATAATAAACACACAAAAAAGAAAAAAATTCTAGACATAAAACAACTGAATTTATGTTTATCATTCCATTCTTACAGAGTCTCGTAAAAAATTTGTAACAGCGGTAAAAACGCTCCTGTGGCTAAAACCAAATATGACTGCGCCAAATGAAAGAATCACGGCAAGTGTCCAGTTTAAGTCCAACTTTCGTAGGGGTTCTTCTAGTAGATTTTTCTTTTGACTTTTGAATTTTCGGCATGACAAAAAGAAGTGCTCCAAAGATTCACTCGCATTACAATAAAGGCACAAAGGCGACTCTCCCAGACCCGACCTGGGTTCTCGCATGTTTTGCGAGCCAACTTTCTCGCTTTCGCTTCGTTCTGTGCTGGTATTTCTGTGACGTTTTAGCGGCTAGGAAAAGGCATGTTTTAGTGGAGACAGGTTAGCAGTGAGGAAAAACATCATGGAAAACGAGGCACCGTGGTTACTCTGGGTGAATCCTTCGCCTAGGGTTGCACTGTCCTGGTCAGGCGTCGGCAAATGGCTTTCCAAGCCCAGCTTGTAGACGATAGTTATAGCGCGAGAACAAAACGACGACAAAGAGACAAGAAGGACATGAAAGACACGAGCGCTCGTGTCTTTCGTGTCCTTCTTGTCTCTGTGCCATCGTTTTATTCTCGCGCTATAAGTATCATCATGCCATACCAACTAGCCCAAGCTGCCACACTCCAAGCTTGTAGAGTCTTGCCTCCCTAGAGAAATTCACGAATCTGCCCTTATTAGAATAGCGGTCTCCTGGAAGTGCGTACATTTCAATCTTACACTCCTCTCGGCGCGAAGTTAGGGGAAGTGGAAGAGGGAGAGAGAGAGAAAACGTTGATTAGATGGCCAGTGAGTGAATGTGGGAGGCTCCCTCTCACAGGACAACTGTCAAGCGCTTGCCCCTTCAGTATTTTTTGTGTTCTGCGTTTCTCTTGCGTCAGGTGATTTTTGTTCGACATGTGTGTATACCTAAACAAACGCGAGATGTAGGGACACAGAGAACACTGAAGTTGAATGACGGTTTATTTTTCGTAATACTGGTACCTGTAAAATTCAGGTCGTTCACGTTTCCGTAAACAGAAAAATAGACAACCACTTCATATATATTTTTTTATTTTGTTCTTCCATTGACCCGCCATCTTCGCGAGTGGTATATGCCCATAATTTCGATGAACTGACATGTTCTCTATGAGCAATTTCATAGCACAATTGCTCTTGTTTGTAAACGGGCACAGAAACGTAATGGAACCAACACGCCCCCATAGCTCAATCACCGAGGTTCACCACTTCTTACAGGTCCCGTTTTTTCGCCATTGAAGGCAATGCGAGGAGTTCAAAAAAAAAAGCAAAAGGAATGGTGAGCAATCATTCGAGCATCAATTTAAGAACACCTTTTCGTGCTTTACTAGCAACGAAGTGGTGAACTATTAATACTGCCTCAGTGCACATTAGACAGCATTCGTGTCCTGCTTTGACCAACGCCACATTACGTCTGTTCTTTACACTACGTCTACAAGAGAACGATGGCACTCCATACCCGTTTGTCAAGCAACTAATAATAGAGTCTGTAAGTGAAATCCATGAAGTCCTTGAAGAACGTCTTAAACATGTCCCTTTCTTTCGTAAGGTAAAAATGGAGACATCACGGAAGCATGGAACGATGACAAGTGCTGCACCCGATGCACCCGTAATTGTCGCCATCTGGTGGGATGCATTGGCTATAAACAGTATTTTTTTCCTCCTTAGCAAGCAGTTCCTTGTTTGTGAGCTATCAAAAACGCTGCCCTGAAAAAGTGCAGGTTTCCAGCATGAAATAAAATTTTATGCTGGAAACGGGTACGTATCGACTTTATCTTTCGCAACGCTTACACACCTTGCCTGTTTCCGCAGAACTGATTTGCCAGTTACAAATTTCAGTGAAGCTACAGCCACCGAAGTGAATTGATGAAAAAGAATCCGAGGACTTTATATTATTCCTCCGGCCACGCCTGATCGAAACAAAATTATCTCGAACCATCGCCCTACAACACAAGCGCAAGTGTGCTGCTGGGAGCATCGCTATACCGCGAAGTACACAACTGCGCTAGGGGCCGCGCATAGGACGTTCTATGACACAAATAATTGCTTTTCGCACCGCATGCCTTCGTGCAGAAACGCTGTAGATTGTTTTGTGAACATTGTCGGCGACGGCGTACCTATATACGTAAATGCCTTCCAAAGTCAACGTTTTCACCTAAATGCACCACCGCGGCACGTCTGAAATAATACGGAAAGTCCTGTGTCACAAGACTGAGTAAGTCTTGTGAAAGGCCCACCTTTTAGGCACAAAGGCGCGTTCGTCATAAGGTTTGTGCGCCAGCACGTGTAGCATGACATAATCTCGGGAGTTAGAAAATAGAAAATATCTGTTTGCTGCGATGGGCATATGGTGCCTATTGTATCTTCAGGATCGGAAAAGGGGGCTACTGGCGGCTACGTAGACTCCGTCTCGCGTGTCTTGACGAGCGCGGCCTGACCGCTTGGGTCAGGGAGAGATGCACAGCTGCAGCGCAACTATAGCCAGCTCTTAATTCATCCTGAACGTAGGACACATGCGAGGAGTCATGCGACACGACCACAGTTCGTCACATAACAACGCGTTCTTCAACGAGGTCAGCAACGCTTCCAAAGTCTTCACATAAAATTTCAGTCGGCACAGAAAGTCCACAGCACCTCGTTGACACAGCGCGCGGCTATTTTCCACCTGTTGATAGTGGCGGACTGTAGAAACACGCATCTCTGGGCACAAAGCGAGGAGAAGCCACGACAGAAGTGTGTTCGCCTTTTGCCAGTGTCTGTCGCCCCGAGTGCGAGCTGCGGCTGTCCTGTCTACTTACGTCGCGGCGGTCCACAATGAACTCCCGGTTCTTCGAGCCTACGGGTAAGCGGAGCCCGGAATGTAGAGGGGGTTTCTGACGTGATGAGACGGCCCGGCCCCGTTCCTGTTGGATTGCTGTACGATGGTGACGGCCCTGCCTCCACGAGCGTAGCAGCACTCAGGTATTGCGGAACCGCTGTCCTTGTGATGGTGCTGGAACGTGGTGAAGGCGGACGCCGACGAGTCCGAGTAGCTTAGCGGCTTGTGGCCGTAGCCGCCTCGCTTGTGCAGCGCCCGGAGATACGGTGCGAAGATACCCACGAGGATCAGGAACCCCGTGGCGATCAGAGCGAAAGTTAGCGCCGCTATCTGATGCTCTCCTGGTCCCAGCAACAGGAACGCCGTGTGTCCCGCCGCTAGGATCGGCACCGCCAGGAGACTGGTGCACAGCAGGCTCCTGGAGTCGCGCCGGTGGTAGGAGCAGTTGCGCGTTCGAAAGGCCATGAGCACGGCGAGGGCCAGCACGACGCACGGGTAGGCCTGGTGGAGCAGGAAGCGGGTCTGGTTTAGCTTGCACCATCGAGGCGGAGAGAGCATCCAGGCCTGCGCCTCCAGGGCCATTTGGACGGCCACGAGGAAGCATATGGTGAGCAGCTGGTTGAGGCCGCTAGCTCGGCCACCTAGACCAGCACTCTGCATGGCGTTCAGGTGCATTCCCTTCAGGAGCAGCGCACCGAAAGCGAACGCGTAGCTGGTGTGATGCGCCAACTGCTGGACGGCGCACAGTCGGGGCCTAGGCCGGAAGGTGAACAGCAGTGCCGACAAGAAGAGGCTGACCACCGAGAGAAGTAGCAGGAGAGATGTCAGCTGATGACCCTTGCGCACGACGCCTTCACAGAGCTTCATCAAAAGGAACACCGCGACGTAGGCGCTGAGGAGGATTCCGAGTCCGCACATGATGACTACGGCGAGTGTCCAAGGTTTGGCTATCCAGATTGTGTACAGCTTCGGCTTGGCCAGCCGGACGGCTCCGGGTACCGTGGAGGTCTTGTCGGCGAGCGCTCCGTAGTCCTCGTCCGAGGCCGTCTGGGACTGTGACGGCGAGCTG
This sequence comes from Rhipicephalus microplus, assembly GCF_043290135.1. Lineage (NCBI taxonomy): Eukaryota > Metazoa > Arthropoda > Arachnida > Ixodida > Ixodidae > Rhipicephalus > Rhipicephalus microplus. The sequence goes on along the minus strand of NC_134704.1, from coordinate 30,053,724 downwards.
GTGGTGTCGTCGCCCAGTGGTTGGGGCACACCATCGTTGTGGATTTCCAGGTTGCTGGAGCGTAAGTTAGAAGAGCGCTGCCTTGTGGACGGCTTGACGCTCGTCTTGCCGGCTTCCACGGCGGATCCTCGAATGAAGGGGCCTCGGGTCGGCACCAAGACATCGTCCACTTCAAGGCCAGTGTCGTCCGTGTAACCGGATATCTACAACGAGACAGCGAAAGGTTTAAGCATGCAATCGAAATAAATATTAATAGACTACAAAGTGTGGAGACGTTAATGTAAGCTGGTTGCGACTACCTTTGTATGATTACATTTGTATGTAGAAGGGAATATAGGATGCGAAATAAGTGCATGCAAGCTTCTTGTAAGACTTTTGCAGCACAATGACGCCATCTAACACGTACTCATCGACAAGTGTCCTTTGACTGATTGCGCTGTCTAGTACGTAAATGACCAGGTATATCAAACTTTGATCGTACTTCGTATGAAAGCTCGCACAAATTGCAAATGCAGTCGAAAAAAATAGAGAATGCTGCAAATCCCGTTTATTCTGGGGCCATATAATATTCCTGAGATTGATGTAGGCTTCAATTTCTACTCGTGGTCACAACTCGCCCAAGATAAAAGACAGTCAAGACAGTCAAGGTTACGTTGGTCGCAAGCAATGTTCCTTCTGTGTTATCAATTTATCAAAAAGGTGGTTTTCACGATCGATAACGGGCCCAGACACCGTAGAAAGCAACTGCCACTACTGTCGTCAGGACGAATACGAACGGCACCTAAATCGGTACACACTCCGTTTGTTTAGCGGAGAGAAGTAATCACGTGTGTAACTTACCTTTAAGTACATTGGTTAAAGTGGAACCTTCACGTAGTGTTTTTTTCTGTAGGTTTTCCACACAAGCTTTAATCACTGTTCCAGCAGAATGTGAAACGAAACTTGCGACAGCAGAAAGCCTCCATCTCCACCCCTTACTTAGATTCTCATTTAACCCCCCCCCCTCCCCAATGCCCCGTTTTAGGGGCGAAGCTATAGTAGGATGTATGTCGTTCCCTCGCATGAAGGAAGGAAAAAAAGCTTTCTCCGTGTTCTCTCGTAATAGTATGTTGTATAAGTAGCCACTTCTGGTTAGTTTTAAGAATTGCTCACTAGACGGCGTTGTGTGCACATGTTCTTGGAAATAATATTACTATAGATGGCATTGGTGGTTGTTGTATAGTTGACGATTACTGAGGATGAATGGCGCTGTTATAATAACAAATTCACAACATATCCACGAAGGAAATGACGATGTGTGGGCGAAGCGCCCGTCCATCCGTCCGTCTGTCCGTCTATCTGCCTCACACAGACGGGAGGATGGACGGATGGCCGCTTCGCCCCACTGATCATCATCAACTCTGTGGACATGCTGTGACTTTATTCCATACGCAAGCTCGGCGAGATTTCGCAAAACCGCAACTTTCACCTGTAGCACTTCGCCGCTGGTGGAGACGGCCTTGACGGCGTACTTGAGCGTTGACAGGTGCCTCTCGTGGGAGAACTTGAGCGGCGTGTCGCTCAGGGACGCCACCCCTGCCCCGGTCATGTTGAAGTTGAGCGAGTCGAGCGCCTCCAGCACGGACGCACTCAGCACCTGGCGGCCGCCAAAGAGGCAGTCGGTGCCGCGGCCACACTGCACCCTCTGCACGGCACGCAGGGCGGCACCCATGGCCCACACAGCCCGGATGACGGCCACCGCGTCCACGCTGTCGCTCATTTCGTCGTCCCAGCGCTGGACCACGTCGTTCCTGCGAGAGATAAAACGCCTCGCTATGACGCCCGATGAACTCGATTTAGCAGAGTTTGTAGTGGATGTTTGCGTACTTAGCAGTTAAATGCAGTAAATCCTCGGTTATAAGAACCTCGCGGGATCACCAAAGTACTCGTATCACCCGGAAAACATGAAAAACTACACTAATAATAAATATCGAGTAACAAGGGTGTCTTTTTGTCCCACAACAATAATCGTCATCAGGCTTGCGTGCGCTTCCTTTCTTGAAAACTCGGCGCTGGCCACTTTCCTATCGAGAATGCTATGTAACCCTGATAATGGGCATGTCGATCGTGACCGGAATGTACCGGGCGCGGGGCGATAGTGCAAGGATGGAATGCAATATAGATGACGATTATTGTTGTGGGACAAAAAGACACCCTTTTTACTCGCTCTCTTTTTAGAGTGTAGTATACGACAAAAGAAACTTGTTCTTTATCGGGGCCGCAGCGACGCCATGAACTGCTCTGAATGATTGCCAGTAACGTTCTTAAATTTCAATGATCATTCTTATACTCGTAAATATCTGGTAAGCGCGCACGTGTGCAACTAATGAACCACATGTGTTGTGGTCCCTTCCCAATTATTCTACGCTATTTAGCATGACATCCAAGTAGTGCTTCGAAAGTGACTAAAGAGAGGCTTTACACGTGGCAGTAGTTGAACGCCGGATAATTCAAGCTTAGAACCACTGACCTTCGTCACTGTTATTTCCTAACCACGGTGGTATTTGGTGGGCTTTTCAGGTGATTTACGGCCGTGCCCACGGAATCGGAAGGTGTTTTTTTTTTCCTCTCATATTTCTCCCGCGCAAATTGAAGAGTTGGCGGGCTTGCGCGTACGCTGCAAGGCCCACCTCTTTTGCCGAGACCCGTCCGCTTCATCTCTGGAGGCTTTCGTCCACCTTTCGTAGAACTTCGTGATGCGCCCGCAGCCCGAGTGCCAATCTTGTATCATGAGACGCCTGACTACTAGATAATGGCTTACATCACGTGGCAGTCCCGCGTTAACATAGTACCTCGAGCATAGCGCAGTTCCTCGAGCATAGCATTACGCGTTAGTGCTACGTTCATGCGCTCAAAGAAAAGAAAAAAAAAGCGCCACGCCGACGTCATCTGTAAGCAAAACATGAAGACTAAATATGGCCTCCAAGATTCGCGCGATCTCGGAGTCAATGGCACACCGTCGATGCGCGGGCAGCGCGGGCAGTGCCTGGTCGTACCTCTGCGCCAGCGTATACGTTCGTATCAAACGTAACGGACTGAAAAACTGTTCGCAACAATCGTACTTCATTACACTGCATGCAGGCTAAAATGTTCTTAAACCGGCACCACAGAAATACTCGTATTGCCCTGAAACTCGTGCGAGCCATGATCGTATCACCGAGGCTTTACTTAAATGTGGATAATGTTACTTTAATACAAAACACTGCTCGTGCACCTGTGACACCGTCATGAATAGCGGTATAGGTTTAAATTTGTGTGCCTTCAGCCGTGGTGTGAAACCATGGCAGCGTATTCCCCGAAACACCGCTTTAATTATTACGAAACACAAGCCTTACGGTACACGTAAAAACGCACGTTTACACGTCGATTATGTCTTATACGGGCAAGTCTTCGTCGCAATAAAGGAACGCCGGAGAACAAAGAGCACGTGAAAGAAATTTAAAAGACGAGGGCAAAGACCGGGCTTCATTAAAGGGACACCAAATAGCAACAGCGACTTGGTTTAGATTCACAAACTGCACTCTAAGAGCTCGTAAGTTTTACTATCACAAGTTTATTATTAGGGTAAGAAATCGAGGTTGAACTTTCATTTTCCAATTTCGCGCCGAAACCTCTGCGCGTGACTTATAAAATTTCAAAATGTATTTTTCGTATTTTGGTGACATTGGCCTGACGATATTTTCTGAACCTTCGTATGCTGTAGGTCAATGGCACCCACAGATGACAATGTATTTCATTTTTATCGATTAGAAGCTACGTAGGACCCAGTAGACTCTTCCAAAATCTATTACGTCATGGTGGTTGGTGCGGGAACCGGAAGGTGGCGCGTCCACCCGTGTTTCTTTCTTTTTTTTCGCGCGTTTTCTCGTTAAGAAAGCGTCGTGTCGTGGTAAGAGTGGTGTTTTCGGGATTGGTATACGGTACTTTTACTAATACGCGAAAAATCGTTTTCTTTCTCTCTTTCTTTCTCTCTAGTGTCCCTTTGAGACAACTCGGTTACACATGCTGGCAAACTGTGTACGGTGTTCACGCGTGGCACCTAGAGTAACGACGATAGTTATAGCGCGAAAACAGAACGACGACACAGAGACAAGAAGGACACGAAGGACACGAGCGCTATAGCTATCGTCATGCCATGCCAACTAGCCCAGGCTGGCACACTTCTAACCTGGAATAAGTCTTGCGCAGCTCCTGCAGCAGTGGCGCCGCTCCGTCCCTGTCCATGAGGTCGCGCAGGTAGTCGCCGTACTCGGCCGGCCGTTGCGTGTCGTCCGGAGACGCGAAGAGCACGTGACGCAGGCGCCTCAGCTTGTGCGGCGCCAGCAGACCCGCCAGCGACGCCGTCACGTCTCCGGGCGTCACCAGGACCCAGGAGAAGGCGGCGTCCGGATCGGGCTCGTAGCTCACCAGGAACGCCTTGGCCTCGGCGGGGGTCACGAAGAGGGTAGCCGCGCGGCAGCCGCTCTGCGCGCCGGCATTCGGAAACACGAGAAGCGTAGTGAATTACTATAAAGTTCCGAACCTGAACAGAAAACATTCTTCCGCATCCTTTCAAACCACAGTGAAAACCTTAGGGTATATACGCAGACCAGATACTCATAAACACTGACTTGACCTTATCACTCAAGCTACTGGGTTTGTCTACAAGGCATCTTCACGTCACAGTTGGGAAACAAACTTCGCGGAAAAAAAAGGACGGGTCGCACACAGAGAAGCAGTTAAGTACGCGAATTCTATATCACTGCATTTGTTTGACCACAGCAAACAATTACAATATTACGAAACTTTTTTCTGGAATCTTGAACGGCAGCGATTGAATAAAAGGTCGATACAATGACGCGCACCCCAATTAATAAAGACGAAATTTGTAGAGATTCGTCAGCTGCCTAACATTTTTGCCCTCTCTGCACCATTGATACTGCACCGTTGAGGTGCTCGCAGGTGCCAATGTCATATTTTTCCGTAATATCGGTCTGCTTAGAACACTTGTGACCAATCACGGGAAATCTTTAGCCAATGGCACGGCACCCAGCTTCAAATTGTCAGCTTGGAGCCATCAACACGGCAGTCGTCGCGCTAAGATCCTCAGAGGACGGGCCGTAGACTAGGAATACCGATCACAACAACGCTGTCTACAGGCTTCCCTCGTTTGACTATACTGTTAATGCCACCAGGTGTCCACCTTCATGTGAACCTCTAATTTCACGTATGTACAGAAAAGGGTGAACACAAAAAGTGCTTGGTGTGTTCGTCCTTTCGTGTGCTTATACGTTTTTGTTTTCGATCAGCAAGCGACGCGATTTGAAGCTAATCTGAGTGCCCTTTGAACCAATTCGAATTCAACACAGCAACCACCACAATAATGAATGATAACTTAATACATTTTACTTAAAGCAGAGATAATTTTGTGACTTATGATGAGTTCTGGAAGATGCATGAGTAGAGAAAAGAGGGTAAGGGAGTGAACAGACAGCACCATCATCAGCGAAGGCGAGACGATTCAAATAATGCCATGGCCTTTGACGTCGACGATTGGCCCAGCCCCGGCATTGAAGACAGAAATCGAGAAATATCTGTGTCTAAGGCTGATGCAGTATCATAGGTCACGTAACCCCGTCACACGATGTCTCATGATCTGGACGGCAATGCAGGCTCCAGGGCGAATTCCCAGAAGAGTCGTATTGAGTGAGAGACGTTCTCTCCCTTGCTTAATTACCTCGACAAGCTGCTTCGTGGAGCCCAGCGCTTCTTGCACCTGCTGGTGGGAGAATCCTGCCGGCGCGTCGGCGCTCATGATGTCGATGGCCATGTCGCGGGCCACGCGCAGGAAAGCTCTCGACAGCTCGCGGGGCCTGTCCTCGGCCGTTGACATGACGGCCACGTACGACCAGCCCAGCCGACGCAGAGTGCTCGCCAAGGCCTGCGACGGGCGAGGGAAAGTCATTCAGAAAGCGCTGAGAACTTGTTAGGAACATCTAAAATGCCCGGGTATTTCCCCGTCGCTAAGAAGATTAAGTGAAAGCGGCAAGAGGTGAAAACGACCTCGAAAACCGCCGGAGTAGCATCTCGATTATCCTGTAATAATACCAGACTGAATGCGTACTTCAGCTCTGTTTACCCAGAATATGGTACAAACAAGGTTCGTACAACAAGGTAAAAAGATGGTCGAACGAAAAATATTTTGGTTCGAGGGAAGGGGGAATTCAACCACCGTTTATGGGCGTTTTTGCGCGTGCTTTTATGTGTGCGGGTGCACTTTTTAAAAGGCTGTCAAAATAAGCTTGTTGGCATGGGTTCATTATGCAAAACAGCGTTTCGAAGAGACGTAAATCTCGCGCAGATTCTGTGATTTCCACGCCCGGGAAATTTACGGAGCGTTCACGATTCATTGCATTCCGCCATGACGCGCAAAGGCACTGTTCATCATACGTACTGAGAGTACATTAGTTATCCACGCGTTTGAACTGTTACATTTTTATGAACGAGTCGATATGCATGCTTCGGGTCTCCAATTTCTCTTATCTTTTTTCTAGTTTTTATTTTCCTTTCCAAGGAAGCGCGTATATATTTGTTTCCACGAAATAAACGCGCATGTTGTTAGCCATCGCAAAGTCCTGTCTTTCTTGTCCCGTTTGCCCGCACTGTTACCTATGATGAAGTGGGTGTATGAACGCACGCATGAGAACACAACCTCCAGCCCACGATTTTCCTGCTCAAATGTCATGGCAGAGGTACGTGTGTAAATTGCTGAGCGACTACTACAAAAGGCAGCTAGTGGTAAATAAAGCTTTCGGTTGGCCATGTTAAATTTTAGAGCCTTTACCCCGCGCGGTAAAAATTTCCGTAGCACTCCACGTATATACTAAGGCGTCCCCCTTAATCACATGGTAGTTTCAGGACGCAACACCCCAACAATTGCTATTATTCGTGTCTTTCGTGTTTTCAGCACCATGCATGGGCAAGGCCTGGTTAGGCACTCGTAAAACTTTTAGCAACGACAGAACGGAGAGTTTACGAAGACGAAGTTGATAATAAAACAATTTCGAACGACGTGATTGACAGTCGACAGCCCGCCACGGTGGATCACTATAGCTACGGTGCCCTGACCAAAAAGGTCGCGGGTTCGGTGGCGTTTCGGCGGCGGCGAAATGCCTGATGCCCGTGTGCTGCGTGTCGACAGTGCACGTTAACTAACACTAGACGGTCTAAATTTGCGGAACCCTTCACTATACAAGGCATCCTTTATAACCATATCGTGGCTTCAGGACGTAAAACATCGGACATGGTAAGTGACGTCAATCGCGTCGTTGAAAATAAGGTTCTCTGGAAAAACGAGAGCGTGTCTATTCTGGCGTGTGCATGGTGACTGTTAGCGCGGCTGCACGGCTGGGCCGCAGTAGCAGATTGCATATAATATATGTGTTTACGCTCAAACAAACGCATACCTCGTCGATTCGACATCCTTGCGAGTTGGGAGGGAGCCCTCTGTTACAAGCAGACGCCGCCGAAATTAAGCCACCAGGAAGACAAACACGGAGCAGCTATAGTGTGCGCTGGTTCTGGTCTGCATTTCCCACCTGTTCCTCGCTTCCAGATTTCCTCCGATATAGAGTGACCTGTGCGTCAACGTGCCAGCGTATGTAATACAGTCGATGTCCGTAAACGGTCGAGCGCATAGCATTCCTCTTGCCACCGTGACGATCACAAACGAAGACTGTTGCCCGTGTTTAAATGCATCTCAACGTAAGGTTAACTGCATCTGCCGCGATGGTGTACTATATACGCTCGGCTGCTGACCCGAACGTGGCGAGTTCGATCACTGCTGTGGCGGTTGGATTTTGATGCAGGCGAAATGATATACGCCCGTGTGCTGTGCAGTGTTAGTGCCCGCTAAGAAACGCTAAATCGTCAAAATGTCTGGACCCCTTCACTAATACAACGCCCCTCATAACTGTAAATTATTATTATTATTATTATTATTATTATTATTATTATTATTATTATTGTTGTTGTTGTTGTTGTTGTTGTTGTTGTTGTTGTTGTTGTTGTTGTTGTTGTTGTTGTTGTTGTTAATTTTTTGTAGGACATTCGTCATTTTATTTTAATTGGCAGATCCCACGTAACAAGGAAATCAACGTAACACGTGTACTTGGTTCGCCCGCAGGGTTAGGCAAAAGGAGGATCCAAACCTCCTGACCAGGCCCCACACCGCACTGGGGCAGCAGAAGCAACGGATTTGAAAACAAGTCAACTTTGAAAATTCTGAATCAACAACAAGTACGTAATTATATTATAGCAAGATTATAATCACCAATTATAGTAATAATGTAGTGACAGTAATGAAACTAAAGTAATGATGTAATCATACTAACAACATAAGCGCTAATGCAATAAAAACAACAAACATCAATAATGTGGTAATTAGCTATAGTAATAACAATAACTTTTAATAACATTACAATGCAATCGTCAAATATCATTGTTATTTGTGTACTGAAAGTGACATTAAAAATTGTACAACATATCCGCATCTGACTCAAGAAACATGCCCAATAATAAATATTTAAATTCTTAAATCGTTTTACAATTTCTAACTGCTTCAACAACAGTAGGATGCATATTGCATAAACACATAATTTCATACTCGATGGTTTGCATGCCATAGTTTGTCCTGGGTTTCTTAGTTACCATTGATGTGCGGCGTAAACTGTATCCTGTTTCTCGACTGAGGTACCGGTTTGAAAAAGCCTCAAAGTTTGTAGAGACTTCCTTAAACAGTCGAATGCAGATTTTTGCTCTGTAAGAGTTTTTAATGTTAAGAATACTGCAACGCACAATTAATTTGGAATACCCGATGTATTCATTTGAAAAGTTTAGCAAACGAACAGTTCGACGTCGTAGTACTGCCAGTTTTTAACATAAAGTCAACTGACAGCTACGTCATCTGTGCAAAAGCTGCTTTCACGCAAACTAAACCTCTTATCTAAATAGCCCAAAATATTCGATCGCTCCTTAACGCTGATTCAATATAAGGACGGCAATGGGAAGCCAGCGGAAACGTTTGACCTGTAATTATTTTTGTAGAGAATGTAAAGGTTCTATTTCATACATTATTCTTCCTCTCTTTTCGTTGCTCCTTTGAGCGGTGGTCCAACCATGTTACCTTCATTTCGCCAGCTTTAACGAGGGTGGTCGTAAAAGAGTGAAATCGAGCAAAAAACTTCGCAACTCACATTGCACTCTTTTAGAAGTAAAGCAGCATATGTTCTACCGTCTCTGTAGTCGCACCACGAAAAAGTTTGTGCGTACTATCGGCGTCAAATGAAACCCGAACAGCGGAGCGCGTGTTTCAAGCATTAGAAACAGTATATAGTGCTGGCCGTCCAGCCATCACCATTGACAGGCGTGTACATCTGGTTCGGCAGCAATGCGCGATCCCTCTATAGAGTGCGTTGTCTCCTTTTCTGCTCTAGTTTTCGTGTGGTGAAAATGGTGGAAATCGTGGGCGTGCGGAGCGCTTTCGATTGTACTACTCGCAATTCCCTTGCTTTTACTGCAGCCTCGCAATGCAATCGGTGTCTTGGCACGACAAAACAAAACGAGAAATATAATCAGTTTGCGGTTGCTTTTTCAAACGATTGTCGTATCTCGTTCGCCAGCGCTGCTTCACCTACACCCTTCTTTCAGAGAACTACCCGAAAAGGCTTCATTTTAACCTGAAATGCCAGTTGTTTCTTCGGAAGAGAGCGCGCAAATTGTTTTGCTTTACCGGCAAGAAGTGAAACAGCGTGAAATCACCAGCATTATTAACTGACCCTTGTGTACTGAAAATAGAATTGGCCAGGCGTTTCATGATGATTGACTCCGTGATGACGAAACGTGCTACAATACTCGCCTTCGGCTGCGGTAGTTTAACCTCTGTATATATATTTTTAAATTTTGCTCCTTTCAAATACCATACCTGGAACACAAGCAGAAATATTGCACTCTAGGGGGATTGTGCAGTGCTGCCACACCGGATGTACGGGCATGTTTGTGACAATGACTGGTGGACGGCGCGCACTATGCCTTTGATAAGGCTTGTGCCACGCGCTCCACTGTTCGCGTTTCATTTGATGCCGATATTACGCGCTCCATCGTTTTGCTGATCACCATAAACTTCGTCTAACAGATTCCTCCAGCAAGGGCCGTTAGCGTATGGCATTCAGGACGCTCGTCACGCTGACATTCCTATTTCATTTTTAATTTTAGGAACGAAGCTCTTTAGGTCCTCACAATGTCCAACCGTTGTAATCGAGGCTCGCCGTCGTGCCTATAGTCGCAGCGCAGGTGCGAAACGTCTGTGTGCAACACCGTCTACAGATGCTTAAAAAAACTCTTTATATTGTTTATCATTTTGTCCATCATCAGCATTCACTTCATGGATCTGTAGCATTTTTTTATTAGTGTGTGAGTTCTGTCTCTTCCGTATTCGTTGGTCATTTCAAACAAATGAGCTCACAGCAAGCACATCATCGTGGCGTTCGTCCGTCATTTAACGCAGTCAGGCTCAGTTCATTGGCACCGATCTGCTTGAAGTGCCATTCGGTACAACTCATTTTCTCGGTTTGGGGTCTGACTCAACCGCGTAGCCTGTCCAACGGATCTTCCTTTAATGTGTTACGCTCCGGGCTCGCACATGTCCGCACGCAGTATACTTTATAGGTGCGTTACGCGCAGCGCTCAATTCGTCATGTCATCTTCCTCCATGTCACTATATGGCGTGGTTTCGTGAAGTGGCAATACGCCTTTGATTGTCCACAATTTGTGTGACTGTCCTAGATGCAGCGTACATAGAGGCAATGACTCCAGAGTGCGATGCTGGCTGGTGTCGATCACGGGACTCATCTTCACACCAAATCAATTCTTGATAATGATATGTGAGGTGTCGCAGCCGAACGTTACGCAAGCATTACAGTGTTTGAGAACAGCAAACGTGCAGCAGTGACATTAGCGTAGACATCTGACGTGTGGCTGGCCTGAAAACGAGGTCGCCCGTATACGCAGAGATCACTATAGCGATATGGTCAGGCGGCATTCTTCTGGCTCGCAGGGAATTGACCGTCACAATGAGGCTAAAAAACTTGTACTCGATAGATCTCGGCGATCATGTCACTGTGAGTCGTCAGCTGCTCAATCGTACCGTCTAGCAACAACACTGACTATGGTCCTGCGTGGTGATCGTGTCACATCGATCGCCACAGGCTGTGACCATATGCGTAGTACATTGTTATGCCAGCGAGTCCTCGTCAAACGGCCGTGCCTCTGAAAAAGGCAATCTGGGTCAAGGCCTGCCCGCAGTCTGCCTGGCGCGAACGGCGTAAACACGCGCGGCGCGTCTCTGGCCCAGGTGCAGTGAGTCAGCGGCGCACGTGACAGCGAGCCGGCGGCCGCGTGCCTGGTGGTCTGACGCATGGCGCGGCGGCCCCATTGGCGGAATCTGCCCGGACGACCAGCGGCGCTTCTGATTGGACATTTTGGTTGGACCCGGTGTAAATAAAAGAAGCCCTGCGGCGCGTCGCGATCGGCAGTCCTATGCGAGCGAGAGGAGGCCCCGTGTCGGAGAGCCGGCATGTGTGTGAGTCAGCGGACTTAGGCGAAAGGCTGACCTATGTGTTAGAGAGGAGAGTTCGGCTCTTCGAGTCTCTGCCGGCCCCAGTGCCGAAATTGTAACGCCTCTGTATATATGCTGTACATAAACCTTGTTTAACTCACCGTCGTCTCGTCCGCTCGTCTTATCGGCTCTGCGCAGAAGCAGTCGCGAGCTGATAAACATACGCTACGCAACAGTGGTGGCTTCGGCGGGATCGGCCCGTCGCTTCGCAACAGTGGTGGCTTCGGCGGGATCGGCCCGTCGTTCGCAACAGTGGTGGAAGCGGTGGGATCGGCCCGTCGTTCTCAACAGTGGTTGGCAGCTGCGGGATCGGCCGGCGTCAGCGACATCGATGCGGTGAGTGCCTGATGTTTTCCCCTCAGTTCACCAGACTACTCTAGCTCAGGTTGTAGTAGTTTAGAGAAGGGCTGTGTGAAGCATTGAAGTGAGCTTTGAGCGTTTCAAGCCAAGTCGAAGCGCTTTGAAACCAAAGTTAATGCGGAGGGGGTAAACACGGGAGTGTGAAAAATTGCTTGCGCGTCTTGCTAGTAGGCTTATAGTGGGTACGGCAAGTAGATTCTTAACAGGGGAAACAGCAAGAGGCTAGTGTGAACGATGGAGAACCTTAAAGTGAAGGAACTCATCGAAATTTGTGAGGAACTCGGCATTACTTTGGGCCGTGCGAAACGAAAGCAAGCGATCCTTGAGATCATGAAGGATGAGGGAGTGTCGGCTGAGGAAGTCGATGAGGCCTGGGTGGATATCAAAGCACGCCGTGAGGAGGCTGAAAGGCGAGAGGTAGAAGCTCGCGAGCGCGAGGAGGCCGAGAGACAAGAGCGCCTAGAGTTGAAACGACTAGAATTGGCAATCCTACAGTGTTCGCAGGCGCCTAGCGTAGCTTCTCCGACGATTCAGGTCAGCGGTTTCAGAATTCGGGACCAACTGCCACCGTTCGTAGTAGGCGAGGACATGGCGAAGTATCTCGTCAAGTTTGAACACGTCTGTGAGCGAAATGCTTTGGAGCAGTCTCTTTGGGCGCGGAACCTGCTAGCTCTTCTTCCCGGCGAAGTGTCCGACGCGATAACTTGCTTGTCGAGGGAAGCGTTTGAGAGCTATGACGAGGTTAAGGAAGTGCTCTTGAGACGTTATAAGTTGTCACCCGAGGCTTTCAGGCAAAGGTTCCGGTATGCTAAAAAGGGGAATGAGTCACACGTTGACTTCGCGTTTCGTCTTAAAGCCGATTTGATTGAATGGCTCAAGGGCGAAGGTGTTTATGACGACCGCGATAAAGTGGTGGAATGCGTTGCACTGGAGCAATTCTACCGCTGCATCGAGGAGGATGTCAAACTTTGGCTGCAGGACAAACTTGGTGAAGTACAGCTAAACAAGGCAGCAGAGTTAGCTGAGGAGTATTATACTCGCCGAAAGTTGCATAGCAGGGCAGTACGCGTTGAAAAGGATGAAAGGAAAGAGGGCTTTTCAAGGAAACCTGATCAACGGAAATCCGCTCCGCACCGTAATTTCAAGAAGGACCCGTCTCTTACGAAGGATAGTGTAGGGGAAGGGCAAACAGAAGCGGAGAAATCGAGTGAGGTTTCTACCACACAGGCATTTGAATCGGAAAACAAACGGAAGCCGGTAATTTGCTACAACTGCAAAAAGGAAGGACACATCGCGAGAAACTGTCAGGAAAAATTTGCCTTCGCAACAATCCGAGAATCAGGAAAAAACATGCGGTTGTTGGAGCCGTATCTCCAAGAAATTAAAGTAAATAAGAAAACGTGCCGAGCGCTTAGAGACTCAGCGGCAACCATGGATGTTGTCCATCCTTCATTGGTGTCTCCGGATGATTTCACAGGAGAATGCGCGTGGATCAGGCAAGTCGCCGAGGAGCAGAGTGTTCGCTTACCAATCGCCACGGTTGTCATTGAAGGCCCGTTCGGTAAGCTTTGCACCGAAGCGGCTGTGTCTGCCGCGCTAAATGATCGTTTTCCTTATCTTTTCTCCAACAACTCGGAGCAGCTTCTCAAAGAGCAGGGCAAATCGTTCTTCCCCAACTTAGCGTGCATGGCCCTCACGCGATCGCAAACGCGGAAGCCTGATCTGGTTCAATGCAGTGAACTCTCAAGTGACCTTGTCGGCGGGTCGACGGAACCCCAGAAAGGAAATTTTCCGCATGAGTCATGTGAGCAGTCACGCGAGCGGCCCGTCGCGAAAGCGGTCGGCACGGCCGGCGCGGTAGGGGGAGACGACATGGCGCCATTGAGTCAGAGCGAGAGGGTTGCAACGCTCTCGCCTGTAGCGGAAAGTTGGAGCGAGCTGCCGAGAGTTGATCGAGAGACGCTCATTCGAGAGCAGCGTGAGGATCTCTCGATTGAAGCGCTAGTGGAAAGCCAAATTGAAGCGCTAGTGGAAAGCCAGAAAAATGCGGCACAAGTGCTGTCGAAGGAGCACTACGAGAAATCGGTGAAGCGCGCTTTTGAAGTTGATAATCAGGTAATGCTGCTGCAGCCATCCAAAAGGAACTCACGTAGTTCACGTTCACGTATTCTCACGTAGCTTGAGGTTGATTGGGAAGGGCCCGCCAAAGTATTATCGAAGCCTTGCGATACAAATTATGAAGTGAAATTAGGAAGGCGGCCGGACAAAATTTACAACTTGATGAAACCATACGTTCAACATCAAGCGGACGTAAATCTGTTGTTGAATGCTTCAAAGGAAGAGGAAGCAGAAATTTTGAGTTCTAGTGAGGTAATTGAAGGGGGATCGAAAGTAATCCAGGAGCAGATAAACCTAGAGCCTAGCTTAAGTGAAGGAGGACCTGAGAAAGAGGACCTGAGAAAGATTGGTTCCGAGTTTGAAGACGTGTTTTCGGACCGCCCCGGAAACACGAGGGGGATCGAACACGATATCGAGCTAAGCGGTGAGGAGTCAATCCGTAGCAAGCCGTATCGTTGTTCCCCTGTGCAACGTCGAAAGTGTGAGCCGCTCTTGGTGCCGCATAGGTATCGTCGCCTAAAAGTGGCCGGTTACTGACGTGGAGCATGTTGCTCCACAGCGCAACTTTGACGTTCGCTATCAAAAAAATAAAATAAAGGAAAGGTAAACGCTAATGCAGGTGCATTGAGCAGTGCGTTCCAGCTAGTAACTTCTCAACCTTTCGGTTTCTCGTTGGCGATTCGGGGCAAAATTTTGACCTCATCACGACCTGGGCCGAGCGCTCTCGTTCAGAGTGCTCTCAAGGGGCCAACTTTATGTGGTATTCTAATTCGTTGCGTTGTTGTAATTGTGAAAAATTCAAGTTCTTACTTTAAGAGTCTTGTGTCCCACATGTGCCTCTTGATGTAGAGGGAGCAAAATTCCGATAGACACGTAGATAGGTATATGTTGTATTATATTTTGTCTGGTGTTCTGTCGGGTGACCGAGGGCACTTGCGTGTGTCGTGTGTTGTCTGTTGTCGATCCGGTCTTGGCAAGTTGCAGAACCGTCGACAAGTGCTGAAGCCGAAGATGGTCAGAAGAGACGAGTGAAGCTGGTCGACAAGTTGTGGCGACAAGCCAGTGGAGCTGGGATCCGTCGTCAAGAATGGGCTGTATTCCCGGAACAGTCTGGAGCTGTATTCTCCCTATGGCCCTGGAGGCGAACCTGGAGGGACCTGGCGAACGAGCGCACCTGACATCCGAGCCCCGTGGAAGCAGCTCGTCTTTCCGGTGCATTGTCTGGCGGCGGGGGTGCTGTTATGCCAGCGAGTCCTCGTCAAACGGCCGTGCCTCTGAAAAAGGCAATCTGGGTCAAGGCCTGCCCGCAGTCTGCCTGGCGCGAACGGCGTAAACACGCGCGGCGCGTCTCTGGCCCAGGTGCAGTGAGTCAGCGGCGCACGTGACAGCGAGCCGGCGGCCGCGTGCCTGGTGGTCTGACGCATGGCGCGGCGGCCCCATTGGCGGAATCTGCCCGGACGACCAGCGGCGCTTCTGATTGGACATTTTGGTTGGACCCGGTGTAAATAAAAGAAGCCCTGCGGCGCGTCGCGATCGGCAGTCCTATGCGAGCGAGAGGAGGCCCCGTGTCGGAGAGCCGGCATGTGTGTGAGTCAGCGGACTTAGGCGAAAGGCTGACCTATGTGTTAGAGAGGAGAGTTCGGCTCTTCGAGTCTCTGCCGGCCCCAGTGCCGAAATTGTAACGCCTCTGTATATATGCTGTACATAAACCTTGTTTAACTCACCGTCGTCTCGTCCGCTCGTCTTATCGGCTCTGCGCAGAAGCAGTCGCGAGCTGATAAACATACGCTACGCAACAGTGGTGGCTTCGGCGGGATCGGCCCGTCGCTTCGCAACAGTGGTGGCTTCGGCGGGATCGGCCCGTCGTTC
This sequence comes from Rhipicephalus microplus, assembly GCF_043290135.1. Lineage (NCBI taxonomy): Eukaryota > Metazoa > Arthropoda > Arachnida > Ixodida > Ixodidae > Rhipicephalus > Rhipicephalus microplus. The sequence goes on along the minus strand of NC_134704.1, from coordinate 30,037,685 downwards.
GCAACAGTGGTGGAAGCGGCGGGATCGGTCCGTTTCTCAACAACATGCTTCGTGCGCGCCTCTCACTGTTTCGAACCGTATAGCTCCACATCACGCATCGTAACATAGCTAGCCTGCGATATTGGCTGTGTTCCAATACTCACCGTAGACGGCTAAATAGACAGCTAAATGGGCGGCGGCCAACTTACGTCCCATTCCAATTCTCACGTAGCCGGCAAAGTAGACAGCTCCGAGAAGACCGCATCGTAGACAAATACGGTGCAGGCTACTTTGCTGTCTAAACAAGATGGCGGTTCAATGAATCGCTCGGATAAATCAAATTTCACCATAATGGCCGTCTGCACACAAGCAGACGCTTTCCCATACGCTCAGTGTGAGTAAAATTTATTTGTTCTTGATTTCAACACGAAACAAGCCAGAAATTACAACTGTTACGTTTGTTTGTTTTTTAGGTTTTTCTTCTCGACGCGAGGTGGCGCATCGTCGCGTAAAAGCTGTCTAAACGTGTTCCAACAGCATGGGCTCGGTGCGGTCTTCTAAGCAGTCTGCGTACACTGTCTACGTGCTGTCTAAGAATTGGAACACAGCCATTGTGTTAGACACAATGGTTAAAAAGCTGAATAGAAAGAAAGGACAAGGGTGCAAGAACGCCAAAGGCACTTTTTAGGGGCGAAGCTCCTTAGGGCGTGGGCTGTGCATCCCCTGTAGCCTGTATGTAGCCACCTCTAGTTTAGTTCTTGCAGTGTTCACTAGATGGCGGTACCGTCCCCTGTATGTAGCCACCTCTAGTTTAGTTCTTGCAGTGTTCACTAGATGGCGGTACCGTCTCCTGTATGTAGCCACCTCTCGTTTAGTTCTTGTAGTGTTTACTAGATGGTGGTACTTGTACCTGATGATGAAAAGATGCAAGATGTTATAAACTAGAAAGCGGTACTTGTAGTTGATGAAAGACGCGAGATCTTATAAAATAGGAATGATGTCACATATGGCGCGTGTCATTGGTTGAAGGCAATCATTCGATTTAGTGCGGCGACGTACGCTAGGGGGAGCGATGTAATCGAGTGGGCAAAATGTACAGAGGATTTATGGTTTACCAGGTTTACCTCCGGAGCTTCGCCCACTCATCATCATTCACTTCGTGGATATGGCGGAATTTTTTTGTACCCCCTTTCAACACGTAGCATGGCTAAATTATTTTTCCCCGGCTGCTCTCCCCCCTTCGTTTCGGCTCTCTCACTATCTGAGACGCACCCTTGCGAGCGAAGTAGCCGCCGGAGCGGTGCTGTACAGGTTGCGCAGTCTGCGGACGCTCTCTGCCGGAACGTCCCTGGCGGCCACCGCGGGAATCGAGAAGGAGGCCAGGGTCTTGGCCGCGGCCTCGACGGTCTCCACGTCCCCCTGGAGGATGGCACCTGCGTCAGACGACGAAAACAAAGATGATGAGGAGAGTTAGCTCCGATGTCTTCGCCCGCACACTCGAACGTGAATGCATGTACGGGAACTAACCGAAAACTGGTGGAACCCGCGTCGTGGGGCAGGCCATGGAGCGCACGTGACCCGCCTGGTGGATGACGCGCACGCTTTGCCGCAGGGCCACGTCATCGCGCCCGCAAGTGTCGTACAGGTACACGCCTGGAGGAGAGAACCGACCGAGGGGTCGTGGTTGAGAGACAAAAGATTGCAGATATGATGTAAACGTGTCAACGTTTATAAAGAGACAGTGACAGTGCTTTGACTATCGATCTGGCTTTGACTATCGATCTGGCTTTGAATATCGATCTGGCTTTCGCATTTCCAGGACTGAGTCCTGGAAATGCGAAATGGACCTGCGTGACTTTTTAGGCAATTATTTCAGACACTATGGTCATTCCTGGGCAAGTTCAATAATTCAACTACTGATTATTTTGTGTGTGTATATAGGCGTGAGCAGGGTTGTTCTTTAAGGGCTGTTGCGAAGGTTCGTCGCAGTGCAATCCCCTCCCTTCTCAGGTGACTTCTCAGGCGGCAATTAAGGAGCTACGGCTGGCTGCCCCCCCTCTCCCCTCGAGCGTGCGCACCTATGCGTGTGTGTATTTAGTGTACTTGTACAAATGTTTTTTACCTGGTCCTTTAAATAGAAGATTGACTGGTTAATCGCGTGAGCGAGTGTGAATTGTTCGCCATTGTTATCACTATTATTGATTGGCTATTAACTTTTGGGCCTGGAAACCGTTGTGCAGAAATTGTTTTCTTTTATGAATGTTTTAAAGAGTTTGTACGCCGCTCAATCACTGACTCAATCAATCAATTAATCAATCAATCAATCAAGCTCTTTACCGCAGCGCCTTCTGTCGCTATGGTTACTGGGTAACAAATAATATATCATAATAAAGAAATATATAGGTGAATAATATCTCCAAATCGCTAAATAACTGCTGGAGTCTGACGACGCTTAATTCGACGACCTATCGTCACGTCGACGGCGGAAGATGTATGTATAGCCAAAAAGCCGGCTCGTTCACATAATACCGTTTCAAAATAAACGGCACGAGGAAGGAAGTAACACATCCATCGAGTTCGGGAAAACTTGCGTGCACGTGTACATTATGGCCTATAGGGGGCGGCCGCATCGCGGTCTGTTGGCTGCGTACGCACAACGCCCCCTTGCCACTTGTATACAGGGGGATGTTTGCGATTACGACGAAGCTTTTATTTTTCCTTTTTATTTTATAGGCTTAATCCTTTCGCGTCTCTATCTATTTCGATCTCGACCGCTCCGTACGAGGAAGACTGTCATAGCGAAGCTCGTTATACGAGAGCCGGCGCTTCCCTCGCGAGAGCGCTGGCCATGCCAAGGTTACCGGCGGAATTTCCCGCTTGTTTTCTTCTTTCGCACCGGTTTCAGCAAAAACCCCTCTTTCTCTGTATCCCCTTATTTTATTTCTTGCTTTCTTCGGCGTCATGCTAGCGCTTAACCGGGACGCTCGCTTCATTAATGTGTCGTCTGTCGTATTTGTGAAAGTTTGCGGAATAAACACGGCGGTGAAGAGCGAGGCTTTTTTTTTTATTCTAGAATCGTTCCCGCATCTTTTTACTCGCCCGACGCGCTCCCGGGTGGTGGAAGGGTAAATCACTTTTTAATGGCGTACAAAATGGTGGGGCCCCCTCGTGGTCGCGAGCCGCCGCGAGAAAGTGCGAGAAGACGACGAGACCGTTTATGCCGCATTTGGCTTTATACACACGGAAATGCCCGACACGCGCACTTTAGCAACAGAGAAGGGTCGCGGCTATTTCGAGATGAGAGCTGGAGCGCCACGCAATCGACAAGCGGCTGGCGATTTCCGTGTCACCTTTGCTTCGTGACATCCACTGTAGTGGGACACCGCGTCATCTATTTCAGAACTTCGGCTTGGTGAGGCAGCAGTGCGCTTCAGTTTCCTTAATACAGTGGGATTTGCTGGTTGCAGCACCATTGTTGGTAAGACTATACTTCGACAAAAACAAACGCTTCTCAAGTGCACCTAAAAAGAGTTCTTTCGTTTGTTTTGATAAGTAAGGAAATTTTCAACGCAATCTGTACCAATTAATATATATGGTTTGCCGCCCAAATTCCAGCTCGCATAGAGTTTTTTCTCTACTCTCTCACTTGCTGTTTCTGCTTTTGTTTAATTTGTTGAGATACTCAAGTGGTTCTAACTACGAACAAAGAGGAGAGTAAGGTAATTTATCCTGACAAGTCCAGCTCCGTTATCTGCCAAGGACGGAAGTTTGTATACCCTTAAGAGTAAAAACACTGTACGCAGACGTGAAACCGATAACAGTGGTTTCGCGTTGCTTGTATACACCTTTTCACAGGAAGGAAAAAAAAAACACCGCCATGATGGGCTGTGCACGGGAGTACAAAGGCTAAGGGCGCAGCGTTGTCAGTGCATTTTCGAGGGGACGCGCCAATTTGTACAGCCCAAGGAGGGCTATGGCGGCGCCCAGGGAGGCGCTTATGAAAAGGTGAAACAGTTCACTCAGCTTTACTTTCACCGTCTTCCACTCAGTGCCTATACAAATTTTGAAAGCTCTCTCTGTGCATAGAGCCACTTCTTTTAATCGCCATTTACGGGGCACGGGAATCTATATTGCTGATCGTTGACGTCACCACTGCACGTGCAATAAACGTCAGCATAAAAGGGGAACGAGGCGAAGGAAGAAGCTTGGTCGGAGTCATCGGCAACCGTAGATGTGGGAAAAAAAAAAACAGATTCACCGGGTAACACGGCGCAGACATTTATATGTACGAGGCCATGGAAGTCGCTCTCATGCTCTCGGGGTCATCGGTGAAACTCGCCGTTTCGAATGGTCTCACTGAACGGGGAGCCGCTTTCGTATGCTGTCGTCATACGCATTCGTCGTGCACGCAAAGACGGGTTATTTTTCCTCCCGCGTGCAGGCGGTAAATTAAGTCGTCTAACAATCGCCGCCATAGAAGGAAAGAAACGCAATAGTAGCTCTTGATACCTTGCTAAGGAAAATAAACCTGACGCGACTGCGTTGTTGGCATCGTGGGTGGCAGACAACGCGTTTCGACTTGTATAGTGTGTAAAAACAGATCTCACGGCACACTGCTTCACTCTATGCGCAACACCGGTCTTAACGGTGCACACTTAATAGGCGTGTAGACAAAAAATGTTATGCCTCAAGGGAAAGTATATTTGTCGCAGTATAATAAAATAAAACGAAACTGGGGAGTCTATTTGCACGTGTTGGCCGCGGTGCACAGTGGTTTTGATCCTCGGCTGCTCAGCTGAAAGTCTTGGGTTCGGTCCCTGACGCGTTGGCCGCATTTTGATGGAGACGGCATGCTAGAGGACGATGTACACTGTGCGATACGCCATTGCACTTCAAAGAACACCGGATGTTCGGAGCTTCCGAAGGGTCTCCGCTACGGCGTGCCTTTTAATGATCTCGTGGTTATGACTCGTAAAACACCAGGTACAGTGAAACTTCACTTCAAATAATTTTAAGGGACCCCAGGAAAATGTTCGCTAAAGTGAAAGTTGGCTGAACGGAAATAGCTAAGCTGCAACTTGTTATCAGGAGCTGAAGAAATGATATTGATATGTGGGGTTTAACCGTATGATTATGAGAGACGCCGTAGTGGAGGGCTCCGGAAATTTCGACCACCTGGGGTTCTTTAACGTGTGCTCGAATCTGAGCACACGGGCCTACGGCATTTGTGCCTCCATCGAAAATACAGTCGCCGCAGCCGGGATTCGATCCCGCGACCTGCGGGTCACGAGAGCTGAACAAAAAAAAATCTATTGTTGAAATCAAGTTTGCACCATTTTACTTATAATTCTGCTCATCTTAATGTGAATTTGTACTTAATTGACATGTTTCGAAGAATGCATCAATCTTTCGCTGCATGCACTTGTGCATTTAGGATTGCAGCGGTCATGAATTGGGCCACCGTGCCGAAGCTCTCATAAACCTTCTCCTGCAGGACACACTGCTGTGCCGTAAAATATCGAGTGCGCCGCCTTCATGCAAGCGGGCTTGAACTGCGCACTTTCCATTGCGGCTGCGACTACTTGACGCTGACTCTTCAATTGTCGACAGTGATGTTCCTCACCAGGTACACCACGTTACCAGCAACCCACTACGAGAACTACAAATCAAGCGTGTTCCTTTTTTACCCAGGTTGAAATCGGACGGGGCCTTCCTGAAGTTGGCCTGCTGCGCAGCCCACACTCCGGCCAGGGCAAGCCGCACACGGCGCGGATCCAGGGAGCCGCATGCGCCGTCTCCGTTGGACCCCGCGGAGGCGCTGCCGTTTCTTGCCGTGGTTCGCAGCGGCATCAGCAGGGCGATGTTCGCCTGGCCCGGGTAGATTGCGGGACTCGGATCCTCGGCACATGCAACGCCGCCGGGCCACTGCAGCCACGTGGACAGTGACAGCAGCAACCCGACTGCCGACAATCGCGTCACCCGGGTGGACCAGGTTGGCTTCAGACTTGCCATCTGGACGGTGGGTCACCAGGGTTTTATCTAACGGAGCAAAGAAAGGGGTAACGAGAGAGGGAGAAAAACAAAGAAGGAATTAGCATACATGTACTACTTGTTGTCTATAGTTTGAGCAACATCGCTATAAAACGAACCAAAGAAGCCGAATTCCATGGAGGGATCGTTTTAACGGTGGAGCTGGTTAAGCGTGGTGACGCACCGTTGTTATCTCACATTAACTGTCATACTATACTTTACTATAATATAATATAATATAATATAATGTACTATAGAGCTATTCCATGTTTGTAAACAGCGGTAGGCTGGTCAACATACTGAAGCTCCTATAACGACGTCGCGTGCTGCGCAGGCTCTGCCCAGCCCAAAGTTCGCCAGCGCCTGATCACGCAAAAGCTGACACAGCAGTTGCAAAGCAGCCTCCGAGCACAGCGCGATATGACGCCCCCGACGCGCGGTAACGCCTTCAGGTAACGCGAAGGATTATTGGTTCGCTGGAAACAAGTTCACTAGCTACGTGGCGCCAACAGGCACGAAAAAAGGAAAGTGTTCCACACTCGACATAATGGCTGCTGGTGGTGCTGACGGACACTATCACGTTTAAAATGCGAATTTATGCCCTATGAAGTGGATGGAGAGATGACCTCAACCGTATAGTTCAATGGTCGAGCATTGGACGCGATATTCGTAATTCGGAGGTTCGGCCCCTGGCGACAGCAAGCTATCTTTTCGTCTGCTTGTCTTTCTTGACATTTACATTATGATTGTATCGTGTTTAGGCGCGCCTAAGCGAGCGAGCGTGCGCAGGCAGTCTACTGCGCACGCTATCTGTTTCCTTCTCTCCACCGCGTTCGAATGGAATGCCAATCACGCCAAAGAATGGGAACAACTTTGCGCCTGCTTGAGCAAGAAGCCGGTGCTTGCAATTTTCGATCCTGAGCGAGACACAAAGATAACGTCCGATGCGTCGAAGAATGGCATAGGTTCCGCTCTAATGCAGCGTTATGATAACGCGTGGAAGCCAGTCGCTTATGCCTCACGCGTGTTGACCGAGGCCCAGAAAAGGTATTCCCAGATCGAAAAGGAGGCGATGGCTGTTGTTTTCGGGTGCGAGAAATTCCATTACTTTGTGTACGGGCGTACCATTGTGCTTGAAACGTATCACCGCCTGCTGATTGCTATCGCACAGAAAGCTATCGGCGACATGCCACCGAGATTGCAGCGTTTTTTCTTGCGTTTGCTGAAATACCGCTTCCACCTGCAGTTCGTCCCCGGTAAAGAATTGGTTTTGGCCGACCTGCTGTCGAGGGCTTCCGTTGGACCACCAGACGAGGAGGCGGACGAAGACGTCGAGATTCATGCCTTTACAACTGTGCAGGCACTGATCAGCGAGGCCACGCAAGTACGACTGGCAAGGGAAACTCAAAACGACAGGTACTTGAGAACTGTCCTTGAGTGCCTGCAAAACAGGCAACCCGTGGACGGAGAACTCAAACCCTTCGCCGGAGAACTCTCGGTGGTCAACGGCGTATTGCTCAAAGGATGCAAAGCTGTTATACCGCAAAGCATGCGCCGTGAGATGTTGAACAGGATTCATGATGGGCATATGGGAATAAAAAAGTGCAAATCCCGAGCCCGCCGTTTAGTTTTCTGGCCAGGACTTTGCGCAGACGTCGAACAGGTTGTCGAGAATTGCGCAACTTGCAGAAAATATTCTTACAAACAAGAAAGTGAGCCTCTCATGATGAGACCCGTTCCGGAGCATGCGTGGTTTAGAGTGGGTGTCGACGTTTTTCACAACGCCGGCGAAGCATTCCTGTGTGCGTATGACTCGCTATCCAATTTTCCAGAGGTAGAGCCTCTGTACGACACATTGGCTGCTACAGTTATCGAAAAGCTAAGCGCGATATTTGCACGATACGGAATACCGGCGGAAGTGTGCACCGACAACGGGCCGCAGTTTGCTAGCCGAGAATTTGCAGCATTCTCAAGAAAGTTTGACTTCAAGCATACCACATCGAGTCCCTTGTTTCCGCGATCAAACGGTCTGGCAGAGAAAGGAGTGCAAATAGTGAAGAGAATTCTGAAAAAGACGAAGGAAGGAAACAATGATTTCTGGTTGGGACTTTTGAATTACAGGGCCAGCCCATTGGATGACGGCCGGTCCCCAGGAGAGCTGCTTCAAGGTCGGCGGCTACGCACGCCCCTGCCCGATTTCAACGAGGTCCCACACATGGCCGTACAGAAACACAGCTGTGCACGCCGAACGGGTCATCCACTCAAGTCATTAGCTGAAGGGCAAGTCACCCGCATACGTGGTAAGAACTGGGCAACAAAGGCCAAGGTGGTCAGCATGACGCAACCGAGGTCGTACCACGTCGTCACGGAAGACGGCAACGTTTTTCGGCGTAATCAACAGCACCTGCTCGCAACTACTGAGCCCTCCCACCCCTCCGCCGAAGACTTGGCCGATGAGAACGCCGATGCACCGATAGAGCAAGCTCCACCTCTGGTCTCGCGTTCGGAGGAGCCGCAAGTGCCCAGAAGATCGACCCGAGATAGGAGAGCACCTCGTCGACTAGGCTACGATGACAATTTCGTGCAAATTCCGTAGTTACGTTCTCTCTTGATGTTTATTTTGTTTTTCCTTCAGAGAAAGGAGGATGTATCGTGTTTAGGCGCGCCTGAGCGAGCGCGCGTGCGCAGGCAGTCTACTGCGCACGCTATCTGTTTCCTTCTCTCCGCCTTGCACTGTATAAAACGTGCGCACAATAAACCAAGGGGATTCTTCGCAGGGAGATGGCTGGCATCGGTTCTTGATAAGCACGAAACAATGATTACTTCCGAAAACAGCCCATATATACTTTTCTTAGCAGCATTCTCTCTTATCCCTCATTAATATTGCCACAAGGCACTAGTGGGATTGGGGCATAAAGCGGTAGAGGGTCCCTGGCTAAAAGAAAAGACTACGAAGTGGATAGAGACTGGTTCCAGCCCGCCAGTGCGCCAGGCATTGTCATCTCGTGTAATCGTTGTAAATATCTGTAAATATACGTTTTCTTGTAAGATTATTGGTGGAGGTGCTGGGTACGCCTACCTGGCTTTTCCGGCAAACCAACACGGAACTTCGGAGTGGTCGCCACCTTCATTTTTCTGCAATGGCTCAACAGGCCCACCCACAAGAGCAACAGCAGCCGCAGCTGCAGCAGCAGCAGCACCAGCACCAGCACCAGCAGCAGCTGCCTCCTCTGATTCTCCTGCCTCCACGAGACCCCGGAACCTTCTCGGGCACAGGCAAGGACAAGGTGAATGTTGAAGATTGGGTCGCTTTGTACGAGCGCGTGAGCGAATACTATAGGTGGGACCCTACGTTGATGCTGGCCAACGTTGTATTTTACTTGCGGGATACGGCGCTCACCTGGTATGAGACGCATGAGTCGGAGTTGACCAGCTGGGACGTTTGCAAACTGAAGCTTCTCGAGTTATTCAGCAGGCCATTTGGGCGACAGCAGGCCGCGAGGAAAGACCTGGAATGTCGCGTGCAGACATCGACAGAATCGTATGTGTCTTACATACAGGACGTATTGGGCCTCTGTCGAAAGGTGGACGAGAACATGAGCGAAACTGACAAAATCGCTCACATATTGAAGGGAATTGCCGATGACGCCTTCAATCTGTTGATCGTTAAAGATTGCGCCACCGTCGACGCGGTTGTGAAGGAGTGTCAGCGCTTCGAGCACGCCAAGAACCGTCGCATAACCCGCCAGTTTGCGCGTCTGCCTAATACTGCAGCCACTTCGACCTGTGAAGACAGCCCCAAGTTCACGCAAGCTACATCGTCCGAAAATGTCACCCGAATCGTTCGTCGCGAACTCGAAGCAATGGCTCCTGCAGCCATCGCCTCTGACGGCCCTCAAGACAACACATCCACCGTCTCCCTCATCCAAGCCGTTGTTCGCCAAGAAATAGCAAATCTCGGCATCACACCTGTTTGCGCTGTTCGCACCACCGAGAGCTCGGCTTCTGTTAACCAGATTCCGGTGTACCCTTCACGCTACCCTTCCCGCTACCGGAACCCTGCTGAATGGAGAACGTCGGATGATAGACCAATCTGCTTTCACTGCTCTCGCGCCGGCCACATTGCACGCTACTGTCGCAATCGTTGGTCATCCAATTCATCTTGGAACACTGGGACATGGCGTCGCTTTGAAGGCAGTTCTCGCCGCTTTTCTTCTCTGTACGATCCACAGCCTGCTCCTACTAACGTTCAGGGCCGAAGGTTCAGCCGGTCACCATCACCCCAAGGCCGCCGATCTCTCTCGCCGATGATTTCTCGATCCAGGTCCCCTGCACGACCTGGGTCCTCAACCTCGGGAAACTAGACCATGCAGCTCCCGGAGGTGACGCTGCATTAACGACCCATTCTGCAAATCCTCTGTTGACGATTCCTACACGCCGCAATATTTTGGACCTTTTGGTGGATGACGTTACCGTTACAGCTCTGATAGACACTGGTGCGCAAATTTCAGTCATGAGCGCTGCTCTCTGTACTAAACTGCGAAAAGTGATCACGCCTCCTATTAAGTGTGCAGTAATGCTTGCCGATGGGAGCACATCTGCCGTTCTCGGCATGTGTACCTCTCGCGTATGTATTGCTGGGCGCCAGACCGTCGTATTGTTCACCGTGCTTGAGCAGTGCCCACATGACGTGATTCTTGGCCTCGACTTTCTCTCTGCGCACTCCGCCCTTATCGACTGCTCGACGGGTCTTCTTCAGTTGGAACTGCCTTTTGACGCCGCTGTTGCCCATGACGCTCAAAGTCGCCTTTGTGCCACCGAGTTCCTGCATCTTCCGCCGCAAGCCGCGACTTACGTGCAGCTCGTGTGTGATCCGCCTGTGCGCGATGGTGAATATGTCGTTTCACCTATTACCGACGTTGTGCTAAAGCACTCCATTGCTGTCCCGCACACCGTGGTGAGAGTATGCCACAATCAGACCCATCTGTCTCTTTTGAACTTTGGTTTCTCCACGCATGTGCTGCCTGCTGGTATTAAACTAGGCGTCATGTCGTCGCTGCAAGAGTGTGATGTTTCTGAACTGTCGGCTCAGCAACCTACTCCGCATGTCAACTTGCTCACTGCGCCCAACCTGTCAAGCATTGACATTGCCAAAATGATAGCGCCAGATCTTTCGCCCTCCGAAGCACAAGACCTCCACCGTCTGTTGACATCCTATGCGGACATATTCGATCTTGACAACCGCGCTTTAGGCCAGACATCAGTTGTGACCCATCACATCAACACCGGCGATGCCAACCCAATTCATCGCCGCCCTTACCGCGTCTCCGCCACCGAACGCTCTGTCATCCAAAAAGAGGTCGAGAAAATGCTCGCCAAAGGCGTCGTCGAACACTCATCTAGTCCGTGGGCATCCCCGGTAGTGCTTGTCAAGAAGAAGGACAACACATGGCGGTTTTGCGTCGACTATAGACATCTCAACAAGGTCACTAAGAAGGACGTTTACCCTTTACCAAGAATAGATGACGCCCTTGACTGCCTTCATGGCGCAAAGTTTTTCTCGTCCATTGACCTTCGATATGGTTATTGGCAGATCGCTGTTGACCCACGGGACCGAGAAAAAACAGCATTTGTAACCCCCGATGGGTTATATCAATTTAAAGTAATGCCGTTTGGGCTTTGCAATGCGCCAGCCACCTTTGAGCGCATGATGGACTCCCTTCTGCGCGGCTTCAAATGGTCCACTTGCTTATGCTACTTGGATGATATAATTGTTTTTTCACCGACGTTCGCAAGCCATCTAGAGTGACTGTCCAGTATTCTCCAAGTATTTCGCAACGCTGGTCTCCAGCTGAACTCTTCCAAATGCCGTTTCGGCCGTCGCGAAATAACTGTACTTGGTCACCTCGTTAACGCATCTGGGGTACTGCCCGATCCGGACAAAATTCGCGCATTGACTGAATTTCCCGTGCCCTCTTCTCATAAGCACGTCCGGAGCTTCCTTAGTTTGTGCTCCTATTTTCGCCGCTTCATCCGAAATTTTGCCGATATTGCGCGGCCTCTCACCGAGCTTCTTAAAAAGACGTCCCATTTACTTGGAATTCCCCTCAGAGTGCTGCATTTTCGGCGCTCATTGCAGCCCTCACGACTACGCCAATATTAGCCCACTTCGATCAGACTGCCCCGACAGAAGTTCGTACGGACGCGAGTGGCCACGGAATTGGTGCTGTTTTAGCTCAGCGTCAGCATGGACGTGACTGTGTCATCGCCTACGCCAGCCGCCTTTTATCCCCTGCCGAGAGGAACTATTCAATCACCGAAAGAGAGTGTCTTGCTCTTGTTTGGGCTGTCACTAAATTTCGCCCGTACCTCTTCGGCCGCAGTTTTACTGTTGTAACTGATCATCATGCACTCTGCTGGCTTTCCTCGCTAAAGGATCCCACGGGACGTCTCGGTCGTTGGTCTCTACGCCTCCAAGAATACACCTTCTCGGTCGTGTACAAATCTGGTCACCTCCATCAAGACGCCGACTGCCTGTCACGGTATCCAGTGGATCCACCAGACGCCACAGAAAGAGCTACGGAGGCTTGCGTCTTATCAATATCAGACTTTCTTGATATCGCTTCTGAGCAACGCCGCGACCCGGATTTACTTCCCATCATAGAAAGCCTGAGTTCCGCTACTCCACCCACTTCTCTGAACTTGTATTTCCTTCATGAAGGAGTTCTCTACCGCCACAACATGCGCCCTAACGGCCCTGACCGCCTTCTCGTCGTGCCTTCCCATTTGCGTGTAGATGTTCTCCGACAGCTTCACGATGAACCTGCCGCTGGTCACCTGGGAGTCACTCGCACTTATGATCGCGTCCGGCGCCGTTTTTTCTGGCCACGCCTATATCGCTCTGTGCAAAAGTATGTTGCCAGCTGCGACCTTTGTCAACGTCGAAAACGACCAACATCGCTTCCAGCTGGCCGCCTTAACCCTATTGAGATCCCTGCTGAACCATTCTACCGCGTAGGGCTCGACCTTCTCGGGCCATTTCCCACTTCTGCATCCGGGAACAAATGGGTTGCCGTGGCGACCGACTACGCGACACGTTATGCGATCACCCGCGCTCTTTCAACCAGCTGCGCTACCGATGTCGCCGACTTTCTGCTACATGACATCATATTGCATCACGGCGCTCCTCGACAGCTCGTTACTGACCGAGGCCGATACTTTTTATCTCGCGTCGTCCAGGATATCGTACGTTCCTGTTCCACGAACCACAAGTTCACAACAGCATACCATCCACAAACAAATGGACTTACAGAGCGCCTGAATCGCACTATCACGGACATGTTGTCAATGTATGTTTCTCCAGACCACCGTGACTGGGACGCAACGTTACCCTACGTCACCTTCGCTTACAACTCCTCCAGACATGACACCGCAGGCTATTCCCCGTTCTACCTTCTTTATGGACGGGAACCCTCTCTGCCTCTTGATACACTCCTTCCCGCTATTTCAAGCTCCCCTGTCACATACGTCCGCGATGCCATAGAGCGAGCCGACGCAGCACGACAGATAGCCCGAGAACGACTCATGCTTTCTCAAGCCTCTCAGAAAGATCGATACGATCGTCACCACCGTGAAGTTTCGTATGCACCAGGTTCTCTCGTACTCTTGTGGACCCCATGTCGTCACATCGGCCTCTCAGAAAAACTTTTATTTCGCTATGACGGACCATACAAAGTCCTTCGCAAGATCACCTACCTCACCTACGAGATACAGCGAGTCGTCGACGAAGCGCACTCAATGCCACCACCATCCACTGTTGTGCACGTCGTAAGACTGAAGCCTTATGTGTCACCCAACACTCCCCTTTCGTGACAAGCGCCGGGTCGGCGCTTTAACGCCGCGGGGTAGTGCCACAAGGCACTAGTGGGATTGGGGCATAAAGCGGTAGAGGGTCCCTGGCTAAAAGAAAAGACTACGAAGTGGATAGAGACTGGTTCCAGCCCGCCAGTGCGCCAGGCATTGTCATCTCGTGTAATCGCTGTAAATATCTGTAAATATACGTTTTCTTGTAAGATTATCCTTGCCCCGTAATGATTTATTCCATGATAAAATAATGAACTGAATGTGACCTTGCGTGCAATTGCGTATGTATATTTTCTGGGTGTGCCGTGAAATTCGTTGCCATGCAACTTCAAGTATGCCTATAAACAACACGACCAGTCTTCAACCTTAGCAGTTTGCGTTGTCAAGCGATACGAGCACTAGATATTTACTGTATTTTCTTTGTCATTGACATTCGTCGTGATCGTTGGAGGAGAACGAGGTGGATGACCGAGCGACCGCACTAAGTCCGACCAGGTGCCTATGGTGGCATATACCGAACGTAGGGGCCGTTCTTCGATGCGTAGCCCCGCGCGAAAGTGCTTTCCATAAAACCAAGTATTTTCGCATCTGAACCACACAGTTCAGCAGCCGTTTACTTTGCGACGGCGACCTGTGCGCTAAAAGAAAGAAAAATGAACGGGCGTCGGCGGTTTAGTGCTCGTCCCGTAATACGACCAGTTCCTGACACGCAACCATCCGAGCACCGGAGCTAAGCAGAGCAAATGAGGCTCGGCCACGAGAGGAGATTCCCGGCGGTCACCCCATAGCTGGCTCCGTACGGAGGCTGTTTTGTGTCGTCGCGAAGTTGAAACGGACACGGACGACCGGAGCCGAAAAGGAGACGGCGGCTCACTGCGTGAGCGCGACGTAGTCGCGCGGATCCGCGGGGACCATCTCGAGCTGGCGGTCGAGGTCTGGTTGGTCCGCACAAATGCTTCTATAGGCGTCGTTCAGCGACCGCTTGTCTGTGGTCTGTACTGCAGCCTTTCCTTCTCTTAGGTGTTGCCTTCTTGCTGACTTTTTATCAACTTCGGATTACTTTGCGAGTGTGGGTTGGCGTTTCGTGTCATCTGCTGTCATCTTGGGTCGTCGCTTGGCGTCACACACGCGGAAATGCGTATATCATGCATAGCTATGTGTAGTATAGCAAGTGGGCGGGAAAGGGAAGCTAGGATGAGCAGTGATGAGGAGGATGGAGACAAGGAGAGTAGAAAATAGCGTAGCCATGCATGGTATAGTATAGTAAGGAGGTGAGAAAGCGAAATGGAAAAGAGGGTGAGAAGGAGTTATGCGATGGTGGTAAAAATAGAGGATAAAAGCATTGCATATCCATGTGTAGTATAATATAGTAAATATAATATATCAACGGAATTCTGTGATACTTTAAAAGCCCATGCAGAACAACGGCGATGGCATTCGATAATAAAGAAAAAAGAACAGGCCCATACGGGCACTGCTAATACTGGCTGTGCGTGTGTCGAAAGGCGCTGTCACCTATCCTCCCTATCCCCGACGCTTTCGATAGTCCTCAGGGTCCCGAAAAGGTTAGGGGTCCCGCGGCTCTGTGAAATAGCCGTCGGGGTTCTCCAAGGCTGGAACATTAAGAAAATGCCCCGTGGTATTCGTGTTTAATCCGGATCCTTAAGCCCAGAAGTCGTTTGGTGAACGGGCCGTCAGAACTACGGTTTAAAAGCCAACGGTAGTCCCAAAATATAGTGCCCAGCCGACTTCATAAATTTGTAATGAAGTTTCTTTCTCTCTTCCTCTAGCTTCGCTTTACGACCGGACGAATATCAATTCACGTTTTTTTTTATTTCAGGAGCTTTTCTATCGCGCACGCGTGGTTCACACAAGTTGAGGGTCACGACCACTTGGACTCCGACTTTCGGGCTAATCCAGGTCGAGTCGATCTAAGAGTGAATTCACCTATCTTGGCCCGGACAGGTAATTTGTTCTCGTCACGGATCCGGTGTTTTTTCAGAGTAACCAAGCGAATGTGGAGGGTAGAAAAACGGGTTGTGTAGTCGGGTAAGAGAGGGATTTCTTTTGTTGTTGTTGTTGTTGTTGTTGTTTTGTTGTTGTTGTTGTTGTTGTTGTTGTTGTTGTTGTTGTTGTTGTTGTTGTTGTTGTTGTTGTTGTTGTTGTTGTTGTTGTTCACACGTCTGTAGTTAGGAGGTGCTGGCTAACACACGTCAATCGTCCGAGTAATCCGACCGTAGAGATCATCGCACCGTTTAGGACGCAGACTGGCCGACCGTATCCGATAAAGACATGGCCCAAGACACGTCTGACCACGCTGCATGGCAAATCCACAAACGTGACGCAATAATAGCACGACATGCGTGAAGTCACGCCGTCGTATTGTCTGCACTGTACACGAAATTAATGAAATACAAAAAAGGCCTTCAATCGCTATAGAAATTTGCTAATTTTGGCTCAAAGCATCGATGCCAAACGCAGATGGAGTTTTGAAGTAAAATATCATCGGTCTAAACAGGTTTGGTGATGATCGTTAGTGTAATTCTTTAAACTTGTGTATCGGTGTCCTGGTGACAGTGGGACGGAGAGATGACATAACCCGTTTGAGTCATGTATTGTTTCCCGCCATCTGTTTTGAGTCGGCCGTAAACAGGAAAAGAAATTAAAGCTCGTCACGTGCGCTTGCCGCATCGTGCTTGCGTTCGCTAACACGTCCAAGGCCGTACGAACCAGGTGTCTTAGAGCGGCAATGGGAGAAGCAACACAAAAGTTTTTCGTAGGCGTTCGTTTGCCGATAGTTATAACGCGAGAACGGAACGACGACAAACAGACAAGAAGATCTCTTTGTCGTCGCTCCGTTCTCTAGCTATAACTATCGTCATTTCATACCAACTAGCCCAAGCTGCCACCCTTTTACGTTTGTTTGCGACCACATAGGCACGCTCAGGGTTCCCTATATATCGGACGTGCGGGCACTTTGTTTGCGCGTGCTCTCATCTCTCCATCTTTCAAACTCTCTCATCCCTGTCCCCAGTGTAGGGTAGCATACCGGTTCTTCTAGAGTGATTAAACATCCCTGCTTACGCTTTTCCTCCTGTTCCTTCGTTTCTTCTTACTGAGACTAGGGGGTGGAATTAAAGTTCTATCGCGGCACCCTTTCCCCACCCCCCAACCTTTGGTAGAGTTTAAAACACGTACATCACAATAGACGAAAGGAAAAATAAAAGTGAAGTGAATACGCGTACCTCTTACTGTGTCTTACAATGGCCTCGCCTTAGTCCCTGGCTTTCCGGGGTAAGTATGGGAAATAAACAGCTCTCAAAATGCAACATCGGAGGCCGCTATCATTGTCGCAATACCCGCCCGGCCATAACACTACTGTATAAACGATGACTGGACAGGTCCGTAAGGGGGTAGTCTCAACTCTTCTCTCCTCCCCCCGCCCCTCCTTTCCGTGTGCACGCCAATGCTTTCGACGTATTCTTGTCGGCCGATTCGAAGCACCTGGACTGACATAACACCATAGTTGATAGAAAAAAATCCCTGGACAAAGTCGCCGCAGCGGTGGCCCCAGAAGTTACGGAGCTTGGCTACTAATCCGAAATACGTGGCTTCAATCCCGGTAGCGACGGTCGCTTTGCGATGGATCCGAAATGCTAGACATCCGTTCGCTCTGCAATGTTAGTACAAGTTAAAAACCCCTCGAAGTCAAAATTAGACAAAGCTCTCCGCTACAGATAGGCTACGGTCTGGCAACCGTAGCGGAGAGTTGCTCAACGCTTGGTTGCCAAGCTACGGCCTCGCAACCAAGCAATCATGAGCAACCTTATGGAGGTTTTAGGGGCGAAGCTCCTTACGTCGCGGCTCGTACGCCCCATGTCGTCGTAATAGCCAGCTGGATTGCATTGCATGCCAATAAAAACAGTAAAACAGTGTCACAGCATATCCACGGAGTGAATGGTGATGAGTGGAGTGAAGCGTCCGTCAGTTC
The DNA here is from genome assembly GCF_043290135.1 of Rhipicephalus microplus. Lineage (NCBI taxonomy): Eukaryota > Metazoa > Arthropoda > Arachnida > Ixodida > Ixodidae > Rhipicephalus > Rhipicephalus microplus. The sequence continues at coordinate 30,019,822 of NC_134704.1, read as the reverse complement.
GTCCGTGCGTCCGTGTGTCCGTACGTGCGTCAGCACATCTTTCTGTTTGTGCGTCAGTCCGTCGGTCTGTACGTGCATCCGTTCATCCGCCTGTCTCTCTGTCTGTCCGTCCGTCCGTCCGTCCGTCCGTCCGTCCGTCCGTCCGTCCATGTTTCGCCCCACTCGTCATCATTCACCTTGTGAATGCGTTAATGACAGTGCTAAAAACGCTGTGATTTTTTTCCCTTCAAAACGCTCATGCACATATCGTTTAAGTGCAGTAGTTTCACTTCTCCGGACCTACTGTACGTGCTTTCAACGGATTTCGATAGCCCCGCACTGATCCATCCTCGCCAGTGGTCGACAGAAACATGTTTTGCGACCGCGCCACTCCCACCGGCCAGGAAAGGAACGCACGCGAGGACACTTGAGTTTCCCACTGAGGTCGCACGTGTCGCACCGTCGTTAAGCGTGTACGCGCGCCTGCAAGCGCCGGGCGCTCGTCTGCATTGGATCGTGACGGCGTCCTTGCGACTGCGCCGTACGAAAACGGTAATGTTTTCCCCCCGTCGAGTTACATACGGTGTTCCTGTTGGGTGTTTGCTGAATTCGGTAACACGTGGCGCTTCTAGAAAGTGATTATTCAGTGCTGTATCACTAATCGGTTGTTTCTTTCATTTTTGTTAAATTTCGCCTAGCGACGGCGTTCGCACGAAATCCCCTGCGCTTGGCAAGCGCTGTTGATACTAGGGGAAAACGGCCACGTCACTGAGACGACGTTGTACGTTCTCCCTTGGAATTCATTTAAACTCGCAAGGCTTGGAAGAGCATTTTAACGCGATAGCGTTGAAGAGCTCGTTTCGCAAAAATTCTGGCGTCGGTGTCGTTCGTTGTGACAGAAACATTGAGCATCTTTGCATGACCAAAAAATCGAGATAGGTTCGAATAAAATAAATAATAAAATATTCTGGGTCTGAGTATAGGGATCTAGCCCGGCTGGGTTGTTTGCGTGGTAAGCGGGTGTTCTGCCACGCCCCTTTCCTGAATACACCGAAAAAAAGAAAAAAAAATACTTCATCTGCTTGGAAATGCAGTGAAAGTGACTTTCATGCTTTACAAACACACACGCGTCCTGTATGCATGCTTCACAATACAGCATGAAATACTGCCGTAATAATGCGTGGTACAAGCATACATTGACATCGGGTGCCACACTGACGTGGGATTATCACATTGACTTCATAGTTTAAAGCCAGTCACCCGCTAAAAATACACACACGCTATGCTCCCGTAAGGCCATGTAGTGGGTGCAAAGCAAGTTCGAAAATATTTAATATATAAAGTGATTGAAGTACGCACTCAGAACAGAATATCGCTATTGCACTCAACTTTTAAAAGCGAAGCTTAAGGGTCCCCCAGTTTTTTAGCCTACTATATGGTTTGTCTGTATCAGCGTGCCCCAACCCACAAAAACTATAGCGACGACCATTGACTAACCCCCGTATTCTAGAACGCCCATTCACTCAACGATCCACCTTCACTTGAGAAAGCCATTGGGAGCGCCATCTTCAGGCAGGAAAAGTCACTGCATATCACCGATAATTTGCTGCTGTTTTTGAGTAGCACAGTGTCATTTTCAACCGAGCAGCGGCGCAGTGCTCAACTCTGTCAAGTGAAGGGTGAAAGTCGAGTCCAGGAGCGTTTGTGAATACGGGGGTTATAGCAGCCAATGCTTGAGCTTTAACTAGTCAGAGCCTATTTAGCGAACTCAGACCAAGGAGACCACCGATTGTAACATTATGGACCGGGTTAGCGAAAGAAAGTACCGAGAGAGAGGGCGAGATATTGTGACGATGGAACGCGTTTATTTACAATATGGGTAATGCAGAGGTGTAGCTCAGCCAAGGATCCACAGCGTCGCTCGCGAGCCAGTCGAGTCTCCTCCTCCTCTTCGTCGAATCTTCGCTTGCGCGTTTCACTTCCCGGTTCGCAGACGATGCCCTCTGGGCGAGTCACTCAGATGGTTGATGATGGCACGGTTTAAGGCGCGCAACGTGTGTCAGTTGTGTTTTGCTAGAGCGGCGACCATTGCTTGTGACGCTCGAGATTACGTACGTGACGTCGCTGAGGCGGTCAAGAATGACGAATGGACCGGAATAGTGAGCCAAGAACTTTTGGCACAAACCACGTTTGCGGACTGGTGTCCATAACCACACAAGATCGCCCTTGCTATAAGATACGGAGCGATGGCAGGCGTCGTAACGTTTCTTAGAACGCTGCTGGGATGCCAAGGTTCGGAGGCGTGCGATGCGACGGGCTTCTTCTGCGCGGCAGAGCGCCTCGGCTGTCGAGGTTTCCACGTCTAGTGTAAAAGGTAGTATAGTGTCGAGACAAAATCGTGGGGAGCGAGCGTACAGCAGGTAAAATGGAGAGTAACCTGTAGTCTCATGCTTCGCGGTATTGTACGCGTACGTGATGTAAGGTAGCACTTCGTCCCAGTTTTTGTGCTTAGAATCGACATAAATAGACAGCATGTTCGTGAGAGTCCGGTTCGTGCGCTCTACGAGACCATTGGTCTGCGGGTGATATGGTGTGGCATGGCGGAAATTGCAGGCAGACAGACGCAGGATCTCTTCAACGACGTCGGCAACGAACTGACGTCCGTGGTCGCTAATGACAACGCGTGGAGGACCATGGCGGAGAATTACACAACGAAGCATAAACTGCGACACGTGCATGGCCGTTGCAGCAGGTATTGCAGCAGTTTCTGCGTAGCGCGTTAGGTGGTCAACACAGACGACGACCCATCGATTGTTACTGCTCGATCGTGGAAATGGACCGAGCAGATCGACACCAATAGTCTCGAAGGGAGAGTTAGGAGGTGGAACAGGATGGAGAAGTCCTGGCGGCGTAGCCGTGGGACGTTTGTGTCGTTGGCATTGTTCGCATCCAGCAACGTATTTTTCCGTGTCGTGTCGCATCTTGGGCCAATAGAACCTTTGCTGGATTCGTTGAAGCGTTCTGGCGAAGCCCATGTGGCCGCAGGTTGCGTCGTCGTGTAAGGACCGAAAGACGTGAGCCCGTAAAGTGCGTGGAACAACTAGAAGCAGACGGGCGCCTTGTCCGGAATAATTCTTCTTGTAAAGGACGCCGTCATGAACCACAAAAGAGCTTGGGTTTGCGTGTTCATTTGCGGAGGCGAATAGAGAATCTAAGGAGCGGTCCTCTTGTTGGGCTGTCCGGAAAGTCGCGAGATCAGGGAACTCAGAGGCAATAGCGCCGATATACTGGTCGAAGTTGTCAGCGTCGCACTCCGTCATCGGTAGAGGAAGGCGCGATAGGCAGTCGGCGTCTGCGTGCCGGTTACCGCTCTTGTAGCGTACTGTGAAGTCGAACTCCTGTAAGCGCAAAGCCCATCGCGCCAGTCGTCCAGATGGGTCTCGGAGGCCTACCAACCAGCATAGAGAATGATGGTCGGTGATTACCGAGAAGCGACGACCGTAGATGTATGGGCGAAACTTGTGCACGGCGAAAACAACTGCGAGGCACTCCTGTTCTGTGACTGTGTAATTTCGTTCTGCCTTGCTCAACGAACGACTCGCGTAAGCGACCACGTGTTCAGCATTGTCATGGCGCTGAACGAGCACTGCACCAAGGCTGATTCCACTGGCATCTGTGTGAATTTCCGTTTCAGCAGAAGGATCGAAATGGCGTAGTACCGGTCCTGAAGTCAGTATGAACCGAAGCTGCTTAAAGGCTGCTTCGCAATCCGGTGTCCAGTGGAAAGGGACATCCTTTTGCAGCAAGTCGGTCAGTGGTTGTGCTTTATCAGCGAAATTCGGAACAAATCGACGAAAGTAAGAACACAGGCCCAGGAAGCTACGCAACTCCCTGGGGGACTGCGGCTTCTTGAAGTTGCTGACAGCGGCGACTTTCTGCGGGTCCGGTCTCACGCCATTTTTATCCACCAGGTGTCCCAGAACCAAGGTTTCACGTTCTCCAAAGCGACATTTTTTTGAGTTCAGTGTAAGCGCAGCTTCCTCGAGACAGGTTAGAACGAGGTCAAGGCGATGATTATGTTCTTCAAATGTTCGGCCAAAAATCACGACATCGTCCAGGTAACACAGGCAAATTTCCCATTTGAGGCCCCGTAAAACGGTGTCCATATATCTTTCAAATGTGGCGGGGGCATTACACAAGCCGAATGGCATAACATTAAACTCAAACAGACCGTCGGGTGTAACAAAGGCCGTCTTTTCTTTGTCAGCCGGATCCATGGGGATCTGCCAATACCCGGATCGCAAGTCCACCGATGAAAAATAGGACGCTGAATGTAGGCAGTCGATGACATCATCGATGCGAGGAAGCGGGTACACGTCCTTCTTAGTTATAGAGTTGAGACGTCGGTAGTCAACGCAGAACCTCCAGGACCCATTTTTTTTTTCTTGACCAAGATAACAGGCGCGGCCCAGGGACTTGACGATTCTTGAATTACGCCAGAGGTTAGCATCTCGCTGACTTGCTCTGAAATTACCTTGCGCTCTGACGCGGAAACTCGATAAGGTTTCTGTCTGAGGGGGTGCGCAGATCCGGTGTCGATCTTGTGACGAGTGCGTGTGCTGGGCGTCTGAGGTCTATGCGACTTCCGTGCAAAATCAAATACTTTAGCGTGCCTGGCCAGCAGTGTAACCAACACTTTGCGCTTATGCGAGGGAATAGACTTGCTAACCATCTTATAAAATTCGTATTCCGTGCCGGATACATCAGCATAGTTCGAATTTGCCGCATTGCTGAGAGCTCCTATGCAGATACTGCACTGCCCTTCAAACATGGCAAGGCGCATTCCCTCTGGTAGTACAACAGACTCGGATGAGCAGTTAACTACCCATAATTTAGTTTTTCCCTCGGTGAGAGACACAACGCAGCGCGGCAGAATCACAATATCAGGAGAACTGAAACTCGAGTCGGCATTCGAAGCAGCAACGGGCACGCTGGCAGTAGACCATGCTGGTAGAATAGTGTCTTTAACTACGACGAGTTTGTCGTCTCCGCTACGCTGAGGCTGCTGGGCGAGGGCGGACAACAGAACCTCGCCTGCCCCGCAGTCGACAGTCGCACGGCACTCTTGCAAGAAGTCAATTCCAAGGATAACGTCATGCGTGGAATGAGCGAGCACTGCGAATTCTGCCTTGTACGCTTTGCCAGCAACACGAACAGACACAGTGCACACACCTACTGGACACAAAGCCGTGCCGCTGACTGCTCGAAAAGTAGAAGATTTATCCCAATAAAACATAACCTTGCGGCCAAGTCTCTCCTTGAAAACTAAACTCATTACAGAAACTGTTGCACCGGTGTCTACCAGAGCCATCGTGGGAACATCGTCAATGAATACATGAACCTTGTTGTGAAGCATGTGAACTAATGGAGGCATACTTGTGTGCAAAGCGGTACGTCCAGCGACCTCGCCTCCATCGGCCGCGCCGGCTAGTTTCCCGGTGGCGGAGAGGAAAGCCGCGGCCGGGGACGGGGAGATGGGGACCGTCGCTGGCGCGTGGTAGGTGGCGTCAAGCTCCTCACAGAGGCAGGCGAGTCACTGCGGATGTTCGGCCGGTGCCCGTGCTTCTGGGCAGTTGAATCCGAAGGCCAGTAGGCGTAATCGGGCTGTTGACTTCGCCGTGCAAGCATCGCTGGTCGGTCAAAAAACGTCGTGCGTGGGCGACGTCGCGATGGGCAAAACCGGGCGATATGTCCGCGAACACCGCACTGGTAGCACACGGGGCGTTCCCGAGGCACATTGAATGCCGCGGTGTGGAGAGGATGCTCAGGGAACTGTTGCCACTCGGACACAAACGGAGGCGGTTGGCTGTCGTAGCTATAACTGCTGCGGGGCGCATAAGACGACTCGACGTAAGTAGCCTGTGGTGGCGGAGCCCTCAGCCGTGGACTGCGGGTGGAGTAACTGCGCTCGTCGAAACTCGCAGCATTGATGCTTGGGGATAGAGTATCACACTGCGGGTCTCCAGCTTGCATGGGAACAGAGACATGGCGACGCAGTTCCTCCCGTACAATCTGACGAATGGTGGAGGAAAGGTCGGCAGGTAGAGAATTCTGGCAGACATCGACGGTGGCAACAGTCGTGACGTTGGCCAGACGTCCGAACTTCGATGTGATGCGACGAGTTTTAAGAGCCTCGAAGGTTCGGCAGTGGTTAATCACGTCGGCCACGCATTCCAGGCTCTCCTTGCCAATGAGGAAGTGGTAGACGTCATCGGCGATGCCCTTGAGTATATGGCCCACTTTGTCTTCTTCCGTCATGTGGGCATCCACCGACTTGCACAACTTCAGAATCTCTTCAATGTAGGTTCTGCATGTCTCACCGGTGACTTGAGCCCTCTGCGACAACGTCTGCTCGGCACGTTTCTTCTTCGTTGCTGGGTCTCCAAAGCATTTCTTAATTTCCTCCACAAACTGGTCCCAGGTTGTCAATGTGTCTTCATGGTTCTCAAACCATACCAGCGCCGTGAAATCGAGGAAGAGCCCCACGTGAGACAGCTTGCTAGCCGCATTCCAACCGTTCGAACGGCTCACCCGCTGATAGTGGCTTAGCCATTCGTCCACGTCATCGCCGGGTTTCCCTGTGAAGGTTCGCGGCTCCCTGTAGTGGTAGGGCGACGTCCTTGCGGCTGGTTGCTGGTTGTCTCCGTCCGAGCTCATTTCTTGAGGTAATGGTGCCAAGCCCGCTAGTCGACGGCTGCGGCGAAGCTCGTGTAGCGGTTCCGTCGTTAGGGGACGGTGCCTCTCCGGTATCACTTGGTAGTAGCTAGCTTACCCAGCACCTTCCACCACAATTGTGACGATGGAACGCGTTTATTTACAATATGGGTAATGCAGAGGTGTAGCTCAGCCAAGGATCCACAGCGTCGCTCGCGAGCCAGTCGAGTCTCCTCCTCCTCTTCGTCGAATCTTCGCTTGCGCGTTTCAATATGTATAAAAGTATGATATATGCCTTGCGGGTTGGATAAGGTCGCGCAGCACTTATTCTTTGCGATACAAAACGCTGTCACCATGACGTTATCATCGTGTTGTCGCCGTGCGGTCACTATCGGTTTTCTGTCACGATGGGCAAAGCCCGAAACTTTAGATGCTTCATCGTGAAAGCGCGATGATTGAGAGTCAGCGTTCTTCGGCATTGCCCCGCCGTGGTGGTCTAGTGGCTGAGGTACTCGGCTGCTGACCCACCGGTCGCGGGATCGAATACCGGCTGCGGCGGCTGCATTTCCGATGGAGGCGGAAATACTGTAAGCCCGTGTGCTCAGATTTGGGGGCACGTTAAAGAACCCCAGGTAATAGAAATTTCTGGAGCCCTCCACTACGGCGTCTCTCTTAATCATATGGTGCTTTTGGGACGTTAAACCCCACATATCAATCATCAATCCCTCGGCATTGGCATGTATACGAGCGATGAAAAAAATCTCCATCGCGTGATAACATCGCCACGTGTCATCACGAGCAGTTCTGCGGAAGGTTTCCTTGAGTGAGACAAGATTGGTGACAATATTGACGTCACAGAGAGCCGTAATTTGTAGTCAATATGACGTCAGTACTACGTCACCTTGATGTCACACAGCGTGACGTCGTGGCGTGGTCAAAGGTGACCCGATCTCGGAGGCACTGCAAAACACCGTGATCTGCTAGAAGCATGCAACATAGTTTACTAACTATACACTAGATGGAACTCTGGCGCCAGTGTCTATGGTAGCTGCAACGCATGGCGCTTCAGCGAGCGCATTATGGGCAGCACATGAATTTCCCTAGTCTTCGTACTTTACGTTCCTTCTGGCTCCACGTGGCTTGAAGCTGCTTTGTCACGAAAACACAATCGACAAATTTTCAGCTGTTACGCTTCACTACCTTCACCTTTTAGGATCACCATTTCAAATCAACTCACGAAGTTCAAAACGGTTTAATTTTTCATTCGAAAGAAAAGCGAAACAAATCAATAAACGAAGCCACAAGTACGATTCGCCGCCCGCAAGCACGAAGACTAGGCAAATCTATGTCGTACACACAATTCCCATGGTCGCTGAACAATGGCAGCTCCAGAGTCTCCTCTTGTTAATTTTAGAAAAATCTATGCCCTGATATGCCTCCGATCCCTGACGCTGTGCCAAACCACATTACGCGCGGAAACTTTCGTACAGTGGCGGGCCTCCGATCCCTGACGCTGTGCCAAACCACATTACGCGCGGAAACTTTCGTACAGTGGCGGGGAAAAACCAATACATCGGCTGAGAAGAAAATTAAGAAAGCTTTCGCCTTCGAGCTGTCTTAGGCGAATGAATGAGGGATCCTGTAAGTTCCTCTATTATTGTTACCCGGTTTCCATAAGAGAACTCTCCCGAGAATTGTTCGTCTTGATCCAGTATTCGATCGTTGTGGGACAATCATTGTCCTGATTCCATTGTATAGGTGCCATGCACGTGTTAACGCTATGCCATATTTGCTTTGATCATCCTGTCTTCGTAGTTGTAGTCCACGTTGACCCGTATGCCAGGCAAACCACATACTGGGACTGTTTCTGTACTTCATTTGCACCTGAGAAGAGCCAGATTAGGACAGGTCTGGAGCATTGGAAGTCACGCGCACATTAGCAATGCACCTTATTCGTCGATTGGAGAGGCGTGTGAGAAGTGGGCTAGGGGCACGTTCCGCCTCGCTCGGGTTCTTGACGCAAAGCGTATGCAGCCTAAAAGTCGCACACAGTATGCAACAAGGTATACAAAGGACGAAGATTTCCGACGAGATCCTCCCGACTTCTGTTCATCTCCGTAGGCTACGTTCATCCGTTACCACAGAGCGCTGGGGTATGTGGGACGCAGCCCCCTCCCCTCTCTCCGTTTGGGTAGCAGAATCAAGGGCGCTTCTTTCATTGTGTGTTTATGAGATTGCGTCGTCAATGTCCCGTTATCGCTGCGCGCTTTCCACGGCGTCAACGGCGCGAATCGGCTCTTTCGCTCGCAGCAAAAGACGAAATTCCCCACCACTCGATAAGCTTGTCGTGCGCCTGCGTGAGGGGGGGGGGTGTTTCGTTTTTTTTTCTTATTCTCGAAACGGGGTAAAGTCACAGTACCGTCCCCGCGCCTCCTCCAGGTATACGCGCTCGTAGTCTCTTTAAAAGCAGTAGGCGTCCGCGCCGCTAATATAGGTGGCAAGTGCGTCACACGGCCTTTCCTCCGAGATTCCCTACACAGCACGCTGAGCCTCTAGTATTGGAGGCAGTGCTCGAGTCTGTCAGGACACGTACCATTTATCCGCTCGCATTCCAAGGAATTGGCGACTCCGATTACCTTACTTCGGACCAGAACTTAGTGTGTTCAGTGGAGCGAATGAAATCAACGGGGTACGCAAGCATCGTCGTCAACTGTCAAGATGTACCTGGCCCAGAGCGTGCTGGAAAGAATCGTCCGCCTTTTCCCTTTCCTTTCTGACCCTCCGCGTTTCTTTTTGCCCGGAAGTGTGACGTCGAACCTGCCTGGTGGCTTTGTTCTTTCATAAGCGTGACGCAGAAATGAATCGCACTTCTCAAATCGCCGAAGGTAATGACCGCGGAAGCGCTGCGCTGAGCTTTTGTTCGGGCTTCCTTGGCCGTCAGTTTTCATTAAACGACCTACACCGTCATTCGGGCTGTCCCTCTTTCGTCACGAAACCGACTCGAAAATTTGTACAATGAGACGAGCTTTTCACCATTCTTCGTGTCCATCGCTTTTGTTTGTTTTTTTTTTGTTTCATTTCGTGAGCTAACGTGGACACGCCGGTCAACGTTTCACGCCATTTGTTGAATTGCGTGATACGCAAATCAGTGTCACTGAATCGCAATTTGAGAAGGTGTTAAGTACGACGCGGCTCAACCCTGCAGAGGGGAGGCGCTGGACGTAAAACGAAACGGGCAAGTTCAAACGGGGCTGGTTGGAGAGCAGCGTGAAGCCAGACAAGTGACGCTCCTCCTGTCTTCCGGCCGACACTTGTCCGATCACCTGTCCGGGAAAACGAAATGAAGTACCCGAAAAATTGTGAACATCGAAAAGAAAGCAGCTAGAGTGATAAAACAACCAAAGGTTGTGGGGTGAGGCGTTGGACCTGAGATAGAGGTCACGCTATACTTCGCGGCTGATCCTTGAAAGCTCGCGTGGTTCTAGCACTGCCGGAAGCGCATCCACCTACATATAACACGCGCAGAATTGACGAGGCAGCTTCTCCGGGCCATTCCGTCCATCATTCCTCCTCTCAAGTCGCTTCCGACTCTGGATTGGCGTAGATTCCAGACTCCGAAACAGCGGATCTACGTGTACCGCTTTTAGACCGTTTTGCATGACGCAAGACGCAACGATTTTCAGAGTGCGAATTCTCTCGCAGTGAGAAAAGGGGCCGATTGCGCTTGCCGCAACAGTCGGTAAATGGCGAGCGACCGTCATGGCGCAAAATGTTTCGCCGTGTTCGCAGTGGCGAAGGAATTTTTTTTTTTTTGCAAGTGACTAGTTCAAATTGCGCCGATAATTTTGCTTCGGTTATGAGCACTGTTGCGCACTGAAATTAATTTACATAGAAAGTGTTCTTATATGACAAAACACGTGTGCTCGTCCGAACCGTTAATGAGAACTTATATTATATCTAACGTGGTTGCTTGGGCGAGTTGGTACGACATAATTCACATAAAAAACAGCGCCAATAACGAGGGACAAGAGAAAGAAGGAGACAGACAGCGGCACAATATCATAATGCAGACTGTCCAATTCCACATTGAAAAATTATTCAGTGTCTGCCCAACAAAACGGCAGCAAGGAACATTAAGCGGCGCTGCAGTCGCTGAGCGAAACTCGCACCCTGCAGGCGTGAAACGAAACGACCTTTAGCGGAGATTGCCAACAGAGCCATTTGCGTCGCTGCAATCGCAAAACATGTGAAGCAGAATTTTCTCGAATCCAGGATAACAGCGTTGTTGTTAATAATGTCGATCGATGCTGCGCCACTTGTGCCCGCCTCTGCCGGCACGGGGTCGCCGCGAAGCCATTGCTGCGTCGAGAAGAGACCTACGGGGCAGCGTCACAAAAACGCACGGGAGAACCCGTCGGAAATCCGTGTCCGCTCAGTGATCGCGTCCCAGAGGCGGTCCCCCGGCCGGTCCAGTCGACGCGGTCGTTGTTGCGGACACGGTTGCGTGGCCGCCGACGCGTTTTGTCATCGTTGGTTGTGCACTGTCTGCACGCACGCCATCCCGCGGGACACACAGGAGGACGGTTTTTGCAGGACACACCATGCGAGGCGCTTCGCGAAAGACGCGCTCCAATTGCCCTCGACCACCCCGCAGTCTCGCCAGAAAACAGGCGCTCGAGCTTCTCTGTCTGCGGCACTTACACCGAAATCGCTGCGAAGCAGCAGCTATACCATTTGTAGCGTCATCTTCGGGTGTGCCCCAGCAGTAGCCGGTATGATGTGTTTTGCTTTGTCGCATCAGGATGGTCGAGAATTGTAGGGGTGACGAGTGTGGTCGTGCGGAAACATACTCCTCACATGGGGCGCAGGCAGAAAATCTTTTTTTATAACTATTGAGCCTTGGATTCGTTGCGATCAAGAGGGCTCTTATCCGCGCAGGTGATTACAGAATGGCTGGATGTTAAAGATGGGGCTTGGCACTGCTTCGTTAAATCACATAACTCACCATCGTCATCTATTACTCTTTTTCTTCCCCTTTCCCCTGCCCCGGTGTTGAGCAGGCTAGCGCATGTTTTCGCTCAGGTCGACGTCTCTGCCTTTTTGTATAATAAACCTCTCTCTCTCTCTCTCCGTGTGTGTGTGTGTGTGTGTGTGTGTGTGTGTGTGTGTGTGTGTGTGTGTGTGTGTGTGTGTGTGTGTGTGTGTGTGTGTGTGTGTGTGTGTGTGTGTGTGTGTGTGTGTGTGTGTGTGTGTGTGTGTGTGTGTGTGTGTGTGTTGCGGCTCGGGGTGCTGAGTCGTATCCCACCTCTGCCAACCAGTTGTTGCGGGTCGGAAGGAAGGTCGCTGGAGGATACGAAAACAAAACCCGGTCTCTTGTGGTAGCGTGGTGTAGCTTCGGGTTGAGGAAACGAGCGCTTACAAGATGGGGATAAGAAAAAACAAACAGGTTTATGGCACTATTTGCAAATATTTACAGCATGAGGTTAAGGGTTCACAAACCACGAGCGTGGTGCGTAAACCGTTACATGGTTGAGAGCGACGTCCAGCACTCTGCCGCGTCCTTTTATGCCCAGTAACGCTCCTCCTCTCCGAGTCGAACACCAATCACGCACACACAGGTGAGGGGGGGGGGGGTGAGCATCCAAGGTCCACGGGAACACTGCACTGTGGTGGCGCCAACAGGGCTCTTCCTCGTCGTGTGTGTGTCGCTGGTCGAGGGGTCCCAAGCTCCTGACAGCAGACATCAAACGGTCCGCCAATCTGTCCACTCAATTAGCAGGGCACTCAGTGGCGGCGGCCGCCGTTTCTTCAAAGGAAGACGCTGCCTTTGTTGTCCTCTCTGGAACGGCTTACGGTGTCGTGGCGACACGACGTCTCATCCTCCGACAAGCAGGGACAATACCTGGCGGGCATAGGCAGCCGACCAGTCGGTTACCTCTTTGAGGATTAAAAGAGCGCCGCTCCCCCGTCATATCTGGACGCTGGTTCCGAGAAAACTGGGTTCAAGGCGTGGGAACGCTGCCCGGCTACGCTTCTCAGCGACAGCATGGCGCCTGCTGACGATGGTCATAACAGTGTCAACTAATTTCAATTTGTTATATCCCTTTTCGAGTGTGCAAGTGCAGGTAATTAACAGCGTGTAGTGGAAAAGCGCCAAATCCCGATAGGATTAATGCTTATATTGATGTCATTTTCCATGTGCATTGTTGAAGAAATAAGTAGCGAAAAGGAGATGGCGCCTGTAAGAAGGGTAGTGAAGGTGACATTCTATAGCGTAGCCAGAAATTTTTTTTGGGAAGGAGGGAGGGGGATAGTTATACTCAATGTACTTTCGTGTTTGCGTTTCAAGCAAAATTGCAAAAAATTCGGGGGAGTTTAAACCCTCTCGCTTCCGGCTACGGCCATTGAGGGCGCGACGAAGAAAACCTCTATCTCGTCTGTGAACTCTGAGTGGTTTAGAGGACCCTTTAAGCGTCTGACTTCTCCTTGTGCTCATCTTATTCACCACCGTCATGACAACGTGCGTGTGACGTCATCCCGTTTCGTTTCCGCGTCTTAGACGTAACGACAACCTACGCGCGGGCAGCTTCTCTTGAGCGTGCGTGTGTCCTCTCGTGTCACGTGGTCCCTTCCCGTGACTGCACTGCTTATGAGGCATTGGATTTCGCTGTTTGGCATAGTCACGCGCGATATGAAGGTTATCGCACGAACGTCGACCGACCTCACATCCCAAGGGCTTGGCGGCACGTTTTGGAACTGTGAAAGTCAAGACTGCGCGTTCATCTCTCCATCGTTGGCTGCTTCACGCTAAAACAATCGCCCCTGATACAAACTCTACGCCTTATCTATCTATACTGAGCCTCGTATTCGTTGCGATCAAGAGGGTCGTTATCTTCGCAGCTGATTACAGAATCGCTGGTTCTTAAAGATGGTGTTAAAGATGGCGCTTGGCACTGCTTCGTTTAATCAGCTTCCTGAGACGGGAGTGGTAGCAGCTCGATGAACAGGAAAAAGAGGGAGTGAAGCTCGAGTGACTCCACCCTCTTCTCGAAGGAGTATTCTGAACGTTGCGGTGTTGTAGTTTTTGTCGACGCTCGCGTAATAACCATCGTATCGCGCGGCTGTAGCTTGACAAATAGGATTAAAAAAAACTGCGGGAAACTCAAGACAGCAAAAAGAAAAACAACCTGGCACCACTTCTGTCGCCTTTGCAGCCAACCGGTGACCCTCTCGCAGGTAACTCAAGTTTATCCAGCCGTCCGCCGGCCTCGTGCAAAGGAAAACCAGCCATTTCCGCAACAATCTCACTCGCCTCCAATATTTTCTGACTTTAATATCCCGCGCATACGTCTACAGCGTCTCACTGAAGGCTCTAGCAAACCGAACATCGTTTGTCCCGTCGTTTTCTTTCCACTGTGCCGTGTGTGCCCCGCCGTTTTGTTTTGGTTCGATTTTTAATCAGTTGGCTATTGCTACTGTTTGGTTGCCGATGTATAGCAGGGCTCGTTTCCCAAAGATGAGTTACAAGATACCCTTACGTGGCAGCTGTCATCTCCTTCGTGCGGACAGCTTGGCGTGACCCGTTCTGTGACCTGAGCGTACGGTGCCTCCCTCCTCGTATATTTCGCACGACCGGCGCCTCGTTTCAGCCTTCAAGCGTCGGAGGTAGAATGGCTGTAATTAGCGCCTCTTTGCTGCGGACCATCGAGCCCTGCTTCAGCCGTCGCCTCCGACACGACGCCGCCTCGAGCAAGTTGATTCGCGTAGGCTATCAGTCTTTTCGGCGCTAATGCTGCACGGGTCACGGTGGAAACAAAGCAGGGGGTTGTCCAGGCATTCTTTTTCATAGTGACAGCGTAATCGCTTCCTATATACTTGTGAACTGTTATGGGCTGTAGCCTCCGAAGAGTGGGAGCACGTGCCCTTCGAGGCACTGGTCAGCTTGGGGAATTTCACCTTTATGCCCCGCGAAGCCCTCGACTATAACGCAAGTTCGCCAAACTTGAGCCACCCCCCCTCTCCCCCCCCACCAAAAAAAGAGAGAAACTTCTGCAGTTCTTTTTCTTCGTTTTTAAGTGCTCAATATGCTATACGCGTGTTCAGAAAAAGCTTTTATTTAGAGGACGAGGTACTCTACTATGGGAGAGCACAAGGCCGTCCCGTGGACCTCACACTTTTACGCTGTAAACGAGCTCACGACGTAGGCAGCCCAACCCGGCATTGTCAGAACAACAGCGTTCTGCTCACACACTGTATAAATAGGCAGTCTAACGCCCACATGAAGTCAGGTAGTTACTAGTACATATCCGAACTATTTCTTTAGCAGAAATATTGGCTACTAGGGAGCTTTTGAGACGCGAACAAGTGATTTTGACATCACAAGGGGAGCACTCGTTAACTTTTTTCACTAGGCCAGTTCGAATTTATGAACCTGTGGCACTATATGGTAACTAGCTTCTGTAGTCTCAAACGCGACGTAAAAATTTGTAGTGATCCAGGCTACCGTACTCGGCGTAAGATACAAACGTTTGTATCTTACACCGTGTTTTCGTGCCATGGTCACCCCGGAAACTTACTATAAAGCGTATAGCTGGTGTTTCTTGCATGCAATCACAAGTTTACAATAGAATATTGGCGAAATGTGTTCCAGTGTACTCGCCCGTTGTGGCTGAATGACATGCTCGCTAGGCTTGTGAGCCCCCCCCCCCTTCCCCCCACGAGTTTGGATGATGAAACACAGATGATGCGATGGAATACATTGACGCTTAGTTTGGCATATTTCGTTGCACTATATGAAAAGCCGGGTGTTCTTCGGGACCCTTTTTGGACATGATGTTTTACCACCACCGCCACGAGTTTATCTTTAATATGTTGCGTGTGGTATCATTTCGTCTAAATATTCGTTGGAATCACTTGAGCATCTTTTGCACGATGTACACAAATCTAAACATCACGTCTTTTTGCACGATGATTGTGCAAAAAGACGTGAAGTTTAGATTTGCGTACGCGTCGACCAGACAATCGGCGAACAGGTGTCAATCCTGGTGGGGGCTCTCGACGGTGTCAGATAAGATTAGTTTAAGAGTTGAGGTTAAAATATTCACTTAAAATGCGTGGGATTGGCTGGTGCTATACAAGGGGGTACACACGCACGATTCGCTAAGAGAGGTTTTCGTTAATTGATAGGCATTAACATGATTGTATAAAAGGATGACGGTGGCTGTAATGTTAGCTTGGGACAACAACACAAAGGTGAAAAGGCGGGTGACAGAGATAACAATTCTTTAATGCAACAGGACAGAAAGGTGGGCTAGTTGGTAATTCATAATTGTTCATAGCACAGGACCGGTTTAACTGGCGGAACATGGGGGAGGCCTTTGTCCTGCAGTGGACTTAGTCAGGCTGATGTTGATGATGATGATGATGAATTGATCAGCGAACTGGGAGCGCGGGAGGAACACACATACGAAACTGAGAAGAGGCACACAGTGCTCGGGCTGTGCCTCCTTTCTGTTTCATGTATGTGTTTCTCCCGCACTCTTGCAGTTTGTTTAGCTTTTTTTAGTGATTACCTCGGATATGTTAGCCTGGTTGATAGCTAAACTCCATATGTCGGGTGTTGGTTACGGTACATACACAGCACCCCTCCTCCAGATACTGCGCAAAACGCCGCCCTTGAGTTCTACCTCAACGGGGCAAACTAATGGGAGGTCAACTTGTTCCCTTGGACTCATTAACTCTGGTGTAAACGAGATAACCGACAACGCACCATCACAATCCCGGCATCGGTCAAACAAGAGCTCGAAAGAAAAAAAGAACGCTCACGTTCATTCATTCTTTGCACATGTTATTTGTTCTGCAAGTGTTTACAGTGGTCTCGAAGATGTGCGGGCGGCTCTGTCATAACAACCACCGCACCGCTGTCAAAATGAGCGCGGCCACCTACATAGAATACTTTCCAATACACTTTATGTACATAAGCGTGGGAGTCACCGACGAGTTTGGCTTTCCGACGCATAACTGACACGGAAGAGGCGAGAGTGCAGACACACGGCGTGCCACAGGTGGATGAGCACGCGGCTATTATGAAGACGCTGCAACAAAGTTGACCAGCACAACACGCATCGTTTCGACCCTGCACCACGGAGAAGGAAGTGATCCGACGAGAAAAGCACGATTAAAAGGTAGGATGACTGCGCCGCGCGCTGCGTCTCGAGACTACGAATCTCGGAATGCATATTCAACACGCGCGCGATAAACACGCACACTCATTTGCGAGCACACAGACGCGTACGCGCGTGCCTAACGAGCGCACGAAGTCGACCCGTTTCTGGACTTCAAACGGCGATGTTCTCCGGAAAGGTCTGACCGGTTTCTGCGGCCAAGTTCGCGAGTTGCGACTCGTTCGCGCGTGTTGTTTGTGAACGCACGCGGAGGAAGCGCGGACGTGGACAACAACCCCCTCGAAAACTCATCCCCGCCCGCCCTTTCGCTTCATCTGGGCGAGGCCCGGAAGAGCGGGCGAGACCGTTAGCTCGAATGCTCTTCTCAGGACCGGATACGCCTGTCGCTTTTCTTGCTGCCTCCGCTACACGGCGAGATCGGCATCGGATCGCCAGACGGCGCAGTCATCCGTGCCCGCCGGGAGCCCGCTCTTTTGGGCGCTAACTACCGCTACAGAATTCGAGCGGCTTCTGGTCAGACGCGATGCAACGAACAATAAAGAAGACGCCGAGGAACGCTGCTCCATCGCTTGTGTTCGCAGTGATGCAATTGAAGGCTGCTATAGCTCCACGCGGTAGCCTTTCCGTGGCGCATGCCCGAGCGCATCATTCGGATCCGGTGCCGTGCATACCTCTGCGCCGTCCGTAGATGCGAGAAAGAGAGAATGATCAACGAGAGAATGCCTTCTCTGAACAAAAAAAGAGTGCACGCCTTTCGGAGGTCACCGAGAACGTGGAAACACCAACGTGTATACATATCGGCTCACGCGTTGTTCGAGCTGCTATCGTTTCCCGGGGTGCGAGAGGTCACGCATCGAAGAGATGCCGGAAGCAGGGAACTGATCACGTTCTCCCCGGCATTGTATGAATGTGCGAAGAGGCTTTTGAGGAATTCGTCGGCAGCGAATGTTGAGGTTTACCCCCTCGACCCTGTGTTCATGGCTGTATTGTTGCCTTTTGTGAAGATATAAAGAAGCGATTGCGGCGAGAATTGCCGGTGGAGTTCACTGTGTACATATACTGTGTATATTTAGTCCAGCCTTATTTCAGCAACGTCGTCGAAAGCGAGGAAACATACTTTAAGCACGGTGTTAGTACATCGAGTGCGTAGATGCATTTCTTCGCATTTTGGGTGCCTTTGCCAATAGGTACCGTATACAGACGGTTAAATGGACAGCTAAGCGGACATTCTCATTCCTATCCCCGCGTCACCGGCGAAATCGATAACTTCGAGAATGCGGCATCAGAGACAAACACGATGAATCGGCCAGGCTACTTTCCTGTCCCAATAAGACTGTGGATAAGCTGAGTCGTATAGCTATAGTCATCGGAAGCCAATTAAGGCATGAAAGTCTTAAATAGTCCAAACAGCCTTCACGAAATAAAAGTGAACGTGAGAAAGTGGCATGATTTTTTTTGTGGAGGCTAGACGATGTAATGAATGTTTCACACTAAATGCGAGTGAATAGCTTTAAAGACGAACTATATCATTGCTATGCGTGCTCACCATATTTTATCACGCATTTCTTCTCATCATTTTCGATACTACAAGCATTTCAACGTTCACAACTTACAATGACAGAAACGAAAGAAAACATTATTTTTTCCCCCGTGCTCGTCCTCCGAGTCTCGCCGGAAAGACGACGTGGGCCAAATTTTCTTACGAGCGTCTCACGCGCCGCGTCCTTGGAACCGGCTACTTTGCATTTGTAATGGCCGCCGCTTTTCATTGGTGCGCCTTCACCGCGTGCGAGGGCTCTCGCCAATGGGCTGCGCTTGCGATTAACGAGCAGGATGTGCGATTGTGAAGATGGCACCGTGGCCGCTTGAGACACGCACCACCACTGTCGCTAACTCACTTCTTCTTTCCTGTCCCGTCATCGCGCACAATGCGACGTTCGTGTATGAGGAGGACGCTTTCCTTTTCAACAAAACTGTGCACTGTTGTCGATGCTGGCGCCGGCGTCAATTACATCAACTAACCGTATCCATGAAGCTATGCGGCACAACTTCACTCGGGCAAAAACAGTTCGTGTTGGACTAAGTTCTTCGGGTATCGCCAGGCGCAGAAGGTGCCACGTACCGAAATTCCGTGCCCTGACTTCACTAGTTTGTCACCTTCGTGCAGTGAAAGTATCGCCTTGTCGTACTGATCTACGCTCCACGATATCTTATGGTACTTTAATGTGTACGACACTAGAAGCAGCACACAGAGAACCGGAGCCTACGGCGTCTCTCATACTCATATGGTGGTTTTGGGACGTTAAACCTCACATATCAATCAATGAAGAGCACACAGAGAACACATGCACGAACACGGTGTGCACAGATCGACAGTTGACATTGTTTTTTTCAAGCATCGTTGCAAGCCAACCATTAGGCTTTTTACGTTAACAAAAATTGATATAAACAGCTCACGCAGATGCAGTATCGACAAGCTTCATAGCAGGCCTGCCTTTCTTATATATTTGTATATATTCATTCACGCTAAGCAGCTGAACGTTGTTTTATATTTGATTATGCGAGCAACAACACAACACTGTAGACTTTGCGTAAGCAGTAGTAATTAAGCTATTTCATAAGATTACAATTTCCTGTTTCCTCACACAGCTTGGTACAGATGAGCGAGCTAGATAAAGAAATAGAGAGAGAAAGTGGAAGAGTTGGGGCTTTTTAATGAATACTGCAGAGTGGTTTTGCTGGCATGCAGTACGTCTAGCATGGTGTTTCAGGTCCTTCTAACGAGGTATCACCTCAGTTTGCGACAAATGCAGAACACGCACGGAACACGTGGGCAGATAATAAGGAAAACACTGTCTATGAGAAAGTTCAGATGCAATTTCATTGCCTGATATTGGGAGGCAGTGTTTCTCTATGAGCCAAGACTTGAGGGAGCATGTTTCGAGACTGTTTCAGGTGGTTCGTTTAAATAATTTTAATGTACATTGTATAGAAATTGTAAATTAATGTTATAGTCTTTCTGGTCGCTTATCTTAGTTACCTTTCGATATAAAAAATGAGGGGCAGGGTCTAGGTACAAAAAAGCGGCGGTTTTCTTGATTCCAAAGAACGTGGGTGAATACACTGAGGCCCCGTAACCAAGGTAGGCGGGTCCGGACTGCCAAATTTCAGATGGAGGAGGGGGGGGGGCGTTGTATTCAGGCAAAATAATAAAATATGGTATTCTTTAAGGCTTTCAACAAGTGGTTCCTCCTCCCCTCCCGAAAAAAATTTCCTGGCTAATGGCCTGATGCGCACTGTGTAACGTTATTCATAGATCTTGCATGGAAATTAGACAAATAATGTTTCATAGAGTCACGCGATCTAACAACTTCAGCATTTGATTATCCTGGCTAACTGAATGCAATCAGTGTGGCATGGCGCGACAGTCGTTACCAAGTAGCACGGCGGATGAGCGTCCGAAGGTCACCACACCCCGTGTGACGTCTCCAAGTGCGTGCAAAGGCCGTCGTTTGTGGCTGGCGCAGCGAGCGCGTCGCCAAGAACAATGACGCGCGTACTTTGTCGCAAGAGCCAGACGGGGGCCCTGTATACTGCGCCTTCGCGCGAGCACACATACGCACATGTCCAGACGCTCTGTACGTGTACAGGTACACCATAGCCTTGCGGATGCTATACGCTGATACGCCGAGTCTGAGCGCGCTACGCACCGTGACTTGAGTCGTGCTTGACGCCTTTCTCCCCGCGGTTTTCGTCGTGGTTTATGCGCGTACGGCCCTCGCTTACTTTCGTGCAACCTCGCTGCGGAAACAATAGAGTCGACATGGTGTGCACGTGCGTTGCGTTTATTTTTTTTTTCGCCACCGAAAGTGCGCGAAAAAAAGACAGGCTTATCAGGAAAGGCCTTCCCCGCATTCTGCGTGCGTCGGGCATGCTGGCCAGTTCTTGGCCATCTTTTGCCCCAATTAGTGCAGCGGACGACGGTGAGAAGGAAGAAAAGACCGGATACAAAAAGAAACAAAAAAAAAACTCACAACAAGAGTACTACGGAGGAACCCTGAAAGTACCTCACGTGAACAATTATTTGACGGAAAGTCGTCTATTCGAGGTCTTTTTTGAGAGAGGACAAAAGAAGTCTAACCGTTTTGCACGACGGCCTCTATGGTTTCTTTTTCTGTTTTGAATGTCGCGCCCGGTCATTAATAGCATGGCGGGACAATGGCGGCGCTAGGACGCGTCTTGATTGCCGCTGTTCGCGCCTGCCGAGCTCTCCTCGCATTAACTCTAAGGAAGTGACGTGTTCGTTGAAGGATAAATGCAGCGAAAAACAAAAAACAAAAAGCGTACACCGTGCGTGTGCTTGCACTTCTGGAGCGCGTAAAAAGGAGAGCGAGGCGGGAAGTGTGAACGGAATGGCGCAGTTTTCGCAATTCGTCCGTTATGTGCAGGATTTCTTCTCGCTTTCCTAATTACGGCTGGTCTTTGTAAGGAAAGCAAAGCTGTCCGTTCTTTCCTTACCATTGTTTGCTTTTCCTACGCTGCCTTTTTAATAATGCCCGCCAAGGAGTCGGCTGTGTGTCTATATAATGGCCTATGAGTAGATGACCACATTGAATCTTGGGTCAGACAGTTGGGAGTATAATTGTCCCTGCGGTTTTTTTTTAATGTTCTTGTCGTGTCTTGTTATGGTTTTTTTTTTCTTGGGGGGGGGGAGCCCCCCCCCTCCCAAAATGTCCTGAACCACATTTTATGCATGTGCATGTTCGTGTGTGTATTTGTTTTGTTCGTGGATGTATACAGACGCAAATTTAAAAAAATCGGGAGAAGTTTCGACTCCCCCCCCCCACGTATCCCTCATCTGTTAACCTCAGTGGGCGTGGCGCCACATTGGTATCGCAAAGAGAGGGCCTGTTCAGAGAATTCACCTTTTACCCCTTTTGCTGTCATCTGCGTGCAAGATATCATGAATATACCATGAAACATCTTGGACGCGAATAAAACAACACGAACACAACAAGCAAGATCGGTTGCGTTCCAATTGTGGCCGAAGGCCTCGACCAATCTGTTTGAGCAGATAAGCCTCTCTTTTTCTTAACAAACTCTTTCCTTTCTTATCGACATACACTTAGCGGGCCTTGTTTTAGTTTTCATCATCTTTTTGTCTTCACGTGAGAAATAGAGGGAAGTATACTTTAGCATCTGCGTTTCTAAACTTTCGATATCAGAGGCAACACAATCCCTAAGTGTCTTCGCTTTCGGAGGGCACTGCAGTCTTTTATCAGTGCGGGAGGACCCTCGCCTTTTTGTGTGTGTTTGTGTGTATGTCTCTCTCTCGCTCTGTGTGTGTGTGGTGGAGGGGGGAGGGCTACCATGAAAGAGATATGGAAAAAGAAGCCGCGTGATTTGCACAAGGCTTGCTTTCGTATCCTCATATGGACCCTGCACTATCTACCCGAGTCCACCAACGTCCACCACCATTGACGCCTTCTGCGCACACAGGAAAAGTGTACCCGCTTGCAAACAATGTACGCAAACAACATATGCAAATAACATATACGCAGAAAGGAAAAAAGAACCCCTTCCCAGGAAACCGGGCACACCGTTAGGCAAGTCAAGGTGTGCACAATGTTGTCGCCGGCCGACACGGGGGCGAGACGCGTTACGCGATAAAGGAACCTGGGAAGAAGAGGGCTGCCTTTTGGGCGGCGCAGCCGGCACAACGGCTTGAGTCGACTCGTTACGTAAACCCGGAAGGTTGCCGATGGAGGACCCTTGCTTGACCCCAGGCACCCTCTCTCTCTCTTTCTCGCCAGCTTGCCGTGGCTGCGGCTGGATTACTCGCCGCATTGTGTGCGCAAGTGAGCCATCGCTGCGCCACGCTAGGCAAGAGCTAAAGCACGAACGCGACGTTATAATGTGCTAGCTTGTACTAAAATAGCCTCCTTCAATTACGCGCAGGGAAATGTTTCTCCGGGGCCCACTAAGCGCACGCATACTCTCAATGTTCACGGAAAAGAGCCGCTCGTCGGCTATTAAGAGCCGATGGACAAGCCGCGATTGACGACTCCTTTACCGGTTCTTTCGTTGCTGATTGGCCTACTCAATTTCTAGTCTCTACAGTATGAAGTTGTGCCATATGGCTCGCTACGGTGTACAGAGTAACTCATTCGCTCGGGTGACCGTTTCGGTGTTTGTGGAACCGTAGTGCCCACACACTTCTTATTTACGGTGTGTTTTTCCCCCTCTAATAACTGTGAAAGAACTGGGGGAGGTCGTCGTATAACAGTCGTCGCCCCTTTGGGTAACGCTGGCAAACCCGCGTATAGTATAGCCAGCTGTACCCTATTAAGCTCGCGCCAACGAGAAGTGCTCTTACTATTGTTCGTCAAGCGCCTTGACGATGCATATGAAGTGCGGAGCGCATTAAAATTACGTATAAAAAGGTAAAAGAACCAGAGAGTGAGTCAGAAACTGAAAAAGATGAGAGAGAGAGAGAGAGAAAGGAGAGCAAAATATTAAAACTCAATATAAATAAAGAAAAAAGGACAAAAAGCTGGAAAGTACAAAAAGAAACAGAGGAGGAAGAAACGAGGAAACCGTAGAGGAACAAACAAGACCGCCTTCACTTATTCCCTGAGGCTTGGCGCCACTAATGCGAAGCTGCGCATAATTTTTCTCGATATGAGCTGAAAATATTGCGAGACTGTGTTACGACATTCATGAGTATAGCAAACGTTGAAACACGAATTGCGCGATTTCTCGCCGATATTCACGCTGCTTTAGGAGAGAACTGCTTCAAAAAAATGAAGAAATATTCAAAACCTCTACATCCGTAGTGGTTTATTTCAACTTTCCCCGAAAGCTTAGAAATGTACGCAGTCATGATATGCAGTCTGACCCGAGCATTAAAGGATGCTTTGGAGGCTCTCGTCTGAGACGCAGTTTGAGTCCACGCCAACAAGGCCCATAACACACGCTCTTCGTGTCCAGTCGACCTGTCCTGGCGTAGACCTGTTAAACAGCCCCTATGTTGCTTTATTTCTTCCGTTGGTACCCCCAACCCACCGTGCTTGCTCTAGTCGCGTGTCTTGGAGCGCGTTAACGGCTTCTGTCTGGACACCTCCGAGACTTTATGTGGCGCTTATAGGAACTGCTCTCTTCGGGAAACAAATGAGCACGCTCTGAGGCATTGTGTCATTGCTCGTGTTTTCTGGAGAGCCGTGAATTCCAGATTTCGCAACCTCAGAGTAAATCACTTTGTTTCCTCTGGGCATTGTTCTTGAGGCCGCATCGCCTGTTTTCTCATTGCTGCCGGTTTTTTAGATGCGGAAGCATCTTATACTCGCGCCTTGTAGTGCGCCGTCCGCGCCGTCCGCACCGCTTCTCGAACATTCGACAGCTGACGCGCGCGCATGCGCCGTCGCGCCGTCGCCCACCATCTGTGCCGCGCGCGCTTCTCCTTCGAGAACATTCGACAGCTGACAGCGCATGCACCGTCGCGCTGTATATATACTCAAGGTCGGCGCTCGCTCGCTCAGTTGCCGCTCGTCGGTTGGTTCGTCGCAATAAATAAAACACCGCCCTTTCGCATACGTGCCGTACGTGTTCACTCATTTAACACCCCATTTCACAACCACGTTAACCAATTTAGCCATCGACCCAAGTAAGTCGCAATTTAACACCCGTTAACCAATTACATGCTTCCGCATCCTCCTCAGTGTTCCCCCGAGGGAAGCTGCGGGCAATTTTTTTCTGTCTCTGGCACAGCCGCTGCCGCCGCGCGCTCTTCCCGATCCTATAGAGCGATTAAACTCGGACCTTCTATCTGTTTTGTCTGAGAAGCTCTTCCTTTTCTTTCTAGATGAAGAATTTCTCGAATACCTTCGGCACTGGTCTTGTCTTTTTATGTTGGTCTGTGATGAACGAGTTAAACTTGTCTTTCGGCCGTACTGCAGTATTGGTAGGTCGATGTATCGAATGCGTCGGCAGAAATGACATGCCAACATGGAAATACGCGAAATGTATTCATGTTTTATTTGTGCCTCTTTTTAGCTTGCAATATGCATATGTGTCTTTTTAGGACACATTCTTGTGTGGCTGTGGCTGTATGAAAAATCGAATGTACCTGTTCTTTGCACGTCGTCTCATATCCATGTTCATGTGAATGAAGTCTGTTTTGTCATCATCGTTAATGTACGTCTAACAAGAAAATGTTCTGTGGAAATGTTATTGACGTCTGTGACAATAAATTTTTCTAAAAAAAAAGCACTTCCTATGGTTTTCGTGTTGGGTGTAACCGCATACATTTTCTATATCCTTCGTCCTCCAGCGTTGCTCTTTTCTTCTATGCGATAATCACTATACATCCCAAAACTTAGCTTGTCGTCCTTCCTTTCTCCCGTTTTTCTCCTCTGTTCGCTCTTTCGCGCTAATACTGCCCCGCTTATCTTGCATCACTCGTCGCATTCTGTGAGCAATTCAGTTTCGAGCCACACTGTCCATGCTTCGCTGTCCCATGGCCGCTTCCGCGTGCTGCCGAGTATCCATTTCACTTATCATTCGAACATCCCGATTTCGTATGCCCTTCAGCGGGCCACTGGTCGCAAGATGTTTTTGTTTTTTCGCTTGTTCTACGACCCGATAACCGTCGCATGTTTCTCTTCCTGCTTCTCCTTCTTCGGCCGTCGTCCACCTCCAATCGTTTCTGGCCTGTCCAAAAGTGGCTCCGGCCGGAGACAGGACGCGGGCGTTCGTGCGTGACGGTTTGTTGTGGCGTTGTGCGTGGTCCGTGTCGCACTGCTTGCCGAGGAGATGCCGGCTGAGTGGTCGGCGTTCCTTTTTTCCACTCGCTGGCTCGTTTTGTGCAGCAACACACTCTCGCCGCACACTGTAGTATACACGTGCGTGCAGTGACTGCTATTTTGGTCCGCGCGTAGCTTGGCCTATTCGGCTACAAGCACCCCCTCTTTGTTTTTCTTTGGCCGCGACGGCGTGGGTGTGTGGCGGTCAGCTCCTGTTCATTTGGTCGCCTTGCCGAGGTCGACATGTCGTATGCATAGGTCTTGGCGTTGCAGATGCTGCATGCGCACGCAGGCTTCTTACACATATAAACGAGGTGTTTCCAGCGGCCCCGCCGCGGTGGTCTAGTGTCTAAGGTACTCGGCTGCTGACCCGCAGGTCGCGGGTTCGTATCCCGGCCTCGGCGGCTGCATTTCCGATGGAGGCGGAAATGTTGTAGGCCCGCGTGCTCTGATTTGGGTGCAAGTTAAAGAACCCCAGGTGGTCGAAATTTGCGGAGCCCTCCACTACGGCGTCTCTCATAATCGTATGGTGGTTTTGGGACGTTAAACCTCACACATCAATCAGGTGTTCCAGCGACGACTGTCTATCTCTCGTCATTAAAATATTTTCGCTGAAAAAAGCCCGCGGAAGGCGGTTGTCGACGATGCAAGCGGGCACGTCGTGTAGCCGCTTGCTATACCGAGCCGTCTAACGTCAATGAGGAACGTTAGATTAACCTGCGATAGCAAGCAGGTACGTTGTATACCGTCCGAGTACAATTAGTTAGCCGTAAACAAGGCAATCGTCGGTGATGAAAGGAAACTATATACATGCCCTATATTCCCATCAACATTTTTTTTTTCTTTGATCAGTAACTGCAATGCCCAGTATTGTGCCTGTGGAAAGTAAACGATGTTGTCGCATTCAGCAAGCTATAAAAATCCTGAGACGGGTCCCTATTTCTTAATAGAAAGCGGTGTACTGTGTTGAACACCGGTGCATTTCGCTGAATAAATCTTGATTTTCGTATTTTCCACTGAACGAGTTAACGCCTACGTTTTTGTGTCTTGAAAAAAAAAAGATAGACTTTCCGTAGTCTTTTTACGAATTCTGTCTCCAAGTTTCATTTTAGTTTATACGCGTACCCGCTGTGAGAGCCTAGCGGCGGAGGTGCGGGTTTGATTATAGTCACTGAGGCTGCACTTTGACGGGGGCGAAATAAAAGTGCAACCGCGTACTTATATTTTAGTGCACGTTAAGCAAATCAATATGAGTGAAATTCATGTGCATTCCACTCCACCCTCGTTGTCATACCGTCGTACTGACATATCGATCTCAACTATTTTTTGTAGGTGTATTATCGCACTAACTTAAACGAACTATACGAACACAGTCTTGCAGCAAGTTTAGATGTACGGACCGAAAAGTGCGTGTCTCATCCACCTACTGTTTAATTGATTGGTCGTTCTGTTAACCTAAGAAGGTCATGGTATATGTACGCTGTCGTCCTAACCTAACATAACCTAACCATCAACCGACAGCAAAAGCACCATCGCCCCGCCGCGGTGGTCTAGTGGCTAAGGTACTCGGCTGCTGACCCGCAGGTCGCGGGATAGAATCCCGGCTGCGGCGGCTGCATTTCCTATGGAGGCGGAAATGTTGTAGGCCCGTGTGCTCAGATTTGGGCGCACGTTGAAGAACCCCAGGTGGTCAAAATTTCCGGAGCCCTCCACTACGGCGTCTCTCATAATCATATGGTGGTTTTGGGACGTTAAACCCCACATATCAATCAATCAATCAGCAAAAGCACCATCACCCGACAGCAAAAAAAAAAAACAACAACACGTTTGCTTTCAGCGTCATCTGTTGCCAAAAAAAAAAGTAACGAGTTATGGCCGGTAGGCAAGCGCTGCTAGATTGCACTCCATCTCTACTCACGTCTCTAGTGCGTAGTCTACTGCCAACATATCAAACGTTGTGCGCGTACATGGTGCGAGCTGCAGTAATCGCCCGATATCGCTCGACGCGCCAGCGGTGAGGGAACGTAATCCAGCAGCGCTTGTCTACCGGCCATGACTCGTTATCTTGCTTGGCCATAGATGACGCCGAAAGCGAACGTGCTTTCTTCACTTGTCGGTTGATGGCGCTGTAGGCAGCCGCCGCAGAGCGCAGGCCACGCGTTCGCGTGTTCCCTTTCATAAAGGACGACATTGCACATTCGAAATCGCATTGTCATGCGAGGTAAAGCATGCCTGTTTATTTGAGAATTTCGTCTAGTGCCACTCAGATGATTGTTACTCGAGTGGTTAGGCATTCACGTGGGAACTGGTTATTCCAGCGGACATTCCTTACGCAACAATGTTACGGCCTCAGCCGGCATATTTCCATCCTCATCAGTCTTCTCCAAAAACCACGGGCCAAGGTTGGCCCTGAGCGCATCGTACGCCCCGAATATTGTGCATATACAGTGGGCGTGCACTTGCGGTATCTCTTGGTACTACCATTGATTCCGCAGACAAGGAAGAACAAGACTCTGCACTGAGCTTTAATGTCACAAAAGCGGCCTTTGCAACCGAACACTCCGTGAAGTCAGCAATGTAGGCCCAACACGTGACTTCTTCAGTCAACATCACGCAAGAAATTATATTTGTCGAGACCTTCTGGTTTGGTGCACGGTACATTTCAATCCTAGCACGCTTTCTCGGCCGGTTCATGGGGGAGATTCGAAAACAAAACACCGTGTGTATATCTTAAAAACCTACCACGCTCGGACGTTCTGAACGTCTTGCGCCGACACGGCAGGCTTCAATGCAAGCATTTTCTCTAGCGCCACTCCGTTCACCCAACTGGTTGGTTCGCTGAACGGTTCACTCAACGGGGCCTTGACAGCGCATTTGCATCCTCATCAGTCATTTCCAGAAACCACGGTAAAAAAGGGGTTGCCGTGAGCGCATCGCACGCCCTGATCATTGCGTATGCTGCGAGCGTGCATTCACGAACTCTATAGCCGCAGTTCCTGCCATGGTGGTGGTGGTGGTAGTGGTTAGAAGGAAGAGAAAAAAGGCACCTAATTTCTGTCTGCCTTCAGGCTACACGGCGCAGTGCCTTATAGGGGTGGGGGGAAGGAGGGATAAAAAGAATAGAAGGAAAATAGATGAAGAAATAGGCAGGCAAGCAGCGGAAAAAAGAAGGAGATGGGAAAGTGGGGATCCGGTCGTAGCAGTCCAAGGGCGGGGTGCCACAATGCGAGAGCTGCACGGCGTCAGGAGACCGTGGAGGGCGAACCAGTCGGCAGGGAGCTACGCTGGCGTCGGAGATCGCGAGGGCACAACCGTCCAGCTTGAAATCCTGCGAGCGAATCCCCAGTTCCTGCCATTGCCGCGTGCATGGCGGCGTCCTCGCAGACTGTACAGCGGAGGCACTTTCGCCGCCGAGTGGGCTGGACGCGCGAATAACCGATTATCCTCGCAACGGACGGCTCGCCCTTATTACTTGACCCCGAGAACCGCGTTCCCTTTGCCGCGCATCACCCGCCGAGCGCCGTGAGAGAACGGCGTCGTCGGCTTCTGCGCGCCGCGACGGTGCATCCTGGCCTTATTTCCTACTTGATTTATGTACTTACTTGGTCCCCTTTGACCGCTCCCGTCGCGGTGCAGCGGCCGGGTGTTTTAGCCTCTTGTAGTGACCCCAGCATGGTGGCACAAACTTGTTATTCCGCGTTTAAGTCAAAAGAGAAAAAGGGAATCCTTCAAGGTCCGCTACATTTAAATCGCATATCTTTATACAAATATTACATAAGATTCTAACACGCAAAAATCGCACGACATTTTTTGCATTTGCCTATAGGACGACTCGATGGAGAAACCGATATTACTCTTTCAATAGATTGTTGTGGTCCCGCCTTCTCCGAAAGCTATTGTGGACCTAATAGAGTTATTTCGCTCACCCACCCACTCACTCACTCACTCAACAGAGTTCTGCACTGCCTTAGGTATCGGCCCACTTTCGACCAATCGATTGTCGTGCAATGGCATCGTCATGTGACGTCAAGAGTTGATGATGTCACAAATTTTTACGTGTGACGCCATCATGACGGCACGACGTACTATTCTTGCATCACTCGTGTCGATGGTCGCTTTTGGCGTTTGATGGGACATATAATGTTTTCGCCTTAATGAGGCGCTGCCTACTTTGTTGCTAAACATGTGGTACATCTGTGTACGTGGTCTAATATGACCCGCCAAATAACGTGAAAGTATCGCCGAGATATAAAAAAGTTTTTTTCATTCTTCTCTCAATACAGCTCCTTACATCCTCCCCCCCGACATACATTTCACACCGCACAAGCCATTTACTTCGTGTGCCGTTATCGCAACAGAACTGCCACTTTTTCCGCTTCTTTTTTTCCCCGCGCCGTCAAGGATTGGAACGACCTTCCCTGCTCCATTGCTTCAACCACCTGCGCATCATCGTTCGCGACAAATGTCACTAATCACCTGTGCTGCGAAAACTAACGTGTTCAAATGTTCTCTTTTCCTGTGTATCCACCCCTTATGTAATACCCCCCAGTGGGGTCCTTAAGGAAATAAAAATGAATGAATGAATGAATGAATGAATGAATGAATGAATGAATGAATGAAAGTGTTTTACGTACCACATTGCAAAACAAATAGCTCTTAAAAGGTAATAATAATGGTCTCGACGGTTTCACTTGGTTAAATTCGGCTAAGCATTGTGTTTCTGAACCCGTTCACACTAAAGCATGAAGAAAGCTGTCCCCATACATTAATTTTTCTTCACATGGTTGACGTCTACAGGAACGTGGGAACATGTAGTGGCGGCAGAACTTCATTGTCGACACTGACTCCTCGATACGCGACAGAAGAACCAGTTAACTTCGCCCGCCCCTTACATATACAAAGGATAAGCGATGAAGTGCGTACATTCAAATCAAAGGCCGTGATTGTCACGACTGTCCAAAGGCCTTGAATGGCCGGCTTCACGACTGTGCACGTCCGATGCGGTTCGAACCGAATTTCATCACCACGGGGATGGTCGAGAGCGCGAATAACCGGTTATGAGACATTTAGCTCTGCCTATATACTGCTTGTTACGTAACACGGGGGGGGTCTGCGACGCATCCACGAATAAGACGCAAGGATATACGTCTTGGACATTCAAAAAAAAGAAATAAAAGAAGCCACGACTCGCTGGCAGCGGAGAAACGCGTCAATGTCAATGACACGCGCTCACTGGACATCATCTACACTGACGAACACGGTACGAGGTGCTCCAATTTTCGGTCGGGGCCTGTGTACACAATCGCAGTGGCTCCAAACAAGCGTCACGAAGTTCGCTTCGCTTGACGAGGGCCGTTTCACTAAGGAAACTTGTTTCATCTAGGGACCTTACGTTTCACTACTGGCTGTCACCTTCGTATCACCGAGCGTTCGCTCTTCATCACGCGCGCGTATTATCGTCGTGCTCTGGACGGCCGCATTAAGCGCCACCGTCGAGAGCACACACCGACGCGTGCACGGCCGAAGCGACGAGATCGGTCTCTCGATGCTCTCTTACAACACCAGACAACCCCTCCCCCATTTCCATTAGTGCAAGCCGACGCTACGCGGTCTTGTCAAGCTCATCTCTCGCGCAGTGCCAAAGCGAGTCGTCGTGAAAGTTGCCTTTCCTGTCAAGGAGACCCGGTCTTCTTGCGCGTTAGCTTGTCGGACCGTATACAGCACGTAAGTACGGGCATGCCCTCGATTCTCGACTACTGGGCGAGCGCTCGGGAATGCTGTCGTCATGCGCGCGGTCGTTCGAAGAGCACTCAGGTGATGCCCTCACGATCTTTCGCAACGATCTTCACCCCACAAGTTCCATTGCCACCCTAAAGCGGGTCACTCTCTCGCTCTTTCTATCCGTGCATAACGTTCCCGTTTGGTGACTTCGCACATGGTATAGCGCCGGCGCGTACGCGATCTGCATCTCCGATTGGCTACACGATCGACGCGTCGATCTCTTAGCTTTTGGTATACAGTTAAAATAGCACGGCTTTGCCGCGGCGTGTATGCAGCTGTGTAAGGCGCCAGCTAATCAAAGGCCGAATTCGAAAGCTGGAATAGATAGGGCATCGCTGTGTAACGAACCCTGGAGAAGTTTGCCTGGCGACATGCCTACATCTTGCTGTACTTTAGGTGGATCCGATGAAATAAGTGATACACACAATGTCATTCACAGGTACACAGCTTCAACCAAACACGTCGTTCTACATCTGACAAACTAAAGCGTCTTCCTCGGTCTATATAGTTGTTGTAAATTAGGCTGAAAGTGCTTTCATTGATCAAAGTTCATTGGCGGGTTAGGTTGGGTACTGCTTCCCAAACCAACATTGAGCATATGAATCAATGGAGAGCTCCGGATTAATATTAACAGCGTAATTTCTTTTATTGTACACAAAATAGACACTTGACCCACTCTTAAAAAAATTGATCATGTAGGTCGCAACCGTTGATTTTCTGAATGGCTGGCAACGCAACAGTTTAGACATTCATTGAATCCGCGACATCTCCCTGTAACTTTTTTTTTTGCTAAACATTTAAGCACACTCTCACCCTCTTTTGCGCCCGTCTAACATTTTCATCGTTTCATGCAGCCTGTTGAACTGAATGAAGAGTATTACGGTTGTCAATGACCTTGACCCGTTCGAAGCACTCACGGTTTAAAATGTTCTACTTTGAAACAATCTGCACCGTTTTTTTATTTTCTGTGGCAATGGTGTAAGTTTCACAGAACTGCACAAATTGCGGAGTGTAAATTAGGCACCTGGTGTATGTGTGTAAGCTTACGCTACGACAGGTGATTTTGATGAGACAGAGCCGGCTGTCTGGAAGTGTGGCACATTCAGTCTACTAAAACAGTAGATCGTTGCGTATAGTGTATGCAAATTCGTGGAAAAGACACGTGCCTCGAAGTGATGTGTTCTCACTTCTCCGCTCGTATGCACATTTTCAAAACGTAGCTCGCTCAAGGCCTTCAGATGTTAGCCAAGAGCCCCACTTTCGTATACGTATAGCAGGAGCGAGGACATCAAGTTCAGTGACTGACGGAGAAGGAAAGAGAGAGAGAGAGAGAAAATAAGTCTGGCGAGGTCGACCAGACCACCTTCTGCATCCGGATGCTTGCTACTGTATTTCACATGGTCGCGGAGAGATGGTACTTATAGGAGGAAGCAGGTTTTTGAAGCAGTGCAAGTGGCCCCGGCATAAGGGCCTGCAATGTTGACATGTCTACAGTATATTGTTTTTTTTTATTTGATCACTGTCGTTCATTTACCTTCACCTCCTCGTTACACAACGAAGTCAATCACGTACAATATCATGTTCTGCTGATCTTTGGCCATCACTGGCCCTTGCGTCATTAACCATCGAATGTAATCATCATCATGATCGTAGTCGTCACCGTCGTAAGACAACCTTTGTTAACCTCGTATTTGGGCCAAATTGTACCGAGTTCGAAACTTTCGCAGAAATCACAAATATCGGCTCGTCAAGTTCGCCCTGCAGCAACGTGTAGCAACGCGTACCACTTCGCGGATATTGCGCACGAGTAACGACTGAACTGCCTTCGTATTGCTCGATAATTCCTCACCTCGGAGCTTTCGTTCTACTCCTGGTTCCGCCAAATAAACACAGCATGCTTCGCCTAGATCACTTTCGGAGCACCTGAAAGGATCGGCGTGCGCACGGAGAAATGCGGCATTATGCGATTTTCTAAAGACACTCTTGGTAGTAAACGAATGCACTTCGCTGTTATTTGCCTAAGGAGAAATTCGCAAAAATAGCTATATATGTTTGCATGTCTCCGCACTCTTTGTCTCACTCTTTCCTTATTTTTTGTATGTGCATAAAAGACTGACTACGTATGGTTACGTTTAATTTGTTATATTTAAACTAAACAAAAAACATCTACAGTGGAATGATGACTAAACTCGACAGAATTAATAAGGTATCCTTATTGATCAAGCATTGAAGCGGGAATAGCGAAGAACATGTGGAAATCTCGAATTAACTTCTCATACGTTCTCGCAGTCTTTCCGATAGAGGCGGAAATGTTGTAGGCCCGTGTGCTCAGATTTGGGTGCACGTTAAAGAACCCCAGGTGGTCTAAATTTCCGGAGCCCTCCACTACGGCGTCTCTCATAATCATATAGTGGTTTTGGGACGTTAAACCCCACATATCAATCAATCAATTCTCATACGTCCACCGGTATCTTCATTTACCGTTCAATTTGCTTAGCATTCGAACAGTTGCACTTACGTGGAGAAAGATCGCTAATCATGAGGAACTGTATCGGTGCTAAAAGCGTATCAGATCACGTAAGTACACGCGGAATTATTATTGAGTCTCCATGAGGTTTCTGTATATTGCGTCTCATTTGCGAAATCGGCACCAACGCTGCATACGTATGAACCGAGACGCTCTTCGAAAAGACGATGCGCTTTTCGGCGACCACACATGCGGATGCGTCAATGACTCCGCGTTAGCGCTTTACTCCGCGCTAACGCGGAGTAAAGCGTGACGCTCGTCCGTGCGTCACCGACAAAACGCTCTGTCGAACACAGACCTCATAGTACGATAAGATGTATAGCAGCGCTGGCCCTATATTCTTCGAAGCTGAATAAGCGCAAGACACGATGATCATATTTAGTGGTCTTCTATTCATACGTATACAGGGGTATTTCGTGAATGTCGTGGTGGTGTACGTATATATACCCCGCTCTTATCTCTTGATTGTATGCGTAGGCCGAGTGGCGTCTGCCGCTCTACGCGGTCGTAAGCAGGGGTTGTTTGCTCCGCATTACACGCTTGCTATACATGTTCGGACATGCCAATATTGCGTGTGCGTATAGTATGAATACCCGCGCGCGTTTCCCCACCGTTTTAGTGCGTAGTCGCTGGGTGCCAAGAGAGAGGAAAGCCCAGATGACCGGTGTTCGATGCCTCGTATACGAAGGGCTCAATCACGGGACGGCCGAAACACCGCGATTGAAACGCAACCTACTCATCCAGGGGCGTGAAGGACTAGCGTGGGCACACGGTCACCGTCGAATTTCCTGGTCTTTGTCTTTCTCACGAGTGGCGGTTTGTAAAACGCGCCAGTGACGCCCGAGTTCTCTTGTTGACGCATCGTTTCTGGGTAGAAGGGGTGCGTTTCTATCTCTGTGTGGCGGCTTCGGGCTGTCTGTTGTGGGGTCAAAAACAAATTGGTGTTGCGAAAATTGCCCGGATTGGTTGACGTTAGTGCAGAATGCCGCTTTCTAGCAAGTTTCTCGCTTGTTCCAGCAGTCATCTTCGACGGATACGTACAGTGTGCCCCGATGGTTGTGAGATCGAATGGGGGGGGGGGGGGGGGGGATCCCGGTGCTCTTAGATCTGCGTGCTCGTTAAATTAAGAAACACCATGATGATCGAAACTTCCGGGCCCTTCCATAACGGCGTTTCTCATAACCATATCGTGGTCTTGGCTCGTAAAACCACGTCACTTATCATTATTTCTTACAGCCAGTTTGTACATCAATGATATTTGATAATGTAAGATCAAATATATGTCTGTACTAAAGCTATGCCTAAAAAAGTATGGTATATATCCGTATAGTCATAAGATATATCTGTTCGTCTCTTTAGTAGTAGTAGTAGTAGTAGTAGTAGTAGTAGTAGTAGTAGTAGTAGTAGTAGTAGTAGTAGTAATTGATCGATATGTGGAGTTTAACGTCCCAAAACAACCATATGATTATGAGGGACGCCGTTGTGGAGTGCCCCGGAAATTTCGACCCCTTGGGGTTCTTTAACGTGTACCCAAATCTGAGCACACGGGCCTACAGCATTTCCGCCTCCATCGGAAATGCAGCCGCCGCAGCAGGGATTTGATCCCGCGACCTGAGAGTCAGCCGCCGAGTATCTTAGCCTCTAGACCACCGCGGCGGGGCAAAGAAAAAGTAGTAGTAGTAGTAGTAGTAGTAGTAGTAGTAGTAGTAGTAGTAGTAGTAGTAGTAGTAGTAGTAGTAGTAGTAGTAGTAGTAATAGTACTAGTAGCAATTTTTTTCTTGTGAACTCCCAGATGGTAGAGTACTGAGAGAGAATTGAGATAAGTAAAAAAGAAATTTTTTTATTTGTGAATTCCCAGATGGTAGAGTTCCGAGAAAGGATTAATATGAGTAACTTATTTGAGTAATCTTGCACCAATGTAAGCAATCCGATCGACGTGCGAATAATATATAAGTCATTTTGATTGTGCCATTGTGGAAACGGTTACTAGCAGTAAATACGCCCCCCAGTCTTGTCCAGAATACTCTAAGTGGATTTATATCTGTGTATACATACTAAGACGGTGATGCTTCGCTGAAACAACCGATGGATATAAACCCGACTCATCCATCCTGATATCGTTCCGTTCGCGGTTAGAAACATCTGCCATGGCGGCTATGGAGCTCGACTGCCGACCCCCAGGTCGCGGGATCGAATCCTTGGTGTGGAGGCCGCATTTTGGATGGAGGCGAAAATGTTTCAGGCTCGTGTACTTAGGTTTAGGTGCACGTTAAAGAACATCATGTAATCGCTGCTTCTGGAACCTCCCACAACAGCGTCCCTCATAATCGTACAGTAGTTCGGGGCCGTTAAATAAGTCGAATCACCACCATGGTTGCGAAGTTGTGAAGACAAATTGCTGAGAGCTCTATTGTAACACGACTGCTTAGCCGTCGAAATACGTCCGCGATTTATTACATATGCGCAAGGCATCTCGTAGCGGTCTTATTGCGGCAAGACTGTGGTCCTGCGACAACACTGCTGCGAGTATACAGTGCTCAAAACTTCTTGGCTCATCGTTTACCTCCTGGTTCTCTCGAGCATATATAGCTTTGCGAAATTCGTTTAGCTTTACTCTTTTTGTCTTATTTGCACACGACAGGGCTGTGTCATTCTTTTTACCACTTCTGTGTTCTTTGCCTCACATTAGAGGCACGGATTGCAGCACAACGTCGTATGGTGACGGTTTTTACGGCTAAGAATTGCGAAGTTGTTTACAAAGAGGATCCACGGTGCCATATGATGCAACGCGTTGGAGACCGCATAAACCGCGTTACTATAGAATCACAATTTTTCGTACGTCAAACGATAGTCCCCGCATACTTCTTTAGCAATGCCTCCGACACGGTTAATACGTGCGTTTCCAAAGCACCTTGTGGTTCCCACTGCAGTCCGTTCGTTCAGCACTCGTATTCACACACACTCACACAAATTAATGCCACCAAAGACACCCCCCCCCCCCCACCTTCTACAGCATCCTTCAGGACGTCAAGTCCCAAGAACTATTGGCATTATTATCAATTCTTACGCTAGAGTTGTGCGCTAGAGTTGCTTGTGAAAGTGAATTCTAATCAAACTTGACGCAGGACAGCATGTTCGTGAACGCCCTCAGGTGTGGTGACGAACACTCATACGAGTAGAATTTTGTCGATTAAAAAGCCCGGATTCGTCATATGCATTTGGACAAGCAATTGTCAAGAAACATGAACTCATACTCTCACACACAAGAACAATTTTGTTGCATTTATGCGTTTACTATAATCATAAAAGGGCGATGCGGTTGCCCCGTATATGCCCACTGCATCCCGATGAAGACGTTATGGATAGGCTACGTGGTTTACATCCACAGCTGAGGAGTATACCTGACTGCAAGTCTCTATACCTCTCTACGCGAGAGCGAGTTATTGAATCTTACGCCAAATTAGCAAATTGCCTTATACCTGAATTCTATTATCTCATAAACTACGTTCGATATCAGAACTGGCTCTCATTACCTTTCGTAGCCCGTTCTAGCGTGAGTCATTTTCGCGGATACGGGGCCACAGTTTACATACTAGTTGTAATGGGGGTTAAGGTTTCACGTCCCAAAGCCACGCTATATGATTATGAGGGATACCGTAAGGGAAGGTTCATATAAATGTGACCATCTGTAGCTTCCTTAAACTGCACCTAAGTATGACAATAAGGATACTCTAGTATTTAGCCTCCATCGAAATGTGGGCACCACGGCCGGGATTCGATATTGCAACCTTTGGGTATAAACCATGCCTCGGCGGCTTCCAAGCTTCCACAACAGTCCGCTCGAAATGCGATGCATATGTAGAAGGGCAGGTCTTGTAGTCGTTGTCTGTTTGGTTTCCTTTACTCCTCTGTCCGCCTCTTCGCGTCTTTCCCTCTTTTTTTTTTCTTTGCGGCATATCAGTTTCATCTGTCTCCTTTTGTTCTTTACACTTCAGGGAGTCTGGTAGAGAGTTCACTATGTAGTGGAAAGGTTAACATCAAAACTGAAACGAGAAGCACGCGCGTGACTAACTGCACGTGCCGTATAGTTGGATAAACCAGGAAGGGTGGAGAAGAAATGGTTATGAGGTCGCTACGCTCGAAATGAACGTGCACGGCAGTATATAGCAGCAGAAGCTGGGCAAAGCGGCTGGCGCGTCTTCCGCGCTGTCGACCGTTCTCCAAGCGGGTCAGGGGCTGTTCTACTACGCACGTCGCTGTTTGGACGGGACACCGAGTCAGATAACGCACAACAGAAGCAGTATATGGTATCGGCGCATGGCGCTTTTTTCAGCGGACAAGCGGAAAACTGTTTTTAACGCGTGTCGAGT
This sequence comes from Rhipicephalus microplus, assembly GCF_043290135.1. Lineage (NCBI taxonomy): Eukaryota > Metazoa > Arthropoda > Arachnida > Ixodida > Ixodidae > Rhipicephalus > Rhipicephalus microplus. Next base: position 29,981,466 of record NC_134704.1, on the reverse strand, counting down.
AGGGGCCGTAGACGTGATACCTCGGCCGCTGCTAACGGTGTCGAGCTTCTTGTGCTGCACTATACCTGGACATTTGCTTCTGCGTGTCACGCCGGAAAACAAGAGGTGTAGTCAGAAAAAAAAAACAATTAAGAGGCTTTCTTAGCCAGCTGCGAGCGATGTCAATGTTAAAGGCGTTACAGGTAACTGATACTCGTTTCACCTATATTTAATAAGTATTGTGTTTGTAGAAAGTCTAAACCTCTTAGTGTCCTATTGTCTGAGATACATGCGTGTTTCTGTTGACCGCCCGATTTTTGAGCGAAGAACTCGTTGTGTACCTACGGTCGCCACGCTAACTCTGAATGAGTAATCGCCGGCGTTGGAAAAAAAATCGTTCTTGGGTCTAAAGCCCTCGTCCGTAGATGCACATAGCGCCCGTTTTCGGGGGCGTGAGGAAGTGAAACTACCAGGAGCATAGCCAGATTTTTCTTTTTTTTTTCAGAAGAAAAGGTGGGTTAAACTGCCCTTTTTGTATATTCGTGCGTGTGTTTTTGTGTGCTCCTATATATGCACATCAAAATTTAAAAAAAAGAAAACTTAGGGGGAACGGCTGACCCCCTCCCCAAAAGTAACCCTACTACCCCCCCCCCCCTCTGATGAAAGGTATTAATCGGTGGTGTGCGCATGACGTGACCATTCTCTAACGCTCTTTGGTGTTTCTAAAGTGGTCGTCGTCTTTATTTGACGCTCATTTCTCACCCTTTATATTCTCTTTTTTTAATTAAAGCACCTATCTCTATATATGCCTGCGCCGGTAATCTGTAACAAGATGGCCCTTCCCTCGAGTGAGGCCGGCCCCTTATACATCTCCCTATACGTCCATACGATAACGACGTTTCTTCTCACTGCTACACGGCGTATATCACCACACGCTCCTTTATAAGTTCGCGGTGCACCCACGCTACCGCCGCTGTCGCGGATAGTTGGATCTCGTCTCTCGACCTCCTGACTTCTTTTGTTCCGCTCCGTCGAGGAGTCGTCTCATTAGCGGGTGGTGTTTTTTTTTTTGTTTCTTCGTGTGCGTTCGCCGAGGCTGTTTGTAGTGCTGAGATGCGGTGTGTATGGCCGCAGCGTAGTCGCCTTTGTTTTCGCTCACAATGCATCTTGCCGTGAGTGTGCGTGTGAATCGCCCTGTCGCGTTATTCACTAGCTTGTCGGGGGGAGGGGGAAAGGGGAGGGGGTCTCGGTGAGCATTTGATGAAGGAGCACGCGTGGAAGTGTGGGTAGGAGGGGGGTGTTGTTGTGTTGAGCCCAAACGGTCGAGACACGCGAGTAATGTGTACTCGTGAAGCGGAAGTCGAGAGTCTACTCCGATTTCAACTGCAAACTGGCGCGAGCAGATAATGCGGGTAACTTTGCGTGCGTGCACCATGATGGTTGCAGGACATGTCTTCCCTTTATTGTCGAATTTTTCTTGATTCAGTTAGGTTAGTCTTTGTTGTAAACAGTCTTCATTACCGTATCGTACTAAGGGAGGGAGCGGATCGAGGAATGCATAGCACAACGTAATTGGCATGGATAGTGCATTGAGCTTTCGGGTCTGTCAGTTATGAAACTGCAACTAGAATCGATTCGTTAACCTCGTTCAGTCAGTATGGAGCAAATGAACAGGCAACGGAATTTCTTTGGCATGTTTTAACATACGCCGCTTTTAGGTTAACTCTAATGTAAGGCATGGATTTTGGGAACTGTACCGAAGCCACATCACCAATGAGACTTGTATAGGTTGTGTATATTTCGTATAGGTTGTTTTCACGTCTGAGAAATAAATCTTAACGGAAGCTGTCATATGTATTAGTGTAGGCCATGAAAAGAGCACGTTTTGATCAGTATTTTTAAATGCTATGTTAAGAAAAGGTGCACAAGAGAAGTGAAAGTGGCTGGACTGCCTCGGACCAAACATCAAAGGTCTGCGTTGCGGTGTCTAAAAGTTGAAAAAAGAATTGTGTTCCTCCGAAGGACACTAGAGAGCGCGCAGCAGTCTGCAGCTGTGTTATCCTTCAACTCTCGGAAGTGTTACGAATGCGATGTGACCACAAATTGAGTTTCGCGTGCGAAGTGACTTGTAAACATTTTTTTTAATGTTGAAAGAGATGTATTACTCGCAGATTTTATATTGACTGAATGTGTAGCTTCGGGAACATTTTTTTTTTAATCTTTTGAAGCCACTTAGCACGCGAGATTGAATTTGTGGTCACATCGCATTCGTATAACTTCCGGCATTCAAAGGATAACGCAGTGCATCCTTTATATATGAATGTTTGAATCCTTTATATATATATATATATATATATATATATATATATATATATATATATATATATATATATATATATATATATATATATATATTCTGCAACGGCTTCATCACTCTCTTTTCTCTCTCTCTATTTCTTGCGAGGAAGCAAAAGCGAAGACGACGTTTACTAAACACACCTTATAGGTCCCCCGTCTATAACGTACAACATATCAGGGCATTTTAAGAAAACTAGTGCATGTCTACCAAGTTGATGATTTTTTGTTCGGTAATTACCTAATTACTTGGTCTGTTTAGCCTCTTCAAAGCAAAATAAAAGGTAAAGATAACATTGGCCAAGACAACTATTGATCAAGTATTTCCGCGATCAAGTTTGGTCAACGCTGCGGCAATCCATAACTGTTATCACTGCCTGTTTTTTTTTATTAATTAACGCTCAAAGCGCAACGCTTCCTGTTTTCGTGCTGCACCGGCAATGCCTTTGCTTTTTTTCTTTCCTTCCTAACGCGCTCCTCGTTACGGTATCAACGGCAGGAAACAAATTCTCTGTGTTTTTGGCACGTGTCAGAGATTCGGCGTATAAAGTCTGGTATGTACAAGCGCGCCAGCACAACCGCCACCACGTCCATATGCAATTGTCCCCGCCGGCGACTATTTAACGATGTGGGAAAGGCGAAATCGCTTACTTAAAGTGGCTAAACGCAACTGTTGCTAAATAAAGCTCTCGTCTCTGCTGGTGCCCGCCGATACTATGGCGTATGTGTGCGTATTGCTAGAACCTTTTTGTTTGCCCGTACTGGCTACTAGAGTAGCGGTGAAACATTGAAATACATGGCACCCTTTGCTGGAGGGTTAATCTAAGGGCTGATTTGAACTTAAACTGCGACAAAATAATTGTAGAGAAATAAATATTCGAAGGGATTAATAATGAGCTAAAAATAAAAGCCTGCTTAGATATATGTTTTGACCGGGCACACTGGCGTAGCTGCTGAAGAAAGAGGGGGGGGGTATAACCCTCTTCCCCTGAAATTTAACTTTTCGTGTGTATATATACACGCAGACGTCTGAAGGCCTGCATGATTTATTTATTGGTTATTTATTGATTCATATGTGATGTTTAACGCCCCAAAGCCACCAAACGATTATGAGAAACTACGTAGTGGAAGGCTCCGGAAATTCCAACCACCTGGGGTTCTTTAACGTGCACACAAATCTGAGCACACGGGCCTACAGCATTTTCGCCTTCATCGAAAATGCAGCCGCCGCAGACGGGATTCGATCCCGCAACCTGCGCTTCAGCAGCCGAGTACCTTAGCCACTATGCTTCTGGCAACGTAACTGACAGGGGGCTCTTAGACAAAGGCCTGTAGATGGAGATGCAAACAAGATATAACGAAGGAAACTAATCCTAATGAAACATGAAGGTCAACTAAACTGTAATGAGAAATGATGTGGAGCACAAATGAACACAATATACACGCAATAAATGTTATTTGCAAATTACAACACAAACGCGGCATGTAGCCATCGCAATAACCACCATTTTGCAGTTGTTGTGGCAATTACACGCAAGAAAGCTAGAAGTACATGGCAATGACTTTGTCGACCAACCGACCCACATGCAAACAGCAGGGTAATGATCGGCGGAAATACGATCGCTAACCGGCGTGATTTTAAAATCAAGCAAGGTTGCAAATATAGTTGGAAGCTCTATACATACAGAACGATTACTGCAAACAACTCCACCATACCAAGCGCGAAGTCGATAAAGTAATGTTACTTCAGTGTGTGTGTGTGTGTGTGTGTGTGTGTGTGTGTGTGTGTGTGTGTGTGTGTGTGTGTGTGTGTGTGTGTGTGTGTGTGTGTGTGTGTGTGTGTGTGTGTGTGAGAGAGAGAGAGAGAGAGAATTATGTGGTGCATTTTAAGGAGCGCGTTAGTATAAGTAGCAAGTTATGTGGGAAAAGTCGCTTATGCAATTAAGCTGTATCCAATAATTACGATGTACGCAGATCCAAACATAAATATCCTTTGATTTCCGCTTTTAAATTATCGTTTTTCTCTTTATAAACTATCTTAAGCAGTAAAACAATTGGTGCCAGTGTGTCATTGTTATAGACCCGCGCTTGGTCGTAACTTCATGTTTCACTTTCACTGACACAAAATTATGAGTTACTGTGGTTGAGCTGCCACAGTTGTTTCATCGTAAATGAACAACTTGCTAAGCTGATGCAACTGCTTCATTTTCGAAGAAACAAGCTTACTCAAAACATTCGCCGTCCTTGGTCCAACCCAAATGAGAAAGCTGTATCCCTTCAAACTTTACCCTTTACTCTCAGTGTACGGTGATTCTTGTACTCACAGCACTTGAGAAAATGGTCGCTTACTCAAAAACGCCGGAGCCATGTTCTGGTATTCACTCGAGGTATATGGTTCTTAAATTCGGCCGAATTAATCATAATGTCGAGGGCGTAACCAGAATTTTTATTGGGAGGAGAACGGACAGGTGGGCCAGCCCTGTTTTATGTACAGTAAGTGGGAAAAGTTTAGACAACACGCAACAAACGAATACAGCAGAATACTCTCGCAGCTTCGGCAGGCAGCTCTGAATTTAGGTTGTGAAACGCACGAACATGTACTGCAAAGTTTTTACCGAAGTCATTTGCTGGGAATTGATTTATTGATTGATTGATTGGTGGGGTTTAACGTCCTAAGACCACCATATGATTATGAGAGACGCCGTAGTGGAGGGCTCTGGAAATTTTGACCACCTGGGGTTCTTTAACGTGCACCCAAATCTGAGCACACGGGCCTACAACATTTCCGCCTCCATCAGAAATGCAGTCGCCGCAGCCGGGATTCGATCCCGTGACCTGCGGGTCAGCAGCCGAGTACCTTAGCCACTAGACCACCGCGGCGGGGCATTTGCTGGGAAATGCGAAGTCTTCTGAGACCTGGTGGTGTTTTAGCGCCCTGTACGCTCGTGCATGTGCCGCTATGTGTGGCCGTATATATATACAAACTAAAGTTGCCAGAAATGAGTCGTTGAACATGCCCCTCTGTCTACTCCTATACATGATGGGCGGAGTGCTGGTTGAGTGCGGGCACAGCGCCGCTAATACGCACATCGGTATTCCAGCTTATACGGTAATTAATTGTTGTTTTTTCATCAACGCTCAATCGACTTCAAGTTTGAGAGCTTAAGTATTGCTCCCACTGTGTCATCTGTTAGAGCAGCTCACTCATTTTGGCAAATAAAAGATCATCTTTGTTTTTCAACTTTTGGTTTCAGCGCCGAATTGACAAGCGATCATCCACATTTGTTTATACCATTTCGTCGTAACGTGCTTGCATTAGTTCAGGTAGCCTATACGTATAATCAAGCAGAACATGTATAGTTAAAATGAACAAGTCTTACCTGGGGTGGGTTTGGGGATGTTTCCGCGAAGTCAGTTGACGTGATGACACCTGGAGAGTATATCACTTTTCACTGTGATTCGTGAAATATGATTTGCCTGGAGTGGTGCAACAGCGTTGTCTACGATGTAGGAGATCCCGTGTGAGTGCGGTGACAGACAACCCGCCGTTTACGAGTGAAAAAGTTCACGGCAAAAAAAGAAAGTGCGCTGCAGTCTAATCACTCTCAAATCAACCCCTTAGCACACAACTAAGTATTGGGTAGAGAGTGATCTTTCGTGGAGCGCCATGCTTGGCGTAAATAGCGAAACTGTTGTCATCTTCCAGTTCCGCGCACCCTCACCCACAAAACTGAGCACATCCACAGCTTACGTCATTCCGTTTTAGAAACTAAATATTCCAACGAAAGGAAAACGAGAAATCTCCAAAGTACAACGTTTCGCTTGCTTCTGCAAAGTTTCACGGCAGTGTCGCTGCTCACAATCCAACGTCTTCGAGTTGCCGCAGAGGTATCCACTTGGACTCCAAGGTTAGGATCCGCACGCAAGACTCCCGAATTTCCGGTGGCTGTGCTAGTGCGGGTGGTACGTCTACTAGTCTGAACACTGTCGTTTGGGTGGTAGTCGTAGTGGTCGGTGACTTCGGTTAGTCTCCTAAATCTTACACCACCTGTAGCTGAACTTTAGCAAGTATCCTCCACGGATGTCTGGATGTCTGACGACGTTCCACAGTAACGGCAAAGAGAACCTCCGTATTTGGCCGGCAGGTACCTAGCGTCTGTGACGAAGAGCTCCAAGTCGGACGGTCACTGTGTCACTTATCGGCGGGCATCGACGACCGACGAGCAAGGAGCACGTCGGATGAATAACTGCCGCCGACTCATCAGACGCCGAGCGCTCGCCTCGAGCGCCGCATGGTTGTTTTTTCAAAGATGGGAGAGGAGGTGCACTGATAGCGAGGAGGACACGACGCTACACACCTGGCGGCGGCTAAGAAGAAGAAGAAGAGCCGGCTGAGGAGTCTACGCCGAGGGAGCCGGTCCGCGGCGGCTTGCCTTGCGTTTCTCCTGGGCAGCACGAGCGGTGCCCGGCGCTACCTGGCGCGAACCGCCAAGAGGCGGCGCCAGTGCCAAGAGGCACGTGTGCCCGCCGGCTTGCTCGCTCACTTGGCGCGGCCAGCTCTTGTGAGAAATGGCTTCCCTGTGGGACGGTAGCGCACCTTCTTCCCTGTGGTACGATAGCGCACCTTCTTGGTCGGAAGGAAACGTCCCTGATAGCGGGTAACCGCGTTCGCAAAGAGTGTTGAGCCGAAGGCTGATAGGCGTAGCGTCAAGCTCGAAGACGTCCTTATTAGGTTGTTGATACGATGATCTCGCTCAGGACCTGCGGCCCTCAGTCGGAAGTGAGTGGATGGGATTGCCAGGTGGGAGGAGGCTGATGAACGGCTGAGGCTTTTTTTTGCGCATGCCATTGTGGCGTGAAACGCCAGGACACCCATCAGTCAACCAATGGCCGCATTCACTTTATTTGGCAAGGACATCTTCCTATTCGCAAGCCGCCTTTGAAAATGAGTATGTCCTGCTTCATTTTGGCTAACCTCCCTGTCCTTAATTCCTCCTTCTTCCTGCTTCATTTAGCGTTTACAGCAGGGCTTGTTTTTGCTGAATATTGTGAAACATTGCACTGAAGAACAAGGGCACGGGCAGCATAGGAAATGGTTATGTTGTAAGAAGGAAAAGAAAAGAAAAGTGAGCCCCGTAGCTGTCTGCTTCAGGGAGCGACACCTCAACAGTAGCTCACAAGGGATGGGGGGTAGGAATAAAGGTGTAGAGAGAAAAAAAAAGAGATGAAGTAAGCGTGAAAGCGTGCGAGTAACGACACATCGGGAGGATAGAAGAGATAGGAAAGATGGGAACACGGTCACAGGAGTCCGAGGACGGGGCACGACTTGCGAGAGCTCTTGTCGGCGTCAGGAGATGGCGTAGAGCAAGTCCAGTCGGTCAGAGCTACACTGTCGTCGGAGGTCGGCGTCAGGAGATGACGTAGGGCGAGCCCAGTTGGCCAGAACTACGCTGACGTCGGAGATCGCGAGCGCACAACCGGTCGGCACGGAATCCAGCGAGCGAGTCACCCGGGCAGCATAGGAAAACACACAATGCCAATGTGTCTCTCTGTATCCCGTCCTTGTTTGCCAGTAGAATATTTTACAGCCCTGCCTAAAGATTAGCGCACACTTTTACGAACAAACAATTCTATCGTAAGTGTTTTTTTTGTTTTGTTTTTATGGGCCCAGTATTCTTGATCCAGCTTTGGAAGGTAAGTGATGTCAGCACAGGTTTTTCTTTTGCTCTCGAACATTCGCAGTAATCTTGATAGAATGATTTCCGTGCCGGTATTGGAGCCACCACCTTCAATTGTGCAGTGTTCCCGTCTCCGAACGTCTGATTCCACCCAATGTGCATAGGCGTTATAAGAGATTAAATACAGCTGTAGAAATGCGCGCGGAGATCATGTCGTGGCTCAGATTAATTAGTGCTGCCGGACGTGCGGTTTATTGTAGAACAGGCATGTTCTTTGTTAGAGTAAACAGAGCGGATGCCAAGGAAAGGGACACTCTGGACCGTTACGAAGGAAAGAAGGAGTGCTTAGTGGAAGGGATAGCCAGGGCCCTGAGTGATAACGTCGAGGCGAGGTAGAGTGATGCTCTGGCGGCCGGAAGCCGTCGTTCGGCAAGTTGCTCATATATTCTTTAGTTTCAGGTGCATAAGAACTAGGAGGAGCTCTTTTATAGCTGTGAGTAACTTGTTTGTTATGGCTCTGCTATTGAAGAAATCTGCTGTCTTTCAACACACGGTTTGACCTAATATTTTTCTGTTTGGTTCGTTTGAGAAGCGTAACCACGAAACCATGTTTTAGGTTATGAAGAGGTCTGCGTTGTCGTTGCGTTTTCTCGAGGCATTCGTTTTTTTTTTAATGAGACAAACCGCAGAAACCTGCGTGTATTTAACTATACTCGTGTGAACGTGGGCCGCCGAATTCATTCAGGTCACCTGTGTATAGTTACGGGGCTTCTCGTACCTCGCGAGTTTGTCTGGGAACTTACGCTTCACGAATCAATGAATATGATCACTCGGTCACCGCTTGCGTGTACAATACACTCACATCGCGTGCGCGACTTTCATTTACCAAGTTAATGCGTATGCTACGAGGAAGTTCTGTTGGGTTTCGTACGCTGCATACCTTTGTCAGCAACCTAGTGGGCGCATCATTTCTCTATTATTATTATTATTTTTTTTTATTCGTGCGTGTACGGATGGAGCAGGCTGTGCAAACTGTTGGCCGGTATGTGTCGAGGAACCGGGTGCGCAGGAAAGAAGAGTGGCAATAAAATGGCTGCCCTAAATAATAGAAGTGCCGACGTCAACCAAGAGGGCCGATTGCGAAGCCAATGTGCTCTGACGGTGAACTAGTGGCATAACCGAGGGTAAGCTTTCCGCATCGGCTTCCAACCTGAAGCTCTCAGCGGAAACAGGAACAAAACTAATTACCTCCAGAAGGGCAGTCTGCACTGGGAAATCGTTCAGGCGGACTGTCCTTCTGGTCGTGGTTTGTTTCGTTACCGTTTCACAGAGAGCGGGCCGCCAAGGTCGGCTTGGCGGTCCGCTCTCACGAGGGCACTAAACAGGTGGCGCGGAAGTCTTCCCTGCGTTATCTCAGGACACCAAGTTTTCATCGCCATCGCCATCACCACCACAAAGAGAACTGTTTCCCCGACTAAGTTTAGGTCATTCGGCGACAGCTTGGTGCATTGTTCCATACTACAATTGACTCGTTTATTCAAAAAAAAAGAACGTAGAGTACGAAGACCGGGATACGGTGTAAGTAGCGGGCTGGGGTTCTTCGAGCATAGTTTACTAGAAGCAGACAGGCTGCGGCTGGTCGTTCATTTACAGTGTCAATTACCGGGTATTGTCGAGCACGTATCTTGGCTCTCGTAGGCGCACTGTCTATGCGGCGTAATGTTGTATAGTCCTTAACTATAGCGCACGAGCTCGCTATAGTTTAATGTTGGACAAAGCTTTATTGTAAAAATGCATGAGACTCCATTACTTTTTCTCTGCGGCTGGGCTGAAATTGAAGGACACCATTTGCTTTTTCTTTTTTTATTATTTTCGCATTATTTAGTTTCAGATATACTCTGTTTCTACGCAACGCTTGCCTCGTGTTCTTCTTAGTGTCTCGTTACCTCCTCGCCACGTAGAGAGAGAGAGAGAGAGAACCTAAGGAGAAAGGCAGGGAGGTTAACTAGGGCTGAGCTCCAGTAAGCTACCCAGAACTGGGGAAGGGGAGAGGGGGAAGGAAAGTTATAGAGGAGGAGCGAGGATATCAATGAAGGGTGTAGGAATGCATCGGTATTGCGCTTTGCGGGCACAACCACAGTCGTCAAACTGCAACATGGGAGCAAGGTGTTTCGAATAGCTTAGCACTTTTTTTTTCTGCCTCGAACACTTACCTGCAAAGAGAGTTGTAGGAATCGTGGATACCTGGCCTATAGTTGGCGCTTGTTTCTGTTCTTCATTGTTCCTGTGTTTCGTCTGTTTCGCACTGTGCCCACAATGAATGATAGGAAAAACAGTGGTTTCATAAGATTACGTAACAGCGTTCAATACCTATACTTCCAGTCCTGTGTCACTTCCGCCACGTAAGGAACTGAACGCCCGCATAGAAGTATCTATTACAGTTGGGGGGGACCCGTATACATACAATGTACGCGTAATCGCCATGACAGATTGTCCCGTTGTGTAAGTGGGGTGCCACTCACACGGAAGCCCCGTGGTAGGAACTCTGCAACGGGAGGACAATGGACGCAACCGACCACCCGTTTTTATCCTTCCCGCAGTTCAAGCTTCAGGTGTGACGCTCCGTGACCCCACTGCACGGCGTTTAGTGCGTGCTACGAACGAAAACATGCAAACAGTTACAAATGGAAGCGAGACGATGCGTTGGCGCGGTCTTAAGATAGCAGTGAGGTACTCCCTTCCGTAGTGACCTTAGCGGAGCAACATTGAAGTGGAACAAGGCTTAACGTGAAGCACGATGGGGTCCTGGAGGATGTCTGAAAGAGAAATAAAGAAATAAATAGAGAAAGAAATAGAGAAAGAAAGAAATAAAGAAAGTAAGAAAGAAAAAAAGAAAGAAAGAAAAGTAAAATTCAGAATGTCAGAGCCTATGCTTTCTATCAGAGACAGGTCAGCAAAAAATGTGGAGCTCATTCAGGCATTGTCATGTGTTTAATTGGGCTCTTAGGGATTCCTCGTACTCAGACTCACTTAAGACTCACTAAAGCTTTCTTCACCCTGACTCACTCGTACTTAGATTCTAAAATTTTTGTCAACTGGACTCGCTCGGACTCAGTCTAAAGGAAAAAAAATAACTCGCAGGACACCTGAGCTTTGCCTTCAGGGGTATAACGCGATCGCGTCATGGGGTCCCATGTCCATCGCCTTCGGGGGTAGGTCAAAACTCACTCCTCTCATCAATAAATCTTGAGCTAATGCGATTGAATATGTGCGAGTAGGCTCAATTAGATGAGACGATAAACGTGAGCTGGCATAAGACTGGTAGAAATGCTGAAGTTGAGTAGATATGAGTCAAATAATATTCATAAAAGGAGATCGAGAGAGGGGAAGAAATCACAGCATACCACAGAGGGAATGATGGTGAGTGGGGTGAAGCGTCCGTACGTCTGTCTACCTGTCCATCTGTCTGTCCGTGCATCCGTACGTCGTTCTGTCTATCTGTCTGTCTGTTTGTCTATCTGTTTGTCTATCTGTCTGTCTATCTGTCTGTCTATCTGTCTGACTGTTTGTCTGATACTTCCGATTACGCCTGACGTAGGACAGGGTTAGATTAAGAGGATTGATTGATATGTGGGTTTTAACGTCCCAAAACCACCATTACATTATGAGAGACGCCGTAGTGGAGGGCTCCAAAAATTTCGACCTAGACTAAGAGGAGCTTTGCCCCTAAAAGTGAAGGCAGGGAGGAAGTTGCCCAGGTTGCGCCCAGTTTGCTACCCTTCAAGGGGGCAGCGAAAGAGGAGGAAAATAATAAAGAAAGAAGGAAATAGAGGACAGGTAATACACTCGCACGCGAGGCAGCGTTCACCACGCACACGCCCAGAAGGCTTCAAACTGCGAACTATCACAAAGCATGGTTCGTCTTCAGTTGTCTCAGATAAAGTTAGACTGTAATCCATTGCGTTAATTCATAACTTGTAATGCGCTTCGAAATTGCTGCCCTTACCGCAGGGGCGCACCTATTTAATTGAACGCGAAAACAACATGGTACATGTATTGGCATAGCTGAGGAACTAACCGCTAATGATGACGTTCGACGGGTTTTCGGTTTTTTTTTAGTTGCCGAGCGAAAACGCTGAGCTGGCCAAGCAGATATAACACAAGTAAATGCAGAATTTGTTTTTCCTTTTGACAAGCAACAATGGCAATTCGAGGAACCAGCAGCCATCTCTTACAGCAGTATAGTTTATTTAACATATTTTTCATCAATCATCGTTCCTAGGTGGTCGAAATTTCCGGAGCCCTCCACTACGGCGTCTCTCATAATTATATGGTGGTTTTGGGACGTTGAACCCCACACATCAATCAATCATCGTTGGCTCGCCCTCACTTCACCATTATCACCATAGGATCGGAATTAGAACGGTAATGTGGGTGAGTTGACTTACGTACATTCTACGAAAATTTCGGCATTCGTTGCCTCACTGCGTCACCTTTCTTTGACCAGTCGAGACACGAAATCAGTGGCAAATGTGCCCAGGTGCTTAGCACAAGGTCGAACGTTTGATTCCCGACCAGATTCACATAAAAAAAACGGAAGGCAGAAGGGCCCCTGCACTTTGGGAAATAAATAGAAGAAACCGCGTTTTTTTGCAACTTTCGTCAGTTAGTGTGCGTCAACATGTTCCCAGTCATCAGCATTTGTGAACCCAACGCGTGTGCAAGCTCTCATCTCTCTCCTTTTTTTCCATCTTTCAAACTCCCTCATCTCTATCTCTAGTGTAGGGTAGCATATCCTGTTCCTTCTGTTGAAGCATCTTAATAGGGCTTCTCTCGCGACTCATGAGTGTCAGGCAGAAACTACGAGAGTCTGGCAATCCATACGGAGATTGTAAAAGGAACACGATCTGTTCTTACTGTGTTCATAACTACGTTCCTCACTATGTTCATCACAGTTACCTTCTCGAAACGTTAATCGATCACTGGGTTCAGTCAAGCCTGCTTCTCAACGTCCCCTTCGTTCGATAGTTCCTTGTGTGTAGATGCGGTAATCGCGTTCGCTTAGGCGACAATGAATCGTAGAAGCAGCCAGTGGCACCGTCGCAATGCGAGGCAGAGCACGTCGCGGAGCTCACTGGACAGGAACCGAGTTTAGTGGAACCGTCGCCGGGGCAACAGGCAGAACCGGGTCTTGTGCCACCGGGTCGGTCGCCAGTGTCGGGTGCACCGCGTCAGGATGGACCCCTTGCGATGCCTGGAACGGCGACTTATGCCTCTTGTGAAGCCTTACGCTTCGCTCGTCGTGTGCCTGCTAGTCGTCCGAGGATGCCTCCTGGTGTCAACTCAAGACGTCGTCGGTATGTCGATACGTCTCCTTGCCGAGTCACTGGTTTTTTTATCCGTAGTGGGTTTTCACAAGTAGAAAAAGAGCAATGAAAAAAAATTATGGAAGTATAGAAAGTTCTGACCTATTCCTTGCATGATATTGGGAAAACCAAAAAGGAAGAAAATATTGTGTGCGGAACATTTCTTTGACATTTGCTTGAAGTAGCTAGTACTAACTCTGCTTTGACTTGCTGTTACTTGGTAAGTAATTAACTAAACATATCTGTAGACACGTACTTTTTGTTACGCATCCTAATCGCGGAATCGAAGCTTAGTTGTGATGTCAAAAATGTGGAAAGTTGCACTTCATTAGCAATGATCCTGTACATTCCGGGGCCTCCAGAAACGCGACCTTGGAAACCTTTGATAACATGACATAAGGGTTCATGGCGGCATGCATCGAAGCTTAGTAGGGATGTCAAAAATGTGGAAAGTTGCATTTTCTTAACAAAGATACTGTGCATGCTGGGGCCTCCAGAAACACGATCTCGGAAACCTTCGGGTAACATGGCATAGGGGTTCATGGCAACATGCATAAACGCTGCATATTTCATCCGGTGTTGTGAATCAGTGCCTACGTCATTATGATGTTGATCACAAGCTCGCTACAACGTTGCGCTGCCGAGCGCGCAGTTTCGTTTCTCAGTGTTTGCGGCTTCACTTCCTTGGGGGGTGACAAGCAGAAACTATCATGCGTAGAGGTCTAGGTACTATAGCACCTTAACTAATAAAGATCAATACCTAGTCTGCTATCATCACTGTGCTTTCATATACCTTAAGGACTTATTCAGAATTCATCGTCACTTACACCGACCAGGGTTGTCAATGTCTTTGGCTCCAGTTCTTGAAGGCAAAGTCGTGCGTAAGGTGTAAAGCACGAACAATGCGCAGTGTGTCGACCGGGTCTGCAATTCTTGTCCACCGCGTGTGCCGAAAGTTCTCTTGTTGTGGTTGTGTGGCTTTCACACCACAACCAACCTTGGAGAATCGCCGTATTTTCAAGATAGACTCTGTTTACCCCATCAGAAGATATGTAAAATGAGTTTGGGTTGTACGAGATGACGACCATGGTATTCGTACCCGAGGAGACTGTAAGCATCAGTGACTAAGCGTGAAGAATCAATGTCAGGGATAATGAACTTAACTGCGTTTGTCGATGCTGACATATATGGGGCAGATACTTGGGTGAGAGTGAAGATGCTTAGAAATAAGTCACGCACCTCGGAACGAGTGATGAAAGTAGGACTGTACTGAGTGATGAAAGTAGGACGTGACTTAAGGAACGCGAAGAAAGCCCCGTGCATTAGAATGCAAACAGAGTCGCATGAAATTGTAGTTGACATTAACACGAGATTAATGTTGACATTAAGAGCAAGGTTACACTGAAGTATCCCGTTCGTGACGTTCGCCCATAATACAGTTACACAACGCACCACCGGCTTCTCTCTCTCTTTTTTTTTCTTGTATATGGCCGCTCACCGAGTTTCGCTGTGGGCTTCTCTTTTTTTTTGGGGGGGGGGGGGGGGTGGCGGGGGGACTTCGGCAATCTCAGCAGGTCCTTTACGCGAACAATTTCTGTGTCGCCTCGCACACTGCCGTTACCTTGCCCGAACCAATACCATCATCTCCCAAGAAGCCCGGAAGCAATCACCGCACCTTGTTCCAGCTTCTGTATCATGCGGCATGGGTCGCTGCTTTTTGCCGTTTCTGCATCGTGAAATGCATACGCGCTTCTGTTGCCAGCAATGTTGGTTGTCAGATGGTTTCAATGTATGTGCCCCGTGTACTGTGTGACGTCAGCGCAGGTTAAAGAACACCAGATGGTCAAAATTCACAGCACTCTCCGTTACGGCATTCTTCTTTATAATCATATCGGGGTTTTGGAACGTTAAATCCCAGATATTATTAGATTCCATGTATACTCCTTGCCACATTTGGATGTCACATTTGGAGAGCCTTTTGTCACACGCAGCAGTATTATTTCATGCAGATCTTAGAAGGCCATTTGGTTTTTTTTTTAATGTGTCTACAGCAAAGGCGCCCATGGAACTATCTCCGAGGTTATGTGCCCTACGCTGCTGAGAACGATGTGTGCGGCTCTATCTCGCCAGCGCAGGCTGAATCCCCGTAAAGGACGAATGAGAGAATCGCCCTCATCAAGGTTCATTACGTAAGAGTGGTGGTTCGTGGGGCGGGATGACAAGCTCTTTCAAGGGGGCACTAAATATGTAAATTATCCTCCTTGTTTAGATATTTAAATTATCCTTCTATTTTCTCGCTCCCTTCCTGTCTTTTACTTCCCTCTTTTATTGTTGACTGCCTCTCAGGTGCCAGTTGCGCACGCTGTACAGTTTCACAACGCGCCCATCTGCAGAAATTTTCTTTTGGCCTCATCTCATTTTGTACACATTTATAGAAATAAACAACCACTTCTCACTTCTACTGCAATATTAGAATCAAGAGTTTCGTTTAACATAATTTTTATCGTCTGTTTTCGTGACACGATCGCCTTAACAAATGACCCCGAATGACCTCCACCGCCATACTAGTCGTCACCTTGGCTTTGATTCATTCAAGTGTAATTGTTACTGCAGCGCGAAAGATCGAGGCTTTGATTGGGGATTCTACCGATGGAGACGTACGTTTCGTAACCTTGAATATCAAGGTGACGTGGCGTTTTGATAATGAGCGGAATATGTGGCTTACATTGCTTACGTAAATATCAAATTAACGAGGCATAAAAGAAAAGTGGCGAAGCTCGCACTCATTCTCTTAACGCTTGAAACATCGAAGCTGGACTATTCTGAAGTATTGCTACATTGTTCCTGGGTTGCTTCTGGGTTGTCACTTTAGGCTTTAGATAGGCTATTTCTAGGTTGCTTCTCAGCGAAGAGGGGCTCAAGTTAACCTACACACTGTCACAGACATGACACGTGTTTCCAAACACTAGAGATTTAAACTCGCGCTGAAACAGAGCGTTTGCACCTCTCATAGACCTACGAACACCTCGTCGTTCGTGCAGGGCTTTCGTCGCTTCTCGAGGCCTTCTAGCAACCGCCTTTGCCTTTCCTGTGCCTAGTATATTCTTAAGCGAAGAAGACGAGTGCGGCCAGAGTTTCTAGCTAATATTTGGTCCTGGTGGTCTAAATCACCGGTTACGTTGGTCTATAAATATCAATTCATGTTTGCCGCCAGTTTGTTGCCCTCTTTCTTTTAAGTGGACTATAGTGTTCCGTAATGGGGTGTTTCCAGTTTTTGTGGCGAATGCCCGTTCATAACGACTATAGTTTTTTGTTGTTGTTTTTTGCACCCATTTGCTCACACAAAGATTTTACGGCCGACTTAAACCGTTTCGCTGTTGAAAGCCGTTGAATATGAAACAAAAAATGGCGCCTTGGGGTTTGTTTCTCTAAGTGCTTGTTTTACTTAGTCTTTCCGTCGTAGCCTATAACCGTAATATCTTTGTCACCAAACAGCCGTAATTATGATTGGAAACAAGAAAGGCTCGCTTTAGCTCTTCGCTGTGCATCCACACCTCGGTGCGGCTTCCATGGCGATAATGTTTTCACGAAGCGCCAACGGCTGAAGAAGAAAAACGAAGCAGCTCCCCGTTATCGTTCGCTCATTCTTTATTGTTATTGCAGCTACCTTCACGCTCAGCTAGCCAGAACCATTTATGCAAAGTGTATGCATATTTTATGCTGCGTGGTAAAATAACCATTTGGGCTTCCGTTTCGAATGATTGCCATGCAAGCTGGTTTGATTGATACGTGGGGTGTAACGTCCCAAAACCACCGTATGATTACGAGAGACGCCGTAGTGGAGGGCTCCGCAAATTTCGACCACGTGGAGATCTTTAACGTGCACCCAAGTCTGAGCACACGGGTCTAAATGCAGCGTTTTCGCCTCCATTATTGCCGTGCGAGCGTGAATTCAATGCACGCACACGGCTTCAACAGCTAAATGAGTGGGCCTACCAAGTATAAGAGCATGGAACTCCTTTGAGTTGTCGCACAGTTCGTCGACATAATCGCAGTCATATATGTATAAAAACTGTAACGTTGAGACAAGAAGTTCACCAAACCCTTACGCGTCGTTATAACTTATTAGTGTTGGTAGGTTCTATGAAGGTTTATTCCGCGTACGTTTATTTGTTTAAGCGTTCATTCCCCGTATCCTTATCTTGTTTGGATGCCGGAGGTCGACATGGTCCCGGTAATGGTTGGTTTGTTTATTTATTAATGCTGCACTGTAAAACACGTATAACATTGCACTTGTATTGTGACCACTGTGTCTTTTGAACACTGTGTATAGACTATAGTACATATCACTAAAGAGGCTGCCAACCTTTCTGCAAAACTACTTTTTTTTTCTATTCTCAAGGCAATCTGGAAAAGCGTGCTTGGGGCATTTCAGATCGGGCTACAGATTTCTACAAAGCAGTGTTAAAGATTATTATTTTTCCGCGTATAGTTATCTTATATCTCGCTTCGCGTCACTTCATCCTTGTTTCGTTGCTCAAAATTCTGGTTCTGAGTATTAGGCAACGAGCCCAGCCCAAAATAACGCGTTATCACCCAATAGTACTCGGAGTTATGTAAGCAGCAATGAAGAAAACTGAAGGACGCACTTGTTACGAACTCCCCACTCATTTTGCGCTTACTGTCATACATATGGGCTCGTTTTCTAATAAGCCCCGCCGCGGTGGTCTAGTGGCTAAGGTACTCGGCTGCTGACCTGCAGGTCGCGGGATCAAATCCCGGCTGCGGCGGCTGCATTTCCGATGGACGCGGAAATGTTGTAGGCCCGTGTGCTCAGATTTGGGTGCAAGTTAAAGAACCCCAGGGGGTCGAAATTTCCAGAGCCCTCCACTACAGCGTCTCTCATAATCATACGGTGGTTTTGGGACGTTAAACCCCACTTATCAATCAATCAATCAATCAATCAATCAATCAATCAATCAATCAATCGTTTTCTAACTAATGGCACGAGGAGAAAACTGAGTTACTCCTTGATTTTTTGCAAGCACTTCCGGACGAGCACTTACTTCCGGTTTTTCGAATATTCAAAAAAAGTCTCCTAAATATGAAATTAGGAAGAAATCGATGATTCCGGTACAAGTTTAGAGTTATATTGTATATGATATCGGAGAGCAAGGTTAGTTAAGAGTGAGAAAAAGCATCAAGTCTGCAAATAATGAAAATGAATTGAGTGGGTTCGCTGAAAGAGCAGATAAGTTTCTTGTGAGCAGCTGGGATCGTTGAGGTCCCTTGGTGGTGCAAATCTCAGCCACGCGTTTTTTTTCTTCAACGAAGCCTCCGAGATCCGCGTCGGCAGTGCGGCAAAACACGGGCTGCCACTGTCGGGCTTAATCGATCCTGCTCAGCCACGCAGGCGGCGCACGGGCGCAGCTCGGGTGCCCTTCAGGTGGCACGACCTTGAGCGCTAGGACCTGCGTCGGAAGGCACGTGGTGCGTGCGTGCTTGCGGCGGCGCAAGCGTGGTCATGCTCGGAAGACCGTCGCGGCCATGCTCCAGTCGGCAGGAACGACGCGCCGACTGCAGAGCAGCCCGCCGCTGTTTGCTACCCACACAAATGCTGCCCACACGGAGAGGCTTCGGGCCTTGGACGCAATCTCGTTTATTAGCGTCTTCTCTTTTTTTTTCATCAATGATTCCATCACTGCTTGTTTTTTTTGAAGGGTCTTACAGTTTCTATCAGATAGGACTTGAGCTTTCCCATTCGGTAGACATGCTTCGCAACGCAAACGTTTGTAATCAGTGGCTAGCTTTGCGAAAATTGAAACAACATAGGGGAACAGTGTGGAAACGAGAGTAACCATATTCAGTCGCGTCCCTCAAGAACGATTTCGATACCTCGGAGAGCGAGGTTTACTATACGTCTTCCGGTACGGTCTTAGCCGCCGAGTATCTTAACCACTAAGAAGAGCACCAAAGAACGAGCAATTGCACTACTCAGTTTAACAAAACTAATGAAACATCGAGTTCCGGAGAATACTTATCGAAGTCGCTCACCCGCAGAAAATTAGACAGGATAGTTACTAGAGCAACCACCAGCAACGCTAACCACATACGTAATCCCCCCCCCCCTTTTAGTCGTGAGCAACTTAAGTAATTTGTCTGTTCAGGCTGATTTATATACTGTTGTGTAATACATATGTAACTATTACTATTACTTTCAGTAATTCCTCCAGGCCTGCCAGGGCCATTAATTATAATCAACTAATTGGTATAGCAATGAGTTATACATTAAGTATGTTTCATACATTCTTGTTCACTTCATAGATGAAGTTCATCGCCCTCTAAGTTACACTAAGCTGACTTGACTCGAGGCCGTTATCAATATGCCCAGATTGCGGCGACTTGCGTCGCCTGATCGTTCATCAGATGCAGAAAGATAGGTGCGCTCTTTTGCCTGAAGGCGAGACTCGAGGCTTTGGTTGCAAATATATCATTCCTTGTCTACTGCGCGCGTTACCGATCGGAAGTTCTCAACTCCTGTTTGCTTCGTGTCTCTCTAAATGACTGTACCGTCAGCCATCCTAAGCGTATACAGGAAACTAGACGAGGCCTAGTTAACCACCCTGCCTTGGTTGTGCATGTGTGCTGCCGGCAAGTCTTTTTCTGTACTGTTCTTACGTTTTATGCCTGATTAATTGCGTGCGGGTCGTCGGTTGCGTTGTGCTTCTCCTTGCAGCTTAAAGGTAAAGATTTCTAAAAGGCCAAATGCCTTGCACTCCAATCTTAAGCACTCTGATAGTTCTGTGTTCGTTGAATTGGTAATGCAGCGATTGACTTAGCCTCACTGCCCGTTAACAGCGTATGGGTCATGCTTAATAATACTTTGTCAGTTAAATTCAACTCATAACATATTAATTGTTGTTGTTGTTGTTCTCCTATTGCTAGTGGCGCATACCCACTGTGGGGGATTGGCCAAGAATCGAGTGGCTTTAAAATTTACTGTTCAGATTTAGAATGATGGAGGTATAACAGAAAGATTACCGATAGCCTATAGGCAAGTGTGGTGCTTAATGTAATGCATACAAATATTTACATAAACAAATTTATTCTTAGAATAGAGCAATAATCTGATTTTATACGTATATAATTATGTGAACATGTTAAGATAATGAAACTGGTTAATTAGTCAACCTATTAGTTTCATCAATATAGTCCCGGACGGCCGCGCATACTGTGCCATTACAGAAACCAGAAATGGAAGCTCCAAAAGACAAAATGACAGGCAGAGATAAGTCCATACCAATGCCACGCAAAGGTATTTCTAATAGGGTTTTTTGTAATGTGTTAAACCGCCTGCAGGTCAAAAAGAAATGGTCTATTGTTTCCAGTTCATCACAGAATGCACACAGTGGCGAAGGTGCCTGAGCAGACCTGTGTTTATAGAAATTTAGATTTGGTACCCGGCAACGCAGCCTTGTGATAGCTACTTCTTGTTTTCGAGTGCGGCAAAAGTCTCTTCGCCAGGGATATAATAAATGGCGATATTCTGTAGAGTTTGTTAGTGCTGAACCTTTAAAGACTTGCATAAGCGTACGTCTGCGGAATCGAGCAGCAGTCACATAAGCGGATGATGGACAGAGCGGTAGAATTGGTTCGCTGATTGACGACTTAGCTAAGGAATCTGCTATTTCATTAAGAAACAAACCTTTATGTCCAGGCACCCAAACTAATCGCACTTTTCTTAAATGCGCAGGTACTAGTGCACAGAACACCTTTGTTACGTGATTATCAGCACCAACAGAAAGTGCCGCACAAAGAGATAGGGAATCTGTTATTATGACAGCTGATGTAATTTCTGTATCTAACTTGCGTAAGGCGAGCACTACTGCCAGAAACTCAGCCACAAAAACGGGTAAGAAATCGGGTAGTCGAAGGGAATAAAAAATCGGGCTGAAAATACCAACTCCTGACTTTTCGTCGTATTGCGATGCGTCTGTAGCAATAATAACGTGCGTTGTAATACGGCGCAGGTGATCTTGGAGTAAACCATCCAAAATATTATGGGGAAGTAATTTGGCATTATTAGGAAAAATGTCGTCGAATTGAATTTCCACCGGGACTGAATTATAACGACTCGGCATGATGTAGCATATACGTACGTTTAGAGGCTCCAGTAAATTTTGCAGAAATATAATTTGTGGCGTGTGAAATCGCGGCCATCTAGCAGCGAAAAATGATTCCGGGGTGGAAATAAAGGCTGTTTCTGAATGTCGTAATGGTGATTCATAAATTCTTAAGAATGTCTGAACAGTCAGAAGGCGAATTCGACAAGAAAGCGGAGGGACCCTCGATTCGAGATATAACACATTGTTGGCGATTGTTTTGGGAAGGCCAAGGCATAAGCGCAAAGCTTCTCTTTCCAGAAGAATTAGAGGCCGCAACTTGTAAGCTGGAACACCAGAGAAAAGCACACAACCAAATTCCAAAATGGGACGAACATACATGCGATATATCATTAATAATGTGTTCCTTCTCATACCTATGCGGTAGTTACTTAGCCTACGTAATATGCCAATGGCCCGCACACCTTTTCCGGCGATATATTCGATATGAGATCGCCAGTTAAGCGATGTGTGATAAATTACTCCAAGGTATTTAACAGATTCCACCTGTGGTATATCCTCATGATGGTAAGACAGAGAGATGTTCACAGGGTATTGCAGCGGGAAAACAAGGAGGGCACATTTACTCGGATTAAGTAAAAAGCTGTTGCCATCGAGCCAGCTCTCCAATATATTAAGGTAAGTCTGCAGCCGTTCATATAAGGTCTGAATGTTATCTGCCATTGCAAAAAAATGCGATATCGTCTGCATAAACATAAGTTGTTATATCCTGTTTACGTGGGATGGTGCTCATTAGTAAATTAAATAGCACCGGGGAAAGCACCGAGCCTTGCGGTACTCCCCTCGTTTGGGTATGAGTAGATGATGAAAACCCATCTTTAAAACAATAATATTTCCTGTCTGCGAGAAAATTGTGAACCCACGCTACTATGTATGATGGAAAATCAAGGTATTCTAATCGATCTATCAAAATACAGTGCTCCACGGTATCATATGCTTTAGCAATGTCTAAGGTAACTAAAGCAGCATATTTTTTATGTAGCCGAGCTAATTGAAGCCTACTTTCTAAGTCAACGTGGGCATCCCAAATTGAACAACCAGCCCTGAACCCAATTTGACAGGGACTTAGAATAGACCTCATGGTAATAAGTTCATTAATTCGTATATTGATGATTCTCTCAACCAATTTCACTAAGTTTGATGTCAGTGCGATCGGCCTTATGTTATCCAAGGTGTATGCATCATTTTCATTTTTTAGCAACAATACAATTTTGGCAAGTTTCCATTCTGGAGGTATCCATGCATTCCCCAAAGAGTAATTCACTAGTTCTAGCGAAAGATTAGGCGATTCCTGGAGTAAACATTTCAACATAGAGTTCGTAATCCCATCTGGTCCGGGAGCCGTCCTCGGTAAGCATAATACTGTCTCATTCATTTCAGCTAAAGAAACTTCTCGAAATTCATGCAAGTTTACCAGAACGGACTGAATAGACGAAAAATTCGCAGTGAAGCGGCGTTCTAAACCTTGCGCTATGTCTTCTAGAGAGGTGTTCATTTCTACCGGCGTCAAGACACATGACTGCAACGTTAAAGGTGCTGGTAGTACTTTTCTTGTCTTGTATTAATTATTCTCGCCATTCTCCCGGCACATTACTGTCTTTCACTTCGCGGTCTAAAATATCAAAATTGTGTCACTGATAAAATATTTAAATATTTAATGTGTGTGTTGACAGCAAATTGACAGCGCCTTCTTTTGATGCAGGGACAACAGACGAAAAGACCTGCACAAGAACTGTAGAAAGTTGTCTTGAAGGTGACTGCAAAGTGTAAGTCGTACCATCACTGCCTTAGATTGTCCACCTGTTATTATCCCTCTTGGATTGACAGTATGTATAAATGAAATAAATAAATAAATAAATAAATAAATTATACGAGGTACTTAGTGCTGTGATATGCGAACACCGGCACACTATAACACAGTGTTAGCCCGTTCGGGGAACCACCAGGCGTGACTGCCCCTTCAGACGTTCCGCTTCTGAGTTCTGTCCGTGTCTTCACAACTCCTACCAGTCCCAGGTCAAGCACGCGAAGTGTGTCATCGCGTGAGAAGTTGGGCACGCGAAAGCCCTATCGTAATATTTTCACGACGCGTCAGAAGAGAGCCACCAAACGGAACTTCTAGATTATACGACTTCCTGCTGATTTTATGTATTTGAATTTTTTTCTCCTCGACGTGCTGTACATGTGGTCCACCCTCTAGCCGTCGCAAGTTGTCGTGGTGTACCTCCAGTAACTATGCTGTCCACATTTAACTATTAATGAGTAGATTGAAATTTAGTCATTTGGTTAACAAGACTACGCCGTCTTAGTAGCGTAAATGTCTCAACGTGAGTTGATCGTGTTTTTGTGGTATAAGCATATCAGGATCTTGAGTGTATTGTTTGTTTCGGGTGCTAGAACATTTGAACACGTCATGTTTCTTTAAAATCAACCTTTATTTGTTCCAATATTGCTTTTCACAGTAATAAAAAAGTAAACTTAACCAAACGCCCCAAACATATTAACATCATGTTCGCACGCCAGTATCTGTGTTAGTCGTTCAGTACGTTCGTATGCATCTAACCACTAGAACATTGCTTAAGGAGTTGGTAGTCTGTTAATTGATTTTTTTTTATTTATTGTGGCCGCTTGTTATATAATTCAGTGGTGTGGCCGGCCGCATATGCAGAACTGACAGTGACACTGTCAATTCTGAGCAGAAGGCCCGGAAATATTAATTGAGATTTACGGCAATTATTCGAAACTGATAAACGTACAAATCAACTTATTTCCCAGGACGATACCTTGTGTCAAGGGAGCTTGTGATGAACTTGGCCGCTGTGTCTGCCAGCCGTGCTGGGAAGGCGACTCTTGCGATGAGTTTGGTGAGTTTCATAGTGTTGAATATTTTTTTCGGTCTACGATCGTCATAATGGAAACGTGGGTGTTTTAAGTGCGAAGATTATGAGTTCACTACCTAATAAATAGCTATTCTTCGCTATAGTGTGACATTTTTTTGCTACTAGTTGTGCCCCATGTTGTACGAAAAAAAAAGGGGGGGGGGGCTTATCCCTTTTTCTAATATCCGGTATAACACAAAAGTGAAATGTGTCTTTCCAGAGGTAGTTGACCTTTTATTGTGCATTGTTTCGCCACAAGGGCTAAAGAATGAATGCCACAGCAACAAATTGCGAAGTCACGCGAAGAACGGCAGGCAGCTCTAAACTTGCAGCGCGCACATCAGGCGGAAAGCATGCCCGAAATTAGCATACACATGAGCATGCGCGGGCTAACAACGTCGATACTTAAAGCACGCTGTTCAAACAGAAAGCAAAAAGCGCGAGACGAGCGCACAAGTAAACACAGGACAGGCGCGAAACGGTCACAGTTCTTCGTCATGTGTGAGCAGCGGGCTCCTTTTGTAAACATGGCCGCGGCAGCAAGCGAAGCAAGCGAACCTTTGTGCTTTCCCGAATCACGAGTCTAAGCGCGCGCGCGTTCAGCTTGTCTTGTTGCGACATCTCCCCCCCCCCCCCCCACAGGCACACGGTCCGGGATAGTTTGGTGAGACACTTTGGTCCTACCACAGCAGTATAAAAAAAGGGTAATGTGTCCGTTTGCCGATTTTCCATCGGCCATTGTCATCACCGTGGGTCTGCGACCTTTAGAACGCGCTCAACACGAGCCCTTGCCCCGCCGCGGTGGTCTAGTGGCTAAGGTACTCGGCTGCTGACCCGCAGGGCGCGGGTTCGAATCCCGGCTGCGGCGGCTGCATTTCCGATGGAGGCGGAAATGTTGTAGGCCCGTGTGCTCAGATTTGGGTACACGTTAAAGAACCCCAGGTGGTCTAAATTTCCGGAGCCCTCCACTACGGCGTCTCTCATAATCATATAGTGGTTTTGGGACGTTAAACCACACATATCAATCAATCAATCAATCAATCAATCAATCAACACGAGCCCTTAGCCCCCGTCTCGCCACTTATCACAAAAAGCGCCTTGAATTTGCGGAGCTCTGAGAGCTGCCATATGGTATATGGCGTATATAAACGGCTTGTCATTAGCCAGTTTAAGACGCTACTGATGGAGTGCGCTGCGGATGAAGAGGCCGCTGGTTCAACACCACATGACGGAGTTTTTTCTTTTTGTTTTTTTTTCTTTGTAGTCTTCACAACGTCATATCTACAACGTCGTATCTACAATTTTACAACGTCATATCTGTGACGGGAATACGTCAGAGCCGTGATGTACTCACGGCATAAAACGTTTTGTGTCTAAAAAAAATTGCCCGCAGCTTCCCTCGGGGGAACACTGAGGAGGATGCGGAGCATATAATTGGTTAACGGGGTGTTAAAGTGCGACTTACTTGGGTCGATGGCTAAATTGGTTAACGTGGTTGTGAAATGTGGTGTTGAATTGTGACTTACTTGGGTCGATGGCTAAATTGGTTAACGTGGTTGTAGGAGGGGGTGTTAAATGAGTGAACACGTACACACGTATGCGAAAGGGCGGCGCTGGTCGAAGGGACGTCGATCATTGTGTTTGTGGATTCCTTGGAATTCATTTCACCGCGACCTTGGACGTCGACGCGCCGTACAAACCAACCGACGAGCGGCAACTGAGCGAGCGAGCGCCGACCTTGAGTATATATACAGCGCGACGGCGCATGCGCTGTCAGCTGTCGAATGTTCTCGAAGGAGAAGCGCGCGCGCGGCACAGATGGCGACGGCGCGACGGCGCATGCGCTGTCAGCTGTCGAATGTTCTCGAAGGAGAAGCGCGCGCGGCACAGATGGTGGGCGACGGCGCGACTGCGCATGCGCGCGCGTCAGCTGTCGAATGTTTGAGAAGCGGTGCGGACGGCGCACTACAAGGCGCGAGTATAAGATGCTTCCGCATCTAAAAAGAAATAATGTTGCGCTAAACCTTATATAGCCGTTTTGCCAGATGTAGCCAGGGCCAATGATAACAACGGAAAAAAGCTGTATACTAATATTTGATTGGCTGTTTGTTCTATTCATGAGATACAGTACTTAGATGCCATTTTGTGTAAAAGCCCAAGATCACAGTGATCACAGACCCGTGTGCCGTGATCACTATGATTTCTGGATCCCTCCAAACCGGCATGGCTAAGAGTCCTCAATGCTTTCCAGTGGACCTGTACCCGCCATCATTTCCTAGCCGTACCGAGGTGGTTGGCATCTCGGAGCCTGATGTGTCCCGTCCCGTGTTCCGCCTCGCGGCCAAGGATCGCGATTTCGAGGACACGTGCGAGGGCCTCGAACCTTGCGCATGCGCGCTCAACAGCTACGCTATCGTAGCCGGCAACCGGTACCAGCTCTTCTCGGTGGACAATGTGACGGGCCAGGTGACGCTGGAAGACCCGCACCACTTGGTCGAGGGCGTCCCGTTCCCGGTCACCTTTGGCGCCTGGTCGCCGGGGAGCCTCGAGAACGAAACCGACCCGGACACCACCATGCAGGTGAGAATTCTCGTTGGCAGAGATCATTCTTAAGAATTTAAAACATCTCTTTGCCAAGATTGTTTTGTGCCTGGGTCCATCCAGGACTGAGGCACGTCATTTCCATCACGGAACTGATGACAATGAAGGGGGGCGTAAGAGAACTTTCACGGAGTTATTCGTTCACAGATTAGTTTCTCCACCTTCGCAACCTTCCAGCAAAGGAGCCGTACGAGTAACCATTTTGCCATGAACTTCTAACATCAACAGTGGAGTTACTGGTGAAGAGAAATGATCATCATCCTGAATCGGCTCGTGCTATATAGCTTCCATCCTTTTCACCTTCTGCTTCGCTTCCGGAATACGCGTGCCAAATCGACCAGCGTGGCTTGCAATAACTTTGCTGGCCCAAATAACTAGTAGAGAGAGAGAGAGAAAGAAAAAAAATATCCTTGGTAAAAAAAATTATAGACGAGGCGGGTTTAGAAACCCCGTAGCCACGATTCGATGGTAAGCATCTTAACCACTTGGCTATTCAAGAAATGCTAGCAGAGCACCACGTATAGCCTTGTATATTATACGAAGGGAGTGGGAAATAGAAATGAGCGGGAACATGAGAGATGTGAGGGGAAGGAGGAATAGCAAGAGTAAAGGAGAAAGTAAAGCATGGCATAGAAAGATAATAGAGAGGAAGAAAGGGAAGAAAATCGAAAAGACAAAGACAGAAGACAGAGAACCAGAGTAGGACAGAGAAATGTATCAACAGAATGAAAAAGAGGTAAGAAAAAGAAGGAGTGAAAAACAGAGGGAAAGGAAGAACTACAAGAAAGAAAGAAGGCAAGAAATAAAGAAAGAGAAAAAGGAGCGAGAAATAGACAAATATCTAAAGATAGAAACAAAGAAATATAGACAGATGAACGAGTCGTAGAATAATTCAGAGGAAAGAGAAAAGGAAAAGAAAGATGAAAAAATCATCATATCCATGGAGCGAAGGATTATGAGTGGGGCGAAATGTCCGTCAGTCCGTCCGTGTGACCACCCGTCCGTCCGTGTGACCGTGCTTCTGTCTGTCTGTCTGTCTGTCTTCTGTCTGTCTGTCTGTCTGTCTGTTTGTTTGTCTGTCTGTCTGTCTGTCTGTCTGTCTGTCTGTCTGTCTGTCTGTCTGTCTGTCTGTCTGTCTGTCTGTCTGTCCATTCATCCGTCCTTCTAGTGAACACTCCAAGTACCACCATCTCGCATCTTTTCATCATATATTCATCATATACAAGTACCGGGATCCAGCGGACATTCCAAGGACCTAACGAGACGTAACTACCTACTACTACTACTACTTTTACTACTACTACTACTACTACTACTGCCACCACTACTACTACTACTGCGTCCGTCCGTCCGTTTGTGCTTCCGTCCACGCGCCCGTGCTTCTATCCGTCCGTCCATGCTTCTGTCTGTGTCTGTCTGTCTGTCTGTCTGTCTGTCTGTCTGTCTGTCTGTCTGTCTGTCTGTCTGTAAATCCGCACTTCCTTCCGTTTGTCCATCCGTCTGTCTGTCCGTGCGTCTGTTGGAGCTTCCATCCGTCCGTTTGAACGAACGAACAGATGGGCGGACGCATGGACGGAAGAACAGATGGATGGATGGACGCTTCGCCCTACTCATCCTTATTGTGATCGATACAGTCTTTGACTTTGGGACCTCCTTTTGTATACTAAACACATGTCACATTCTTGTACTCGTACCAATAAAAAATCTTATTCATTGCGTGGATATGTTATGATTTTTTTACCCATTGTAGTGCCTCCATATGATGTGTTAACATAACGGATGTACCTACGGCTGATGTTCAAGCAACTGTGCAGTTCACACAAATTAATCTTAATGCTTTAAAAGAACCCAAAACTGTAAGACACGAGCGAGCATTTGAAACGCATTCACTAAGCATTTTATCACGGCATTTTATTTTTCTACACAATAAAGACAACTAACTGGTTTTTGCAGACGTCTATCGTTTAATTACATCACGGGATTAAGCACATTTATGAATTCGTCATTCATAATTCAACTTGTTTGACTTGGCTGAGTAGCACAAAAGATATGCAGAAAAGCTTACGCTAATTTGTCTTACACCATTAGCGTAGGTCGTGCCTATACTAATAACGAACTTACTCAGAAGCTCATTTGCATCTCAAGTTATACTGTTTTCTGGCAATATATCTTTGGCTAGGACGTTTGACATCGTTGCTCGCTTACATTGCCCAGGTGACCTTCTACTTGGACACAGCCGAAGACCACGAGGAACACAGCCACGCGCTGACTGGCGACATCGACAGAGCCAGCCATGTTCACAACCGCACTAAACGCCAGGTGAGTGCTCCAACCGTGATTCAGGCCTGAAGTTTCTGTTCTCGGTCTCTTCTGATTTAATATCAGCAGATGGCGTCTAAGCCGCAGATTCTCCGGAACGCCTTGAAGAAGGCCTTGCGTTCGAAGTAATAAATCAGTTGTAATTTCAGCGCTGCCTTTGTGTTTCCTCTTATGTGTTTCATCTGTTTGCGCTGGTAAATATATCTTAATCGTGAACGAACTCGCCTAAGCAGGCGTTCCTGCAAAAAAGTTAGGTAGTGTTTAGGGCCATTCAAACTGATTTTTTTAAATATATAGACGCGATACGCCACGAGTGACAGCTTCCGAATGGTTGCACAGGCGCCGCCTTCGTCGACGGACTCTGAGAACTACCGGACCGACTTCAAGCTGAACATCGTGAGCGGCGACCCAGCGTCGATGGAGCTTGGCCGCGTGCTGGAGTACGAGCTGCAGATCACCGTGCCGCCCACCGAGAGGCTGGACCTCCTGATCGACATCTTCACCAAGGACGTGATCGCCGAGAACTACGTGCCCCCGCTGGCCATCTTCAACGTGAAGACTGACCTGCCGCCCGAGATGACATTCAGCGTCGGCGAACCCGAACCAAAGATGATACTCAGCGAGTCCATAAGGAACGTGGTCAGTGTAGAGCAGCGGTTATCATTCGTGGATGTTTCGGGGAAGCCTTGAAGAGTGGTGGAAGGAGTGAGAAACTCTTTGCAGTGAGAGAAAGTGGTGGAGTCAAATCAACCCAACATGCAGCGTAATAAAGGGGCGTTTTTTTTTCCTTCGTGGCAAAGAATGGTCGAAGTAAAGTGTCACGCAAAGTCGACTTCGACGAGCTTGTCAATAGGTTGTGCAGTTTGCAGCCACATTGAACCTGTTCCTAGTTATGCTTGGTTTTCAAATGTGCAAAATCACAAAAAGTATGTTCGCGTCCATATGTCCGAGAAAGCTGCAACGAAATCTTTGCAGCCATCTCATAGAAAAGAAACTTAGGTTAGCTCCGCCGCAGTGCAATAAATTGTTGTGGTGAAACCTACTAAAAATTCAGGAGGAGCCGCTGTCATGGGAGACAGTGTGTATACATAAATCACGTTTCTTTTTCGAGAATAATTTTCACGGACCCCCAAAAGTGATTTCATGGACCCTGTAAGGTCTGCGGACTTCAACCTGAGAAACAATGGGGTAGGGAGTGGAAAGCTTGGACTGTGGCCGCAAATTTTTTATATGGGGATTCTACTTCCAGCTATAACATTTATCGGTTTTAATGTCGGTCGGTGGGAAAGACGTGGAAGGTGGCCTCGCAATATATATTCGTACTCCAAGTATGCTTTTCAGTAGACTTACAGTGCGAGTACATGACGGCAAAAAAGACAACGACAAGCTGCGCAGTGGGCCGTCTTTCTTGTCGTTGTGTCACCGCGCTGTAAGTCTACTCTAATAGATTTCCAACAAGCCCAAATCTCCACTCTTGTCGGATTCTGCCACAAAGAGCCTTGGCGTTTCACTTTATACCCCAGCCCGTTTTCTAAAAAAAAGTAATTAAAGATGTCACCCCCTAAAACTGCATACAGATTGTTAACCAGTGAAGCAGAAATGTAAGGTCCCGGTGTTTATCACGAGCAGATATCTATCGAAGTGTCTTTTGTTGTAGCTTCTTACCTCTCTGTCACCACATTTCTGAGATGCATGCTTGAAAATTTGCATTAGTTGACGTTATCTGAAAGTTACTTACGGTTAACAGCGCAAAAAGAACATGTGGCCGCGGGCAGGATATAGGCGGAACAAGCTATGTTATCGCGCTGTTAACCTTAAGCATTGGCAGCCAACTAGCCCAGTCAGGTAACCTATGTTAGCTGAAGAGATATTGAGGACACCTAAATGATTTTATGGGTAGAAAATCATGCTCAGGTGAGTATCATGCCTACGGCGGTATATACGGCGCCAAAATCTGAAGAGAAATAAGTGCAAGCACAGAGAACCTTCGAGGTAGCGAATGCTGTCATTGATTCTTCCTTACAGTTTTTGTGCACTCACGGACAGCCTGACTTCTCCACTTCCCTGCCATACTCAGGTTCGCTGTATATTAGATAAAGCTTCTTGGTTCACTGCAGTGTATTCATAAATGGTACGCTATGACACCCTATAAATGTAGATTTACTTTTTTTTAACACTTGGATTGATGGAAGCATTTTCAATGGCTGTTCTCTTAGACGCGAATGTCCACACTTTCCAGTACGACCGTGTGGTGATAGAATTCGGCAACATCATCAACCCGGACACGAGCAGGGACATCCTGGTTCGCTTCTCTGTCACCGCCGTTCGTACGCGCATGACGTCCAAGACTCACTACGTCACCGTCGGCGCCGAGTTCGACTTCGAGACGTACGTCTGGGTTGGCCAAACAGAAGTCACCGTCAACCCGCCCAAGGTGGTGAGTTGCGCATTTTGGGACGTCCTCCCTGTCTGTTGTGATGTCTCTCTATTCGGACACACAGCCTGTCTTGAATGCTTCATCGAGTGCTAACAGTAAAAAACTGTAAGCATGCTACTGATTCTGAAGGTCTCCTAACCATAAACAATAGGATAATTAGTCCACTTTGTTGCGAGTAAAATTCAAAACAAACATAATTAAGAGGTTAGATGATAAGCTTGACGAGTTTGTCTGTGTCACTGTGGTTTCTTTTTGTACTTTCTTGCATCAAAAGACAGTCATTTGGAAAATAACCAGTGCGTCGACTTGTAACAAATATTCAGTTATTTTTATTATATAGTGCATCACCTGTATATTGATTTCACCATGTATTGATAATCAATAAACCCTTGTAGTTATGAACACTAGGGTGTGGTGCTCTAGATATATCTATGACATATCAAAAATACTTCTGATAAGCTAGTGCCATGTTTTCAGGAAGATGCGTAAATTCGAAGTTATCGACAATACTTCATGACTGAAGGTGCTATGAAGTGGTTTTCGCTTAGACTTAACTTTCTTTCGTCTTTCGCAGTAAGAAGTTTCCAAAGTTTGCCCCTCAAGCTACATTGACTGTATCTGTAATGCCGACGCAGAGAGTCCTTGGTCGCATGCAGGGTTTTTCAACAAGCAATATTTGCCTTCTTTTCTGTTGCTAATGCTATGACGTTGAGATCAAGAATGCGTTTTCAGCCACTTTGGTTATCTTTCTACTAAGAGCAATGAAATGAAGACGAATGGTTCAAAGGTGGGTCATCGCAGAACGAGGACGAGAAGAAGCTTGAGGTCGACGTGAGCGGGCCTGGCGAGATCGCCCTTGACAGCGCG
This sequence comes from Rhipicephalus microplus, assembly GCF_043290135.1. Taxonomy (NCBI): domain Eukaryota; kingdom Metazoa; phylum Arthropoda; class Arachnida; order Ixodida; family Ixodidae; genus Rhipicephalus; species Rhipicephalus microplus. The sequence continues at coordinate 29,948,802 of NC_134704.1, read as the reverse complement.
GGCATCTACACCGTCGACATGTACCTCAAGATGCGGTCGGACCGGGTCACCATCTCCCTGACGGGGCCGACAGACCTCGAGGACCTGCTTGCTGTCGGAAACCTGGGAGTCACCAGTGAGTTCGAGGTCACGTACAGTTGTGACTGAAAAAGATTATCAAAGTAAAAACAAAAATCACTATGTCGCTTACGCATCCGCCTAAGACTCTCCGGAGACCAATGCCTTCTGTTCATTCTTATGCTCCTCCTCTGAAGATGAATTGACCCTCTCCAGTCCTTCTCCGAAAGCTCTCTGCTTCCAACTTGGTTCTGAACTGCTTCCGAAATTGGAGTCATTACGAGCTTTGTTTTTGCATTGTCTCTGCGATCGGCCCACTATTGACAAAGCGACGATGCAGCGTGGTGACTGCATGTGGCGTCCCGTCACGATGACGTCACAAATTTTGGTGATATGTGACCTCATCACATGACCATGCATGGCTTTTGACGTCCCTCGTTCTGACGCCGATGATCGCCAATTTTCAAGTTTGATGGAGTATCTAAAGCTTGGGCTTTAAATTGTTTAGCACTCCTAACAATGAAGAGTGGCTTTGAGGAAGTGCAGATGTCAACTGTATAGGTGGGTTCACGGTTTAGCTGCCCTACGATGCAGTGAAAGCACTAGTAAATGCAAAGCATTTTCTTTTTATGTAGGCTTCGTCTATTCATTCGCCTCGAATAGATTAAAATTGCTGAAAATTTTCGTATTGTGTTGAAATGAATCCGAATTTTGTAATATCACGTGTAATATTTCAAGCGCTTGAATATCTGCATTGGGCTGCTCTTTTGGTTTACAGCATGCTAACACATTTACAGCCACTGTTATTGTCGATTTTGTTTCTCTCGAGATATTATGCTACCTGGCATAATATATGGTGAGTACTCTCTTATCAGATGAATTTATGTATTACCGTCGTAATATATTATTGTGTGAGTGCCAACCTATGAGCAATAATATGTTGAATTATATTTCCCTGAACGGGTAGCTCCCTTCAGACTAGTGTTATAGAAAAAAAATTATATCCGACACTCAGCATCGCAATGTCAACATCATGCTGTGTCAGAGCGGGCTGCGAAATTTTAGTAAAGATTATTACCAGGTCTGCAAACATACTCTGATCGAAGTCTCGTGTTACATCGAGTGAAACGTGTCACTTCTGCTCGTACCACATGCGTGGCGCTAGTTACTGTCAGCGTAAAAAAAAAAAAAACTTCGGCATACATTAATATTGTTTTCTAGGTTTCAGCGAGAACTATCGGGCCATTCCCAATGACGTGAACCACTACAAGACCGTTAAGACGCCATCGGCGACGAAAGAGACATACAGCGCTGCCAGTATCGACATGGGCCTAATCACGAGCACTGGTAAGTAAATGCCTTCTTTTTTTTTTTCTCGTTGCTCGCAAAGCTCCAACACTTCAACAGCACACGCCACGCATGTACTGCGTGACTATGATAAGGGCTTCTCTCTTCTCATGGGTCTAATTGCGGCTTTTAGCTGGGTATACCCTGATATATATCAATGCGAAGTTACCTCTATAAAACTCGTTGGTTTTCGCCAACAGTGGCTGCCCCAACTGTCTTCCAGTTACGCACTTCAGGTTTCTACTTCCGGTATCCCAATTTACTTCCGGTTTCTAAGAGAGGTTATAGCACACGCAGGCAGAGATAGAGTGAGGAAGAAACTTGACACAGTGCACACAGACTCTATCCCCGTCTGTGAGCGCTGTAACCCTCTTAAGATGGAATAGCAACGAGCCCGTCCAGCCATCCCCGTGAACTCCTGGTTTTTACTTGTGTTCTTTTAGTGCACTTCGGGTATCCACATCACTTCCTGTCATATAAAAGCAAATAAATGCCTCTTCGACAAGTCCTGCCTGAAACGATTCCCGACATCGCGGGGGACGTCGTAGGTATTTACAAAAAGTGCGCGGAACACTACCAGGAAGACATGTCGTGTCGTGCACAACTGAGTTTGCAGAAAGGAGTACGAGTCAGTGCATCTTTACTGCGATGAAATTCTAGCATGGCGTGTTGGACTTACTGCAATTTATTTCGTGCAATGTTCTGTACGCACGCTCAACTAGGCAATAGTTAAGGAACTACGCTTTTGTACTTCCCATGCACTTCACCTGTTAAGTTGAACAGCGGGAATAAGCTGTCTGAAGGTTGTGACATTCAGGTCCGAAATTGCAAACTCCTTTGTAAACGTACAGCTCCGTAAAAAAAATGAAGGCGGGAAACAAAAAACACGAGATATCTTATACCAGCGTTTTCTTATGCCATCTAGGCCCTTCCGGCACGAATTTCCTGAACGTGCCCTTTGAAACGAAATGCACCGAAGACATGTCGCCGTAGTTATACGAGTATACTATAATGTATTATACTACCCTGCACTATGCTATAATATAATAAACTAGACGTATAATATATAAGCGTAATATACTTGCATCTGTTGTAGAAGTATTGCTTACAATACTATAGGAGGATTTACACTAGACGACCAGAGTGGTCAAATCAATCGAAGGTGGCGTCTCTCATAATCATATGGTGGTTTTGGGACGTTAAACCCCACATATCAATCATCAACTCAGTCGAAGGTATTTGGCGAGGTGTCCGTTGCAAAATTTATCATCTTTCATCCCGAATTTCGAACTGCGGTTGATGTAACGTAGTGATTTCTTTTCGGTGTTCCTTTTCAGGTTCGATCTACCAGAAGGCCCGCATCGACGACAACAAGATCAGCTTCACGTTCGCTCTGTTCGCTCTGAACAAGCCTGAGTACGTGGGCGAGACAAAGACGGCCATGCTTGAGATCAGTGTGGCCAACAAGGTCATGTACAAGGAGCCCATCCACGCCAACCTCACCGACATGAACTCCGACGAGCCGGTCTGTATCTTGCTTTCACACACAGGCTATATAACTGCTAGTGACGCGAAACGCGTCCGCTGACACAGCATTTCTATTGTCGTCTTAAAGCGGTTGAGAAACACGGCCAAGATATCTCAAAGCCATGATACCACATTACCCTATTTTGACTCAGTTCGCCGCATTTTTAAAGTTTTATAAATGTCTAAAGATTGGCAAGATAATAATAAGCTATGGTTGGTAATGCTACGAGGAACGTCTTCCGACAATGCACGCATTCACAACTACCTTCTTTAATGCATATTTTTGTCTAGTTTGCAGGAACACTGCGGGCTGCATTGTCCAACCGCAACCACGATGAACAACAGTGTCTAACTGCGGGGATGCAATAATACGCGACGAAAGTAAAAGACTAGCGGTAACGATAGCACAATTCAATACGGTAAATCGATTCAAGTGCCCCAAAATTATATTAATGAATCAAATAGACTAGGAAGCTAAACTTGGCATTTTGATAGTATTATGCTGGCAGACAGGTACATCTCTAGGAAGCTTACCTTTATTACAAAAAGGGCTGTTTTGTACTAGTCGTTGCTAGCTATATGTCTTAGTGGTAGCTATTGCTTCCTTGCAATTCGTTGGCATACTGTGACGCATTGTACGCGTTTAGACGTAGTAAAACTATTGCTCTCATCTACTGCGAAAAAGTAAAAAATCGCGTAATTTTTTTTAGCAAGCGCTTCGTGATGTCAGCCTCTACATTCCAACTTTACTTGATTTCGTCGTAGAGAAATGATGTGACAGATTTTAATGTTTAAAATCGACAGGCATTCGAACAAATGTATTCACTAGCGTTCCACTTGACACGTGGACCTCAGTGAGCCGTCCACGGTCTTCGCACGTCCTGCGCAGACGAACAACATCGAGGACGTGCTTCCGGTGACAGAGCTATCAAAGACCACGTTGGGCAGCCTGCTCAAATTCACGCTGCACGTGAACGTCACTTCCCCGGGATTCACGGCCATTCGCGTGATGGCCGAGGCCGATCCCGAGAGCCCGATGCAGCTGTGCTCGGCGCGCTTCAACCTCGAGGAGAGCGGCTTCAACTTGCCCTGGGTCAACACCAGCTCGGCCGAGGCCGCGCTCCAGAACGACCACTACGTGGTCGACCTCGGCCGCGTCTTCGTCTCCCAGCAGGTACGGCGGCGCAGTTATCGCCGGAGGGTTTTCGCCTCTCGACAATGAGGGCGCTGCAGGGCACATGCATCTAACGCCCCTGTATTTACATGCATCAGTTCTGTTCTGTTATAACTGTCTAGCTGTGGAGACTTTGAGGTCCATATTACCTCGGCTGCTCCATATCAATAAGTTCTGCAGCAGCAAAAAAAAAAAAATGTACAGTCTCCATAAATGTAAAGCAGAACACTAGCTACCTGCGGTCTAGGTGCTAGTATTTTTCTATATCTTATTTTTATATGCATACTAAAAAGACATCTGAATGTAGACTAGTTAGAGCCGGCTAACCCATCAACATACTATCAGTGTTGAAGAAGCACACAAGGACAACAGAAACTAGAAAGAATAAAAGAATATTGGGGAGAAATACGTACATAAGTCTTCTCTGGCATATAAATGATGTGCAAATGAAAGCGCATTGAAACAACTGAACGATTAACGTGCCTTGTTTTATTGAAATCATGGAGTAGTTTCAGTTTTCTTACTAATATACAGGACTACTTAGGTCGAGTGCGTAATGAGAGCACACTGATGATTCGGCATACTAACGCTTTCTTTCCCGACATCAAGCCTGTCTAATGAAAGTTTACGAACAAGTCCCAAGCACTGGCATGACTTTGTGGTAGAATGCTGGGCTGGCACGCAGCGGACCCGGTTTCGAGCCGCGCTGTATCCTTGATCATATGGGTTTTTTTTTTTTTTTTGTTGTTGTTGCTTATTTTGCAATGGTGGTTACGGACGCCAGCGGCGGTGGCGGACAGCCTGAGTTTTGATCTCATAACAGCTTTCGTTGTAAAAAGCCCATTTTTTTCAGCGGATCACGTGAGGTCGCGCCTGGCACAGTAGCGCTCTGGCGGCTCTAGATCAATGCGACGCCGTTAACGACCTTGAGAGACAGCGCGGGAGAGCTTTCGCTCTATGATATAGTTTTCCTCATTTACCCATATCAGCTCCTGCACGTATTCTAGACAAATAGTTGTTCCTGTGTGCTGTTAAGAGTGTGAAATTTATATACACCATTCAATCAGCGCTCGCTGACCATGGTTGACTCATGCTGTTGACTCGGACGTGGTGTTCCACCGTGCGCAGCGCGCGGTGAGCTCTGCCAGGGAGAACACTCTGGTGTTGGAGGTGTTCGTGTACGTGGACTACACTATGGACGTCAACCTGAAGGAGGGCAACCTGTACCCCATCAAGATGAAGGTCGGCAAGGGCGACGACGGACTGCTCGTCCCTTTCGAGGCGCTTACCCTCGAACCGAAGGTAAGCGACCTTCCGTGATGCGAAACGCACGCTCCGAAGCCAAGTATGCATAGTGACGTTGATTAGTGTTGCACGTTACTTGTACCGGTGTCATCCGGGCACATCTTATCGCCATCAGGCCCGGTCGGGATTGCGAATCATGCTCTGCACATCGCGATCTCGTTATCAGATCGCGATTCGGCTGACGTCAGCGCCAAAGTCGACCTGGATTAGCTTGTACCGAGTAACATACACCAGTGTTACTGACGAGACTTATTTATATGTGGGGTTTAACGTCCCAAAATTCCCGTATGATTATGAGAGACACCGTAGTGGAGGGCTCCGGAAATTTCGACCACCTGGAGTTCTTTAACGTGCACCAAAATCTGAGCACACGGTCCTACAACATTTCCGCCTCCATTGGAAATGCAGTTGCTGCCACCAAGATTCGATCCCGCGACTTGCGGGTCAGCAGCCGAGTACCTTAGCCGCCAGACCACCGAAGCGGGGCTGTTACTGACGAGAAAGAAATTCGATGTGGGTACGCCCTGATTGCGATTAAAAGGGCCCGTATAACGCCAGTAGCAGAAAAAAACAAACGCAAGGTATTGTCTAAATGTGGGGTCTTCGTTTCTGCAAGGTCCCTTCGCTCAAGAGACACAATTTACAAAAGAACATTAATGAATGTAGGTGGGCAACACTGATTAAACAGCTGTAGGCGTAACTTCGTGATTTCAGAACAGTTACACTTTACAGCACCTTACTTGTTGAGCTTTTCGCTGCAAAATGGGGTGCGAAGTTGTGCACACGGGTGGCGGATAGCGACATAGCAACCTTCCCCGGTGATCTTCTTGCTATGGTGCTCGACCATGACCCGAAGGTCACGGTATCCGATTCCGATCGCAGCGGCCGCACTTTCAATTGAGGCGAAAATGATTTAGGTGCGTGTTCAAGAACGCCAGTTGGTCAACGTTCTCGTAGTCCTTCACTGATGGCGTCTCTCGTAATCTTATCGTAGTTTCGGGATGTAAAACCCCCAACAATTGTGAGAAAGAGGCGCATCCTGACAAATTTCGTGGAACGGCCTTTTTCAGCGGTACATGTACAACCCGGACGTGAAGATCTTGGACGCGGTCGGATGGCGGGAGCTGTACGTGGGCGGCGCCGTGGCGTTGGACGTGGTCATCTCGATGCCAGCGGGCGCGACGCACTCCAACATCACGGTCGACCTGGCCGGCCAGAACAACCCTAGCCTGCCAGGTCTTCACGTGTGCCGGGCCAGGCTCTCCTTCGTCGGTCGAGCCATGCCCTGCCTGCAAGCTGTGCGTGACACCGTCAACATGGAGGGTGTCAGCTATCCGAAGCTGTGAGGAAGCATTCCGCACTCCACTTAGTTTTGGGTTTGCATTTGTGCGTGAGTTTTCTTGCTTCAAATAAGATACGTTAAGTGAACAAGAGAAAAAGAGACTCGGGTAGGCTAGCCGACGTTTCGATAGGAGGACCTATTTTCTCATCAGCCTATGTATTCGAACTTTATGTATCTGTTCATCGGCTCCCGCCTCCAGCGTAGCCAGACTTTTTTTTATTTTTGAGGGGAGGGGGGAACAGGGTAAGGGTTGTGGTATTGTTCAACCATACTTTATGTACATCAATGCGTACGTGCGCCTGTATGTTTTCACGTGCAACCTGGGTGGTTCGTTCTCACCCGACCTCCTCCCCCCTTCAGCCGGCGACAACAATGGCTGCCATTTCGATTTAAAAAGTGATACATTACTCTATGGGCACCAGTTCTTTTTTTATTGCGCTCACTGTTTAAAGAAAAAATGTGAGCAATAATAAAAGAGACTAAGCTGGCAAGTAGTGTTCCTTCCATATTTTTTGTCCGGTGTCAGTTCTGTTTCATCATGCTTATTCACCAACTCGCCCAAATTTCAACACGATGGCGTAAGAAGCCCATGCCGCCGAAACTCACGTTGTTGACGTTAGCAGTGCGGAACACAGAGGACTATGCATCTGATCTCGCCGCTGGCGCTTTCATGAAAGCGGTAGGGTAGGGCGTTGTGGGAGCGGGTGGGGAGAGCGCTTGCTGCGCTCGGTGGCGGTAACGACTGAGTGAGCGTGAGTGTGAGCGGGTGGGTATGGAAGTGGGTGGATGAGTGAGTTAGTGAGTGTTAGTAAGTGGGTGGGTTTGTGACTGGATGGTTGAGTGAGTGACTGAGTGAGTAAGTGGGTGTGTGTGTGAGTGGGTAGGTAAGTGGATGGTTGAGTGAGTGTGTGGGTGAGTGAGTGGGTGGGTAAGTGGATGGTTGAGTGAGTGAGTGAGTGAGTGGGTGTGTGAGTGAGTGGGTGGGTAAGTGGATGGTTGAGTGAGTGAGTGAGTGGATGAGTGTGTGAGTGGGTGAGTGCGTGAGTGAGTGGGGGTGGGGTGATTGAGTAAAGTGAGTGAGTGAGCGGCGCAGCACGAACCATCTCCAGCCGCGCCTGCGCTGTCGCAGCGCCGGGCGCGCGCACCCGTTGTTTTGCTCGGCGCCGGCGCAGGGAGCTTCGATTGCGACGACGGCAGCGGTGGGGTGCGGACTATGAGAAACGGGCGGGTGTGGGAAAGATAGCGTGCTATTGAATTACCGACGCGAAGGAAAGTGTTGGTCGTTTTCGTCGATCGCAGCAACGCGGCCCGCATGGACACGGACTCGGGGCAGGTGTCCCTGGGCACGGTGTCACACATTCCCAAGAGCCTGAGCAACGTGACCGAGAGCAAGATGATCATCAATTTCGTGGCCACCATACAGGATGACGCCGAGTTCGCCAACAATGCCCCGTACGGCATCGTCACCACCATGTCTATCGGCGGAAAGAGCGTCTTCACCGAGGAAAAGAAGTTCGTCGCCACCAGGGGACCCTCCAAGGACTTGCTCAAGGTATACCAACCCATCCGCACATTTATATCCCACTAGTTGGAGAGTACAGCTAGCCTATCTGAAAATCTTGATTAGGGTCAGAACGCGGTGAACCTTAATCAAACGCGTGCATTTGCACTAAAGCAGTGACTTTTTTTCGATGGGCTTGTTAGTTTATTTTACCCAACCAAATGAAGCCAACAAAGAATCAGGCCAAAAAAGGCATAGGGGACATTGTTGTTCTTAACTGCAGTGGACGAAAAAAACGACCTTTCCATCAGTGGGATCATAGCCCAGAACCTTCTTTGTTCCTTCCTATGAACCAATGACAAGAATAAAGAAGTCAACGCAAACAAGATTCTCCGTTTTACAGCATCGTTTCGGTCATGCATCATTTGCTTCCACAGCGCCACTATTTTAAAGGGGCGCATCATTTTTGCGCTCAGGTGGGAGGGCGGCATCTTTCAAGGTCGGTCGATGCCCTATCTCGCGCAGAACAACCCGATCTTCGCGTACACGCGTCCCCTGTGGACGTCGCCCATCGTGCCCGGCATGGTGGCCGAGTTCGAGCTCGTGCTCAAGGCGCCGCCTCGCAGCATGGGCCTGTACCTGGTCGAGGTGAGCACGGCCAGCGCCGACGTGAGCGTGTGCGTGCTCAAGATAAAGTCGGTGGGCGACACCATGCCCTGCCTGCGCCCCGACACACCGGCCACGTACGCCCTCCACGACGACCCCAATGACGGCAACAAGAGGGCCTCCATCGCACTGCAGGCTCTGGCCAACGTCGGTAAGAAATCTCGAGTACAATTCGATTTTAGTCCCTCTTTCTTCGTAACTGCAAATGCGCAACTGCAAATGGTGGTTTAGATTACCGGATTGTAACTGAGAAACTTGACGTCATTAATCTTACCACCACGGTTTCGTGAATGTAACATAACTGTTGGGTTTAACGTTATGACTGTGAAGGACTGCATAGTTGAGGCCTTCGGAAACTTCAACGGTAGGGTTTTCTTTAATACACCTAAATTTATGCACACAGACCGCTAGCACTTTGCCTCCGGTGAAGTGTGGCTGGCGCGGTCGGGATTTTGTGAGCTTCGGATCGGCAGTCGAGCAGCATAACCGTGCACTAGACTATCGTGGCGGATGCTGTGCAAAAAGTGATTTAGTATTGCGGAAAAATGTTGATTTCTTTTCTTTTGAATGTCCCAATGAACCCATTCACAGCCAAATGGTTAGTAAGGTGTCATACTCATACATAGGTTGTGTTAACGCACCGCAAACTTTTGCTCCGATTCTCCCAGGCACGTACCCCATGCGGACGGTGAAGGACCTGGACCCGAACACGGTGGTGTTTTCCGTCATGATCCGCGTCAAGGAGACGGCCACCAAGAACAAGGCGCTCAAGTGCCGCATCTCGTACGGTTCGAAAGGAAACTTCGAGGAGAGCCTCATCGTGCCCGTGGCCAGCGGTGCGGCTGCCAAGGCGCCGCAGCACGACGAAACGGTATGCGCGGGGACGTATAGCAACTGCGGCAGGTGGCGTGCTGGTCATCCAGTTCGAAGGGAGCAGTAATCGCGCGTGGAATCGCTGTCACCTGAAGAACGTCAAAAAAAGATGACGTCACTTTGTAGCCTGGTGGTTCGGTCGTATGCATATTAGGCCTACACGTGACAATCGTTGGAGTTCTGAAGAACGTACAAAAAAGATGACGTCACTTTGTAGCCTGGTGGTTCGGTCGTATGCATATTAGGCCTACACGTGACAATCGTTGGAGTTCGTGTGTTATTCTCTGATTGGAACTCAATACGAAACTTTAGAAAGGTCACCGCTGACATTAGCGTATATACCGGAGGCCGATTCCATTATGGCAGTAATATGGAGGATAGTTCAGCAGAGTGACTTGTTGGGCGAGTTGATTCATTCTTAATGTAGCTTTTGGCGTGAAATAAACACGAGAGACGGACAAGCAAAGTTGCATACAACAAAGCAAAGCTAGACGGACAAGCAAAGACGGATATGCAAAGTTCGCAATTTGTGTTTGTCCGTCTCTCGTGTTTATTTCGCGCCAAAAGCTACGTTACTGTGGATGGTTAAGGGGAAAATTGTGCCTAAACTGTAGTTATGTACTCGCTAACAATCCTAATCATCACGGCTCTCTCAATGAGCTCGCTGTCTTACCAGAAGCATACCAGAGCAGTACTTTGCTCGCTGTTACTGCAGAATAACCTCACTGTAAGACAGATGGCACCTATCCACGAAATATTGATGCACTCGTTCGACCTTTCTAGTCTTATCTCACTGATTATACAGTGTCTCAAGTAGGGTGACCTCACACTTATATGCCTCACTTAATTAACAGTACGTGTGGGAATCTTAACTTCAACAGGCCTGTTAGGAAGCTTTGAAGGCCCCATGTATGCTGTCCGGTTTTTTTTTCTTTTACCCGCACAGCTGGCCAAGCCTCCGCGGCAGATGATGATCGGCCCCCACGAGCCGACCCTGCACAGCCTCGCGCCCGGGGCGATGCTCCTGATGACGCTGTTCCTCGAGCTGGAGCCGTTCACCGCGTCCACGCTCAACTTCGACCTGACGCTGGACGAAGGGGCCGCCTCCATGGACGACTTCGAGCTGTGCCACGAGGGCGTCTCGCACCTGGGCATGAACTACCCGTGCGTCAAGCCCGGCCAGTGGGACAAGCTTCCCGTCAACGCAGCGTGAGTCGGGGTGCCGTGGAATGAGCAGAGGGCGCTGCCGGCAGAATTGTCGCGAAGAGTCCGGAGTTCACGTCTGTTCCTAAACTTTGTCATCAATTAAGCGTCGCATATACTTGAACGGTGGCCGTGCAGAAGTACCGCTGTACATAGACAAATTGGGCTAATTGGACTGTAGTCATGATGATTGGCGCAAATAAGGCATGAAAAACAAGCGCTGTCTAACAACTGAAAGTGTAATGAAAAAAAAAACGTGACATGCATATAAAACAGAAAGGAAGGCACTAACGAAACCTTATCTACCCCCACCCAAGTTGTGGCGCCCTGTTTGCGCTGATCGTCACGAGAAGTACCGTTGACAACACTTGTCAACCCAGTTGATTCGTGACCCATCCTCCTCTTCACCAGCACAACTTCCTCCCGCTGCTGTAACACCTGCCGTGGTTAATGCTCAGTGCATGGTTGTGGCATTCTGCTATTGGGCATATAGACGCTTGCTTACAGAATATACGGCGGCGGTTCCACTACCGCCATCTTGCCGATAGTTCGACGAGATACATTACACGACGCCACCCATCCATGTTCGCAAAAAAAAAGGGATGGGGGGGGAGAAAAAAAATTGTGCGCGCAAGTAGGCAAAACGATTTCTCTGGGGCCATTACATCATTCTTTCACAATTTAAAACCACCATGCTTGCCGTGGGAAGACGCTTGGTATAAGCGAGCAAACGCGCAGTAGGAAAATAGGAGTGGCGAAACGCCGTGACTTCATAGATTTGGGCGGTATCTAGTATGTCCTACGTAGATTCCTATCACTAAAAGTGATGTGCATTGATCTCTAATGGGGCCGCATACTTAAAATAAGAAATTTCACGACGTTTCGTTGGGCTAATGTTGCTAAAATGCGGCAAATACACCTTGAAATCCGTGCCGTCACGGGTGGAGATTTCAGCGCTTTTTTTAAAACAAACTCTTACCACAATTTTCTCCTCTATTAATGATATTAACATTGTGAAATTCACGGAATAGAAGTTCTAAGGGTACACTTTATCAGCCTAAACGAACGCACCATTTCACTTAACTGCTCATTTAAAGGAACATTGAAGTGTAGCAATTAATTAGTTAAGATAGATGAATTATACTTTGCGAACCCCAATGTCGTTAATTTAATAACCATACCCTTAGTAATAGGTGAAAAAATCGCCAAACATTTCGCTTTCAAATTTCCCGCCTATATTTTTCATAATGACACCACGGATTTCAAATAGCTTTTTCATGTTTTGGTCACATTGGGTGAACGTAATTTTCTGATACACGGTACATCGGGGCTCTGGCTCCATCGGAAGGCTTCATGCTTTTTTTTTTATTATTTACCTATTGGGAACTACGTAGGCTCCTGTGGACGCCGTCAAGATCAATGACCTCGGGATGACTGGTTCGAAAACATCAAGGTGGCGTCTACACCCGCATTTCTGTTAGCGTCTTTTCACAGCAAGCATTTTTTTTTATCATCAAAGAGTAATTTAGTAATACGAGAAAATGTTTTTCTCTTTCGGGTCCCCTTAAATGACTCATACGTCAGACTACGTTAGTTTGCCTCGCATAGACGTAGCATCGTGTGCCCACAATTTCTGACCAGTCAAAGTAACAATAATGTTACCGATGTCAGCACACTCCGCAGTGGTGTGAACAATATAAAAACATGGAATCTAATCATAAAAAATCTAGATCGCTTACGTGCATTCTCAAGCTAGAACAGCCCAACTATGCTTTATTACGAACATTCATTTTTTTTCTCTGGTTTCTCCAACAGAAAGAGAATATTCAGCCACTACGATTTGCATCTTATCTGCAACTCGTACATCGAACGGAAGACTGAGGAAGAGAACATGGTAAGAACACACCCTGCTTTTTTTGTTTTTTTTTTCGTAATCACCGATACATGGAAAGACAGAGGAGACTTAATTGCCAGGTCGTGTGGCAAACAAGTTTAAAGTGCAGTCGTGCAAGTCGCACATAACATTTATTTATTTTGAAATATACCATGAATTATGTTGAAATACCACGTCTCTAGCGCCCAAAAGCGGGCTTCAGGATTGTTGTTGTCGGCCTCATATGAGGATGGCGTGTGACAGATCGTCGCTTCACATTTCCGTGTGCAGTTGAGATTCACGGTACCGCTGCTGCTAAAACGAAACTCGAGCCTGGTGCCGGGAATGGATGTCAGCATGACTGCCACCGCCGTTTCCGGACAGTCCAGCCGAAAGACCGCCACCACCCGACTGCGTATCACCGATGTGCCGGACCAGACGCTGGGAACGGTATGTGTTTGCAAAAAAAAAAAAAAATTAATCGCAGCATATCCACGGAGTGAATGCTGATGAGTGGGGTTACGATGCAATAGCATGTCCTATATTATTAAGGCCAATGGTCAAATTTCTCATGAGTAGAAAAAGTACGGCGTAGACAAACCCGAATGGTACCAACATTACTTTGCATGATGCCACCAGACGACGTCATCACATAACACTGTCGTGTGATCAAAAATAGGCCGATACCGGAGGTTGCGCAACACCACTCGAGGTTGATTGATATATGGGGTTTAACGTGCCGAAACCACACCACTCGAGGTGTAACGAGCTTTAGGTGGGGGAGTGTCAATGCGCTAGAAAGGGAACGTCCTATAATTTAACGTCTCTCTCGTGCAAACAGTTTCTGTTCGTGCTCTTTTCGGCGTCGCCGAAACGTACTGTGATTTCAGTCTCATCTAGGGAGTGTCTGGCACCATGCGTTGATTGGCATAGGGTTCGTACTTACACGTTCGGTGACTTTACAGGGTGACCCCAAGGTCAAGTCTACCAACCCGGGTCCCACGGATATCCGAGTTCGACAGCGGCTCTGGATCCCTTTCAACATCACACTGGCGAGAGGAACCATGGCCGAGCTGCACGTACGGACTTCCATTCTTAAGTTTCGGCGCTTTTCATAAAGGCAAAGTATTAATCCAAACATACGGGACACAGCGCGTCAGCGCTAGGCGCGCCCTCTCTATCTATAGGGTGAGAGTGCGGTATCGAGTCTACACGCCACATGCTGACGCATTGTTGTGCGTACGTGTGGTTAGTGCTATATATGAATCATCGAACAGAAAAAAAGCTACCTTCGGCATCAACACCTGCAGTGACGCAAAAAAATTATGATGTGCTGATGTAACAGTTATGCGTTATCATGACTTCACTATGACGTCTCGTGATGACGTCATAACGTGACCGTTGCTCGGTGAAATGTGAGATGATCCCGGAGGCTGCGCAGAACGCCGTTGAGTGCAGAAAGCTTCGAGCGAGTAGGGGAATCAATACAACCGGCTGAGAAGGAAGATATTACTTTCGTCTTCGTGTGATCTTAAACATGTGCGAATAGACCTGGTAAGTTTTTTATTACTGCTAAGTGCTTGTGTGCTCGCGCAATTTCGACCTTAGCATTAAAGGAGCGAATCATTGTTTGGCGTGATGTTAACGCAAGCACGTTTGTAAACCGCAGGTCGAGGCCCGAGGCGCGGTGCACGAAAAGAGTGGTATCGTGAACGTTCACGGCCTGCGCGTGGAGGCCGTGGGGCGCAACATTCCCTGCTGGCGCAGACGACCTCTCAACTTCACCCTGACGTCGTCGTTCGCCAGCGTACAGACCGACAAGGCGTCCGCGTCGCTGGGCTTCTACGCCAACCCGGGTCAGTGGCAAACTCACTCTGCCGAATCACTGCGGTTAAGAGAGGTGTACAAATGACAACCGTCCGTTTGTAACACGAAGCCACAAGGACATCCAAACATTCCCCACCTCTCCCGAGCATAGCTGCGTATTGCAGGGGAGCGGGAAAGGGAGGTCAGGGTGAGGTAGAGTGTTGCGAGGGGGAGGGAAATGTGAAGGAGACGGTAAAGCATATATCATGTATGGTGTTAGGAAGGCGGAGTCATAAATAGCATAGCCGCGTATGTGCCAAGGGGTACAAAAGGGAAGTGAGGAGTAGTTAGTGGAGAGGAGGGAAAGGAGAACGGGAGAGGGCGAAGCAAAGCGTAGCCGTGTATGGCGTCACACAGTCAAAATCATATATGAATAGCCCTGTATAATAAGTGGTTGGGAAAAGGAAGTTTGGTGGATGAAAAGAAGGAACAGGGCAAAGCATAGCATAGTCATGTATAGTGTTAAGAAGACATCACCATTACCATGTGGCGGGATCAAATCCCGGCTACGGCGGCTGCATTTCCGATGGAGGCGGAAATGTTGTAGGCCCGTGTGCTCAGATTTGGGTGCACGTTAAAGAACCCCAGGTGGTCGAAATTTCCGGAGCCCTCCACTACTGCGTCTCTCATAATTATATGGTGGTTTTGGGACGTACAACCCCCCATATCAATCAAAGACATTACTGTGTGTAGCATAGCCGTGAAGGTATAGTTAGGGGCCGCGAAAGAGAGTGAGCATAGGAAGATATAGAGGAGGAAGGGAAGAAGTATGGCATAGCATGACCAAATATGGCAAGTAAAGCTGGTGCTGGAGCTAGTCGGTACGAATTAATGTCCCTTTCTGTGGTACCTTCATCTAGTCCCCATAGTGGCGCGGATAAGCCAAGTATGGCGTCACGCATAACAAGGTGCTGGGAAAGGGAACTGGGGCTGAGGAGGAGGGGATAGCGTAAAGCACAGCACGGCCGTGTATGGTATAGCAAAAAGCAATGGGACGCAGAAGTGAAATGAGAGTGAGAAAGTAATGTGAAAGAGGTGGAAGGCAAGGAGGAGGGGAGAGGGTGCCACTTTGTCACAAATGAAGGTTTCCTTTCACGCCACGGAGGCTTAGCAGGAAGCATTGGTGGTACGCCAGGGTGTGCTTGCCCGTAAACGCGAGCGTCGCTGAAGAAACGCAGATCTTAAAAGTGACGCTTCACAGGCCCCGTTCCTCCCGTCTACTTCTACACTCTCGTCCCAGGTGCAGTTCGAGCTTACATAAATATGTCTTGCCAACCAGGCGCACAACACACGCTACTCGAGTTCGTCTCTACTGGACAGGCGATTCACTGCTCCACACTTCCTATGGCATACGTTTTGAGGGCAACTGCGTAAATTTTGTCATCTGGCCAGGTACTATTGTTGCCATGTTATTCTGACAACGATTGACGGATGTACATAATGTGTATGTGCTTATTATTTCTGTGAGTGCATGTTTCTGCATGCATGTGGGTTCTTGCATATATACATTTCAAGGCAACACTATACAATTCTATAAATGGCCTGTGACACGACATTGACGGTGGCTGTCAATCAAGCCATGATGACATTACAAATTTTGGTGATCTGCGACGTTGTGATGACGTTGTAGATCATATACGATGTTTTCATTCTTTCTTTTTTTGCGTCACTTAGATTGACACTAACGCCACGTGATGCCTATAATCAATCGCATTTGATGAGACATCTAATACCGGCCTCAAACGGTCACTTCTGATCGCGATCGGGTCTGATGCGGATCAAATTTCTTTATCGCAATTGGCTACTGAACGCAAGATAGAGAACGGCCAACCACTGTTTTGAAATTTCATCCGGATCGAATTTAACACGACCACCAGTGCACCGTGAAGCACGGGTGTAAGGCTTTTGAACATTAAAAAAAAAACAGGTAGCCGTGTACGGTTCGAAAGCAGCGAGAAGGTCTAGCCGCAGTGGGCCCGTCTCGTCCCTTCATGAAAGCTACCCAATCCCTCGGTAATGTAAAGGGAACCCTCCTTCGAAAACAACACTGTCAGCTTCCTCTCACGATGCGTGGGAGTCACTCTTGTCGGCAATCGCCTACCTTATACGGGCAGAAGCGATTTACTGGGCCTAAGCGGTAGTGGCACGAAAACGTTGGTGGCATGCTACCGACTCCGAACCACACTTTGCGTATGCTGCCCGAGCGCGCGCGGTACGCGCTCCAGGGACGGCGCATGCGCAGACGTCTTAAGCGTGCCTAAACGCTCTGCGTACGCGAGTATCCGCGGCGATCTGATTTCGGCCTTGAGACGGCACGCGTCTAGCCACGCTGGGCGCGCTTGAGAGCCTTGCAGATACGAAACGACGGCGTGGCTGTACTCAGACATCAACAACGCCGGCGTGTGGGAACCAATTCAGATTACCTTTATTTTTTTACTTTTCGTGCATATTTTACGTCTCTACATACAGGACAAGTACACTCACAGCCATATATATTCATTTACAAGCTACGTTCATACATGTTTCTCCACAATATATGATTGCATCACACCGCTTATCTCTATTTCGCGCGACGCGTCGTGCACATCGTACCGATGTACACCATGCACTCTATAGAGTGCATGGTGTACATTGGCCTATTTGATCACGAGTATCTTCTCGTGATCATCTGGCCATGCTTTGTAGTGCTGACTAGTTGTAAGCAGCAGCACTTGTACTCGATGACGTCATGACGGATTTAGCGTACCTGCCGGCGGGGCACTATACTGGTCGTGCGCGTAGCTGCGATGTACAGTGCGCTCGTGTACGCACTCATGTTTGCCTGGCCGCGCCAAGTGGTGCGGTACGGCTTTTTCCGACAACACCTGGACATACGGATGGTGGTAAACTTCACATAAATCACTTCGAAGCTCAACAAACAGCTAAGTACGTGGCGCCACCTGGCTATTCTAGCCTGCTTGGGGTATGGGCCGTTCCACGCGCTTCCCGCACAGCCGCAACGCACGTGCCGGGACCCCTACTGCACGCAAGCGGGGGACAAATGAGCCAATTGGCGACGCTGCGGAGGGTGAGAGAGCGTTGCCAATTGGCCTATTTGTCCCCACCCTCCGCAGCGTCGCCAATTGACTTATTTGTCCCCCGCTTGCGTGCGGTAGGGGTTCCGGCACGTGCGTTGCGGCTGTGCGGGAAGCGCGTGGAATGGCCCTAAGCGTGCTCCGGCGCACGCTTGAGCGCGTAGTGTGTAAGTGGAAATCGCCATCCCTCGCGAGTCGCGCCCGGGTACGCGCGCTGAAGCGCTTCTGCTCGCGCTCTGGCAGCGCACCGGCAAGGTAACTTCAACGACATGGTTGTGACGCGAACAAAGTTGTCTCGCTCTTTCTCTCTCTCTCCCTTTGCACATGTCGTCACGCAGGCTACAGCCACGTGCGCGGCAAACTGCAGCAGGGTGACGACGACCTAGTGGTGGAGGTCCTGGCCGAGATGACGGACCACCCGGTCGCCGAAGACGGCAGCCGGCATCCGGTGACGCTGCAGGTCAGCGCGCTCCACTGGCGCGCCACGGCCACCCACATGTTGCGCGTCGTGCGCACCGGAAAGGAAAGTGCTCTCATCGACGCCCGGGTGTTGGTGGACGACACGCGTGTCTACGAGAGGGAGTGAGTGTGCAGTGTATTTCCTTTTATCGTCGCTTTAGCAAGAAGCTTGGACAATGGTTTCATACAGGGTACCCTAGAGTGAAATCTGGCGCTAGTATCTATGGGAGCTGCAACGCGCGGCAGTGGCGTACCCATAGAGGGGGTGGTAAACTGTGTCCGTGCCCGTGCCCCCTGGCGAAACTTTTTCGCCATGGCATACACAGCGATAAATGACCATTTCAAAGAAGTTCCTCGCCGTTGAATTTTCCTCCCGTTCAGATGCGGAGTTTTTGTGTAAAACTTGCTGTCATGTCGTAAATACCGAGAGCAAGTCCGATATGTCAGCGGCTGTATGTTCACTTCGGTCGACCTGTATGTTGTACCACTTATCTCCTGCATCAGCAGACCAGTAGGATAGGTGGTGTGCGCAGGGTTATCCAATATCGAGGGACGAGGGGTGGAAGCAGGGTGTGCGAGCTTCACTGCAACACCTGCTTCTCTCTCTCTCTGCACGAGTCCAACAGAAAGCAATCTTCACAATGGATTGAACAAAATCACAGCATATCCA
The DNA here is from genome assembly GCF_043290135.1 of Rhipicephalus microplus. Taxonomy (NCBI): domain Eukaryota; kingdom Metazoa; phylum Arthropoda; class Arachnida; order Ixodida; family Ixodidae; genus Rhipicephalus; species Rhipicephalus microplus. Next base: position 29,929,865 of record NC_134704.1, on the reverse strand, counting down.
CGGAGTGAGGAGAAGCGTCTTTCCATCTGATCGTCCACGTGTTTGTTCGTCCGTGCGTGCATCCATGCGTCCGATCGCGTTCGAAAATGCAGATGGTGCACGGGTAACACCGACGAGACGCGAGCCAAGCAAGCCGAGTGCAAGCGCCTTGAACGTGCCCGCCGCCCTGCTTCGTCCATGCCCCACTAACGATCCGCCACGTACGGCTACTATCCCGAAGACTGATAGAGGCACTCGTTCTCCGCTTGCCCAGGCGCAGTCGCGCAGCAGCAAATCGGAGAGTAGCGGCCGGTACAACGCCATCTAGACTATCCTCACTCAACTGCAATTTGTATGCACTTCCATGAGACAGCGCCGTCTATTATACTGTTCGGGAGATACTGCCTTCTTTTCTTTCTCGTCTCTTCTCTCGGTTACACGTGACGCATGACAAGGTTAGACTAAGAGGAGCTTCGCCCCTAAAATGAAAGCGTAGCCATGATGTGCTGCTCACTTTGGTCTGCCTTTGGTCTCGTCTTCACGAAGGTAAATGTGGAAAGCAAACAGTTCTTGGATTCACAAGGTTTCTCAGCTGGGCTAGCTCGTCAAAGGCACCCCACGCCACAACAGCGCAAACAACGTAACGAAAGACATAAGTGACAGATAGCTGCCGACACAGTGGCGTGTCCTTTATGTCCCTCGTCATGTTGTCTACGCTGTTCTGCGAAAACCTGCATTACTAAAAAGACAGGACGTGCAAACGCGGACGCAAAAAAGAAAGCCCGAACACCACAAACGTGTTTGTGCGCACCTTCAATTGTTAGTATAGGTAGTTTTAGTGTGGTGACACTTCTTTTAAAGTCCGTGTTTGCGCATCCTGTCTCTTTCAGACTGAATACGTGGCAACGCACTCACCCTTTTTTTTTTTTCTATTCTAAAGCTGCTTTACCATGCGTATTAAACAGTAACAGGTGCGGGTCTGACTGGCTGAATGAAGGTTGAGACTGACTTGGCGCCCCTATTAGACGAGTAGGGGAGAGAGGGGGAGGAATCATTTGTACCCCTTCCCACCATGTGTATACGCTTATGGGAACGATTCCCAAAAACATTCCGTGGTGCGCAGGGACCGTGTCTCCATAGCGGCCTACATTCGTCACTCGGACGACTCGACCTCGGAGCCGAGCAAGCTCATCTTGCATCTCTTCCTGCCCTTCTTCATCACCTTCGAGTCGCTGGTCGATGTGGTCTCGGTCAGCCATTACACGCCCGTCATCAGGAACACCAGCACCGGAGTCGACATTGAGGTGTGTTTTCTTTTTAACAAGGTCATGTGCCTAAGTTCACCCATTGGGTTCCTTTTACCGAGAATAGTCTACCCAACGTGAAAAGGTTTGGAGGGCTAACCTCGAGGACGCGGGTTCGATTCCAGTCTGCAGATAACCGAGGGTGCAGATAAACTGGAGGGAAAGCCCAGGTGGTGCATCATAACCGTATCGTGGTTTTGCCGCGAGAAACTAAATAGGCACGCGATGTCGAATAGTCACGCACACACTGCAAGGTTGAGAGACGCCACGACAAGAGCAGCTAACGCTGAAGCTTCTATCTAACTTTACTTGTTTGCATTATTTTTTCTGTCTTGCCGATATATCGCTCTGGGGCAAAAGCTGCATGGTGTTTTGCGCGTGCGTTAATGCAATTTATAAGTTCACTCCAAAATTATTCTCCGTAGAAAAAAAAAACTCTTTTGCATAGCAGGAGCGTTGTGTGCAAAAAAAAAAAGCCGCCTTGCAATACCAGCAGGCGGGGTTGATAGCGACATTGAGACAAGCGGTGAACGTGATGCCCTGATGTCACGCTTAAACAACAACGACGCAGCTGCCCACCCTGCTGTTCGCCGACCAAGTCGAGCTGAACATGACGCTCGCGGTCGACCCGGAGAACAAGCGGGGCTACGGCAAGGGCGAGACGCTGGCCACCATCCCGTACCGCGTGCTGTGTGACCAGACCTCCAGGGGATCCCAAAAGCAGGCACAAGGGCTGCCCTGCGCCAACACCAGCCACCTGGTCTTCACCGTCAACAGCGACGGTCAGAGCGCGCGTTGGTTTAGAACTCAGTGTGTTCTAACTGTAACTGGGATCATGTCTAAATAGATGTAGAGGGAAGTGGGGCAGAAGGTGCCAATCAGACGGCTTTGAGGTGCCTTACGAATTTGTTCATTAATAAGGTGTCCCGCGTCGGCATATGACTAGATATTCTACATCGCGTGTTGTTGTTTTTTTGTTATTCTTTGCTCTCGTTGCGACACTCATTTTTGCTGACAACGACTTGCTAAACAACCGCGCAATGTTTTTTTTTTGTTTAATAGTTACGAAACAGCGCCCTCGCATAAGCCGTAAACACGTAGAACATACGAACAAAATATTTCGGTGTTTCACTGTGTTTTTAATGTTTCCGGTTATTTTCGTGATGCCGTTCAAATTCGGAACGGCCCCCACTCATGAATTCATACCGACTCACCTAATTGTCAATACCAGGTATAAGCACGCGCAGGGTTCATAAAGGGGGGGGGGGTAATTAAGGTTCACCGAATTCTCCTCATTCCCTCTTGGTCGAGTCCTAAACAAAACAAGCTTCGCGATTGGTGCAAGGGAAGAGATAACGTGTTTCTCACGACGGCCTGCCTTTGGTCCCGGGTTTCAGGGTGGTAAATGGAGGCAGTAAAAGGTTCTTGAAATGAAAAGATTAGCGTTGTTCAGCCGCCATTCTTGTCAAATTCCTGCGTGACCATAGAACATTGGCAGGGCTGGCACGACAGTGTACAGGTATAGAACAGACGTCCCCCCCCCCCCCCCCCCTGCACGCACGATATCGGTCCTACAATAGCTTGTTTCCTCGTACAGTGTCGGTGATTGTTAACTGCTCTTGCAGAGTGCGTCTTCGAGCTGGGACTGCAGAGTGGACTCATCGAAAACTGTCAGATAACGGCCTCGTCGGCAGCTGACACATTGCACGCGCCATGGGAGGTGCGCAAGGGTGGATCGAGTGGTACGTAGCGCGTCTCGCATTCATATAAGCCGACTGTGGTACAAGCTGACTGCCTGGCGCGCAGTTTTCTGAAGCCCGCAATTTTTTTTTTATTCTGTGAGCTCGCTATTTATAGACTATGTTGTCCTTTACCACGCAGTCAAACTGCTTACCCCCACTACGTATCTTATTGGGGGAAAGCATGCTTTACACGAAAGGGGCAAAAACGCGCGTATCTCTTTCGCTCGATTAACGCCACATGGTGCTGTCGTTTCTTTCCCGGTAATTCTGTGAAATGCCACCACTCTGCGGAATTGCATGACAAATGGACGGGCCGATGTCTCTAAGGCGCCATTTTTGCTTGCGTTTTTTTTTCCCAAGTACACTGTGCGAGAGGAAGTATACCCTTCATGTCGAGACTTCGCGGACATCGGGAAAGAACGTGAGTCTTCAGCGAGACTCAGTGGAGGAATAAGTAGGCACGACCATGTAACAAGCAACGCACAAATCGACAATGGCATCGCAGTGTATGAATGGCAGTGCACAGTTTAGTACATTTTGCCTGACTGAGACATGTCACGACCTACCCGGAATTTGACCTCGGAATGACCTTGCTCGAATTCAATCGTTCGTGAAACTAGTTTGCGCAATACTGCGTTGCTTGGCGAAGCCCGTTCGTCTTTGAGATTTTTTGTTTTGTTTTGTACGATACGAGCTATCTTCTTTCCTGTTAACGAATTCCGAAACCCTTTCCACCCCTCCATTTTCTCCACGCCCACCTCCCACGTATGTGCAGTGTGGTCGCCGGCCGTGAAGTCCAGCCTGCAGCACGACTACCTCCAGGTGAACTTCATGCGCGTCACCAGGGTGTCGCAGGTGGAGGTGGTGTACGTGCCTGGCTCGCGCCGGGTCTCCAAGTACCGGCTGCTCTACAGCGACAACGGCCAGGACTGGCACAGGCACGGAGACGTGAGTTGCCACCGCTCCCTGAAGCCAATGAATGCCTTGATCGCGCGGCTACCAACGATGAATAATGCTCATGATGAGACAAGCGCAAAAAATACACACGCTCAGAGAGGACACAGACAAGCGCTTCTCTGTGTACTCAGCGCTTGTCTGTGTACTCAGAGAGGACACAGACAAGCGCTGAGTGTGTGTATTTTTTGCGCTTGTCTCATCATGAACCATTACCAACACGCCCAACTGGCAGTCATGAATAATGCGCCTCACGACTCGAGGGGATGGCGTGTCTATGTGTTACCACGTAGAGTTACCCAACTGGAAATGGTGGTCCGACTGTTTAGCTACCATGGAAGTGATATTATTTAGTCGATGGCTTTCCTTAGTATTTGTACTTGACTTTTGTTTGCTAATTCGCGACGCTGTACAAGCGATGGGGACTGGGGATGGATGTTTATGTAAGTGCATGGTCTAAACTCAGTTTGCGTGCTGGCTAGACTTCTTTTCTTGTTTTTTTTTTTGTCGTAGACATTAGCGTGAGAGCTTCCCATAGAAGTTTCTGTAGCAAGCTCTATGCAGGTTACGCTGCGTGGCGAGTGGTGTTTGAGTTGGAGCGAAATGGGTTGCGCCACGGTGGTAGACATTTGGCTCATAATATAAGAAAACCGTTTCTTTAGCGGGTGAGTGGCACGCGTAACGCGCGTCGATTGGTCTTTACTTGCTTGCGAATCAAAGTATATCAACTCTTGCTGTCAGAAACGGCGTGGTTCTCTAAAATTTAAAAAAATACGGCGTTTAAAAGCGCTTTTGTTCTGCCACTGTGTATTCTGGATGCGCGCTCAATGTTGCGTAGCAATGATTCACATAAAAAAAAAACAGCGCCAATAACGAGGGACAAGAGAAAGAAGGAGACAGACAGTGGCACTTCATGACTTACAACAAGATTTATTTGCTAGAACCGCACAATATATACTTGGGCAGTATCTGACAAGAAAAAGAGAAAAATACAGAACGAAGAAAACAGAATCCACCTAACAACCACGTAGTCATCGCCACAACGCACCATGTAAGTCAGTGCCGCTGTCTGTCTTCTTCTTTCTGTTGCCCCTCGTTGTTGGCGCTGTTTTTAATGTGAATTATGTCGTACCAACTCGCCCAAGCAATGACGTTAGCGTAGCAATGAGCTGTGTTTTTCTGCAGTCACAAATAAATGAATCGTATTATCGCCGAAGTAGCTGCTTCTTTTGTTGGCTCGCAGGTTCGAACCCTGGACCACAAAAACGGCGTCGCCATCGATCGTCTCGAAAAGACGATCCAGGCGCGCCAGATCCGCTTCGTCATCGAGGAAGCGTCCGACCCGCAGATGGAGGACGAGCTCTTGGTGGGAATGCAGCTCGAGCTGTACGGATGCTACATCGAGGAGCCGAAACAAGAGAACGGAGGTGCTCTGTCCCAAATGTGTGCTGTCTCACGTGGTCACAGCTAGTAAAAATCGTCTCGATTGCGTCGTGGTCGCTTCGGAGACGCGCACTTACGAATGTCACGGTGGTCGCATTTCGGCTGAGACGTCGCTGACCCTAATCGGAACCAAACTAGAATATTGCATGTATTATTTGGGATCCGTACACAAAAACTAATATCAATAACCTCGAGCAAGTTCAGCGAAAGGCAGTTAGATTTATATTTAACAAATTCTCAAGACAGGACTCACCCACAGAACTTATGAACGCTAACCACATAGAACCACTCGATATGAGAAGACAAAAACACAATAGAATTTCTTAAACTAGTTTACACGAACAATACACCCCTAGACTCATCATTATACCTGTCGCCCTCTAATAACCCGAGCCACTCGTCACCGTAGACAAGATGCATTAACACCCCTTTTCGTGAGAACGAATACATTTGAAAATTCTTTATTCCCTCGTACAACAACTGAATGGAATTGCGTAGTCGAATCGACACAAAAATGCTGATTATTATTAATTTGTTTGTGTAGCGTTCCACCAAACATATTGACTCTATTTCTGTGTTAGTGTTCTTGTTTCATTAATTATTTTGTTTTCGACATGTTCACTGTTGTACCATTTTATTTGCCTTCCCTGCTTGGACTACGTGTCCGCAGTATTTGATAAATAAATAAATAAATAAATAAAAGCGCATTTTAGATGCGACGCACTTATTAAGGGGGCCCTGAAACACTTCTTTTGAGTAACCATGGAATTAATTCACTGGAAAAGCGTATCGACTCACAAATTCAATGCCGCAAAAATTTTAGAATTCGTCCAGTATGAGTGGAGTTACAAAGTTACAAAGAGTGCAGTTACAAAGTTGCAGAAACCACAAAGACGGCACATGCGGTGAGACCTTTGAGTAATACCGCGATGGTCACATGACTATATCTCTCTCTTCTTGCGCAGTCAGTTCTGAGTGTAATGCACCAACTACCATTTTACTGTGTTACGGATACTCTTCAATGTCTTACTTGGTGGAAAGTGTACTCGTTAACACTAAAAACTTTTTTTCTTTTTGTGTGTGTGTGCGTTTCAGCTGCCTGTGAGGAAGACAACACCTGGTACTCTCACGTAAAAAGTGCGTATGTATTTGTGCCTTGTCTTTTTCTTGCGTCTCCAACATTGTTTCTGCTTTATTTTAGCACGACAGTATTTTATGCTGGGCTCCACCACGACTCCTCTGACGTACTTCCGTCACGGATATGGCGTTGTAAAATAAACTCCAATAGATTGCACAGAAGTAAAAAAAAACGAGAAGAAAAAATTTTGTAGCAGAGCGTCGAACCAGCGACATTTCAATCCGCAGCGCTGTAGCCACTACTCCACAAAGCGTTATTTTTTTTTCTTTAAAACTACTCCACAAAACGTACACTGCCGATGCCGCTAACGGCAAGCCATTTATATACACCATGCACCACCGTTGGCAGTCCTCAGAGCTCAGCAACCTCGGCACGTTTTCGTCATGAGTAGCGAGTTGGCGCGAGAAGCTCGCGTTGGGCGCATTCGTTCAAAAGGTCGTCGCCCCACGGCACCCCGTGCGTCGCCATACGCGCACGCCTCCACATGGCGTGGGCAAAGTGCGTACAGATGCTTATCTCGAGATTCGGGTACTTTGTACCCTCGTGTTTCCACCGCAAGTTGTGATTCCACCGGCCGTATGCTTAGAAGTTACAGCGGTTAAAGAAAATTAAAGAAAGCGCGAAGGGGGTCTTCGCTCTCCTCCGCTGCCGCGTTTACGAAAGGAGCGCGCTGCTCACACACGAAGAAGTAAGAATTGTGACAGTGGTTCACGCTCGTCTTGTGTATACTTTCGCGTTCGCTTCGAGCGTCTTTCTTTCTTTTGAGCAGCGTGTCGAGTTGTGACAGTTGGTTGTCCACGGTCGTCCTGTGCGGGCTCATTTCGTGCGCGCCATCTGCTTGCGGTGCGCGCGGCAAGTTTCGAGATGCTTGTCGTTCTTCGCGTTACATTGCAATTTGTGTCTGTGGCTTTCAATCCTTCGCCCTTGTGGCGAAACAATGAACAATAAACGCTCAACTGCCTCTGTGAAGACGTTCAGTTCAGTTTATTACCTTAAAGGCTCCCCTTTCTAGGAGGGGCGTTACATAAGGAGTGGGGTTTTATTTAGGTTAACAATAAGCAGTAAGAGTTGTTTTAGCATTGAAGATGATCAATAATACGGTCTCGAAAGGCAGATGATGAGGCGATGTTGCCGATGTCTAGGGGGAGCCGGTTCCAGTCCGTGGCTGCTCGAAAAAAGAACGAGGCAGAAAAGGCAGTGGTGCGCGATGATGGGCGGGAAACCTGAAACGGATGACTGGTTCGATGAGATGTGCGTGCTGCGGCTTCTATATAAGGTGGCTGATTGAGGGAAGAATGAAATAATTTGTGATAAAGCACGAGAATCGGAGTGCGGCGGCGCAAAGAAAGGGGTGGCAGTCCAGATTTCACTTTCAAAGATGAACTACTAATATCGTATGAGTAAGATGAGTGAATGAATCTGGCAGCACGGTTTTGTACCGCTTCTATAATGCTTTGATTAAATACGCTTGATGTGGGCTCCATATGACATGTTTGACTTTCGTGTTATACCAATTCATAAACAGAGAAATCAGCCACGTGTTTTTTTCTTCTTTTTTTTTTGCTCTCTGTCATAGCTTATTTACCTGCGTGCGAGCAACATCTTCCCGCAGAGCGCATATCCCGCCCAATCGTGTGCGCTTATTATTGCTAAAGCAATTATGTGGACACTCACGGCGAGTCCTGGCTTCGGCCGTCGCCGTCATGTTCCGTTTAAAGTCCAAATCGATAACGTCACCCCGCGCGTCGTACAGTGTACGTGCTAGTTCAAGCGTGTGAGCGCTGTGGACGAACGCTGCTGAAGCAGAGATGAAACGAGCCGGCGATCTCCATCGCACGAAAGACGTATTCGATAACACCTCTCTGCGTGCGATGCCTGCTGTCGATGACTTCTGAAGCAGAGAGGGAAACGCCCCGCCCGTCTTCAGTCGGTTGAAGGAGCAGGAAGAGACACCGGGGAGAGGGGATGAAAGGGAGGATAATGGACGCGGCAAACCTTGATCATATGGGCGCGTACTCAATCGCTATCTCGAGCCCCGCCGCGGTGGTCCAGTGACTAAGGTACTCGGCTGCTGACCCGCAGGTTCAAATCCCGGCTGCGGCGGCTGCATTTCCGATGAAGGCGGAAATGTTGTATGCCCGTGTACTCAGATTTGGGTGCACGTTAAAGAACCCCAGATGGTCAAAATTTCCGGAGCCCTCCACTACGGCGTCTCTCATAATCATATGCTGGTTCTGGGACGTTAAACCCCACAAATCTAATCTAATCGCTATCTCGACAAACATCAGTCGAATGTTCATATGCGCTTACACCTTTCACTCCTGGAGCGGCCGCATCCGCTTGCACCAGCATTTTGTAGAGTTACGCAGCATTTGATTCAAAGGGTTGGCTGCCCGCCTTTCTTCGTATATCATTCCAATTCGCTGCTCTCGCGTTCACTGCTTCGCCCTTGGGCCGTAACTGTGAGGTCATTAGCTCCGAGTTCTTCTATTCCAATACATTTTGATATTCAGCAGAGTTATTTTTTTTTTCGTGTTGCGTGGAAAATGTAATAATGCAAGTGCCGGACGAGACTGTCCACACCTATCCACACCTACCTACGCGTAACTTGCAATGCGTGTGTGTTGGTATGTGTTGCCAATAAAACTCACAGCCTCTTTTCCATTACCCAGCCAAGAAGACTCGTCACTTCGCAGTGGACACGACCAACAACATCGTCTACTTCTGCGACTTCCACGGAAAGACCGAGTATGTTTACCCTCAAGGTTACAAACGAGCACGCTATTGTAGTGGCGTATATATACGCGATAGAAATGAACCCGATCGTGATACGCCTTTTTTTTTTCTTTCAGTCATTTGGCTTGCTTCTCGTCTAACGACGGAGGGAAAACTTGGATAAGTAAGCATTTGTTCACTTATCACTGCGCTTCTTTTATGAATCAAAGTGGTGACTTGATAATGACTCTGTGTTTAAATATCAGGTTGGCGAAAATCCCTGATTACTGTCGATGACCAGTCTTGTACCGATGTGACGTTCAACATAATTTAGTGACTCCATCATGCAAACAATCGATGCAAACAGTAAATAACTGAAAACAGTTGAACGAAGTACGACAGTACGTTCACCTCAGCAGGTGTGAATGAGCAAATAAAATAATTTTGGGGAAGCTCGTTGAAGATCGAATATTTTGGGGAGAGGGGGCATCATCCCTTTTGCCACAGAGAGAAGTTCCTGGTCACGCTCCCGGACTGATTTGTCGACCTCATATTAAGTATATCTGCTTTGTTGTTGTGCTCTCAAGCATGCCTTGTAAAGCTTATCGTTAGGTACCCACCAATATTCGCTACCACGTGTTTTTCTAAAGCGTGTTTCCTCATACCCCATGTAAAACTCATCTACGTGTACCTAAACCTTATGCGTATATTTAAGCTTACATGTCGCGACTGAGTGTGTTCCGCTCGTTCTCGTGGACGGCAGTCCTGGAGCCGTTCGTGAACCACCTGTTGGGCTTCGACCCTGAGTCTAGCCGCATGCTGGCGAGCGACTCGTCGGGCGAGTCCTTCCTGGCCAGCTCGGACGGCACCCGCTGGGCGCTGGTGCCCAGCCGCGCCGCCAACGCCTCGCTGAGCCGCGCCAACTTCGTGCCCAGCCTGATCGTGCCCGCACTGACGCGCTCCGACATCCTCTCCAAGGACCTCATCATCGGCGATTGGAAAGGTGTGATTGATTGATTGATTGCTAGATAGATAGATAGATAGATAGATAGATAGATAGATAGATAGATAGATAGATAGATAGATAGATAGATAGATAGATAGATAGATAGATAGATAGATAGATAGATAGATAGATAGATAGATAGATAGATAGATAGATAGATAGATAGATAGATAGATAGATAGATAGATAGATAGATAGATAGATAGATAGATAGATAGATAGATAGATAGATAGATAGATAGATAGATAGATAGATAGATAGATAGATAGATAGATAGATAGATAGATAGATAGATAGATAGATAGATTGATAGATTGATAGATTGATAGATAGATTGATAGATTGATAGATTGATAGATAGATAGATAGATAGATAGATAGCGAATATGTTTGGTACCACATTCTTTTCCCCCAGAAGTGATCACCCACCAACCCTACCAACCAACCTTCCTTTTCGGACCCGCTTGCGTGCATGGTATGGTGGCGATGGTTCTCGATTGCTGACGCACAGGTCGCAGGATCGTATCCCGGTCGCGAAGGTGGCATTTTTGATGGTGGTGGTAGTAAACATTTATTAAGCGTATATATACAGAGTATGAAAACTAGCCCCTAGTGAATTAGCTCTCTTGCGGTACCACGTGGAGTCTCGAGTAAGGGAACCGCACAAAATACTTGAGGTTCGAGTGCTGAGGTTTAGGTGCACTCAAGAACCCCAGGTGGTCATGATTTCCGGAGCCCTCCACTATGGTGCCTTTTATCACCATGTGGTGATTTTGAGGCGTTAAACCCCCCAAAAAATAATATTAACCTTCCTTTCCAGCGTTTTAGCTTATTTGTGTTAAGGTGGCAAAAGAGCTATACGGTAGGCCAGAAAAAGCAAAGTTATCCGTGGTTGCTTAGGAGTATGCTGAAAAGACAAGGAGTGCCGGATAATCTCACATGCATATTGAAGGCTGCCTCAATTCAAGGAGCCCCTGCCGACCTGCTAATAATCGCAGCGGACCTCCAGAATCGGCTCACCCTCTTCAAAAAAAGATAATTTTATCAATCAATTATTGCCTCATCAAGAAACACTAAGTTCTTCTTCATTCAAACTAGGTAGCTAACGAGTTTCCTATCTGAAAGAAAAAAAATACCAAACTGGAATGCGTCGGTGCTTTTTTGAGCATGTCTTGCAATTTTCATTTGCAGCCTGTCAGTGTCTCATGCGCAAGATTGTGGTCGACTCGTCTAATCATAGCAAGTGAAGTTCAGCGCTTACCTAACTGCATCGTGCATTTTCGTTCATCAAACTACTTGTTACACAGCCCCCACATTTAGTATGTAAGAACGTTTACCTGCTTATGAATGTTAAACTCCTATGCAGTTTCATGCAATTCCAACAGCATTCAAGCTTACCTAACCATGGCAAGTTCTGGAACTGTTTAGACAATGGTTTATACCTTATCTCCCTATGCCATTACCAATTCGTTCAGATATTACCTATAATTATTTAGAGAGCCAGAATTGGGATGCATAGGTTCAGCTGACACCTTAGTTGCTGTTAGGTTATGAAAAAAAAGTTACGACTATATGATTCAGCCACCTCTTCGTTAATTAATGATTAGGTAAGTGCCGATCACTCAGGCGGAACGTCATCCCCTGCTTGCAGGCCACAACATCACTCCGCTATGCTAATCACTTTCGGGATATTTCCACTACACTTCCATTATATATGAATGATGTACGATATACGGATGATGTACGAATGATGTACGAATGATGTACGAATGATGTACGAATGATGTACGAACTACTACACTTGCATTATATATGAATGATGTACGATATACGAATGATGTACGAATGATGCAACGTAAGATCTCTAACGAACTTCTCTCTAAAACTGCTGCTTGGGAGAGTTGGTTTATGATCGAGATAGATTTACCAGAGCAAAGAACGTGTTTGACCCGGTTGGTTTTAGGATCAATTATATCCTGTCTTGTCTCCTGCTTTCTTTCCTGCCATTTTTTTTTCGCTTGGGTTTTTAATAAATATATATATATATATATATATATATATATATATATATTGTGAAGAAGAAAGAAGAAAACGCATCGTTGGCAAGCAACATCGCCTCCGCTTGGGTACTGGGTCCTGGGCTTCGCTCGCTCGGCTCGTGCTGATCATCGCTGGCATCTGCTTGACCGTTGCTCTTTCCCGATCGTGTTTTATCGTAGGACCACCGTCGAAACAGTCGCCAATAAACCCTTTTTCAAACTATATATATATATATATATATATATATATATATATATATATATATATATATATATATATATATATATATATATATATATATATATATATATATATATATATATATATATTTACTGCTATCTTATCGAGGGTGTACTTGTGTCGTCAAAATTTGACTGCGCGGTTACCTTCGGTTTATTGTCATTTTGTCAAGCAGTTGTCACCTGGTTTTCACCGCTTCTTTTCTTCGTGTTATCTCTCTTTCGTTTCGACGCGTGCCTACAAAAAGGCATTGCGTCCGCAACCAGTTGCGAGTTCAGTGCTCTCTCTCTCTCTCTCTCTCTCTCTCTCTCTCTCTCTCTGTGTGTGTGTGTGTGTGTGTGTGTGTGTGTGTGTGTGTGTGTGTGTGTGTGTGTGTGTGTGTGTGTGTGTGTGTGTGTGTGTGTGTGTGTGTGTGTGTGTGTGTGTGTGTGTGTGTGTGTGTGTGTGTGTGTGTGTGTGTGTGTGTGTGTGTGTGTGTGTGTGTGTGTGTGTGTCCTGACTCATTCCGGCAACATGGTGTAGACCATGTTGCCGGAATGGCCGGTGCTGGTTCTCTCTGTCCAGAACGCATCGTTGAAGCTCACAGTAAATAAGTGCAATTCGGATGCTGCATTGCCTCATTCTAGTTAAAAATAACTAGGAAATACCACCCCGCCAGTGTTTCATCAACCCCACACCTGTATAGGGTAGCAAACCAGTTATTCATGGTGAACCTCCCTGTCTCTTCCTTTTATTTATTGCTCTCTCTCTCTCCTGCGAAAAGAAACACGTTCGTGTTGCTAAATTATAAAAACAGACTTAGAAAACTATTCTCAACATCTTTTTTTTCCTGCAATTTTACTTTGAAGTATTCGAAAGATATTACGATTCACACTGACATTTCAATATTCGAACGTGATTTACACTTAAAAATTTTACTATTCCCCTATTCGCACATCTCTAACTTTAAGGGAATGTTGTACATTCTAACAAAGTACTGTTGTGTCCGGCACATAGGCCGACAAGGGAGCGGTGTTCTTTTGATCCTCAAACAAGTCGCCGAACGACTGGCGGCCTATGTCCACCAGGTATAGTCGTGAGGCGTCGTGCCGCCACGACGCCTTAAGCCGTTCACGAGACGACGACAAGTGCAACATCCTTCGTGAAAGGGACAGTGACAGTAGCCGCAAATCGCTCCGCTAATTGAACGAGCAGTGCGGTGGACGCTTTTGAGCTTGGTTGCGGCGGCCCTTTTGATGTATGCTGTCCTGACCTGGAGACCTCTCGCCCAGCGGCATGCACACGACGAGGAAGAGCCCCGTTGGTAACACATGGCAGTGCAGTGACATCGCCTGAATACTGGGCGTTCACGTGGGCCGTGCATGCTCGTCACCCTCACCGGTTACGTGTGATCCGTGATTGGACAGTGCCATCTCCACGCGTTCCCTGATTTAGGGATCTGGAATTGACATACCCTTTATATTGAGCCACCCGGCTCATTTGAAGGAGCGCCACGGAGTGGGACTACATTCGAGAGCTCGCCATGTACGAAAGAGCTCGCCATGTACATAATGTAAATAAACTCTCCCTAATAAGCCAACTGCCTCCTGTCTAGACATCTTCATTCCTTGTCTCCGGTGCCTGCCAACCCTGGTGGCAAAAGTACGCATGTTGAGCCGTAATCTTAGTTACCAAGGGTGGCCAGTTGGCTGCCGTTTTTCTGGATTAAAATACGGACGCAATAATGATAGTAAACAGTTGTACTGCATGTGGGATTTTTTCCGCTATCATGGAAGCATAAACAGAAGCACAAGTCTAACACCAGGTAGGAGCTATGGACTGAACCGCGGGCTCCACTCCACGTGCCTTACCACTCAGTAGAGAGATTTATGTTGCGCACAAACCAAGTTAAGGTAGGTGACCTCAAGCACAAATTCTGCGCAGTCGTGAAATTTAGCGAGATTCCTACAGGAGCCGCGGGACTCCAGCACACCTGTAAGTGCCAGTACGGACTTCATCGACGACCGTGGACTCAAGGTCGACGTAGAGGTCGCAAGGAACGTGCCTGCCGGCTCCGGTCTCGCTGCAGAACGTGGTGAAGGAGTCATGCCTCCACCGATCAGCTGGTCACTGGAAATCTGGCCGTCTGGCTGAATGCCCTGCTCAAAGCAGTACAGTTCCCAGTAGGCATTGCCGATTTGGACGCCCGCTTGTCCGACAGGAATCGAAAGGCACTCGCGAATATTGACCGAATAACTAAGAGAGGATAAGGAAGCGGTCGTGTTAGTAAGCACTGGCGACAAGCTTCGAGGCCAGAGAGTTGAAAACCGTAGCGGTGGTATGTCGAGGCAGGAAGCTGCTGAGCGTGAACCCAGATTCTTGCCACAACGGTGAAGAGCTTTTCTGCTGAACTATATAATGGCGGCTAGTCACTTACGCGAAATCGTGTTCAACCACGGTGTTCTAGCACTATATGACAAGGAGGACCTCCCCTCCTGCTAAATAAAGACAAGGGCTGCCATTAGTTGGTCGAATGTTCAGAGCACGCCGTGGATTACAAAAAGATCAATGCACAAGATAGCAATGAAAAGCTGGCACAAGAGTGACCGGCGCTGGCAATAACATTATATTTACACTACATCGCTTATTTGCCAGAAGATGCCATATACTCTGCTTTTAGTAAAATGCTCATTCAGTGACGTACAACAACGTCCTTATTAACGAATTGGATAGCAAGTTGCTTCGCGGCTAGTATCAACAGCTCAGTGATAAATGGGTCCTAGAAAAGCGCATACGCCACAAGAAACAAAATCTAAGTCCGTCGCGCTAGTGCAACGGATGGGACCGTCTGTCCCCCGCATATCTTTCCCCGGGGCTATTACCCCGAAGGACGGGCATGAATTCGTTCAGGGGTACGGGACCACCGCCCACACTCACGCAAATGGCAGGGGACGGCAGTTGTGTTCAAAACCTTGTTTTAAAAAGAAAACTTTCATTTTATGTTTATAAGTCGTTTATCACAAACAACCCACTAGCTAAACAGTTTCTCGAGTGGCCGCGGCCTCGAACTAAAAAAGTTCCGTGTACGAATACAACCGATGTGCGAAGACCCTTTTAGGGGCGAAGCTCCTTGTAGCGACACCCGTTCGTCCCTCGTAGACGTTGTAG
The DNA here is from genome assembly GCF_043290135.1 of Rhipicephalus microplus. NCBI lineage: Eukaryota > Metazoa > Arthropoda > Arachnida > Ixodida > Ixodidae > Rhipicephalus > Rhipicephalus microplus. The sequence continues at coordinate 29,914,156 of NC_134704.1, read as the reverse complement.
TATGTAACAAGTATAACATTTTGACCTTCAAGGTGGTGCCGGTGAGATATTTCTTCTGTGCGTTGTTGAAAAATAAAAAAATAGTGCTCAATGTACATGCCAATGACTGCTAATAGGGAATGAGAGAGGGGAGCATCCGGCTTTTAGTTAACGCGCACGCTGCAATCCCCATTAGCAGCCATTGGTATGTACATTGAGCACTATCTGACAAGAAAGGGTTGCTACGTTATACTCGCTGGGTGTAACCTGCTTAGTTTTAGAAAGGTTTAGCGAGCGTTGAGCCGAAGTGCCATGAATACAATGAACTAGTATATACGATGAATGAACTCGAGGTGGTTAAAGGTGGGAATTAGATACGAAGCGCAAGCCGTAAGAAAGTAAAAGCCGAATTCTCCTGTCTCTCCTTTCCCGTTAGCAGCCATTGGCATGTACATTGAGCACTATCTAACAGGAAAAGGTTGCTACGTTATACTCGCTGAGCGTAACCTCCTTGGTTTTAGAAAGGTTTAGCGAGCGTTGGGCCGCAGTGCAATGAATACAGTGAATTTGTATATACCATCAACTCGAGGTGGTTAAAGGTGGGAAGTAGACATGAAGCGCAAGCCATAACAAAGTGTGCGTGTGCCTCCTCTCGTTCAGTCCTTGGAATGTCCGCTGGATGGCGGTGCTTCTATATGAGGAATATATGATGAAAAGATGCGAGATGGTGGTACTTGGAGTGTTGAATAGATGGACAAACGCACACACAGACATGCATGGATGGACGCATGAACGGACGCAGGGGCGAACGCAGAGACGGACGCACGAACAAACGCACGCACGGATGGGCGGTCACACAGATGGACGCATGGACGGACGGAAGCAAGAACGAATGGACGGACGAATGCTTCGCCCCACTCTCTATCATTCACACTGTGGATATGCTGCGATTTTTTTTTTTTTTTTTTTTTAGAAATGGGATGTTCTCGCGGCTGGCTTTCATGGTCGTTTCAACTTCTTAGTACCAGTAAAGCTTTTCAGCTTCACATGGGCTATCATCCAATTAATTTGTTGCGTTTCAAGTGTGGGGGCATCTGTTGTTCGATTGTAGCCACATTGACCTCTCCGAGATAAGTCTCTTGAAGAGGGACCTCGACTTTGAGTCCCGGATCTGTTCTTCATTTCTTGTCTTTTGTGAGGCAAATCAGTTCTTACTGTAGTCCTCTTTCTTTTGTATACGGTTCCATTATATTGGATGCCAATCGGAGCTCTTCTTCGTTTTCGTCCAAGTTGCCCTTTGTTATCCGTATTGTTATATCGTCAACGAACACACATATAAACATCCACAGAGAACATACGTACTACGGCATACAAATACATATCCCCGTGATGTGGAAGCACACCGACGCTCTAACATATCACATGGGAATGCACGGCACACACCGAAGAGCAGGGCGGGGATAGAGGTGTGAGGCGATGCTGTCCAGCCCTGCCCTTGGGGATCAACCGAGGCTCGTCAGGAGCACCGAAAAGAATGGCATGCAGAGTCGGTGGTGCCTTGGATTACGGGTCCGACCACGTGGCGGTACTCTGTTTTACAAGTTTCGTTCTTGGCAGCTCTGCTCATGAGCCAGCACGTGCGCTGGACGCGTGCACTCATCGCTGCTTTTGCCTTCTGTTTCACTTGCTGCGAGCCACGGGATCGGATACGGCAGCGTACCGTTGTTCTCATGGCGCGTCACCGAGGCCTAATCGCGGAAGCGACGCACATGGCGCAGTGGGCCGAGACGCGCGAGTAGTACCCGTATGTCACGCGTTGTGCGTTTCTCGGTGCTCGATTTCTTCGTACAGCGCGCTTATTTTTCGAACGCATGAGGCGTGATACAACATGGAAACTGCAGTATCGCCAATCTTGCGTCGGTTGTTGCGTCCACATTGGAGAGGAAGCGTCAATTGGGAGCTGCTAAACGGACCCGATCCCCTACATGCAGGCCACAGCATCACTGCACTATGCTAATCAGTTCTGGCTTATCTGTGTCACACTTTAATTAAACAAGAACTACTGCATCTGCACAGACCAAGCGCTGCAGTATGAGGACCAACAGGTTTGAAGAAAAAAAAATGCTTTATTTCACGGCCCCCCGAGCTGGACGGTACTGACACTTAGAACTCCACGCCAGACTCGTCATCTGCGCCTTCCGCCGAGTCGACGCCGACCTCCTCATAGTCCTTTTCGAGCGCAGCTAAGTCCTCCCTCGCCTCGGAGAACTCGCCTTCCTCCATGCCTTCGCCAACGTACCAGTGCACGAATGCCCGCTTTGCGTACATGAGGTCAAACTTGTGGTCTAGACGGGCCCAGGCCTCCGCAATGGCAGTTGTATTTGACAGCATGCACACGGCACGCTGGACTTTGGCAAGGTCGCCACCGGGTACAACCGTTGGGGGCTGGTAGTTGATGCCAACCTGCAATACAAACCAGGTTTTCGAATTGACACCAGAGAACAACAGGCCACTTCCAAGGATACCAAAGGCAAGCTGTACAGCCTCGCTTCGGATGGATATGAAACCAGTTGGAATTGCGTCCCAAGTCTTCATACTCATTGCTCAATTGCAGGCACTTTAGCAAATGGTAAAAATAAGATGGTGCGCTAAATTTTTTCTACCAGACTCTCTCAGAAAATAATTATAAGTAGTTTAACCGAGTCAATGCCGAAAAGGGCTGTTTAGATCTCTGGCTGCTGTAGCCAAAATTTTAATTCAAACTAGAATAGAGCTTCTCGTTTTCAGTTAGCACCCCAATTCATTTCTTACTATATCCGCCACCGCTCCCAAAATTTGAAATAAATTCGATCACGCACAAACAACACCCGCTACTTTTCTCGGCATTCTTCACTAGTTCTCAACATTTTGTCTATTTAGGATCTCCCAGTCTTCCCAATCACACACTACTACTGTGTGTACAGTATCAGCAGCAAATATACCTTGAATCCAGTGGGGCACCAGTCCACGAACTGGATAGTGCGCTTGGTCTTAATGGCAGCAATGGCTGCGTTGACGTCCTTTGGCACAACATCTCCTCTGTACAGTAGACAACAGGCCATGTACTTTCCGTGGCGTGGGTCACACTTGACCATCTGGTTGGCGGGCTCAAAGCAGGCATTCGTGATCTCCGAGACCGTGAGCTGCTCGTGGTAAGCCTTCTCGGCAGAGATGACCGGAGCGTATGTGACCAAGGGGAAGTGAATGCGAGGGTAGGGCACCAAGTTTGTCTGGAACTCTGTCAGGTCGACGTTCAGTGCGCCGTCGAACCGCAGGGAGGCAGTGATTGAGGAGACAATCTGGCCGATGAGCCTGTTGAGGTTCGTGTAGCTAGGCCTCTCGATGTCGAGGTTGCGGCGGCAGATGTCGAAGATGGCCTCGTTGTCGACCATGAAAGCGCAGTCGGAATGCTCGAGGGTGGTGTGCGTGGTGAGAATGGAGTTGTACGGTTCCACTACTGCTGTGGATATCTGCGACAGGAACACGGAAGAGTGAGCACCAGCGCGCGCACACTACTGTCGCGCCATTTAATGACAGCATGTAAGCAACCACCTGCTTAACTAGCAGATGACAATACTCGCCAAACTGAACAACACTCCTGGTCTACATCGCTACATTATATTGCTATTCCAACGGGAACGTTAAGATAAAAGTGGCTCGCCTTAAAGCAAACAATTAATATAGAAAATGGTACAACAGCATGGTACTGAATCGCAGATCTACACAGCATGAAAACTATGGTGTAAACCCATTGTACTCGTCCGTTGGACTCCACGAAGAACAGGAATATCTAGGAGAGCAAGCCTACACCAGCCACATGGCCAAAGACAGGTGTACTGTTAGACAGACTGGCGTGGACAACTGACATGAGGCAGCTCCTGGGCCAACAGGATTAGCCAGCAGCCTATCCAGGAAGCCGGGCCGCCAACACTTCCATAATGTCTGGATAGCCCGAGTTCAAGCAAAACTACTGTACAGAATAGACACTCGCTCGCTGGGTTCCGTGCCGACCGGTTGTACCATCGCGATCTCCGACGACAGCGCAGCTCTGGCCGACTGGGTTGGTCCTACGCCTCCTCCTGCCGCCGGTCCCCTACGACGACGACAGCGTAGCTCTGGCCGACTGGATTAGCCCTACGCCATCTACTGTCGCTGACAAGAGCTCTCGCCAGTGGTGCCCCGTCCTCAGACTTCTGCAACCGTGTCCTTCTTTCCTGTTTTCTCACTTCCGTCGCTCCCTGTCCCACCACCTCGCTCTCCTTCCTCTCTCTCTCTCTACCCTTTTAATCCTATGCTTTTATTCCCTTTTATTCCATTCTCTACCCCCTTCCCTCGTGAGCTACTGTTGAGGTGTCCTCCCACTGAAAGACAGTTACGGGGCTCACTTTTCTTTTTCTTTTAAAAAACACTTCCCCCGTACAGAATAGGAGGTCACACAAAGAAGGTACCTGCGGGGCTGGGTAGATGGCAAACTCAAGCTTGGACTTCTTTCCGTAGTCCACCGACAGGCGCTCCATGAGAAGAGAGGTGAAGCCCGAGCCGGTGCCACCTCCGAAGCTGTGGAAGATGAGGAAACCCTGCAGGCCAGTGCACTGTTCGGCTAGCTTCCTGATTCGGTCCAGCACCGGATCCACGATCTCCTTGCCGATGGTGTAGTGGCCGCGAGCATAGTTGTTCGCCGCGTCCTCCTTGCCCGAGATGAGCTGCTCGGGGTGGAACAGATGCCTGCAGTGAATGACAAAGATGATAAGGAAACTCGCATGTGTCATGCTGAAAGCCACTTTTAGATATTTCTACAAGCCTGAGCTGGCATTTTGGTTATATATAGCATCCGATGCATGCGTTATTGCCCAATGGACTATTAGACTTCGCATCTCAAGCCACAATGCAATTTTAAAAATTGGTACCCCAAAAACATAGCCTAAAAAATTTTATCTTACCATGTAAATTTAATAGTTGCGACTGCTTCACTGCCAACAATAATTTTTGTGACCATTTTAATTAAGTATATACTAAAATCCGTCTTCCCAAAATCGCTGGTTTCAACATAGAGAAGGTAGATGTGGAGGAGGTGGGACATCAAATAATGCTGTTTAGGACCTAAAATATGGGAAGGAACGTTTTATTGTAGTGCGCGTAAAAGACAGGAAGAAATGAAGGCACATATAGACAGATAGTGCGCTACAAGAAAGCGTACTGAATATGAGCTAACTATATACAAGTCCGCATCCCATCTCGAATGGCGAAGGAGTCTAGAAACTCAAACACCGACGATTTTCAGCATCCGAAATTGACGTCTGGAGACAGAATTTTTTACTCTAGACACGAAGAGAGCACACTTTTATTAAGACAACTATGAAATGCCAGCCTGCAAATACAATATAGACCGCTTATAACGTAAGTCACGGGAGTATAGCGAATATCCGCTCTATGAGTGGTACCGTACCAAAACAGCCTTGTTTAAGGGTCGCACTTGCGCGAAACGTGTTGAGCATGCAGCGAAGCATGCGATGCGTTTATATTTCCGAATGTTAAAAAAAAAACGTTTAAATTTCCGAAGGTTGAAAAAAATAACATCCTAAGATACGCGTTGCCAATGAAATTAAAAGGACGCTAAAACGGGTTGGACATTTTTTTTACAAACACATTGGACCGGTAGACCAAGTCCCAAGGGTTATTTAGAGACCGATTTGAGCCCTCTGCGTAAACTGCGCAATTTATTGCGCTTTAAAGCTGCGTATCACTCCAGATCGCTGCGACTCGGCCAAACGCGTTTTCAACCGCCCATAATACACCAAGCGACACGCTCTGCCACACTGACGTCATCGTTTCCCGCTGATCCGATTGGCTGTGGAACGTGCTTCCGGCACCGGCTGTCACAGACAGCCGGTGCCGGAATCGGCGGCGGGATTTACGCGTGTGCTGTCTCGCGCCACAACGTGACTCAGGCGCCGTGAAGGCGGAGCTTAGCCCCCGGCGCTCGAAGGAAGAGTTCAGGACAGTTGAGAGTGAAAGGCGGAGTGGAGGAGGAGGGTACTTTTTCAGTACTCGTAGATCCGTTAATAATGGGCGCTTCGATTGAACTCTGGTGCCAATGATTCGCTCCAGTAGTGGCCTAATGAAAAACGGAATGCGAAAAAAAAACAGCTTCAGGAACCAATTGGCGCGAAAAGGCTGTGTGTGTGTGTGAGGGGGGGTGTCGAACGAAAGAAAGCACCTTTGCGAAAATTCGTCACCCACTTCTAAGACCACCTCGATTATGCGCATTACACAGAAACTGTCGAGTCACGTCCGAAACTTCACGCGCTGAAAGACCCCAATCATTCGATTTCACGGGCGCACACACAATTTTGCGATGCACTGCAATCGAATCGCGAGCCACCATTCGATCTCTACACGTGCCACTTTTGTCTCCGTTACCGTTTTGTGAAGCCACCGCAAGTGAAGCCACCGCAAAGAGTTTCGTTGATTCCGTACGAAACCGCAACTTAGCACGCGACCGCTGCCGAAACGCGAGAATGCCCATTAGGCCTAGCATGCCGTTTGGAATGTTGTCGCGGGAAGCTTATGACATGAAGGTCCTGCGTTGAAAAGACCGCACTCAAGCACTGAACCAAGAACAAGCTAGGTGCTTGATACGAAGTTCGCGTTCGCGGCCGGGAGATGAAGGACGAAAACCCGCAAAGCTAACAACGTAATTGAAAAATTGATTTGCTGCACAAACTTCAAGGAAAACAAGGGAGACAAGAAAGAGCGCAGACTACCAACTGTTTATTGTCGACAATAAACAGTTGGTAGTCTGCGCTCTTTCCTGTCTCCATTGTTTTCCTTCAAGTTTGTGCAGCAAATCAATTTAAGTATGAACCGACTAGTCTGCAAAAAAGTATTGCTAACAACGTAGGTGGCACACTGGCAGCAAATGTGAAAGCACGCGTGGTAAAGCCGTAAAAGGTTTTAAACTTGCGGACGAGGTAGCAAATGCGATCTCTGTGGCAAGTTCGATAACGAGCACGATAACCTGCCAGGTTGAGCAGCGCACGGCCGGATAAAGAAGCCCCTATACCTTAGGAAAAGTACAGCCTTCTTTTGAACTGCGCCGCTTCCTCCTCTCACTGGCTCGAAAGCAAACTGCAAGCTCGTGGCGCGTTGCGGGGGGCGCCACTGTCGCAAGCGAAAGAAAAGACGCAATGCGTCGGAGAGGGGGTGGCAAGGGGAACACTAAAGAAAACGCTAATCTAGACTTTATCATACTATTTACTTTCATTGAAATATCACACTGCACGATTTAGGTGATGCCAGAGGGTCTATACATACATTTTCTAGGTCAGTTATTTTTTTTATACTGCTCCAAATTTGGTATCTCGTGATAAAAAAATGCATGTTTTTCCTGCTCCGAAATTGCTCCAAATTGTACTTCGGCTGTTGCACCCCTGCATGTGAGATCCTTCTGCATTATTCAAGCGCGTAAACAAAACTACCACCAGATACAAACTATGGACTGAGCCAGCGTCTACATCCACGTGATTTACCACTGAAGACAACAGATATTCCGACAGCGCACAAAACAGAGTTAAGGTAGGTTAGCTCACACACAAAAACCGCACGACTGAAAGAAACTGCTGCACACCTGTACATGCCAGTACGGACTTCGTCCACGACCGTGGGCTCAAGGTCGACGTAGATGGCGCGCGGAACGTGCTTGCCGGCTCCGGTCTCGTTGAAGAACGTGGTGAAGGAGTCATCGCCTCCACCGATCGACTTGTCACTGGAAATCTGGCCGTCTGGCTGAATGCCGTGCTCAAGGCAGTACAGTTCCCAGCAGGCATTGCCGATTTGGACGCCCGCTTGTCCGATGTGAACAGAGATGCATTCACGCATTTTGACCTGCAAGCTGAGAGTCAATAAGGAAGCGGGCATGTTAGTGAGCTTGGCGACAATATTCGAGACGCGATGTTCAAAATATCAGAGGTGGTATGTCGAAGCGCGAAGCAGCGTAGCGCAGACCTAGATCTTCGTCATAATGGTTAAGGGATTCGCTGCCCAACAATAATAGCGGCTAACCACGTCTATGAACAACGCGTTTAACCGCACTGTGTCCGCAACTGTGACGCGAAGGGTCTCCTCTGACATTGAATTCAGACAGGTTCTGGCATTAGTCGAATGTGCGGTGCACTTCGTGCACCGCACTTCATGCATCGCACAACCACGAAAGGGGTCTCGTCAAAAGAGCAATAGAAGGCTATAACACAAGAGTGGCCGGCGCTGCCAGTGACATTACATTTACACAACATCGCTAATTAGTAGACCATGCGATTAACACTAACATTCTCTGAATAGGTATGTGCGAACACACTCATACTAATGAATCGGACAGCAAGTAGGTTCAGTGAATATAAATGGGTCCAAAGGATGCGCAGACACTACTCCGCCGTGTCGACGCTTCTCGGACACACTGACCACTGCCTTCGCCCACGTCGCAACTACGCATAGACGTATCAGCCGGCGGGGGGGGGGGGGGGGGGGGCAAGGGGGACGCGAGCTTTTCCCACTGAAAAATTTGGGGAGGGCTGAGACCCTTTCCCCCTCTTTTTAACAGTGGTCACTCATGGCTGCACGTTGGGAAACCCAAATTCGCCAACATTACCGCTGTGATAATCGTTTTTGTAGTGAAGGCTCTTACACACACACACACACACACGCACACGCACACGCACACGCACACACACACACACACACACACACACACATATATATATATATATATATATCCCGGCTGATGAGTGAGCCAAGTTCTCCCCCCACACACACACTCGCGAAAGAGTTGGAGTTGGTACCCCACTGTGACATCTGGTTGAGGTGCTGCTCCTTCAAAGTAAAGGACGCACATCCACCGGATGTCACGTATCGTGACGTTGACAAAGACAGTGGTCATTGTCCGAGATGATGAAACTGTTTAGCCGGACTTGTGGCCGGTCAACGTAAAATGATATTACAGCAATATACACTGGCAGTGATAGCGGTGAACTTAGCGTCGGCCGTCGATCAACCGACAACAGGTGAAGCTCGTCGGCATTTCCACATTTACCGTCGAGTATTGCGGCGTTATCGCTGTCGCACGCGTAAGTTCGAGAAGGAGCCGTAATGTTCGCGTTGAGCGCGTAATCGCATCGGAAGGTCCCACGAATACTTCAATGGTTCTGGTCACTGGGCGTGGTTCGCGTTATGCCTAGTTCACACTGAAACATCCGCTTTCTACAGCGACCGAAATTCCCCTGCCGCCGAAACGCAGCGTCGTTCGCACTGGACGCGCCCCGCGCCGCCGAATATTCCATCTACTACGGGGCGAACGCGGGATGGATGCGCTGTCACCCGGTTGTTGTCGTGGCTCGCAAACGCTACTACGCTATCCGGTGGTGTATACTTCGACGATTCTCGTATACGCAAGAAGCAAGAAAAGACAGTACTGCTTACTTTGCTGGCAAGTGGCTGTCTTGTAATGCACGAAGAGCAGAAAAACCACCGACGCCAGCGGCGTTGGTGGGTTCGTTTTGCTCTGCAAGACCGCAACAAGCTCGGTCACGCCAACAGCAAGTTCGGTCACCTCTTTCACGAAATGCGGAGGCGAAGTAGGCACAAAGTAGGTTAAACTCCCGTTGGTTTCAACATTCAGTTACGTGCACTGCGCCATAACAAGTGAGTAGGGCTTGGCCGCCATTTTTCGAAATTCCCTGACTAGCGCTCCTATTGGTCCGCGGTGACCGATTCGGCGGCAGACGCCGCAAAAATCTGTCCGAGAGCGATCGGCGCGGAGAGGGCCCTTTCGGCGGATCCCGCCGCCGCCGAACCGGATTCGGAGCACTTTCGGCGGCCGGAATGCTCAGTGTGAACGCGGCCTTAAGGCAGAACTTACAGCCTTGACGAGGCGATAACAAAACTCGAGGAAGGATTGTGGCATTGCCATGGAGAAAGGGAAATATATTTTCCTGTATGTTTATATGTCAATTATCAAAAATATCTCAGTATAGTTAACTGCGGTTTTCAAACGGCCATGGCCTCGGACTACAAAAACTAAAGCAGCTCCGTGTACGAATGCAACCGATGAGCGAAGGCCCTTAGAAAGTGGACGCAAGTGACAATGTGCCTGCTCTTGCTGCTGGATTTCATGAAGGCGGTAGAGAGGGACACCATTTTTTATAATAACCAGTACAGTTTCGCAGCTCCGCTCGCGTGAACTTACCGCGCTGCTGGTCCATTTTGCGTAAGGTCCCTAGATGAAAAACTTGTTTCATCTAGGGACCTTAATTTTGCGTCGCTTGCCGTGTCCCGCGGGATGGGATACAACAGCGCACCGTTGCTTTCAATTGCGCGTCGTCGGAGCCATGGATGGCCGAAGCTAATCGCGGAGGCAACGCACATGCTGCAGCGAGCCGAGACGCGCAAGGAGTAACCGCTGGCACGCGTTAGGCGTTCCTCCGTGCTCTCTTTCTGAAGTGGTTCTATAAGAGGGAAAAGAAGAGAAAAGTGAGCCCCGTAACTGCCTGCATCAGGGTGCGACACCTCAACCGTAGCTCGCAAGGGATGGGGGTTAGAAGGGATTAAAAGAATAGGACTAAAGGTATAGAGAGAGAGAAAGATGCGCTGGGACAGCGAGCGAGGACATATTGAGGGATAGGAAAAATAGGAAAGATAGAAACACGTTCACAGGAGTCCGAGGACGGGGCACCACTTGCGAGAGCTCTTGTCGGCGTCAGGAGATGACGCAGGGCCAGCCCAGTCGGCCAGAGCTACGCTGACGTCGGAGATCGCGAGGGCACAACCGGTCGGCACGGAATCCAGCGAGCGAGACGCTCTCTTTCTCTGTACGCCGTGCGTATAGTGAACTATAGTCGAGAGTGATTTGTGAACGCGTGAGGCATAATGCATTATATAGAACGGCGGCGTCGATAGTTTACGTGTCGGCCGTCGCGTCTACATCGGAGAACAAGCGTCCGTTGGGAGCTGCGAAACTGACCTGGCTCTATAAACGCTGGGATAGGGAGCGGTGATTGATCAGGTAGCTTCGACGACGGAGTGCAGGCTCCTAAAAACGCTTTGCTCCTAAAAACGAGACGCGTTCAAGGAGCGAATACATGCGAACGGCCGTGATCTTGCTCACGGCTACCGTTTACGTGCACGCCTTACGTGTCCAGTGGGGGGGCGCTGCGAGCGCTCGATGGTGACGGACGCACTCCACATCGCCTCCGTAGATTTTATGCTATTTCTGCGGACATCCACCTTGGTACCCCTGAAACTTGGATTTATCGTCACCGCCAAGTTCTCCGCTTCGCCTAGACAACACCTTCGTCCAGGTGGGTCCAGTTTTGACAACTTGAGGGACGTCCTTCACTCCCGGCTACAACGCCGCCTCGCTAAGGGCTCTCAGCCCGGCGATGGCGGCCGCTAACGTGGTTACGGGCTATGATCCTACCTCAAGCCAAATGCTGTCTATGGAGATTTCATCCTCCGAAAACACCATGCCATCAGAAGATGAATACCTCGACGACATGGTGAGACTGTGGCAACGCAAGCAAGCGAAATCGAAGCCTGCGTCTCAACAACAACGAGACGCCACAGCTGGCCGCCATTCCCCAGCCTTGCAAGGAACGCCGGCGCTCCATCCCTCCGGTGGTGTGCCTACCTCTGCTCCGTCCTCGCAGCCAGTGAAGCAACGCAAGTGGCGTCCGCGTCAGACTCCTCGCCTCTCTCGCGACGACTACATCGTAGTAGTTAAACCTCGCGTTCCATGCGAGCTACGCACATTTGTCCCGGCCGATCGCGCGGGCGACGCCATCCGCAGCTACCTCGGCGACCGGACTACCACGCAAATTCAAGTGTGGCCAATCTGGGAACAGAACATCTTGGTCTGTAGCACCACCATTTTGCCTATGGCACAGCGACTCCTCGGGGACTTCCAGCTGCAAGTGGGGGATCAGCAGCTGCCCGTTCGAGGACACGCCAAGGCACCAGGGGATACATGCAGGGGCGTCATCAACGTAAACCCTGCTGAAAGCCCGGAAAAGATAAAGTCTGAACTGTATTGGCCTCGAGGTACTATCCTTGCGGTCCGCAAACTCGGAGATTCCGCGGCGGCGGTGGTGACTTTCGAGGGCACGAAGTTACCCCGCTTCCTCTTCTACCACTGCGTGGCGACGTACATCCGCGCCTACAAGAAAACGGTCCCGGTTTGCACCAAGTGCGGTACCATCGGCCATCGACCACCTCAGTGTCCTCACCCCGCTCCAACGCAGTGTGCCAAATGTGGAACCCCCGCACCTGCAGGTCTCAATGCCCACGACTGCCACCCCAAGTGCCTCCTCTGCCACGGCGCTCATGAGACTGGGACCAGTGGCTGCACGGCAAAATATCGAAAATATCAGAAACGCAAGCAGCCCTCAACATCTGCTCGAGGGACCACCTCATGTTCGTCACAGCCAGACAGCGGCACCAACCTGCATCAGTCGGCTCCACCACTCCACGCCAACACTCAGGCATTCCCACCGCTCGAAGCACCAGCGGTGGTACCTCAGGTGAGCAGTTGGGCAGGGAAAGCTGCTTCTAAGCCTCTCTCACCCCCTTCTGTCGATCCTCCTTCTCCCGAACTTGCGGCCCTTCGCCAGCAAGTTGCGGCACTTCAAAAGCAAAATTCTCTTTTAACTAAACAACTCGAACTCTTAAATAAGCGACTTCAACCCCAACAACAGTGCACTGCAAGGCCATCCGGTATTGCCTCCTCTGTCCAGGCGGCTACGCCAGCTACGTCCAAGCTTAGTCCTAGCGCTAAGCCCACTCCCATTAAACCGCCGGTTCAAGCAACCATTTGTACTCCAGCACTCGGAACCGGTGCCACATCTACTCCAGAAGCTCTTGAGGCTCCTGGGGCACCTCAGGTTATCTTGCCCGCTAACCAAACTCTCCCTAGCGAAGAGCGCACCACGCGCGTAGAGGAACGCCTCACGCGCGTCGAAGCTTCGATTAATCACCTCCTCACCAGCTTCTCGGTCCAACGCATAGTAGTAGAGGTTACCCAGGCTATTCAAGCCTGGGCAATCACCCAGTTTCAACCCAAGGCATCGCGTTCCCGCTCCTGCTCGGTGAGCAGTGAGGGTACAGCTCCACGGCGTCGTCGTAAGGTGGCTACCACCACCCCGCCGTCGGACAATCCGGCCTCCGTGCCCCTCCCTGCCTCTGAGGAATCCGAGCGGGACATGGAGGACCAAATATAAAACCTAGGACAGTCACGATGGCTACCAATCGTACGTCCCGTTCAAACATTGCGTCTAAATTCGAGATCATACAGTGGAACCCTGGAGGCTTCGGGAACAGGCGAAAGCGTTCACATCTTTCCCTTTTCCTCAGCTCACTTGGCTCTCAGCCGGCCGTCTTGGCGCTCCAAGAATCTGGCCCTGCTCCATCCCTTTCTGGATACTGCTCCTATGTAGGCGGCACCACCACATGCCTCCTCGTGCATAAAGCTTACACGGCGGTACAGATTGACCTCGATCTGGATCTTCCTTACGACTACTGCATGATATCAGTGCTGTCTCAGCGGAGGGGCCAACCATCAATACATATATTAAACGTGTACTGTCCCCCTCGCCTTGCAAGGGCTTCGTTTGCGCATCTCTTCCACCGGGCGCTGCGTATAGCGGCCCGACAACCACTGGTGATTGTCGGGGACTTTAATGCCCCCAGCCCTCACTGGGGTTACCACTACGAGAAGGCCCGGGGCAGAGAGCTCAAGGAGCTCATTTCCTCGCTGAGCCTGACGCTTCTTACCGATCCGGCACAACCCACACGTTCCGGCAACTCGGTCACGCGAGACACATGCCCCGACCTCTCCCTCACCCGTCACATCCGCGATGCTACATGGGAGAATTTAGGCGAAACCCTAGGCAGCGATCACTTTTTACTCCGCATTTCGTTCACACCGCGGCATAAAATGCGCCAACACTGGGGCCAAGCCCGTCTCACCGATTGGACTCGGTTCAGAATGCAACCATTCCCCGCCGGCCTCTCCTCGACCGAATATGCAGCGTGGGCATCATACGCTCTTCATATGAAACAAGCGAACACTCGCACCCTTGCAACCTCTAATTTGACTCCTGCAATCGATCCACACCTCCTACATCTTTGGCACGCTCGCCGCGGGCTCATAAGGCGCTGGAAACGCAACAAACTTAATCGGAAACTTCGCGCTCGCATTGAGGCGCTCACTGCAGAGGCGGCCGCATACTCCGCACAACTTTCCGACGCTAACTGGGCAGACACCTGTTCGAAGGCTGCAAAGCAGATGAGCTCTAAGAGTGCGTGGCGACTCTTTAGAAGCCTTCTCGATCCCTCCACCACCAGGGGAGAAACGCAACGCCAGCTCCACCGTGTTCTGCATGCCTTTCAGGGCACTACGGATGAACTCGCGCGAGAACTTTGTGACCGCTACATCTGCCGCACAATTGATCCCGCAGGCCCAGCATATACGTATTCCGGCGCCCCGAACACCGACCTCGACGCCCCATACACACTTTCTGATTTACGATTTGCACTCACGAAAATGCGACGGGGCACGGCCCCTGGACGCGACGGAATCACAGTATCGCTCCTGGCAAATCTTCCCGACCAAGCACACCTCTCGCTACTCCACCTTATAAATTCGATATGGGACGGTTCTCCGCTTCCAACGGAATGGACCACATCGGTCGTGACATTCATTCCCAAATCGGCAAAGTCCATTAGTATTGAGGCACTGAGACCCATCTCACTTACGTCTTGCGCAGGCAAACTCATGGAAACCATGGTTCGCGAACGCCTTTCCGCCTACTTGGAGGCCAGGAGGACCTTTGCCGACACGATGTTTGGCTTTCGCCCACATCTGTCGGCGCAGGACGTCCTGCTCCAGCTTCAACACGATATCATAGAGCCGACTACTATGCGCCATAACCATAAAGCCGTGCTCGCTCTCGATCTCCGCGGGGCGTTCGACAACGTCAAACACAGCACTATACTCACTAACCTGTCTACCACAAACTGCGGGCAGAAGACTTTCAACTACATTCGCGCGTTTCTATCACATCGCACCGCCTTCATTCGCCTTAATTCTACCGAACACGGCCCTTACTTATTAGGCACGCGGGGTACACCTCAAGGGGCAGTCCTGTCTCCTCTGCTTTTTAACCTGGCGATGATGAACCTTCCCTCTCTTCTAAGCGAGGTCGAGGGAATACAACACGCACTATATGCGGACGATATCACAATCTGGACCAACACCGGCTCCTTAGCGCAAATCGAAGAACGCCTGCAAAAGGCTGCCCTTCTGGTGGACACCTACGCAGGTTCATGCGGCCTGGAGTGCTCTCCAGCTAAATCGGCTCTTCTTTCAGTCTCTCCGCTACCGCCGCCTCAAATTTTTCTTCCGTCCGGGCCCGTCCCGTCAGTGCAAAATATTCGGGTTCTTGGCCTTCACCTCACATCGTCCTTGGATCCAAAGGGCACAATAGCAGGCCTCAGACGCACCAGCGAACAGGTGAGCCGCATGATACGGCGAGTGTCTACCAAGCGCGGCGGCCTCCGCGGGTCTCAGTCCCTCCGATTGGCCCACGCGTTTGTGACCAGTCGCGTCCTCTACGCCTTGCCTTACCTTCGCCTGCGTCGTAGACACGAGCACCAGCTGGACGTCCTTCTTCGTTCAGTATACAAACGCGCTCTGGACCTACCTATTGCAACTTCCAACAGCCGATTCACGGCTCTGGGGGTACACAACACCTTTGCAGAGATGCGCGAAGCTCATCGCGTTAACCAAATCAATCGACTGTCGCAGACGCCTTCAGGGCGCCGTCTTCTACACAGACTTGGCCTTAACCCGATATCTGACCAAGACCCTCTGGAGCCGGTACCAGAGCTCTGGCGTCAAAAGCTATGGGTGGAACCTCTACCCCGTAATATGAACCCCGACCTCCATCCTGGCCGTAGACTAGCACGCGCCGCGGCCCTTCATACGCGACACTCCGATCGTCCTGGTGTTTTCTACGTGGACGTCTCGGGTCCCTCCCCCTCGGGTCACTTCACGGCTGCCGTGATTACAGAGGGCAAACACGTAGATGGCCTCTCCTTTCGAGCAGACACAGTAACGCACGCTGAAGAGGTTGCCATAGCTTTGGCCGCCTCTCACCCTGCCTCACGCACCATCCTGACGGACTCGCGCTCGGCCTGTTCTCAGTACCTTCAGGGTTCCATTGCTCCGCTGGCGGCTAGCCTACTACAGGCAGCCTCTTGGCGCTTTAACCCTCATCCCATTCGTATAGTGTGGACCCCAGGCCACTCGGGCCTGCCCGGCAACGAGGCGGCAAATGCCGCTGCCCGCGCTTCTCCTGTCCGGGCCGTTGCCCCTCCATGTCCCGAGACGGAATCTGGCAATACCAACCTGACGCGCTTTCGCGAAATTTTGGCTTATTACCGGGCTTCGCGCCGCCTCTACCCGGACCCCGCACGCGGTTTGGAGAAAGCGGACGAACGACTGCTACGCCGCCTGCAGACGAACACCTTTATCAGTCCGGCGGTCGCCAGGCACTTTTTGCCGGAAATCAATGGCACCTGCTCGACCTGTCATGTGCTCGCCGACACATATCACGTCGTAGCATCGTGCCCAGTTAATCCCGTCCCTTTCTCATCCCCTTTTCCTATCCCAACTAGAGAGGCTTGGGAGGAGCACCTGCTCGGCTGCTCTACCTTGGCTGCACAACGCTCCTTGGTGGAGCGCGCAAGGGCAGCTTCCAGCTCCACTGGCGTCCCGGAATAGGGTCTTGCCACTCTAGCACGCCGATGGGCCACGTCGGCACTCTCTAGTAAACTTTTTCTGAAATAAATGTTTTTTACCACCACCACTACCACCACGTGTCCAGTCTTGTACAGGCAGGCTAGTTTTCACTTCAAAAACGGTTCAACGCACACAGCAGCAGGCATCCTCCCCCTCAAGGCCGGTTCGGCCACGATGGTAGACGCCCCCCCTCACAAGAAACCAGTGCACAGAGCTGAAACAAATAATCAAGCACGCCGGCTGATAACGGCGAAACGACACTATCGTGAATTTTGAAAATTAAAACTATCCGGGCAGGGATGATTGGGGGCCCGAGTACAGCTCAACCGTACGCCTCGTGTAGCTCTATCAGGGAAGCAAATATCCTCACTATCGGGTAATTTCCAAGCACGATTAATTTTACAGCGTTAGCTGTATACGATTGGGCGAAACAAAAATGGTTCGCCACTAGAAACACTAATCATCTCCATTCATTGGGTGCTTCGTCAGTATACGTCATTCTGCACGTCACACCCAAGCGCGTGCGTACCACTGGGAGCGCCGTCAGCGACGTCGTCCGCTAATCCCGCGTGCCGCAGTATCCATGAAGTGACATTGAAAGAGAGAAAAAAGAAAAATTCGGCAGAACCTAAGTTCGTTATACGAAGCACAGACAGACAGACAGACAGGCAGACAGACAGACAGACAGACAGACAGACAGACAGACAGACAGACAGACAGACAGAGATCCTAAATTTTCTTGCAATACGCAAAGAAATGCTTCGAATTTAAATATTACGCCATCTCCTGACAATGGGAGTGTGGATGCGAAGCAGCAGGGAGATGGTGAACAAACCCTACAGAAGCTCGTATACGTCTTCTTAAGCAGGTGCACCAACATTCAGAACCTCTACTTGACTACCACTGCTGGTGACCGCTGCCGATGACCATGCATGACTATAGCATGCTAAACAGCCACTCCCGCAAAGCACACGCCAGAGACGTTGAACGTGATCCCCTGCTAACCAAAGCAGACGCGTTCCATCACACGAAAACGTGGAACGCCATAAGACCGACGATCAACGGCTACGAATCGATCGTGTGTTCTGAGCATTGTGGTTCCGAGGAAGCATCTAGCTGCCATCACCGCCGACTACGGCCGACTCGTGAGAGAGCGCGCGCGCAGGAAGAGAGAGAGGAGGGAACGTGTATGCGCTGCAGGTAAAGCCCCTAAAATTTAGCTCATAATTGAAAATTTTGTTGAAGCGCACTAAAGACGGACGGACGTCTTGCGTCCGTCTTTAGTGCGCTTCAACAAAAATTTCACTTATGATCGTAATCCAACTAGCCCAACTTGCCACTTTGCTGCTAAAATTTAGCTGTCATGGTGTAGTCGCCATTAGAGACGAGAGAAGGGGGAGCGTGAGGGAGGAGAAACAGGGGCAGAAGACGCGCATTCGCAGTGGGGTGTTGACGCCGCAAGAGAGCGAGGAACACCACTTGCGGCATAAACCACTTCCCATTTAAAACTGCATTTTGGTCTCAGTTCAGGTGACCTCAACATGATACACAAGAATGAGGAGTAGGAGAGAAAGAAATGTAAGTGAAAGGAAAGGAGGAATGAGGCCCCGCCTCGTCGTCTCAAGCGCGTGTCGCCTTCACGGAGGCGGATAGGCAAAAGAAGGATGTGAACAAACATCACGAGATGACGGGGCTCACTGGTGCGTGAAAAGCTCGGTGTTGCAGGAACTTACAGCTATCGCATGGGGAGGGCATGGATTGTACGAACGCCCGAAAAAGAGAACTTTCCAAGGACAGTGGACACAGCTGATGCGCGAGAGTTTTATGTTCGCGTGGCCGATGCAGCACTCGAGACACACGACCAGGCCTGGGTGGCGAAGCGCAAGCAGCCAATGCGCATCGGGAATCCGGCAATTTTCCGAGTCGAATGCGAGCGACAACGGCGAGCCGAGGAAGGACCATGTAGGCAGAACACCATCAAGGACACAATGGCGGAAACGCGTTGGCCATGACCTACGCCCGCTTTCGGCGGTGGTTTCTAAAGCGGCTTCTGCCAAGATGTCTGCAATGGCCTGTGACCGCAAGTTTCAGCTTCGCTGGTTGGCCATCTATCTGTACGGAGAGCTTGGGCGGGAATTTGTCGTTGGTCTTTAGGCAACCACTCGCGCCGACAAGATTAGGCCTACGAAGAGACGCCGGTTTCGACAGGAGCAGAACACATCCTCGCTCCGTAGCGCGCCGCTTGAATTCTCAGGGTAGATTCGCAAGCAATGAGCTACGATTACTATGAATATTCACGCGGTTCACGACCAAGCCGGCACTAGTGTATCGGGCGGCGGACGTGTTACATCGTGCATAAGGAATAGCACAGCATAAACGGAGACATCTTGTTTATTTCATCTTCTTCCTTCTTCCCCCGTGGCGGCCACCGAGCGCGTGCCACCGCACAGCGCTGTAGTCGGTAGCGACGCCTTATACCACATATCCCCTCTTGCAAAAAAAAAAAAAATAAAATAAAATAAAAATAAATGGTAGAAACACACAAAACTGTTTTTGTCTACTTCCTAACGAAGTCCTTCAATTTCTTTGGGGTCTTCTTTTTACGCTTGCTTTTCCTTGCAGGCGCATTAAATCCTGGACTGGTCAAAGCTTGCGTGCCGTCTGGTGGAGATGATACGGGGTCTGCCCTTTCATGACCATCCGCTCTTGATGTGTCCCATTGGGGCGCACTAGATGACCGATCAGATGCAGGGGACCAGTTCATAAGGGCAGCGGTTTCAGGCTGTAATGCATGAGAAGACCGATTAAATGCAGGTGTCCAGTTCATAACAGCAGGGGTGCCCGATTTCATTTTGTTGACCGCTCCGGAGTGAACTGCGATTAACTTAGATGCGTTCCACACACGCCCATCGTCCAAAAGGTACGAGGCCGGTCCCCGTTTTCCAATGATCTTCTTGGGCGCGGAAAATTGTGAAGACAGCTTACCGTGAGCTGCAGTTGTCTTAACGCGCACGTAATCACCAACGACGAAACTGGGTTCCTTGGCTCCACGTTTTTCATCGGTGTAGCTCTTCGAGATCATTTGCTTCTTTTTGACATGCTCTCGTAGCTGTTCAATCGCCCTTGACGGGTCCGTGCTGAAGCATCTGTCGGGCAATCCCAATATGTCAAGTCTGGTGCGAGGTTGGCGTCGATGAAGAAGAACAGCGGGTGTCGCACCAGTAGTCGCGTGAGGCGTACAGCGATATACTTGCAGGTAATCAAGCATGGCTGTTCGTACGTCACGACGTTCAAGCAGGGCTAGTTGAATGTACGACTTCAGCACCCTATTGAATCTCTCCACCAAGCCGTTAGCTTGTGGGTAATACACGGAAGAGTTGTAGTGCGTTATTCCACGCTCCGTGAGAAACTCGTCAAAGCTTGCTGAAGAGAACTGTGGTCCATGATCGGATACAATACTACGTGGGTAGCCTTCTCGCGCAAAAAGTTCAAGTAAAAACTTCTTCACTGTAGACGTGGTCGCATCTCGCACGAACGCCACTTCAGGCCACTTGCTATAATAGTCAATAACAGTAATCGCAAAACGGCAGTCGGCCGAAGCTTGCGTGAAAGGTCCCACAATGTCGATGGCAATTTTTTCCCACGCCGCGTCAGGAAGAGGAACAGGTTGCAGTGGCGCTGGAAAGGTACGTGCGGACTTGTCACAAGACTGGCAAATCACGCATGTGCGCACCAGTTCTTCAATGTGACTATCCATGCATGGCCACCAATAGGACTCTCTCAGGCGAGCTTTGGTACGACTAATGCCTGGATGTGACTCGTGGGCCAGATCCATAAGGCGGCGTGTCAACGTTGCAGGCACGACAATCCTGTCACCCCGGCATAGGATATCACTTACAACAGAGAGTTCAGCCTTCACGTAAAAGTAAGGTAGCAATTCTTTTGACAGTGATTTCTTGTCAGGCCAAGAAGTAGTCGTGAAGTGCTTAGCTTCACAGATAATCTGATCATTGGCACTTGCTTCTTGAAGTTCTGGCATGGTAACTACGGGAGACAACAAACAGATAAATTCCTCTTCTGGTGCATCGCGGATTAAACTCTGGACGGGTAGCCTGGAGAGAGCGTCAGCCACGACGTTTTCGCTACCTTTCCTGTATTCGACGGTATAGTTGTAGCAGAGCAACCGTGAGGACCAGCGCGCAATCCTTAATGGTCGGTGACCGGTGCCTTTCGTCGAAAGAAGCGTAACCAGCGCTGCGTGATCCGTTCGTAAGATGAAAGGTCGTCCCCATAGATAAACGTGCCAGTGTTCGCAAGCCCAAACACAGGCAAGGGCCTCACGTTCGCCGACTGAGTATTTCCGCTCATGCGGTTGAAGTGTGCGGGAGGCGAATGCGACAGTTTGCAGTGAGGTCCCGTTGTCTTGCTGAAGTACTGCACCTAATCCATATCCTGAAGCATCAGTTGTAACGAACACAGGCAAGTGAGGATCGAAAAGATGAAGCACTTCGCAAGATGTGAGCAGAGATTTCAGGCGCTCCAAACTGCTCTGTGCTGCCGCACTCCAAACGAAAGAGGCTTGTCCTCGTAGCAAGGCGCGCATTGGCTCGACAACATCCGAAAAATGAGGAATGAACTTGGAATAGAAGCCTGCAAGCCCCAGTAGCGAGCGGAGTTCGTTAATATTTGTAGGTGATGGTGCCTTTGTTATCGCCTCAATGGATGACATCAACGGAAATAATCCTTTGGCGCTCACAACGTGACCTAGAAAAGTCAACTCTGCCACGTCAAAGACACACTTGTTGTTGAGCCGGAGGCCAGCATCAGAAAGACGTTGCAATACAGCGCGCAAGTTTCCCAAATGGTCCTCTCGGGATCGCCCATACACGATGATGTCATCAATGTAAAATAGGACACATTTGCACCCTTTCAAGATCATGTGCATCATTTTCTGGAACGCTGATGGCGCCGACGCCAGTCCGAAGCAAACCCTCTTGAAGCGAAATAGTCCATCGTGAGTGATGAACGTGGTAAGGTCACGGCTCTCTAAACTGAGCGGTAACTGATGATATGCAGAAGCTAAGTCTAGCTTCGAGAAACGCTGTGCCCCAGCCAGGCTGTTCAGGAGCTCCTCAGTTTGTGGCAAAGGAAAACTGTCTACTACCACAGC
Organism: Rhipicephalus microplus; assembly: GCF_043290135.1. NCBI lineage: Eukaryota > Metazoa > Arthropoda > Arachnida > Ixodida > Ixodidae > Rhipicephalus > Rhipicephalus microplus. The sequence continues at coordinate 29,892,122 of NC_134704.1, read as the reverse complement.
TTTGTTTGGCTCCCGTAAGTCAACACACATGCGAATCGAGCCGTCTTTTTTTCTGGCTACGACAATAGGGGAGACCCACTCAGAAGAGTCGACACGCTCAATGATGCCCTGAGCTTCTAATTTCTGAACTTCTGCCGAGACTTGCTCGCGAATGACAAGTGGCAGTCGTCTCAGTTTGCTGGCCACCGGTTGTACAGACGCGCGAACTCTGACCTTGTGAGTGAAACCTCTCACAGTTCCCAGCTCTTTTGCAAATAGGTGCTCAAACTCAGAACGTAATTCTGGAGGTGACATGTCGCCTCCAGGTGACTGCGAGCTGAAAACGCCATCGAAGACCAGAAACGCGTGAAAACCGAATTTAAAGAGTTTCACGAATCCTGCATAAGCACATGCAAGATAGACAACCAAGGTCACTCTAGTGCCTCTGCCCAAAAGAAGAAACAACGCTGTTGGCGTTGTAACGCGCTACATAATCCGGACACTTGCAAGTTCCAGACAGTCTCCTGCAACTACTGCAAGAAACGCGGACACATTGAAAAAGCCTGTCTGAAAAAGCGGAAAGAAGCAAAAACGAGCAACAGCATCGAATATCCCCAACAAGGAACTTCGACAGCTGCCTCAGCACCAGTGTCGACTCAGCAGGACTCATCAGACGTGGCCCTTTACGAGCTCAACACCGTAACCAACGCGTTCAGCACACAGAAGGTCATGACTCGGCTACGCGTACATGGCAAGTTCTTGGATTTTGAAGTCGACTCGGGTGCAGCCTGCACACTCATCAGTGAGGTCACGTTCAAAGCTACGTGGACAGATGATCGACCACGGCTTCAGACCGACAACATGCTCCTACGCACATGGTCAGGACAGTCTCTTCGAGTTCTCGGATGTGCAACGGTGATTGTTACGCACGGAAACAAAACCATGACACTACCACTTGTTGTCATCAAGGGAGCAGGTTGTAACCTCCTTGGACGAAACTGGTTTCCTCACCTGGGTATACAGATCACGGGCATCAATGATGTATCCGGCGATGAACTTGTTTCGAAGCTTCTCGACAAGTACCAATCTGTATTCGACGAGGACATATCAGGACACATCGGTCCAGCGGTACAACTAGACCTCGTGGAAGGAGCGAAACCAAAGTTCCTAAAAGCACGGCCGGTTCCTTTCGCGCTCCGGTCAGCTGTAGAAGCAGAATTGGATCGACTGCAAAGTCAAGGCATAATCGAGCCAGCACAGCATTCGGATTGGGCAACGCCTCTCGTACTGGTTCGAAAGAAGAATGGCTCGTTGCGAATATGCGGCGACTACCGTTGCACAGTGAACCAGGTATCAAAGAAGGCAGACTACCCACTTCCCTCAACTGATGAAGTGCTCAGCCACTTGAGGGGAGGCAAGGTCTTCAGCACCCTGGATTTAGCACAAGCGTACCAGCAACTTCACGTGACGCCAGAGACAGCAGAGATATTGACCCTGAACACGCTGAAGGGACTATACAGGGTCAAGAGGTTGCCTTTCGGAATTTCTGCAGCCCCAGCCATTTTTCAACGTTTTATGGAGACAATGCTGTCAGGCATCACAGGCGTGTGCGCATACCTAGATGACGTGATCATCAGTGGGAAAGACGCCACGGAACACGCCGAGAGACTGGAAGAAGTGCTGAAGAGGCTACGAAACTACAATCTGCGCCTCGGAAAAAACAAGTGCTGCTTTGCGGTGCGACAAGTCTTCTTTCTGGGACACCGAATCGACGAGACAGGCGTCCACACAAACGAAGAGAAAGTTCGAGCCATAACGGACGCTCCAGCACCAAACTGCAAACAAGCGCTTCAATCATTTCTCGGAATGCTGGCTTTCTACGACAGATTCTTGAAGAACAGGGCAACAGTTGCCAGCTGCCTATACCAGCTTCTTCAGAAGGACGCCACGTGGAGATGGGAGACAAAGCATCAAGAAGCCTTTGACAAGCTTAAGGCATTGCTGCTCAGTCAGACCGTACTGGCACACTACGACGAACAGAAGGAGCTTCTTGTCTCTTGTGATGCTTCACCATATGGCATAGGAGCTGTTCTGTCTCAACGTGATGACCAGAATAGAGAGGCGCCAATCGCTTTTGCATCTCGGACGCTAGGGCCGGCAGAACGCAAATATGCTCAATTGGACAGAGAAGGCCTTGCTGTGGTGTTTGCAGCCCACAAGTTCCACAAGTATATTGCGGGAAGAAAGGTGACTTTCGTCACTGACCACCAACCACTGCTCGGCATACTGGGTCCACAAAAGCCAACGGCTCAAGTCCTTTCTCCACGGATGACCAGATGGTGCATCAAGTTATCGGCGTATGACTACAGCATAATCTACAGGCGTGGCAAGAACCATCAAAACGCGGATGCGTTGAGCCGTTTGCCATTACAAGAACGTCTCGATGAACCCTGGCCTCCAGGTGACGTACTATTGTTCGAAGCGTTATCGAGACCTCCGTTGACTGCTGCCGAGATAGCACGCCTGACACAACAAGACAGCATCATGCAGAGGTTGTACAAGGCAGTGCAGGATGGTACAGTGGAGAAACTCACTGGAGATGAGTTTGCTCCTTACCGACGACGAGCGACCGCACTAGCACTACAGCGCGAGTGCATCACACTTGGATCCCGAGTGATCATACCGAGCTCAGCACGATCCCGTGTTCTGGCACTTCTGCATGCGGGTCACAGAGGCATGGTAGCCATGAAGAAGTGCGCAAGGAGCTACGTATGGTGGCCCGGAATGGACAAGGTGATCGAGGAAACGGTGCGACAGTGCCGTGAATGCCAAGCAACGCAAAAGAGCCCACCCAAAGCTCCTATTCCTACGTGGGACCGTCCCCAGACAGCATGGAACACGGTGCACGTTGACTTCGCGGGGCCACTACTCGGACGCACCTACTTAGTTGTTGTGGACGCATACACAAAGTGGGTGGAAGTCCGGCACGTGACACAAGCAACATCCGCGGCTGTAATCGACGTGCTCCGAAGCCTCTTTGCAACGTTCGGCATTCCCCGAAAGGTCATCTCCGACAACGGAAAAGCATTCATCTCCAACGAGATCAAGCAGTTCTATGCGTCGAACGGCATACAGGCTGCAACCTCACCAGCATATCATCCGGCAACAAACGGCCAGGCAGAACGCTATGTGGCGGAGCTGAAAAGAGCGCTGTTGAAAGATGCAGACAAGTCCATACAGTGCCGACTTGCAAGATTTCTGTATCGGCAGCACACGACAATACACACTACCACAGGTATGACACCGGCGAGAGCGATGTTCGGACGAGAATTGCTCTGCCCTCTCGATCTTCTTAAGCGGGAGACGGATAAGCGAAGTCCTGAGAGCCAGGAGGCATTGCAAAAATCACGCCGCTTCGCTATAGGGGATAGAGTGCTTATCCGGCAGTTTTTGAAAAAGCCAGATTGGATTGAAGGCGAAATACTGCGCCGCGTCGGACCACGATCCTGGCTTGTAAAAAGCGACCAAGGAAAGGTTCGGCGTCACCTCAATCACATGAGGAAAACGAGTCAGACCAGACAAACAACCCAATCGCGGACAGATTGGAGCGCAGCTGACGATCTCTTGGACGCAACGCCAGAAGAGACGCCATCGAGCTCAGCTGCTCAACCGCCTGAATCGCCCGAGATGCAAGATCACACTCCCTCGCAACCGTCGACGTCGCAGGCAGTGGCCACTCGGCAACTGCGACCACCAGAGGTTAGGCGACCTCCAGACCGCTATGGAGACTTCGTCTAAGGGAGGAAGAGTGACATGTCGCCTTAGAAGACGACATTAACGAAGTGCGCGCGGGGCACTGGCGCTGTGGCACGAGCGCGAGCCGGGCGTCGAACGCTGGCCAGGAGTGACTCCAACGCCTGGGCTACGCTTTTGAACTTGTTCACGTTTCCTGTCCTTTAATAAATCGTCTACAGTCACAAGCGGCTGTACAGACGTAACAGGAGGTAGCACCGGAGTTTCTTGCGTCATTAGAAGACACCTGAGCGGTGACCCTTGGATCTTCATATCCAGAGCAGCGATGCCGTCTAATCCCAGAATGGTCGTTCCCCCAGGCACAACGTATAGTAGAACAGAAGTGCATCGGCCGTGAAATGAGGCAGTAGCAATGAAGCATCCTTGTATAGGAATTGCTGCCTTTGAATAATCGAGAAGCTGGACGGATGTAGACTTCAGTGGATACGCTTTAGAAAAATAGCGTTGGTAAAGTTCTTCGGCCAGGATCGAAACCGATGATCCTGTATCGATCAAAAATGGTACAGAAATTCCTTCTATTTCCAACGCTGCGTAAATTCCCTTCCTACGGCTCCAGCTCGGCGGCCACCGAGCGCGTGCCACCGCACAGCGCTGTAGTCGGTAGCGACGCCTTATACCACAGGACGCGCCTATAGCGACCGCGCTAACTCAGCTTACCGCGACTCTGAAATTCCCTGGATTGATTTGATTGATATGTGGGGTTTAACGTCCCAAAACCACTATATGATTATGAAAGACGCCGTAGTGGAGGGCTCCGGAAATTTAGACCACCTGGGGTTCTTTAACGTGCACCCAAATCTGAGCACACGGGCCTACAACATTTCCGCCTCCATCGGAAATGCAGCCGCCGCAGCCGGGATTCGAACCCGCGCCCTGCGGGTCAGCAGCCGAGTACCTTAGCCACTAGACCACCGCGGCGGGGCAAAAAAATTCCCTGGATTGAGCGCACGAATGGAAAAGGGCGCTCATTGCTCATATAAGCGTGTCTAAACCCGGAACATTGTCGAATAAACACTCACTTGGGAAGAACAGGGGGCGGGGGCTGGAATCGACGGCCCAGGGAAACGCTGAGCTCGGACGTCGACAAGGAACGCCCGTCAACTGATGGCTCCGGAAAAGTAGTGCCACGTGTAGGTGTTCTGTGGTAGTGCGGCGAATCGTGTTCCAGACGCGTGCAGTCCGCCGCGCACGTGAAGTGATTTTTCAGTATTTACAGCGTCTATAAGCTCTAATTTGTCTTTACTTTACTCAAAAAAGTGTGGCTAGACAGCTGCACCATGAACACGTTTGATCCTTAGGTGTGCCTTTCCTTATCTCTCTTTTTTTGACGATAAAATTGCGCACTCTTTCTTGTGGCGCTCTTCGTAGTGCTCGAGCAGCTCGAGACTCTCGAGCGCTCGTATGACGTCACAGCTCGCATTCTCCCGCGGCAAACTAGCGCGATGATGAGTGTGAAAAGAAAAATACGAAGATGACGTCTCTTGACTGGCCCTTTTCGGTTCGACTACTTGACTACAGTGTGATTGATACCACTTGTGGATATGAGCCAAGATCATTTTGGGCGAGAAAACAAGACTCCTTGAATTATGCCCCTGTTTTTTATTGTCAAATTATTGGCTATTGCTGTGGCTCTGCGCAAATTTTCCCCGAGTGAATCGGCAACAGTGATAATTACAGATTCCCTCTAGATAAGCACTGCGCTTTCAGCAGAAACAATTATAGCACTGATGAAAACGTGGCGTCATCTCCGTAAAATTTACGATAACTTCAGTTGTTAAAGATTCCTGGCTGATCATAACTGAACGAAATGGCGGACTTGGTATCCGCACTATAATCCTGATTGGACCACTCATCCAAGATTTGCGAGATGCGTGGCTAACGCGGCAGCATTAAAGCTTGAAGATGCTGGTTTGCGAATCGAAACAGGTAAATTAGGATTGGGTGAAATTAAAGATTTCGTGCTTCCAAGACATTGCTGGAATAAACAGTGGTGTTTATTTCGCCCGTGAGAAGTTTACTACACCAGATTACGCTGTAGACTTCTGCAGCTGAATTGTTACTTAAGCAAAGCTGTACTTCTCGCGTCCCAATGTGCATGTGCTGGAATGAAATTGAAATATAGAACATTTATTTTTTAGGTATTCGCTGTTCTCATCAGAGCAACACATTCCTAGAATCCCCAATTTAGAATTGGCAGCAAATGTTCCAGTAATCTTATCACTTGGCGACAGTTTCTGCCACCAGGATATCTGCCCTACCCTGTTCGAATGCATCAAAACAACAAAAATATTACAGCTGAAGTCTATATTTATTTATTCATATTTTTGGTTCGAAATCCGTCATTTCTGTCAGGAAGAATGTCTGGTCGCTTGCTAATTAGGCATATTCAAATATTCGATCTTTTATTTTTAAACTAAATTCCCAGCTTGGTTTTAGTTTCGAAGAAATTGCTTTAACCATCTTGCCACCTAGCTTTCGGCCCATCCCCCTTTGTGGGTTAGCGCGATCTGTAGTGGACGCTGAGTGCTATGTTAATCCTCTAATGGATGGCGCTGTCGGCATCCTTCTCAACTTCATTCACGTCGGTACACCGGGACTTCAGCCTCCGTCGCCTTTCAACTTCACCAGCCCTGGGGAATGGACAACATGGATAACGAGGTACGAAGATTACGCCTTCGCGGCCGGTATCAACACAGCCACCGACGAGGTGCAGGTGCGAACTCTTTTATATTGCATGGGTTCCCAAGCACGTAGCGTCTTGTCGTCGCTAGGACTGTCTGCTCCGGAAAACCGCCCGTTTGCGGAAGTCAAGGCTAAGCTCACTTCGCATTTTGTCCACCCTATCAATGAGATTTACGAGAGCCGCCGATTTCACCGCCGAGTGCAACAACTTGGGGAGCCGGTTGATGAATTTTTCACCGCGCTCAGGAATCTTGTCAAGCGTTGTGGGTACAACAACGCCGAGATCGAAGACCGCCTTGTGCGAGACAAGTTTGTCGTTGGATTGCGGAATGAGAAGCTATCGGATCAGTTGTGCCGATGTACGAAACTTACAGCTGAGGAAGCGTTGTGCCAAGCGCGTGTTCATGAAGAAGCCGAAAAAGAGCGTCTATCCCGTGAAACTCCCAGCGAGAACGGGGCCTTTGACAGCTTAAACGTGGACGCGGCGCAACGTGCGAAGAACGCTTCATCGCGTCGCAGCAAATCTGTGCAGCCAACTCAGTCTACTTGCGATTACTGCGGCCGTGGTCACCACTCTCGAAAAGAATGCCCAGCTCGCAAAGCCACATGCAATTTCTGCAAGAAGCAAGGTCATTTTATTGCTGTTTGCCGGGCCAAGCATCGGAAAGAGCTGTTAGGCTCAGTGGAACTTCACGCGCTCAGTACGCGTCGGGCACGATATGCCGACATTCACGTGAATGGTCACCTCGCACACTTCAAGATAGACTCAGGGGCCGAAATAACGGTGGTTTCACCTTCTTTTCCGGCATTACCTACTGTTTTGGATAAAGTGGACGCCGAGGTATCCGGTCCTGGAAATCAAAGGCTGCACGTTCTGGGATCTTTCACTGCTACCTTGCAGTGGCGTAACAAAGTGTCTGTGCAAAGACTGTATGTTATCAAGAACCAGACGACACACCTCCTGGGATTACCAGCAATTGAAGACTTGGGCATCGTTCAGTTTTTGGACTCTGTGGATGGTATTCCGTCATCTCAATCAAAAATTTTTCGTGGGCTTGGCGAAGTACAGGAAGAATACCACATCCGCGTCGCTCAAGATGCTCGTCCCTTTTCATTAAGTGTTCCTCGACGAATACCTCTGCCTCTGCTAGAGCATGTGAAGAAGGAATTGGATGAAATGGAAACCCAAGGAGTCATTCGCAAGGTTGACACGCCTACCGCATGGTGTTCAGGCCTCGTCGTCGTGCCGAAGTCGTCGGGCGGGTACAGGCTCTGTGTCGACTTGACGAAGCTTAACAAGGTTATCCAGCGGGAACGCTACATTCTGCCGACAGTTGAAGACATCTTAGGTCAGCTTGGTGGGGCACAAATTTTTTCCAAGCTCGATGCAAGATCCAGCTTCCACCAAATAAAACTAACTCGTGAGAGTGAAGAACTGACGACATTCATCACACCTTTTGGCCGATATTGCTACAAGCGTCTTCCCTTTGGCATTGCGACAGCACCCGAGTATTTCCAACGCTTCATGTCGAGACTGCTCGAAGGCATCACCGGAGTCGTCAACATGATAGACGACATACTCGTCTTTGGTAGGAACCATCAAGAGCACGACCAGCGTCTAGCTGACGTCTTGGCACGGTTGACTCAAGCGGGTGTCACTCTTAATGAAAAGAAGTGTCAGTTCAGGGTCTCTTCTGTCAAGTTCTTAGGAGTTGTCGTCAGCCAGCAAGGAATTAGTCCAGACCCGGACAAAGTCAAGGCTATCATGGATCTCCCACCACCAATCGATGTTAGTGGTGTTCGCCGATTACTTGGAATGGTAAACCATGTGGCTCGATTCATTCCAAAACTGTCTGAGATCTCCGCACCTATTCGTGCACTCCTCAACAAGAATAACGCGTGGAGCTGGAGTTACAACCAAGAGGAAGCGTTCAAGAAGATAAAGTCTTTGCTCAGCTCCGACACATGTATGGCTATGTACAATCCCCATTACCCAACTATAGTATCGGCTGACGCAAGCTCTCATGGCCTTGGTGCCGTTTTACTCCAAGATCAACCGTCAGGAATTCGACGAGCAGTTGCCTATGCTTCCAGATCTCTCACTACTACAGAAGGACGCTACAGTCAAACGGAAAAGGAGTCTCTGGCTGTCACATGGGCTGTCACCAGGTTCGATCAATACCTACGTGGACTAAGCTTTGAGGTCGAATCCGATCACCTTCCGCTTGTAGCTCTCCTGTCAAGTAAAGATCTGGACATCTTGCCACCTCGAATTCAACGTATGCGAATAAAACTGATGCGCTATCAGTTCGCCGTCAAGTATGTTCCTGGAAAACTGCTAGCCACAGCGGACACACTATCAAGAGCACCCTGCGACTTGCCAACTTCTAAAGCAGTCAGCAGCTTGGAAGTCTATATAGGGGAAGTTCTCAAGGAGCTACCTTTACAACTGGAAAATCAGCTAGACGAGATCCGTCGTCTTCAAGCTCAAGATAGCGAGTGTTCTTCTATTATGACTTATTGTGAGAAAGGCTGGCCGTCCAAGAAGAGAGTTCCGACCCATTTAGCACCATACTGGAAGGAGCGAGAAAGACTGAGTGTGTACGATGGGTTACTCTTACTGGATCGCCGCATTGTCATCCCGTCAGCCCAACGCAAGGACATTCTCGCACTACTGCACGAAGGACATCAAGGTGTCCGCCGCTGTCAAGTGCGCGCCCGCGAGTGCGTTTGGTGGCCCCATTGCAGCCAGCATATTGAGGACCTTGTGGCTCAATGTGCTAAGTGTGCTGAGACGCGAACCTTGCGTTCTGAGCCACTGTCACCAACGCCAACACCGGAACGACCATGGCAACGCCTGGGAATCGACTTGTTCCACTTGGAAGGACGCGACTACGTCCTCATTGTCGACTACTACTCCCGATTTCCAGAAATAGTCACACTGGGAACTTCATCAGCAAAAGCGGTTGTTGCTGCGGTCAAGAGTTGTTTTGCCCGTTTTGGGATACCAGACGTTGTGCGGACGGACAATGGACCTCAATTCTCGTCCAAGGAGTTCGCCGACTTTGCAACGGCGTATCGATTCTGCCACGAGACCAGCAGCCCTCGATACCCTCAGAGTAACGGAGAGGTAGAGCGCATGGTGCGTACCGTGAAAGATTTGCTGAAGAAAAGCCCGGATCCGTACCTCGCTCTACTCGCATACCGAGACACACCTGGAGTTTCGGGCGTCTCTCCAGCTCAGTTACTCATGGGAAGGAGACTACAAACTCGTCTTCCGGGTCTGCCTGAACGACTTCTTCCGGCCTTACCCAATCACGAGGAATTTCAAGCACAGGATACTGCGGCGAAGTTGAAACAGGCGAAGGACTACAATAGCCGTCACAGTACTACTCCTCTGATTTCTCTCAGTATGGGGGAGGATGTGTGGATAAAGGATTTAGGTTGCAGCGGTCGTGTCCTCAGCCCAGCTCAGAGACCAAGGTCATATGTGGTCGAGACTCAAAGTGGTGTTGTCCAGAGGAACCGTTGCCATCTGGTGCCGTTTGTAGATGACCAAAATGTCCAACAGCAAGCATCAATGGCTTCATCACCGACGCATGGAACCTTGTCATCAAATCCGCCAAGAGACTCAGCCTCGACCTCAGCGTCGGAATCATTGTCTCCAAGTGCTTCAAGTGCTTCGTGCGCATCACCTGTGCCGCCTGTGAAGATGCCTCCCTCGCCTGAAGTGCAGACGCTACCTGTGCAAGCAAGTGCGCCTCAGTGTGATGAACCTAAGCGTACGCGTTCTGGCCGTGCCGTGAAACCGCCGCGCAGGTTGAACATGTAACTATCCCGGGAGGGAAGATGTAGTGGACGCTGAGTGCTATGTTAATCCTCTAATGGATGGCGCTGTCGGCATGCGCGCGCCACCTCATGTGGGGTATATAGCAGGGGGGCAGTTGGGAATAAAGGGAGGTCTTCTTGTTGTTGCTATGAGCCATGCTCGTGTCTTACTCGGCGTCTCTGAACACGATCCATGCAGTAATTATCACAATCATTACGTGTCTGATAGTGCAGCTATATATATAGGTCAATGCGGCAACGTCCAAACCTGCACATTTCGTGTGTCGAGAACTGCGGTGATTTTAACGCATTGCAAAGCTCTTCGCCGAACGCCGCCCGCTGGTGCTCAAAGGGGTATACAGACTTAATCTTGTCCTCGCTTTTATTTTTCTGCGATGTGATGCTAGAGTACTGTTAGTCATAACATGGCACATCGTTTGCTGCAGCGTACCACAGATAAATAATTACAGGCCCTTCATTACCGACCAATCTGAGTTCCGGTTTGAGAGAGCTTATAAAGCACACGCATCGTTTCATTCTTCACGGCGTGGGTCCCCCGAATTGAAAACTTTGCTTTCGGCATTTCCGAAGCTCGAGCGCACGTAGTCTCAGGTGTTTCCCCTCTGTGAGACGCTCTTACGTTTTTTTCGGCGGGATTTTAAAAGTGACGCTATATTTGGTCGGAATTAACAATGGTATCATTAATTAAAAGATACGTTAGGGCTTTTACAACTTAAGTTCGGCATTACCAGACGCAATTAAGGCTTCAGTTTACCGTAGATAAGTCAGAAACGAAAATTTCAGTCTCAGGGATTCTCTAATAACATTACGTAAGCCAAGACGCATGTTAAAAATGCACTGTGGTGAAGCTAACATTAAATTAAGGTGCTCGTAAAGGCGAAATATTCCCTCCTCCATTTAAACCTCACAGCTTTGATTAGCTCGTGGGGATAAGCTAAGGTGGTTTGCTTCCGATCCAGAACAAGTAGCTTTGTTTGCATGCCGTTGCTACTTTTGCCGACATTTGCCTGCCCCCCCCCCCCTCCATCTTATCAAAGCTTTGTTCTTCGTATAATTTTTATGCCGCGAAGAACTGCCATTGTACGCTATGCAGCGTCCGTCATTCTTTTATCTCTGATGTCGCGGAATACAGTTGAACGCGATTCTTTCATCTGTGTTCTTCTCTTTTCTCAGCCACCTACGACGGTCTTGTCTACAAGGACGCCGAGGCACCGGCCGCCATCTGGAAAGGTTGCTGCACAGGAGCGGAGTAGCCAGACATCGGCTAACCACAGCGTTTACTCGTTAAAAACTTTTGGTTTGAGAACAATTGCGTTGCCGGACAAAACGAAACAAAGGGAAGAAAATAAAGGAAAGAACGCAGTGAATAATATCAACTGCGCGGTGGCTTCCCTGGCTGGAGCTCCCGAAGCACGTCTATAGTACTGGTGGTCGCGTCATTCGCACGCATTATTGAACGTCGCTGAGATACAGTTGGTAGTATACAGTTACTGTGTATGCTACTTCAAGGTAGCATACACAGTAATAACATAACATAACATAACAATACCGTATATGTTCCCACCTGGACAGCATTCAAGGCAAAGTTAAGCGAAGTCTTCGGTCGTCCTTCTGTCCGCAAACTTCATGCGGAGCAGCACCTTCAGTCGAGATCTCAACTGCCTGGTGAGATACGTGGATTTAATATCTTGTAGTCTGGTTTTATTGTTGAAACATAGTCATCCGAGTCCAAATTTATGAATGGCAGTCAATCACCGCTAGATAATTCGTAATTTAAACTTCATTTGGTGACGCGAGGCCCAACTTAATGAACAATTAAACGCAGCGCTTCCGACATGCACGTCGGGGTTGGTCGTGCGATCTTTACTGGTAATTTGGTTGTAACATGATTCGCATGTGTGTGATACAGAAAAAAAAAACTTGAGCAGGATGCTGCACAGCCATCTCATTACACTTAAATTAATCAAACATAGCGATAAATTATGGTTTTCGCGATGTCACCAGCCTTTTATCAATATCAATTTCCCAAAAAAGAGAGGAAAAGTGGGGTCCAACTCAGGTCAGTTCTTGGCCGATTCCCCTGAGTGGGTATCAGCCATATTTAAGGCGTCATCATCATTAAAGAAACCTGTCAGACTGGTGAATTAGGATGGATTCAGCTGGTGAAACATCTTCGCAATGAGTTTACGCATTGCGTATCGTAAACACTGAAGTTGTGAAAGCTCCACCACCCCATTTGCGTTTTAGGACATGAGAAGCATCGTTAGTCCAAAGAAACTAACATCGAGAAACCACCATGACATGCATTATCTTCATCCAGAGATTGTTTCTTTTAGTCACCGCACACTTGTAACCATCCTGAAGGAATATCAAGAGGTGCACATAAAGCTGTGCGTTTGGCCCGTTATACTGTATATATTTGTATATTATGTATATATTTGCATATACAAAGGTGGGCAGATCGGGGCGGGGCAGGGGGTCGCGGCCGCCCCCCTTAGTCACCCAAGAAGAGGGCACAGTCAGCCGCGTACATTGGCGTAATAGAGGGGGGCTGCACTCGAAGGGGGGGTGCAAAGTCAGCGCCATGCATTAACAATAGGCGGGGGGGGGGGCACTGTGACAAACCTTCGCTCCCTTCCCCCCTCCCCCGAATAAGAACCTTGCGCACGCCTATCGGCATCTACGTGCAACTTCGCCACCAGCCGATATCATTCAGTAAGACTTTCGTAATACAGTTGTCACACGGGGCTCTTCCAATCTCATCGCAATATGGCCCAATGGCAATCGAATTTCAGTCGTGACGAGCCCACTTACGCATAGTGTGGAAGGGTAGTGAATCGTTTTCGAGAAACTTGACTCGAATCCGTATTGATGGTGAATCGAAAGTTCACCGTGTGACAAAGATATTACGCTGATCCACAGTTTGCACTATGTTTGCTGAGTTCATACACCTAAGGACATAAACACTTTAGACATCTCGTAATCATTGAAGAAAGACTGAAAGACTACTATAGCGGCACAAGTTCCAGTCCAAAATGCTGTCGAAGAACTCGCCTGAAGAAGGTAAAATGTCTGACTCTCTTGAAACCGAAGTCTTTAAGCAAGACCGTGCTTTCTACGTGAATTTTTTATTCAGATCTAGGGAGCACGCAGGACCATCACGCACTCTTTCGGCGTGTCACATCCCTGGTATAAGGCGGCGGCCATGAGGAGCCGGACTCAAACGTCAAGTCGTCTGTCCTCGCCGGCAATTTTTTTGTCCACTGAGCACGTCATAAGAGCATGGACCTCGAGTGCTCCTTTCAGGAATCGGTCGGAATTCAGTAGTTGGAGCAATTGCACTCGTCCGTTTCCGGGTCCAGCGCGGCGAGGTAGTGGTGGGGCTCGCCGTTGCAATCTGCGCATAAAAAAAAAAACGTGTGAATGGAACGCCCTCTATTACCGTCAATGGGCGTTTGAATATGCGCTCTCCCACCACACAAGCTGTACGCCTTAAGGGTTTTCTTTTTCGGGTGCATGTATACATGGTGGCCAGATACGTTCTTTCCGTCAGACCACCCGTCAAAGTCGAGCTTTCGTTTGTTCAAACATGTTGGCTTACATTAGAAGCTCATATTGTAACCGTTAATGATGACGACTGTATGAGAGAAGACAAATGTGGAACTTCGTAAGCCAGTTCACCTTGCCATACAAGTGGAATCGTAATAATGACGTTAATTTCACGTACAACCGGTGGGCTGTAGCTCCAAGCTTTTGAATGCAGGAATGCGTACATACATACCTTCGAAATATAGACAAGATTGGGATCTATTTGGTTCCCATAACCTCAGCTTTTGACCCTCAGCAGTTTTATTTACGATCATCACTTTTTGACATCGTGATCGGCAGGAAAGAACAAATGTGCTATAATGTCGCGCAGCTTATCTGGAAGGAGCAGTTGCGTCTGCGTTGAATGGACTGGCTTGCCTTTCACCAACTCTGCATAGCGTTCACTTGAGTGATCAGATATAATTTCTTGGATTTTGTTCAAAATACGAATGTATATGTTGTGTCAAACAGAACTGTTTATTCGCAGTGTCGCGTAAAATTATATTGCACACTCATATTACTCAATAATTTTTACACGTTGTACTCCCACGATGCGCCTCCTGCATAAACCTTTCAAGGGCCTGCAGAATTTTTGTAAATAAAAAACTAACACCAACAAAAATGCGTGGTCGCAGGGATGTCGGATCTTGTGGGACAGCCAATAAACTGGTGCGAAATTGAATACGATCGTGCGAGTACGGCACCAAAAGCTTGAAGTCGAGGTACAAGCACGCCTTGGCATATGGCACGTGCCTGGATTGGGGGCGGCGTCAACGGCGGGCCTGGGTCCCAGAAAGCTGAAGAAGTTGAGCGCTATGGCGACCAGGCAGAAGACGGCAATGACCAGGATGCGGAGCAGCACGCCCAGGGCGCGGCATAGCGGGTTGCTGGCCACCGACGCGGTGACCACGCCGCAAGTCCGCCACCACAAGGACGCCAGCCGCGCCAGCTGCATCCTACAAGTTTGTTGGTCGTCCGGGAATGAATCGGCTCCTACCTGGCCACGACCATTCCGATGATGATCATGCTGCTCCGAATGAGCAACTCGAATACGATGATCGTTCTGTTCAGAATTAGTAAACCGGACTAAGTCATTCAGAGGGAGGCTTCGCAGAGAGGGTTGCCAAGAATTCGGCTCCTTGGTTTATGGTAATGGCTGCATCACAGGGGACGCGTAACAAAGTTTCGGTTATAGCGCCTGTCATTTGAGTATTGCATCAGTGATAACTGTAAGTAAACAATTTGCATGCTCGTGCGACAACATGTAGGATGTCATTTGCACTCACAGGCCGCAAAGTGGCTAGTAATTAGTCACTTACCCGATCCCTCTCTTCCCGATTGATGGCCTATACCCCTGAGTGGGTTTCGCCAAGCTGTTGAGGAACCAAGGAACCAACCAACCCTCCCTTTAGAACATTCTTAACAAGTAAAGACCCCATTACATCTGCTCTATGGCTCAAGGTGGATGTCGGACAGCGAAAACAAAGTTAATGCCGCAAAACCTCGTCCATCCGTAATTGTTCAGCGAAATGGAAGCGCGGGAGGAACACACACACGAAGCAAAGGAGAGGCACACATCACGAGTGCCGTGTGACGCTGAACAATTATGAATTGCCAACTAGCCCACCTTTCCATTCTATTGCTCGTCCATCCGTTCTTTTTTCTGGTGTTAAGTATTCCTCTCACGCATTGAAATACTGGTGAGACTTTGCCCCGCACGTGAAACAGTTCGCGTGTATATACCGATCGAAGTCGACGCAGACGAAGCAGCGAGGCCGTCCACGATCATGGCCGCTCGCCGGGGAACGGGGCCGGCGCAAGCGATCCAGCACGGCGTCGTCGATCACCGTGGGCCGGCACTACGTCTACGGGCACCGGTGGTGCTGGGGGACGGTGAAGGGCCGCCCACGATCGGCCGCTGGGCCATGGCGCTCTGCGAGGAGTTCGTGCAGCATCTGTACCAAGCCGTGCTGGCTGTCATGGCTTTGCTGCACGCGCTGTGCATCGTCGGCGGTGGCAAGTCACTTGCCACCACGCCGTCCTCGACGGCCCTGCACCAACGGGAGGCGGCTGACGCACCAGCCTCTGAAGGCCGTCGCAAGCGAAATTCTCAACCACCGGCTGCATCCGGTGCAGCCAAGCAGCTTTCCCGCCTGAAGCTCGGTCAAGAAGCAACCACCGGTACGACGAACTTAAATCTTTCAATTTCATTTGTTCGCAAACCATTAGAGTGCAGTGCTGGTATATGGTACGATTGTGTCTGCCCCGCCGCAGTGGTCTTGTTGCTAAGACACGTGCACGTCTGCTGACCCGCGGGATTGAATCCTGGCAGCGGCGGCTGTATTTTCGATGGAGGCTAAAATGCCGTATAGGCCCGTGTGCTGCTCAGATTTGGGGGGCACGTTAAAGAATCCCACGTGGTCGAAATTTCCGTAGTCGTCCACAATAGGGCATATCTTATAATGGTATGTGTGGTATAAGGCGTCGCTACCGACTACAGCGCTGTGCGGTGGCACGCGCTCGGTGGCCGCCACGGGGAAGAAGGAAGAAGATGAAATAAACAAGATGTCTCCGTTTATGCTGTGCTATTCATTATGCACGATGTAACATATTTTGGCGACGAAGATTCACCAGCCCATGTGCTACCGGCCTGAACCTCATCTGTGCCCTCGTTTATTGCCTACCATCTTCTACGATGAGTATTTCGGGGCTACAGCCGCCACCTCCGTTCCTGTCGTCACCTGGACACCCGGACATTCCATGGGAGCAATGGATCCAGGCTTTCAAGAATTACATGGTTGCTTCGGGCGCCTTCGACCTACCTGCCATTCGTCGGAAGGCGATCCTGCTCAACTGCTTGGGCTTGGAAGGACAACGTATCTTCCAGACTCTGACGACTACTGACGACCCGTGCCTCGTGCCTGCGAGCGCTGCGGCAGGTACACTAACGTCCCCTAGTACTGATGTGTTCGACCGCGCCATCGCGACGCTGGAAGGTCACTTCAAAACCACGTTGAACGTCACTGCAGCGCGTCACCGTTTCCGTCAACGTACGCAGGCCCCAGGTGAGACTGCGGCTGATTACGTCACCGCGCTGAGAAGTCTTGTAGGAGCATGCAATTTCGGTGATCTAACGGACGACATGATACGCGACCAGCTCATAGAGAAAACCACAAGTGGATACTTACGTGAACGCCTTCTGCTGGAAGAGTCTCTCACGCTTTCTAAGGCTCTTACCATTGCCAAACAGCATGATCAAGCGACTAATGAAGCAAGAGAACTTGCACAAAATGACTTGCAAGTTCATCGTGTAAAAGATACTTCAAATCACAGAGAACGGCATTGTAGCACATGTACTTGCTATAACATGCACGGTCAAAGTCGCATATCTCCGAAAGAGCAAGTATGTTATCGTTGTGGTTCTACGGCACACCTTGCAAATAGCTCTCTGTGCAAGGCCAAAGCACATAGGTGTCGACAATGTGAGAAAATTGGCCATCTTGAAAAGGTGTGCAAGTCATTGCGGAAGTTTGAGAAGAATGTTCAGCATGTAGCGGAAGGTAACGATACAGCTGATCCAGACGACCATTTAAGTGTTTGTCAGATCTGGAGCCGTAAGAAGGGAATTTACGCAGCGTTGGAAATAGAAGGAATTTCTGTACCATTTTTGATCGATACAGGATCATCGGTTTCGATCCTGGCCGAAGAACTTTACCAACGCTATTTTTCTAAAGCGTATCCACTGAAGTCTACATCCGTCCAGCTTCTCGATTATTCAAAGGCAGCAATTCCTATACAAGGATGCTTCATTGCTACTGCCTCATTTCACGGCCGATGCACTTCTGTTCTACTATACGTTGTGCCTGGGGGAACGACCATTCTGGGATTAGACGGCATCGCTGCTCTGGATATGAAGATCCAAGGGTCACCGCTCAGGTGTCTTCTAATGACGCAAGAAACTCCGGTGCTACCTCCAGAATTACGTTCTGAGTTTGAGCACCTATTTGCAAAAGAGCTGGGAACTGTGAGAGGTTTCACTCACAAGGTCAGAGTTCGCGCGTCTGTACAACCGGTGGCCAGCAAACTGAGACGACTGCCACTTGTCATTCGCGAGCAAGTCTCGGCAGAAGTTCAGAAATTAGAAGCTCAGGGCATCATTGAGCGTGTCGACTCTTCTGAGTGGGTCTCCCCTATTGTCGTAGCCAGAAAAAAAGACGGCTCGATTCGCATGTGTGTTGACTTACGGGAGCCAAACAAAGCTGTGGTAGTAGACAGTTTTCCTTTGCCACAAACTGAGGAGCTCCTGAACAGCCTGGCTGGGGCACAGCGTTTCTCGAAGCTAGACTTAGCTTCTGCATATCACCAGTTACCGCTCAGTTTAGAGAGCCGTGACCTTACCACGTTCATCACTCACGATGGACTATTTCGCTTCAAGAGGGTTTGCTTCGGACTGGCGTCGGCGCCATCAGCGTTCCAGAAAATGATGCACATGATCTTGAAAGGGTGCAAATGTGTCCTATTTTACATTGATGACATCATCGTGTATGGGCGATCCCGAGAGGACCATTTGGGAAACTTGCGCGCTGTATTGCAACGTCTTTCTGATGCTGGCCTCCGGCTCAACAACAAGTGTGTCTTTGACGTGGCAGAGTTGACTTTTCTAGGTCACGTTGTGAGCGCCAAAGGATTATTTCCGTTGATGTCATCCATTGAGGCGATAACAAAGGCACCATCACCTACAAATATTAACGAACTCCGCTCGCTACTGGGGCTTGCAGGCTTCTATTCCAAGTTCATTCCTCATTTTTCGGATGTTGTCGAGCCAATGCGCGCCTTGCTACGAGGACAAGCCTCTTTCGTTTGGAGTGCGGCAGCACAGAGCAGTTTGGAGCGCCTGAAATCTCTGCTCACATCTTGCGAAGTGCTTCATCTTTTCGATCCTCACTTGCCTGTGTTCGTTACAACTGATGCTTCAGGATATGGATTAGGTGCAGTACTTCAGCAAGACAACGGGACCTCACTGCAAACGGTCGCATTCGCCTCCCGCACACTTCAACCGCATGAGCGGAAATACTCAGTCGGCGAACGTGAGGCCCTTGCCTGTGTTTGGGCTTGCGAACACTGGCACGTTTATCTATGGGGACGACCTTTCATCTTACGAACGGATCACGCAGCGCTGGTTACGCTTCTTTCGACGAAAGGCACCGGTCACCGACCATTAAGGATTGCGCGCTGGTCCTCACGGTTGCTCTGCTACAACTATACCGTCGAATACAGGAAAGGTAGCGAAAACGTCGTGGCTGACGCTCTCTCCAGGCTACCCGTCCAGAGTTTAATCCGCGATGCACCAGAAGAGGAATTTATCTGTTTGTTGTCTCCCGTAGTTACCATGCCAGAACTTCAAGAAGCAAGTGCCAATGATCAGATTATCTGTGAAGTTAAGCACTTCACGACTACTTCTTGGCCTGACAAGAAATCACTGTCAAAAGAATTGCTACCTTACTTTTACGTGAAGGCTGAACTCTCTGTTGTAAGTGATATCCTATGCCGGGGTGACAGGATTGTCGTGCCTGCAACGTTGACACGCCGCCTTATGGATCTGGCCCACGAGTCACATCCAGGCATTAGTCGTACCAAAGCTCGCCTGAGAGAGTCCTATTGGTGGCCATGCATGGATAGTCACATTGAAGAACTGGTGCGCACATGCGTGATTTGCCAGTCTTGTGACAAGTCCGCACGTACCTTTCCAGCGCCACTGCAACCTGTTCCTCTTCCTGACGCGGCGTGGGAAAAAATTGCCATCGACATTGTGGGACCTTTCACGCAAGCTTCGGCCGACTGCCGTTTTGCGATTACTGTTATTGACTATTATAGCAAGTGGCCTGAAGTGGCGTTCGTGCGAGATGCGACCACGTCTACAGTGAAGAAGTTTTTACTTGAACTTTTTGCGCGAGAAGGCTACCCACGTAGTATTGTATCCGATCATGGACCACAGTTCTCTTCAGCAAGCTTTGACGAGTTTCTCACGGAGCGTGGAATAACGCACTACAACTCTTCCGTGTATTACCCACAAGCTAACGGCTTGGTGGAGAGATTCAATAGGGTGCTGAAGTCGTACATTCAACTAGCCCTGCTTGAACGTCGTGACGTACGAACAGCCATGCTTGATTACCTGCAAGTATATCGCTGTACGCCTCACGCGACTACTGGTGCGACACCCGCTGTTCTTCTTCATCGACGCCAACCTCGCACCAGACTTGACATATTGGGATTGCCCGACAGATGCTTCAGCACGGACCCGTCAAGGGCGATTGAACAGCTACGAGAGCATGTCAAAAAGAAGCAAATGATCTCGAAGAGCTACACCGATGAAAAACGTGGAGCCAAGGAACCCAGTTTCGTCGTTGGTGATTACGTGCGCGTTAAGACAACTGCAGCTCACGGTAAGCTGTCTTCACAATTTTCCGCGCCCAAGAAGATCATTGGAAAACGGGGACCGGCCTCGTACCTTTTGGACGATGGGCGTGTGTGGAACGCATCTAAGTTAATCGCAGTTCACTCCGGAGCGGTCAACAAAATGAAATCGGGCACCCCTGCTGTTATGAACTGGACACCTGCATTTAATCGGTCTTCTCATGCATTACAGCCTGAAACCGCTGCCCTTATGAACTGGTCCCCTGCATCTGATCGGTCATCTAGTGCGCCCCAATGGGACACATCAAGAGCGGATGGTCATGAAAGGGCAGACCCCGTATCATCTCCACCAGACGGCACGCAAGCTTTGACCAGTCCAGGATTTAATGCGCCTGCAAGGAAAAGCAAGCGTAAAAAGAAGACCCCAAAGAAATTGAAGGACTTCGTTAGGAAGTAGACAAAAACAGTTTTGTGTGTTTCTACCATTTATTTTTATTTTATTTTATTTTTTTTTGCAAGAGGGGATATGTGGTATAAGGCGTCGCTACCGACTACAGCGCTGTGCGGTGGCACGCGCTCGGTGGCCGCCACGGGGAAGAAGGAAGAAGATGAAATAAACAAGATGTCTCCGTTTATGCTGTGCTATTCATTATGCACGATGTAACAGTATGGTGGTTTTAAGACGGGAAACTTTACAAATCAATCAATAAACGATTATGTCTGACACGTGGAGAGAGGGAACACTTGCTGAGAGATAGCTGAAAGAGCAGTCGTAAACAGTCACAGTGAAGTGTGTGATTTGTGTTTTTATCGGCCATATTAATCGAATGCTAAACTTCAGGTTATTTTTCATGTTAGCTATGGTGTCACGCGTGGTTCGCGTGATTGCTGCAAGTTATGTTTCATGTTGACGTAAAAAGAATGAAATCGCAAATTCCTTAAGGGTTCACAATTAGTTTTTCAATGCATTAATTTCGAGGGAAGAAAAGCTACACTTTTTCGTTGGTTCTATAGAACGCGGCACGTCGAACGATCCATCACTCCATGAATACATCCATTCGCTGTATTATGTTTACGTCATGGAAAGCGGCAGCAGCAAGGAGCGAACTCCTGTTCCTCGGTGTCTGCGAGGAAGATCCTGCAGTTGCCTTTTTCACCCACAAAGTGCTCGCTCGGCGGGGAATGATCTTCATGATCTTCCTCACCGCTATGACACCTACGCAAGACGCGCTACGATCTGCGGCCAATGATAAAGTTTTACTGTGAGATCCACGCTTCTAGTGAAACGTTGCATGCCCCAGCTTTCTGCTTTACAAGTGCGTCGTAGGATTCACTTACCTGGTCTGCCAATTCTTTCCAGCGCGGAAGCGTAACCTCGAGCTACCATCGTCCGCGATTCCCCCACGGATGGCACCGGCAACGACCACGCGCTGTAGTCCGATAAGACGCCTCCCGATGCCCAGCTCCGGGCTCGGACACACGCGCTCCGGGGACAGGACGGTGATGCCTTCGCGATTCAAGCTCACGTCTTCCAGGCTGACCTCACCCAAGGCTAGTGCCTCGGCACCCACACCAACGGCTCCGAAGAATCCGTGCGCAGCCCCGCTGTCGTCTACCAGCGCCACCTTGGCCACGGCTCCCGACTGCAAGAAGGACCTTCCGGAATCCGAGACTCCCGAAGTGCGGAAGCTGCGCCAACAGGCGGGGGAGTTGTTCAACGCTGTTGTCACCGTTTTTGTGATTCTCGCCAACGTGACTGTGACGCTGGTGTATTGCCTCGTGAGAATGTCGTGCGCGCGCTTTCAAACCCTGATGTCGAGGCTGGAGATATAGTCGCAAGCTCCACCGCGTAGACATTTCGTACGTCACGGTTTGTAGGTGTGCGCGCGCGCCAAGATTTGCTTTTTTGAGCCTTGATCTTGTAAATTGCCTCCGCTGCTTCACATTGAGCTTCTTGTGTTTATAAATCATTACCCACTGTAATATGTGAGTGGTCTTTTAATCAGGTAATGTCTGATTACTGACTACTGTGCCTTTATTGTCGTATGGGAAAGCCTCGCTAATAAATTTATTTGGGACCATCCCGCGGTGACTTTCCGCGTATTTTGGATGACCTTGCGCTTGCAGCGTGAATGACGCAGTGTCACGTATGCACAGTGTCGTAACTAATGCTGAGTGGGGTGGGGAGGTGGGCTTACTTTTTTTGTTCTCAGGCTGGTGGGGACGTTCCTTGCAACTGTTCTCCCTTGAGATTCGTCTTTCTAACGTTATACTTAAATTTCTTGACGTTAAATTATGGGCGTAGCAAAGAAGGAGGGGGGTGTTCAAACCCCCCAAATTATTTCAATTTTGCTCCCAGATACAAACGTATGCACGCACATAAATAATGGTTGAACTCCTCCTCCGCCCCCCCCCTCCGTCCCGAAAAAAAAAATTCTGGTGACTCTGTGAAACTCTCTGAAATCGGAAGCAATCGGAAGCCCTTTACGGTAGAGTACGCGAGCTTTGAAGCGCTCGTCATGTTTACTTGCGTCATCGTTGTAGTACATTCGTCCTTTACGTTAAAATAAACAGTTACCAACTCGTCCAATTTGATGTCTTTCCTAAATGGTAAAGGTTAATTTTGACTTGTTGCAAATGGTAATTATGCTGGGCTTCGAAATGCGAAGAAAATGAAAGATATTACCGTATTTCATGTCGGCATTGTTTTTTTTTTTTTTTGGGAGCAATTCCCAATGGTGAACTTTGGGGCAAAAGAATTTCAACAGTACAGCACGTATTCACGATGGGGAAATGAAGCTGAAGTGGCAGAAGAAAATGTATGTTTACGCGTTATCACACGAAAAAAAAAAAAGTGCTAGCATATTTATGTCCCGGTTTTGGCTGAATGACATACGAGGAAATGTGCTTGATCCTTCCTGCGGGTTACGCTTGGAAAACAACATAGCCGTGCCAGTTGGTACGTGCGCTTATGCTATTTATTGGCTGCTCATGTTCGTTTCTCTTTAGTTTCACTTGAAAGTATGATTTTATTTTTTTACATAATTAAAATGAAAACATATTTATAAGCACAAAATGGCTGCCATTGGAAGATGAAGATGCGCGTCCCCCTCGTGACCTTACGGGATTTACGCCACTGCTTCTTTGGTAACTAAGCAATCTGCATCGTGCTACTGAAAACGCCACTGCTTAAAAAAAAAACTTGGATCTTTGTCACCGCCACCGAGACAGAGCGACGTCGAGCGAGGTCTCCATAAACATAACCGAGGCCGAACAGCAAGTGAAATTGCCCTTTGTTTCCTAGTTCAACTAGACATACATTCTCGCGCTAATTTTCACACATATATTCGTACCATGTGCTTTGAGAGAATAACCACCATTTGGTGGTTATATCCACAATTAAAACGGCTGCAATAGCTATCAGCATCATTACTTTGGCAGCTCGCGCGTTGGCTTGGCTTAGCTAGCATCCGGCCGGTTGTCTCAAACGCATGATGCCGAGCACGTTGGTGCGTTGTCTGCTGCTGTTGTAGATGCCAAACTGCTGCTGCTGTAAGGTGATATAATATCCTCAGTTATGTCATTCTTCATAAGGAAAGCAGGAGGGGGAAGTCGACCTCAGCCACGCTTGAAAGGCGGAAAGGTGAGTGGCTTACACGAGCGTCAGTCGTTTGACAATCGATACGCCAAACTGAACCTTGCCATCGAGATCGATCACTGCGTTGTGTGAAGTTCTGTATAGTAGTTTTTTTTTTTTTTGCTTGCCAGAAACGCGTCGGAAGTTCGACGAAAGCCAACCACACCAACAAAAAGAGCAAGGTTGTCTCAAAGAGCAGACATGTGGACGAAATTGTGTCGAGTGAATCTGAAGCAGAGTGAGTGAAGGTTTTTACACCATTAGAAATAAGGCACTTCACATATGCACCCGGTGTCGAATGAACCGTGTACAGCTAGACATCTTTCGAATCTTCGTTACTTTGCTTGTGCTCTGTCTTACTTGAGCCCTGATTGTGTTTTTCTTAGAAACGACGTCGTTCTCGGTCGTCATCACGGTTCGGAGGACGAGGAAGAGCTTGAAACTGAGCAAGAAAAAAAGCTAAGGCTCGCAAAGAAGTACCTCGCTGAGATTGAGAGGCAGGGTAAGACGGCCACTTTTTATTTCCAGTATTTCGGGTTATAAGTTAAGTGACGGGAGCGTTTCAAGTGATGACGTATGTTGCTTCAGAGAAAGAAAAACTCGATGCCCAAGAAGTAGACCGTTCTGTCGTATCCCATCGACTTCGCACCGACTTGGTAAGTGGTAGTCGTGCATTTACCGTAAAAGTTTCGACGATTTAAGGTGACTCTTTTTTTTTATTTCGTTTTCATTTACTTTGCCTCTCCTTAACAGTTAGAACAAAGTGGACAGCTTCACAAAAAGATAGCAGACAAGGTGAGTGTGAAAGCTTTATTACCTCTTGGGTTAAATTTTGCAACCTTATAACATGACACGCCCGCACTACGCCTAAGTGTTGCAAACACGTTTCATGCTCATGGTTTTCTTTTTTTACCTTCAGGTTCAAGGTGTCGACAAGGAGCGTATGTTGGTCCTTAAAGGACACAAGCTGCCTGTGACATGTGTGACAGTGTCTCAGGATGGCCAACACATTTTCAGCGGCTCCAAGGACTGTGCCATCATCAAATGTGAGTGCTCATCAAGACTCTTCTGTGGTCGTTCAATGACTGTTGGCTTTAAACACAGGGTGCGCAAAGACGGGCAAGAAGCTCTTTACTGTGCCGGGTGCCAAGAAAAACGATGATGCGAAGTCGGGCCATGGAGGCCATGTCCTGGCCATTTCGATCTCTTCAGATGGCATGTACCTGGTCAGTGAACATTAACCCTTTATTGCCTAGTGTCGCAAGTTCGCGACATAGTGAAAAACTTCGAGCAAGCAAGCCACGGAATGCGTCCCGCCTTTAATACCAGCATGCATTCTGTGACTTGGGGAACACGGGGAATGTAGCGTTCAGCATGAAAAATCTATCACTTTGTCGCCTAATGTAGTTTATGCTAGAACCAATTGTTCTATAGCTGATGGCAGAGAGCGCAAGCAAGAGCACTCACTTCTTTGTTCTCTCTCGCCTGGCTGACATAAGTTCCATTTGCAATAATTATGTTTATTTGGTATCTATATGCTCAAGATGTGGCGCACTACGTGTTGCATAGTTCTAAAGGACATTTTTAGTTGCAAGGTCCTCACTTCTGTGGCATGTAAAGAACTTGCAACATACGTAAAAGTGTGCATTACTGGTACATTTTAGGTAATTTAAGTTTGGAATAATTTAAAGATTGATATTTAAAACTGGAAAATTTAAACAATTTTAATTTTCTTCAGCAGTATCATAATTCAGGGTTAAGCAACTTTATTTAATAAACTTAACTGTTTGTAAAACTGGATGCTGGCATTTTAGCATTGATTATTTCGGTGCATGGAAGCTGACCTTTGCCTCTGGGAATGTCGATGAGTACTTGCAACATAGTAGCATTGTATCAGGTTCATTTGCTCAGCACTGACCAAACAACTCAATACTCTTGTTTTGCGGTGTCACTTTCTTTTTCGAATTCATCAACCTCGGCACTAGCTGTAATTATTTTCTGCAATATCCGTACAAAATTGTATTAGTATGTATACATACAATACTTATAAAGAATTGTAGTTCTACTTCATAACTCTATAAATGCTCTCTTCAAAGAATTCAAAAAAATTTGAAACACATGAAAACTTATCGAAGCATCCTTAAGTTGGACTGCTGTTGTGGTACACATGCTGTGTCATCAACAGTTGAAGCATGAACAAGAAGTCAAAAAGTAGAACACCTTTAACAATTAAAAAGCTGAGAACGCATTTTTACGTGGCCATTTATATGGCTGAAAAACATTGTTCAGGCCTTGCACAAGTTGAAGTCGTGCCAACATTACGCAGATGAGAAACTGAAAAAAGATTCATTCTATTTGTTACTATTCACAATGGTGAATTCCAGGGGCATAGCCAAAAGTTCGAGTGTTGGGGAGTAGTGCAACCACTCTGTATTTCCGTGTGTGTGCTTGTATGTGTACACAAGGAAAATTGAAAAAAAATTTTTTAGCTACACGTGGCTATGGTCAGGTATATTTGTAGCTCTGGTTTTAAAAGGCTATTTTGAATGCCAGTATAGTTTCTTTGAGGGCAACTTGTAACGTTTTCAACACTTATTAACTTCTACTGCAGGCGAGTGGCTGCCAGCTCAAGATGATATTTATTTGGAATCCATCCACGATGCAGCGACTCCACATATTCCAGGGTCACAGAGGTCCAGTTATGGTATGTACAACATGAAACACTGGAGTTCCCTGTCTAGGGCATCGGCAAGAGTAATGTACTATTTGCTGTTTTTGGTGTAGCTCCTGTACCTTTCTCTTTATCTTCCTTACTGTCACTTAATTTCAAGCAACAGCTGACCTGATTCTTTTAATTTCTCAACAAGTGCAGTATCTGTGAGCAACTTTTTCCATCACTCACCTTTTTTCAAAATTAATCAATGCAATTTGTGCATCAGGGAAGGTTTCGTGATCTTTTTATAGAATAAATGAAACTGTCACATTCACATTTCATGCAGGGTCTTGCTTTTCGGATGGGAAGCCATCAGCTATACAGTTGCTCCGCCGATCGTTCTGTGAAAGTCTGGAACTTGGATGAGATGGCATACGTCGAGACACTGTAAGTGGACAAAACAGCGCACAAGTTCACTAAGGAGCTGCATTTTTCACTTCCAGTTGACATGGAAGGAAATTTCACATAAATAATAAAATAGCATATGACAAAACATGTGGGACAGGCATTCAAGTCTAAACTTTTTTTTCTTTGACATTCATTGGCGTTAATATTCTGAAACATTAGAGTAAGTCCAACAAGGATAGCAATGCGGTTGGTAATGCAAACTTTTAAATAAATCTCAAAATATTGTGACGTTCTTAGCTGGGCACTGCATTTATTTACTTTGTGCTGTTTCCTTGCAGTTCATTCGTCTCATCAAAGATTAACATGGCAACCACTAATTAGCCGCATCTTGAACACCAGATTCAGTGTAGCTCTAGCTGTGGTGTTGTTGCGCTTGCCCTACTTGCCCCTACCGTTAGGTGGATTTGATGCTCTGTTGCTGTGCATAGCTTCTGAGAGCGCGAGAGACGCGCATCACGAACAAAGAATATAGGACAAGCACTTCGTCCTTGATACATGTCTATGACTCCTTTGGAAGTTATGGATCAGTACCAACTAGCCAGGTTTCAGGGTTTCCTCTGCAAAAGGTTGTTGGTTCAGTTCCTGGCCACACTGGCAACCGTTCTGGGAAACAGAGAATGAGGAAGGGAGGGGCATGAGAAACACTACCATACATTGCCTAACATTATTTCTTCTTTTTCTACCAAAGGAAGAGAGGGATATTCTTCTGTCTCCACATTGATATAATCAACCTGGATATAACAAAATACCGGTTATAACAAAGTAAATTAAGAACAGTCTTGTAGCATATATAGTGTCAGGAATATACCTTCATAACAAATTTGCTGATATAACGAAGGGACTTTTGTGTAAGATGCAACTTTGTTATAATGAAGTCCGAGTGTAATGTTATGCAGGGAATGGGGCACTCTGTTAATGGAATTTCACATGGCACTTTCAGGGCACTTCTAATTGGCAAATGCTCTCTGCCTTCCTAGTTTGCTGCCTTCCTAGTTTGTTTCAGCATTTTGCATTTCTAGGCATCATGCACATGCTTATAAATGCATTATTGTACACAGAAGAGGACAGAGGAGTCTAATTCAGATTCTTTTCCGTTTCTTCAGTTTTGGCCACCAGGATGCAGTCACGGCAATTGACAGCTACACACGTGAGCGTGCTGTCACCGCCGGCAGTCGGGATAACACGTTACGCGTCTGGAAGATCCCGGAGGAGTCTCAACTTGTCTACCAGAGTCATAAGTGGGCATCAGCCTTTCTCTTCTTGCCTTCACATTAGCTGCAATCGTCTAATGTTTCGTCAGAAGTTTGTTAACTCAAGCTTCAGCCTTTTTTGGCCACCATACATCCTCTTAACCTTAAAACTTCAGGGGCGTAAAATCGATTTTTCATTGTACACAAGGTATCTTTTGTAGATGTGGAAAGATAAGTGGTGTGCCGTAGCACGCTGATTAGCAGTACTGCTATGTTGACAGTAGCGCTTTGCTCGACGGTCACACTGGTCCCAAGCTCTAGGTTAATTAGTAAACACGAAATTTCTTTGCTTTTCTCAAATTTCATGTTCCGCAAGCACGAAGCCTTCATGGTGGTGTTGGTGGAAAGCATTTATGAATTTATTTACAGTGACAGGTATGGATGGGACGCTTCAGAAGGGCCGGCCCTTCGCTCCTTCTCAAGATGGTGCTTCTTGCAACTTCTGTAATTTGGGATAGATTGAACATGTCTAGGAAAACGCTGCTGAAGTCAACTTCACGAACAACTTGTCAAGTCACTGTATAACTTTCGCTTGTACAGCGGATACTACGACGTAATGGTTAGTCTAAGTGTCTGTTACCCTGATTAAGCACAAACTGTTAAGCACCGTTCTGCCTCAGCTGTTCTATTCATTCTTACAGAGTAACAGCTCCACTGCTGCAGATTTGTTTTTAGCATTGCAGTTGCGTGCTCTCTTGCCTGTTTGCACGTGTTTGCTTGTTCATGCAGACAGTAGTGCAGGGTTCCTGACCACACAGTTTTTCCTATTGTGTTTTTCAGTTGTTCCGTCGATTGTGCCAAAATGATCAATGAGCAGCATTTTGTCTCTGGAGCTGACGACGGGTAAGTGTAGGCTGCTAATTTATGTCCTGTGCATGTGTGCATGCTTAGTGTAGTTTACTCAGTCAATATAAAAACATTCAGGCTTGCAGAGCACATTAAAACAGACTATCACGTATGTTAATTATGCACACTGCCAAAGTTACTTTATCTTTTAAATATCTTTAGAGAACTGTGAAACCATTCAGAAGTATTTTTGCTTTAACCTAAGTTGATTTCGAAGGATTTTGTTCTCACAGTTCTAAGAAGTGGAAAGGAAAATCGGGTACTCCTAAAGAGTTTAAGACCAATCGATCTGGCCAGTAATGGTGCTATTTCTTTTCAACATAAGCGCGCTGTAAGTGTACATGCACTCAGCTTTGTGTGCACTTAAACTCGATAAGGCCCACAGCAGAAAAAAAAACTACTTTGTTTTTTTGTATGACAGAAAATTTTGTTGCTGCATCACAGAAACTTGACAAAGAGTACAACGGTTGTGGCACCAGTGATTGGGGTGTTTACATGAATGCAACAATTGGCATTTCTAGTGCATTTCATTCATATGAATCACGGTAAATGCACTAAGGTGGTGTGTCTAATCAGTGCAGCCGAAGATGTTAGTTTGTGAATGCTTCAGCTGTCTGGCATGGTGCTTCTAGGTGCGGGCATACCGAATTAGAGTAG
Source organism: Rhipicephalus microplus (assembly GCF_043290135.1). Taxonomy (NCBI): domain Eukaryota; kingdom Metazoa; phylum Arthropoda; class Arachnida; order Ixodida; family Ixodidae; genus Rhipicephalus; species Rhipicephalus microplus. Next base: position 29,862,286 of record NC_134704.1, on the reverse strand, counting down.
AGAGACGGGTGGGTCAGCACTTACCAGCATAATGTGAAAAATCTGAAAGGAGGTTCCACTTGCTTTGAAGGAAGGGGGAAGTGGCGCCACTTCGTAATCGCCACGTGCTTGAAGTGGCTAAAGAAATGGAGAAATGTATAGAAAGGACTGAAGGGCTGTCCCAAAAAAAGGGTAAAAAATTTAGGAAAGCAGGGTGTTGCTACAATCCGCATTTCAACGAACAGACTTCAAGACAACAACTGATTGCAGCCTTGCACACGACGTATGCTTGCCGGAACATTGGCTCCAGTGACACCCAGTCTTCACAAATTTTTCATTTCTTCACGTTTTCATCTTTCTCTGAACTGCTTTTTTTATGGATTCCCAAGAAAGGAGTTAGATGAAGACGCAACATTTTGGAGAACCATCTTTCCATAGCGTCCACGCTTAGGGCACTAGTCATGCTTCGCACTGTGGGGTGCTGTCACCCCCTGTAAAGTTGTTTGCACTTAATGGCACACGCATGTCTTATAGATAGGCCGCATTTAGGTTTAACCTACCGAGTGGTAGGTGGCACAATACTCGCGTGTGTTCACTATCATCATTATGGTTAGCGCGGTGGCGCTGACAAAGCCACCCGGCGACGGAGGCTAGGTGGTCGCACAGAAGGCTTGTGCTCCTTTCTCTTGCGTTGGGACGGCGATTGCGAAGGTCACCTCCTGCGGAAAGTCCATGAAAACGGCACAAAGGGTTGTCTCGCACGGGCTTCTCGTGTTGAGTCGAACATCGGCGACGACGCCTTCGCACTACCTCATGTTTGTATGTTGATTGAGTGTATTGGTGTATTGTATAAGGTTGTTTTAGCACGTCACTAATGACGTATTTGATTTAGCTGGCGATGTCGTTGTTTGTAAAATTGAGTTGAATAAATGCACGCTATGTTTGGTTTGCCCGTATGCACTTGCTGTCTTTGTGTTCCGAGAGAATGGTGCTTCATCTTGAAAACCCACAGCTTAAAGCACGACCTGCCAATAAGAACCGAAGCCTGAACTTGACCCCGACTGACACGGACTTTCAGGCCACCCAGGGCCTGTGCACACCTCTAGCTTGGCATCTCTGGCTTCACTGAAAAGCTACTTGTGTGTGGAGGGACTGAGAAAGCAGGGCTGTACTCAATACTGTTTTGCTTGCAGATCACTCAGCCTTTGGTCTGCTCTGAAGAAGAAGCCGACATCTGTACATCATCAAGCGCATGGTTCACAGGACGGTGCTCCACGCTGGATTACTGCTGTAGCCTCACTACGTTGCACGGACCTGATAGCTTCAGGTGGGCTGCTTCGTTATATCTTGATGTGAAGCTTTGTGTGTATTTGTGTCCAGCCATATCAGGTTTTTCCTTAGCTTCCTTTCCGCTCGTGCTTGTTCCACTGTAACTTCCTTTTGTAGCCTTTGGTTTCTGTCATTGGTTTTCTCCGACGCATCTCTCATGTCATTTACTAAAAAAAACTGCACAGGAATTTGCAGTTACCTTTATAAAATGAGCGATCATTAAAATGGAGCATATTTAAAATATTAGTTACCGAAATCAGCATGAAATAAGCATGTGCCTATACATGATTTTGGAGGTAATGAAGTTATTTTTCAGCCAGGACAGATTCTACAATGCTCACATGTCAATGTTCCTTAGCTAGCTTATGGTGCATTTTGTGTCACTTCTAGTTTGGCATATTGAATAACTAAAAACATGTATCAGTAGGGCTAGGAAATGAATGACTGAACTGCTAGAGCTGCCTATTTCTTCCCTCATGCTCATTTTCAATATTCCAACCAATCATGCTGTTTTGTAGCAGCCTCAACAGTGAGAGTCATTGCAACATCTGCACATGGAGCCATAGATCACTGTCATAAATAGAACTAATTAGCTTCAGTAGTCCAATATTGTTTTTTGACTGTACTAATTCAAAGTGATGCCATTTCTCCCGAGCAAATTATTTTTCTGATTTTATTCACGCCTAGAGCACTCCCATTACAGTGATAAAGGGTCACGGGCTCACTCCCCTGCCATTGTGTATTATTGGAATTGCAGGTTTTTTGCGCGACAGATTCTTTTTTTTTTTTATCAGAGAAAATTAGGTAGTGTGCTGCGGTGACCTGCCATCACACCGAATCATTGCACTGTAGATCCAATTTTTGTTGCGATCAGGTATCACACTGATGCTTTGCGTTCTTGTAACGTCATTTACTCTGTGCCGCTCTTTAGGTTCCTGGAATGGTGAAGTGAAGTTGTGGAGTTCAGGGGATGAATGCAAGAAGCTGAAGGAAGTTGCAAGCATACCTGTGGTAGGTCAATGAAGTGGATTGATAGTAAGACAACTAAAGTTTAAGATTAGTAATAATTAGATTTGCTTTTTTTCTCTATTCGTTACCCAAACTACAGTTTTTGTGTATATGTGCCTTTTTTTTAAGTGCCTATTCATGACCGTCACCTGCTTGCCCAGACTAAATTGGTCGTGTTTGCTAACTACAGCCAATGTCTATCATAGCAATGTGGCCTTGAGCATGAAAATATCTCCAATATTTTGATTCTTTTTTTTTGTTTTAGTATATACTTTTAGAATGCTTGTGGCTCATCTCTATCAGAGTTGTAGAGCTTCATTACTCAAAGCTCTGGTTATTTGTGTATGAAAAAAATAACAAAATGCTAAATTTGATTAAGTACTATAAATGAAAGATTGCTGATTAACTTTGAAATCAATTACTTGATACTGTATATTGCAATTGATAAACTATAGCAAGTCAATTCACACGGCAAATTACCGTATTTTTGCGCGTATAACCCGCCCCTGCATATAATCCGCACCCCCACTTTCAGCTCACCGAGAAAGAAAAAAAAAATCCTCGCATATTGCCCGCACATTTGATATACAGGAAAGGTTGTACAAAAGCTACTGCTCAAACAACATAGCACATATGTAGACAGAAAAAGCTTAATTTAGCAAGCAGAATATGCTGTCTGCAAGGCCAGTCACAATTCACTCACTGTCGCTGCTCTCGCTAGAGCTATCACTTGAGCCGCAGTCCTCACTATTATGCACAAGGTCATCTTTGGTTCCATCCATGTTGTTTGTGATGCAGCATTTCTTGAAACTTTTTCGCACCATCTCACCTAAAATGGCCTTCCATGCGTCGACAATCCACTTGCAGAATAGGGCAATATCAGGCCTTCGGACTCGTCCTGTCGGCGTCAAGTCGTAGCAGCCTTCGGCCATCCACTCGGCGTAATAGCGCTTGACATGCGCTTTGAAGGGCTTGTTAAGCGACACATATAGAGGCTGCAACATTGACGTCATTCCACAGGGTATAACAACTAAGTCGGTGCCGTTGCGTGAAAGGCGGTCGTTCACTTCCTCAGTAGTGTGGCCGAGGAACGAGTCAAGAACGAGCATGGACCTCTTTGCGAGCACCACACCGGGCCTCTTCTCCCATACCGTCTTGATCCAGTCTACGAACAAGTCACTGTTCATCCACGCGTTCTCGTGTGCGCGCACCACCACACCGGCAGGCAAATGAACCTTTGGTAGAGTTTTCCTTTTTAAGATGACGTACGGTCGCAGTTGCGTGCCGTCGGCGAGGGCACAAAGCAAGACTGTGATGCGCAGTTTCGTGTTCCCACCGGTCAACACGCTCACCGAACTGTTGCCCGTCTTTTCAATCATTGTGTCCAACGGCATTTCAAAATAAACAGGAGTTTCATCCGCACTGCCGATTTGGGAGAAAATGTAATTGTGCTGCTTTCGCAGGCCAATTACATATTTCTGGTACTTGAGCAGCTTTTCCTCATAAGAAGCAGGCAAGTGTTGACATATTGTAGTCCGCCGTCTGATTGAGAGCCCTTGCCGCTTCATAAAGCAGTGCAGCGGATGGCTGCACGGAACTCGTGAGGTAGGCCTACCTCCCTCGAAAGTCGCCGCGCTTCCACTTGGGCCATCTCAGTCGATACGGCGTCACCCCTGCTTCTCACATCTTCGATGAACTTTACTAGCTCCACCTCCAGCTCAGGGTCGGCACCGGTCTTGGGGCCACGAAATGTCCTACGGTCGCGGTGCGCGGCTTGTAGGCTCTCTTTCTTCTTTCTCCACAGTCGCACGCAGGACTGGTCCACATCGTGCCGTCTTCCCGCTTCGAGATTTCCGAATTCCTCGGCGATGGCGATGATCTTAAGCTTTTGCTGTGCCGTGAAAGCCTGCTGCCGTACGCTACTCATGGTGACAGAACAGATGATCGACTTAGGCTTGGCGAACAGGTCGAGATGTGGAGGACTAGCGGTATCAGCGAGGTAGAGAGCGCTCACACTCGGCGACAACTTGACAGCACTACCCCTTCTAGTACACTGTAACAGCACCCTGTAAACAACAGAACCGAAATGCATGCCTTCTACCGCGTCAAAAAGTAGTACATTAATTTAATGATAATATCTCTATAGGCACTATAATATCTCATTTGCCTTGTTGAAATAAATACTGCTTTATTTATTATGGAACTTACTTTAATTATTATGGAACTTTCTTAGACAGCACCACATTTTCGGCAAGCCCTTTCCAAAAGTAAACATGGCGTCCGTGACGTAGGGACATGTGGAGGGTCACTGAGCGGCTGCGAACGTCCAAAAAATATACTTGTAGTGTGACAGTGAGATTTTACACTGAACAATCGAATTGTCTCTCGCCAAATGTTTTTCTAAACGCTTTAACGATGGAAGCAAGCGAAACCAAAATCGGCCGCAAGCTGCCGTGCTACTTGCGGAGCAACACGAATTCGCGGAAACCGCCTCCGTAGCTGTCGCTACACTGTTAAGGGGCTTCACAGCACGACACGCATTGCTGTGAAGCAGCACTATAGGAAAAACCCCGCGAATTATTCGCACCTCCACTTTGCCACTGAAATTTTTGGGTTTTTGGTGCGGGTTATACGCGTGAAAATACGGTAGTGCAAATACTTACATTTGTGCTAACACACAATGCAAACGCTCCACTGTTCTACTTTCCCAACAAAGCATGATTCCTGCATTGAAGCAAAATGGTAACTGTTACACCGAGGTACCTCGCCACACGATTCGTGACTGCGTATACATGTATCGAAACTGTTGCCACCCTGAAAATTGGAAAGAAATGGATACAACTTGGTTACCCACTTGTTAAATTCATATTTTTCCATATCTTATGTAAAGTAATTGTTACCAGTTAACTAGTCAATTTTGTCAATTAGTGCATTAAGCCATTCGATCTCTTTTGTAATAGTGAGTATCACTCGGTGTACTACTAACCATGCAAGTGACGTCATTATGGTATTAGCCACACTTGATTTTGATTTTTTTCTGGCACCTAAACAAAAAGCATTGAGCATTTGCTGTCAACATGTAGATAGTCCTTACTCACGTATCAGTGAGGAACTTTTCAGATTTATGTACGTTATTGTATAATGGTTACTACTACATTGATCCAATTTAGATTGATGCATTGCATACAACAAACACAAAAGTAGATGGCCATGTCAAACACTTGTCATGTATATTTAACTGCATTTTTGTTGTTTGAGCGGCTTCCATTTGGAATGTAATCATAAGAAATAGCCCAGTTGTCAACCGTGCTACTGTACCGAATCTTTGTATTAGCCAATGGAAATATTACAAGTTTATTCAGAATATTTGCAGAATCTGAAAAGCTTTGCCGTATTTACTTGCTCACTTATTCACCTTGAGGTCTTGTATTTTTTCTTTCTAGGAAGGATTTGTGAATGCCCTCGTCTTCAACAGCTCAGGAGATGTCCTGGTAGCAGCAGTGGGTCAGGAACACCGGTTAGGGCGGTGGTGGAAATTGAAAGAAGCAAGAAATTGTGTCATAGTCCTCCCTCTCATCTTTAAGGATGTCTAAATGTAATAAAGTGACATAGTATTGGTTTTTTTATAATTCTACCGCTGCGTTTTACTGTATCTGTGCCTTAGATACGCAACTTCGGTGAACTGTCATTGGGGCTTGCTTGAGTGGGCGTCCTCCAATGGATCTGCTTAGGTGGCATTTGTATGCAACTTAAGCTTCCCGTAAAGCTTACCTTTTTTTGTCGTCTGAAAGCAGGTTCCATTGCACATCTTTAAACTCGGTAATGTACTGCGTTCTAGTCTCTTCTGCCATTCACATCTCTTGATGCCGCCAAGTTGATGTTGAAGAACCACTACCAATTAGCTAGCTGATCTTTAATGTCTTCATTAGCTTTAGTGGATCACTCTCACTTAGTGTGTTGGAATGGAATGAAAAAAAAAAACTATTTTTCACCGGATCAAAAACAAGACCAAAACTTGATACATTATTTCATACTGAAATGAAACCAAAATATTTTTAGTTGTTTTTCAGTTCACGAGAAAGCTTGGCGATCCGGATCAACCGAGGTCAGAAATCCATGCAGCGGAAATCCATGCCTCGAGGGGGGGGGGGGGGGCAGTATTAGGGCGTGCCTCGGGAAGGAACTCCAAATAAAGACGAGTTGAAATATGGCGAAAAATTTAGTGGCAAGCAGAGACTTCTATATTCACGCAAGTGGACTTTCTTGCACATGTCGCACAAGCCAGTGATGAGAGAAGGCATTTTCGGCCCTGAAGTTTGTTTTATCAGAACAGTGGTCTCTCAAACCAGAGAATGCACTCCTTGATGGGCTGCGTCTGAGATCATGCTCACAGCTTCGACCCATAAATCGAATTCGTAATTCACTCTTGACGAAATTGAATAGCATAACGCAGAATGGTGCTTGTTGGCCCCCATACATGTTTTACCCCTGTAAGAGAAGTGCAATTACCTATACCATGAATCCTGTATTTTTACCGCTACTTTAACTGTAAATTTTTTCGTAAAAATAATCATTACTAACCATTATAAAACATCTTTTTTGTTCAAAACAAATGGAACTAGTTGTGGTGGAGCAAAACTAAAACTGAAATTACATTTTGTTCAGACACCCTGCTCCCACCGAATAAATATAGGCAGCTTGTATTTAGTTGTGTACTTATTGGGGGTACTTATTTGCATGTATTGCTGACCACCAAGTTGGGGGAGACTGAATCTCTCACCCTCTCCTAACTTGGTGGACGGAAGTGTGCAGCAGTTACAAATATTGCAGGTGCTACATAAGGGAGCTCCCACATTGCTGGCAGTTATTCTTTATTATAAGATTATTGTTTTGATGTAACCAGAAGTGGTGCATATGAGGATGATGTAATGTGATAGGTTGTAGTTGTAGATGTTCAAAAGTCTGCGAGTTTCACTACCTGCTATTTGACAACATACTGATTTCTTGCGCCGATTTTGATGCGGAGGCACATTAAATATACTGTCACATGCTACGAAAGGTCTTCAACTAGGAAGAACTCGGCTGGTGGAGAGACGTACAGAAGACTGGCAAGATGGTTGTTCAAACGACTATCGGGAGCGCGCCTGTCACATGCTGTCAATATCTTTTGTTTTCAGTATCTTACAGAAGTTTACAGCTTTGAGCTAAGCAAGGCATTAACTTTTGCCAAATACCGTGTATATCACTGATATAAAAGAGATTAAATATCATCAAACAGGAAATGTCTGTCAATTTTGTCAATAGGACTTGTCTTCGTCAAAGCAGCAGTTGCCTTCTGTAGCAGTATGATTACGTATGCTTTGGTCAGAAGAAAAACGAGCTCAAAACGAATCAGTTCCACAAGGGTGAGAACTCATTTCATGAAAATTGCATCCCTGGGAACTGTCTTTTGCTCAGACATGAAACTTAATGCAACTCGAAGTGTAAGCCTTGTGGTTGTTTTTATTTCTAACATTTAATTTAGATTATCAGTATGTTTCTTTAGCATTGTGTTGATAATGTGCATATGACATGTGAGGAAATGGTTAAATATCGCTCATGACCTCAGAATGTAGTGTTACTTCTTGGAGAACTGCGGCTAAACTTTGTTGAGGTGGTCAGTGGTGTAACTCTCCATGGAATAAAGAAGGTCATATGCCGCACAATGTTTCCTATTTATGCTCTGTGGTACATGTACTGTAGCTTGTGTTTTTAGCCCACTTTTTTCAGATTAAAACTTAGTACTTGCTGCTGTCATGCATGCACACACAGTTTTTGGGTCATGACGTTGCACTGGTACATTCGGGCCGTACTGCTTGTCTGGTTGCTGAGGAAAGTTTTGTGGAGGGGGGGGGGGGGGGTTATCGTGTTATCACCCCTTTTAAAGCCGTAACTGTCGATGTAGGTGCCCGCGCTTTGCAGTTATCGTAACCGGTGCCAAGGAAGAGTAGGCGCTGTGCTCCCGAGGTGGCGCCGCCTCGTGGGACAGAGGTTGCGCAGGGTTATGAGAAAGGCAGCTGTGGTGCGATCTTGCACGTATTCCAAATACGCACGAATGCGTTCCCAATGCCTCCGTTCCGTTCTTTCTAACCGCACGCGATTGGTCATATAACGTCATGGCTCCCATGAGAAACTCTATGCCCGTTGGTATCGAAAGAAAGTGGCTTCACCGGTAAGGTTCCTGGTCATGAAGAAAGGAAAATCCCCTCCGTGACCTTCATCTGTGTTCCTGGTACTGTAGCTTGCAGCCTCCGTAAATGCAATAGTGTTCGATTGTTATGATAAAAAATAACTGATCGATCGCACTTCCACATTTCTCCCTCGCAACTTCACTGCAGCAAGAAAAAAAAAAACTCAAATCCGGGAAAGCGTACAATTTGAGTTCGCGAAAACATCGCGCTGTTCCGCTTCATAACGATATCGTGAACGCTGTGACGGGGATTCGTACGAAACAATTCTCGCTCCATGGACATCTGTATCTTTCCAGTATTTTTCGAAGTTCGCGCCATTGTACTACATGACATCGTGTGCATAGTTCCTTTCACAAACAAGCAAAAACTGTGTTGTAACTAACATAACAAGCAGCGAAACGGTAGTGGAGTGAAAAATATGCGTGATTAGCGAACGCTCGCACATAACGAGATGCAGGACACTACATAGATGGCGCTAAAATCGATATTTTTTGCGTCTTTGCATCTCTGTCTCCCAGTGCGCTCTGTGCGTTCTCTGGTTGTGTTCTGTCGTGCCTTGTGCTTGCTCGTGCCCTCCGGACGGCTAGCGAAAGTGTTTTGGAAAGCGTGCGTGCTCGAGTAATGCGCATTATGTTCGTGTAAGCTTCCGGGGTCATTCGGACACTCAGAAAAGGAACGCTCAAGTATGTCTCTGCTATTGAAACACGCACTGAAGCGATGTAGGACGTTTTCGCCGAGCCAGAACGACGTCGTGCTTCTCCTACGGCGCTTCGTTTCGGAAACGGCTCCCAAGCCGCACATGGGAGTGCCGGTGGTCGAAGAGCGTCCCCTCGATCTGTCCATGGGAAAAGTCAAGCGAGAGCCTTTCGTCAAGAATATGTTCGTTGGAAAGATGGAAAGAGTGAGTGTTTCTCTTACTGCGTCAAAGCTATGAAAGCGCGTGTCGTAAAAAAGGTCGCGCACGCAAAACGGCGATCGCTCAGCACACTGCACGAGGCAGTCGTCATATATTTCATCGAGCGCAGTCGCAACACTGTGTGCTAGTTTTCCCGGATTTCTTATTGAATCTTGACGGAAAGCGTGTTCCCAGCAGCATCGCAAACTGATGCAGTGACGCAATTGACGCACACGGTCGTGATCTTGTTTTTTTTTTTTCCTCTTTCCTCCTACATGATTGAAGGCTTTCCTGCACCGCAACCTTGCTCGCAAGATTTCATCAGGGTCGCCCGGCCTGTAGTAGGAAAAAAAAATAGGGGTCGACTGGTGGCCGCAGAGCATTCGCCCCCAAAGGGGTGAAAGACGGAGGTGGATAGGCGAATGGGGAGGATAAACAGAGATAAAAGATGCACTGCGGAATAGCCGTGTAGGAATCAATGAAAGGGCGCACTCTGATTGTTGCGACGTCAATTTAACTGGTTATAACTTGTGCGTGTTTCTGCAGGGAACTCGGTGGGCTAACGGCTAGGATTGTCCACAGGTACCATCTAATTCGTGTAATCAAATCATGAAATAGTGTGCTCCTTTAACCCAACCACACAACGAGAATGCAATGTGTCGCAACCGCACCGCAATCGGGCAGATATGGCTTGCAACAGCAGCAATAATTGTGGAGGATAAATTGGCGGCAGTGTTCGTAGTTCCGGTTTAATGCATTTTCAGCTCTTTTGTAAGTAAAGGAAAAATTCAGAGTGAGACAATAGAGCGCGGGCATTGAACTGATTTTCACTCCATAAAAGTATGCCCATGAAGTTCTTAAAAAGTAAATACTGCAGTAGAAGCTCCTGAAAAATGTTAGCAGCAAACTTGAAGCCAGCATTTGCTTTTACTTAATTACTTTTAAAATGTAGCCTTCTCATGTGATTGCCTGTTCATAGATGAAGTGCTTTTTGTTCTTCTGACGTAAATGCTAGGTTAATTATAAAGTTAAGAGACAGCTGTTTTCAATGAAAGCAATATGTTGAGGTGAGTATACTGTTAACTTGTTCTCTAATGAAATTTTTCAGGACTTTGAAATGAAGCCATTGTACACAAATGTGTATTGCACAAGACGCATGTGGTTTCACTCTTTCGTTGCCATCCAGATAGGGGCAGTGCAAATACATTTATCAGGCTCTTGTTTGATGTTGTAGGCTTCAGGAACCAATCTGCATTTTTGCCCTTCGCACTGTCCCATATCAGTTCAGTACAGATGTACTGTGAAATAAAGTTGTGCTCTAGAATATTGCTTACTGTGCGTTGTATGCCGAGACCAGATTCTGCTGACCGGTACGCGGAAAGGAGCGGACCTGTGCATGTATGGAAATAGGTTGTGCTGCTGCAGCAAAACATCTTTCCAGCAGTACAAATTGGTCAAAGACCAGTGGCCTCCTTGCCCTGATGCCTTTTCTTCCCTCTCTGAATATTTTCTTTTTGTTCAAAAGCACTGAAAGTTCATTAACCTAACCCAGCTTTATCCCATAGTTGCCCGCAAGAGCTGCTGTTCACCTCCAGTGCAACATTGGGCTGTGTTCTTTGCACACTTCAGGGAGGTTATTAGCCTCAAAAGCCATCCGGCCACCGTTCATGTTAAGTTTGAAAGATATGCCTCATACCTATTATAAGCTCATTGGCTAAAATTTCCGATAGTCCACAAAGTATGAAAGCAAAGTTACATCATTACAGAAGTGTTGTGACAAAAGTGAACCTACATTTTGCCATCGCAAGAGTAACCACAAGAAGAAAACTAATTGGGGAGCATTTCCTTGCACTATAAGTGTTTTTTCTTTTTGTTCAATTCTCTATAATTGTTTTCCTTCGTTTCATGTAATACTGATTGTGATTGCACTTTAGTTTGTATATAGAAATAGAAAGATGCAAGGAAAGGCATAGAGGTTTACCAGACGCACATATGGTTTGCTACTCTGTGCAGAGAAAAGGGATGAAAGGGAGAAAAGAGATAGGAGAGAGGGAAGGAAATGCACAAAAGCACGAGCACACTTGGGGGAGCACGTGCAGTCTACAGGTGGTCGCTCAGATTTGTTGTGTTCAGGGACTGCAGCAGCACTTCAGTAACTTTCTGCGCCATCGAAGCACATGTCCAAGGTCCTAGAATCGCTGGGTGATGTAACGAGCGCAGCACAGGATGTTTTTGATGGTCTCTTCAGCATAATGACTCATTTGAGAGTTGATAAATACACTGTGAGAGTATTCATCTAAGCAGTGTACTTTAAAAGTAACTAAACCAGAACAAAGATTGCTGGTTACTGTTAATTATATTTCTAAGTGACAAAGACATCTTTTGCATAATACTACAGGTCCTGTCAGTAATCATAACATGTAATCAAATTGCCGTTTACGCTGACATACATGTAGGATGACAAGGACACCCTCAATATGATTGATCAGCTCATTTTCCCGCAGTCTCCCCCCAACATTATTGTCGCAAATAAATGAAATGAATCCAATATGCCACCTTTTCAAAAGTAAGCTGGTTTTATGTTTTTAGTTGTTCTATTAATAGCTACTCTAAAATTCTCTGAAAACAAGTTTGTATCGACATTACGAAAATTCACTTCAATGGAGTGAACAATATGAGGCTATGAGTGAATCACATGATTTATCTTTTGCGTCTCACCAACCTTTCGCTAGGGAAACAACAGCTTAGCAAAGGTGTGCTATATGGCTACAGGCTTCTAGGAAAGGCAGCATGCAACAACAGCTTAGTAGCACTGAGCATTTAATCCTGCTTTGCAGATGTTTTCGTATGTTTCTTCTGGTGGAAATAACTTGAACCTTTAATACTTATTGCATGTCGTCAGGATGAAACCATATCACGACAGGCAATGAAATGCTGAAGATACAACGTTCTTTGACGTTAACGACATCCCCGACGAGGATTTGTGAATGACTGCCATACAACCAGTTCGACACAAGCATCGGGACGATGCACTCTGGAAAGGGGGGCAATGACACAATGTGACTTTAAATTACGCGCTAGCAAATACTTGTGTCTTCTAGATAATTTGCGACGCACGAGCCTGCGGGACCCAGCTGCGCGCGAACTGTGTTGGAAAAAAGAAGAACGTAGAAGAAGAGGCAGAAGTGAATCCTCGAGACAATCTAGCTGTGTTATTATTCTCGGGCACAAGTTCGCCCTACCTACGTTAGCCTATTAAAAGAGTTCATTGAAGAGTGCGTTACAATAGCTAAAAAACGATGAGAGAAAAAGAAAAAAGCAATAATAATTAGGACTGTAAGAAAATTATGATTGAGATTGAATTTGCTTCATGTACAGAAAATAGCTTGTTGAACCCTTCTATGTGTACATAGTTTGCACAGGTGCTTGCCCCAGTTTTTTATCCCATTTTGTCACAGGGTGACGAACTAAAATAAATGACAAAACTGTGTTATAACAAAGCTGACCTGCGATTTTTGTGGGAAAAGAAATCGAAGAAAAAAAATAGAAATTATTATTATGCCTCGAGGGCCCACGTTTTGTATGCAACTGATTTGACAGTTCAGGATCCTGCTCCACGGCCACTCTGTAAATGCTACAGCAGCGGAGAGTATTGATGCCGGTGAAATCCAATTGCACCAACATCTTCCATAATTGGCTGATGCCCGCCAAACACCTGTAAACTAGATAGAGCCGGCTTTCACAGCTTTCTCGAGTTCTAGTTGTACAGGCACTCCTGAATTAAAGGGGCCCTGCCATGCCTTTTCTTCTGTATTCTGCACTGGTGAAATTCATGTCGTGCGAATACTGAGATGAACACACTAAAAGATGATCGAAATCTGTACACGACAACGGAGGTTATTAACCTTCAAACTCCAACACCCCAGCAAATGACGAAATAAAACATTCCCTTTTTGCATTTCACTCTTCCACTGATGTCAAAGGCAGTTTCTAATCATCGCGCCTGTTACAGAGATTCACTGGACGACTGGTCTCACGGTGGCTGTTGTGCATAATTGTCACATTTTCATATTTAAAACCACAAATATTTTTGTATCTGAGGAAGTATAAAGAGTGATTTTATAGTTTTTAGTGCCAGGTAGTGTCGCCTATCAGACACTGTATGAGCATTATACTTGTCACATTGAGCCAATCAAAGCACACGGCCCATGTCGTCACTTCAATGCGGTAAAGCGTCACTTCCCATCACAAAAACAGCCGTGGTGTGTCACTCTAGTTTGATAACAGTGTGGTTTCTCAATAGAAATAAAGTTATAACAGCTTTGTTTTTGGCGTTGCCACTCTTGAAACAGCATTGGTGCCTGCCACAGTTAGAAAAGAAGTGTGAAAACAACTCGCTTGTATTATGTCACAGGGCCCTTTAAGTGTTTCTCTTCATGTGATTACTGATTGCACCATGCTACTGAGACCCCCCCCCCCCCCCCCCCCGAAAAAAAAAGCAGATACACAGATGAACAGAACTAGCGCATTTCCCCTGTTTTTGCGTGTGTTTTCTTGTAACCAGCTGGTACCAACGTTGGCTCTTCTAGCTCGTAATGACAGTGGCCAAGAGATTCTGTTGCTTCTTTATTACTCAGCTTCTAATGCTTGCTGAATGGCTGTTATATCACGTTGCTTTCTTCACAAATAGCCTGACACGTAACATAATGGTGCTAGCCTAATTATCAATTATAGAGAATTCTATGGTAACCAGCTGCGAGTAAGTAAGTTAGTTTTTGTTGAGACAAGGGGCCTTCGTTCACATAGACAGTGGGAGGGGTAAAAAAAGCCCCCTTTTTACCTCACTACAGGGAGGCGCAACTTCCAAATATGTCTATGGCTCGCACTTTCACTACTTTTCAAAAAACTTATTGCTGGCGCGCACCTGTGAATGTTCTCGCCATCAAACATTTCAAAGTACAATTTAACGCTTATTGCATGTTGCACATTACACACAAAACAAGTGCTATATACGTATATACAGATTGCTGCACAACTGAGTAGTATTGTGCAAGAAAAAATTAAGTTGGGAGTGGCAGCTCAATGATTCTTTATTCTCAACAACATAGAATACATAACTCTTGCTGGAACCCAGCTGTGTCAAAAAACATTAGAGATAAGAGTAATATTTTAGGAGGCTGAACTTATTTCAGATCCAGCTTACTACTACAGCTGTTGGACTACAGGTAGTACGTTTGGAAAGGTGTAGTGGCATTTCCTGGACGACACAGAATTACTAACTTATATATACGAATACCCTTTGTATAGGAAATTTCTATAATATTATCCAACTTTTAATAATAAAATTTTAATTCTGATGTATTTCTTATGCCCCATGTGTATTTATGCAGATATCTTTCCCCCCCCCCCCCCCCAAGGCTGGCTTAGCTTATCAGTGAAATTCAATGATGTATATTTTTAGTCTTTAATGTTCATAATACACCCATGAAAAGAAATGGATTCCAAGAAATGACCTAGTGAAACGAGCATGAGATATAAAGGATAATGTAAAGCAGTGGGTGTAACGGTAATGGCAATAGTTACAAAATGAAGCAAGTTAGAAACATGATGTTTAAATAAAATAATTTAATACTGAGATATAGTTAGACTTTTGTGATACGGACACACACAAAAAAAGCTACCAGTTTTAGAGCTGATCTTTGATATGAGATCTTCAAACTTCGTTGCATATGTTTTTATGGTCAAGTTTCATGGGAGTACTTTTCACTTCTCAGTAATGTGTAGTGTGGCAAATTGACATAACATTATGGGCAACATAGTGACAGTAATGCGAGTCAAGTTTGTTTGTGACGTGGAGTACAATCGACAGTGCTAAATTGGGTACGTGTTGTTTTGTTTCATTCCTGCTGTACTGCTGTCAGTTATAACGCTGCATAATGGCAGCTTTGTTTTGTTTGAGGATCATGGTACAGGAAGACATTTGACAACAGGACACGCAGCTACATCAAGCTCTGGTGTGCTGTAAAGTTCGAGAAGATGCGATTGAACAGATGGCCTGCGGCTTAACGTTGGTGTTGAGGCATAGAGGTCTGTGACATGATCCTCAATTTTGAATCTGCAGGCTATGCTAGCGTACCCAGAGGTGCTATCAGATGAGAAGCTTGAGGAGCTTGAAGCTATGGTAGAGGCCATCCGGAGGTTCTACGACGAAAATGGTGAGCTCCGTTCATTCATGTGTGTTACCAGTCCTAATGTTTCTGACCAAAACTGGACTGTTTCAGTGGACACTGCCAAAATAGACAGGGAAAAGAACATACCAAAGGAAATTCTGGATGGCTTGAAGGCTCTAGGACTGTTTGGATTACAAGTTCCAACAGAATATGGTAGGTGCAGCATCTTGTGTTGTGAAATTGCATCATGTTTGTCTCATTGTTAACTTTTTTTAGTCCAGGCAGGCCTGGTTGGCCATGCTCCAGCAAAAATAAAAGTGAGGCAAAAAGTACCAGCATTAATCTGAATATTTGCACTTACTAAATCAGTTGTACAAGTAAATAAAGTTTTATGTCATATCCTAGGGTATGACAGCTTGTGCTTGGCAGCAAAGACACTGCACAGTTGTTCTTAGAGGATATAAGATATTTTAACAATACTTGCACATTAATAGCATACATTTGTCAAACGCTAAAATGTAAGCATTGAGACTTTGTAACTCAACTGTTCCCGCCGCTCAGAGTTGGCAACAGCTTTCAGAAAATGTATTCCACTTGCTGCTGTTGTGCAAATCTGCTATTTTAAAACTGGAATGTTTATGTTGCAATGTTTCAGTGCCATATGGACAATGTTCAGACTTTTTTTGTGTTTCAAAGTACAATGGCAGAGTTGTAATATTATGTTAACCAGAGTTTTCTTATTGTGTGTATTATTAGAGGCATGTTGTTTTGTGATATATATCTGTACATTTTGGGCTTTACAGGCTTATTTCATGTTGAATTGGTTCATCTACTTGATGTGATGTGCAACTAGGTGTTATGGCTCCCAGCTGATGTTTGCTCTTACTTGGCACTTACACGCTGAAAAATATAGCAAGCTCGTATGTTGTTGGCGCTGATGTTTTAATTGGCCCGAATAATTACATATCTTCTGATCAACAACCTTTTAAGCTTTATATGCATTTATGATTCCATTAATCTTTTTTTGTTAACATTTTCAGTCCAGAATTGCAGTATATGTCACCAATTGCTGATGTTTGGTTGTTTTTCTAGGTGGCCTTGGCCTGACAGCTACAGAATATGCAAGGATATGTGAAGTCACTGGAAAAGATGCATCCTTGGGTGTCACTCTGGCAGCGCACAATTCTATAGGCATTAAGGTCTGTAAATGGCTTTTCCACTGCTTTGGTCATTTTGGTGACTTTGATCTGCTGTGAATTGGAGAAGGAGTACTGTCAGCCAAGGATGCAACACATTCACTGTGAACGGGGTAGAATGTGGTTCAGTTTGTGACTTAGAAACAAAATGGGACAATGGGGACTGATTTACATGCTTTTCATTATTGGTGCCTCTTTTCATTCATCTACATAACGCTGCGAATGCACATCACATGTTCTTTTCTAGTACAAAACCTTGCTCAGCACCGTGACCCACAGCTGAGGCTGCTTTGCGAGCCATTGGGTACTTTTGCTGTGTACATTTATTTTGATATGCCGTCTCTTAGAGCGTATCTAGTATGTACAAGAAAAGTGCATGTTGCATTTACATGAATGTAAGCCGACTTGAATGTAGTTCCACCTTCTTAACATCATCCAGCAGAAAAAACAAAGACCCACGCAAACACATTTAATAGTTGTTCATGTAGTCGCTAGGCTGACTACACGTGCTCAATTGTCATCCTTCTTCGTGAACTTGGATGTCCGTGCATTGCTGGCTTTAAAGTAGGGTCCACGGCTTTCCCGTTTCCGATGCGAAGACGCGAGTTTCTTGCGTGACTTTTTCGTGTCCAATCAGGACAAGACAGGAGAGAGCATGACAGGATGGTTGCTGGCTCCATAGGTGGACTCACCGCCCGTTCTGTCGCCCACTTCGCCCTGCTGACCGCATAAAAAGTGTTGCTGCTATATTTGAATTCAGAAAGCATCACCAACCAGCACCACAATGTGTTCGGTAATGTTAAAACATAAAACGCAAATACCCGTGTGCTAAGATTGCTTCACGGCAGTGCTTAATAGCTATGCAGGGAATCTAGCTCTGCAGCCAAGGCGGGGATTATTTTCAAAAAGTTTTCCGCGAATCGTCATTGAAGGTGCTGGTTATACCCAAGAAAATATGATATATGTTACATGTGGTGTCAGAACTCAAACATGGATGTCGTAACCATATCTCAGTGTTACTCATTTCTTCTTGTTGCGCTGTAACTGGTGGTTCCAGTTTCGGTTTCGAATGTAAGTCAACTCACCGAACTTTGCATTGCAAGTTTAGATAAAATGGGTCGACCAACTACCGTGCAAATACAGTATCTTTCGAACATGCAGCAACAAAAGCCATATATCTACAGACCTTTCCTTGTGTTATTGTGACCTACCTTGGTATCTCCAAGTAAGAAATGGCGTTTGCTCTCTCAACAGGACATGGTATTCTTGTTAGGAAAGTAGCGATTGCACAGTTTTCAAGGAGAAAGCAAATTAAGCTTGTCGGGTGACGACTAGATTGTGGGACTGGAAGATGTTCCAAATATGTATACTTACTCTTCTTTCAAGGTTTACACTTAGGATCAGTTGTTTATAACCAATCTACTGTCAAGCTTTTATTTAGACACTGTTGGCATGACAACGTCACTAACTCTTTCACTCAACTTCAAACCGTGCTAATGATGATTATAATTGTGAGGCTGTACTTCTGCAAGTAATGTTACAAACAAGCAAGTTGCCATTGAGACATCTCTTTTCATAACGTGTGATTCCTATGGCTGCCTTGCAGGGAATTTTGTTGTGCGGAAATGAAGAACAGAAGAGGAAATACCTACCAAAGCTCGCAACGGGCGAGCACATAGCAGCATTTTGCTTAACTGAGCCATCAAGGTAAGTGGATTTATTGCTGCCTGTTTTTGTGGAACTCTTTACTGGTTGTAGTGTACACATATGCCAAAGGATTACGTCCACTAGCAAGGATTCGATCTTAGCAACCCGCAGAGCACGTGTTACCCGTCGCCGTGGCGAGAACACGATACTGCTCAAGGTCGCAACACTTTATTTTCTGCGCCAACACCGAAAACGCAGTGCAGAGCTCGTTGCAAAGGCACGGCAGGAGAGCAAATGGGCTTATATATGCCGCGGGCGAGAAATACTACCCAGGGTGCCGCGAGCACGTCTCCGTGGTAAAAGTGATTCACCGAGACAAAGGGCCCAGTTTCTCGAGCGAGGGCAAAGGCGCACGCGTTGGCTTTGAAGAGACACGGGTCGGCGCTGTTCGACCTTGCACTAGTACACGGCACCACTCATCGGCCTAGCGTTCGAAAGGGGTGACAAAAGGTAAGCGTTTGCCGCGGGCGTAAGGCTCCGTTAGCGAAGTCCGAATGAGCCCCAAACAAAGGGAGCTCACGGACGGAAAAGAGGTGCGTGCTTACCCCATGTCATTCCTGGAAAGATTCTCTCTCACTCCCGACGCGCGTGCGCAAAACGTCCCGAGAGACTCCGCGCGCGGGGCGCCACAGTCGACATTTGCTACCGGATGAGAGGGGTTAAACGTCACTTCCCGCTCTCCCAGCGCGGCTGACCACGGAGGAGGGGAGAATCATGTCGGGACATGAGAATGCTTAAAGAAGCGGCAAAGCCCGCACAAAGGCGGCGGGCTAGCCTCAATTCCGGCATGGTAACTTGATGCAGTAACCTTTTGCACAGTTTCCAGGTGCAGAAAAAATGCAGCCAGAATCCTGCACGCGATCACATTGCAAATATTTTAATGATCGATTTAGAAGAAGGCTGTTATTTTATAGCCACTGCATAACGATGGGCACATAAAAATATTAACAGAGCTGAGGCTGCCACAGAAGGAGCTGCATTTATCTTCGTTTCAGATTGTACCCACAGTTAGTCTAGTATGTACCTGCCTTGTGTACCGCACAGAACTATACACAGTCCCTGTGTTCACTTTTCAGTTTCATTCATACATATATTTCTAACTTTGTTGGCAGATTGCTGTGAGTGCTTCCCGTTGCTATGACGGTGCACTGCACAGATGTATAGAGAGGTGCCACTACTGCCGAACATAACTTGTCTCCTGCAAAGAGTGACGGTCGTATGCTCGCCAGAATTCTGTAGTCAAATCCATGCTACTCCTGTGTTCCTTTCAACAGAGGAATGCCCTCTAACAGGGTTCTCAAATCTTCATCCCAGTTTCGTGTTCAGGCAGCAAGCGATGCAAGTGCTCTGGGTGTAATTGTGGACTGTCAATCTTTCTCTTTTTATTCTTTTGTTGCAGCGCGCTGTTAGGTAGCTACCTTTGTAATGCATGCACAATATGTAATGCATTAAAGATGCAAAACATGCAAGAAACCCTTCAGTTTTTTTAATAAATTATTTTCTTGTTCATACAGTGGTAGCGATGCGGCATCTATTCAGCTCAAGGCGACCCCTAGCCCTGATAAAAAAACTTACTACCTGAATGGCAACAAGATCTACATCAGCAACGGTGGCTTCGCTGATATTATGACTGTTTTTGCCAAGGTCAGAGTGGAGGGAGTAGATGTACGTATACCTTGATTGCTCATCTATATTGTGCAATGCTACCGTTAGACCTTGGATTTCCCTTTCAACTGCTACCAAAAGAATAGCAACAATAATCTTTTTTCGTTTGAAAGTGTTTGTTATGATACTATGTACTTACAAGAACTTACAAAAAGTACAGTCACGCCTCATGATAGCTTATTAACAGGTCTGTAGCCTGCTTAGCATGCAAAGTTTAATTATTAGAGATCGTCAGCCACTGTTTCTACTTAGCATATTGTGTACAGGTGGGAATAGTTTTATTGTGATAATAGTTATATCAACACTCTCCACTGTTCTTTGCCATCGCCATCATGTCCCATATATATATATATATATATATATATATATATATATATATATATATATATATATATATATATATATATATATATATATATATATAGTATATGTATCTATATATTTTTAAAAGCCTCTAAGAAAAACAATTCAGAAAAATGTTTCCGACCTGTGGAATCGAACGAGGGACCTCTTGCATGGCAGCGCGTGGCGTTTACCGTTAAGGCAAGAAAGAGCATGTCTTCAATGTTCAAACACAACTCACCGCTGGTGGTACACCGATCTCGGGGGAAATATCAGCACATGTTCTCAGCATCACCAGCAAGATGGCGCAAAGGGCGCATTTGGCACCCCGCTCGTCGCGATGCGTACTCGTGCGCTCATCTCTCCCACATACTTTGCTCTGCGAGGGAGTATGCACCCGTGCGTGCAGGCATTTATCTTGTAGTGGGGGATAATGGTTCGACTTGGGCTTTCACTGGAACGATTGTGTTGTGTAATTACCAGGTTAATTAAGGTCACTTCGTTATCTGCAGAGTCCCCATTTGCAAAAAATTACACTTTTTAAACACAGCAAAATAACAACTATGACACTTGTTAGTTCGTGCTTGTCTGTACCTGTGAGTACGTTTTGCGAGTACGTTTTTGTTTTGGCAGTGCATTTTAGTTCACTCTCGTCCTGTGTGTGTTGTTTTCATGTGTACTTTGTGCGTGAGCAGCGAGCTACATGTCTGAATTTGCGTGCCATTGTTTGCATGACATTCCAATTTGTTGCTATCCCATTCATTGCTTTGCCCTTGCTGGAAACTGTGACTTTTCAGAGAAGTTAGGCTTACTGTTAGGTACTGAAGTTTTGAGGCTGTGACAGTGCAACTCATGTCAGCGGCATGTGGTGTTCCTGTTATTGGTGCAAAATGCCACTACAGTGCAGTCCACTTATAACGATATCGAGAAAACCTAAAAATATGATCGTTATAACCGGTGATCGTTATATCTGGACTGCCGCCAAAAAATCGTCGCCGGACGTACCTTTTGTAGCTCCAGGCTTCATTTCGCTATTTTCACCAATTAATAAATATTGTAGATAGTAGGATGTCAAAAACAAGACTTTATTTCTTACTCGGAAGAACGCATCACGGGTTCGCTGAGGAAGAGAGACTGACCGACGGCGGGGTGGGAGCAGTGGGAGGAAGAAAGCACAGCCAGAGGTACACAGCCGGAATGCCAACGAGGCCCCGCCCCGATGCCGCCGCGCCGCTTTGCTTTTCGCTTTTTTTATTTTCTCTCTCTTTCCCGCTTTCGTTCGGCAAGCTACGAGTAGCTTGCCGGCTTGCCGTTGTAGAAGGCGGGGAGCCGCGGAGCGCGGCGCTTTGCTTTTCGCATTTTTTTTTTTAATTCTCTCAGCCTCTCCGCGGTCGACGCGCGGCGAGGCGCAAAACGTGACAAAGCTGGCGCCATCTGTAGCCCGTCGCGCCAACTCGCGACGCTCTCCTCGGCTTTTTGAACGGCCGGGACGCGCTGCCGGCGCTGTGCTGCAGTGGCGGCAGGTACTCGCCTACGCTAACTTTTCGTCTTGTCTCGGCATAGTTCGTTTCAGAGGAACTTATCAATCTAAAAGTTACGATTATTCTGAATGAAACATGCCGTCCACGGCAAACTTTTCATCGTTGTATCCGATATGCGGTGGATAACATATCGTTATATATGGTTTTTTTCCCCATAGCCCCAATGCATAAAATGAGACTGTTAAGTCGACCCATCGTTATAACCGATATATCGTTATATGTGGTATCGTTATAAGTGGACTGCACTGTATTACATGAAGCTAAAGTTGCATTAACATTTTTTTATGTATTGTGTATTTAGCTAAGGACCGCTTATGAGCTCAAGGTACACAGTTCCCTGTACAGTGCCCACTGCCGAGTTCTGAAAATTCTTTTTTTTTTTGTCTGCAGAGAAAAAAAGAAGACAAGATAACAGCATTTATTGTGGAACGGTCTTTTGGTGGCGTCACATCTGGCACGCCAGAGGACAAGTTAGGTATCCGAGGATCAAATAGTAAGTATTTTTCTGGCCTGGCACGAGCTGAGTACGAAGGACAAAAGGCCTGCACTTCTAGCATGGGTGCCACCGCCAGGTTACTGCATGTTAGTTTCTGGCATTAGAGTTTGAATATCCTTGCAAGGTTTACGACTGACTGTCCTTCAACTCTGCTTTGTCAACATGAAAGAAAGACCGATCATGAGCCAAGAAGGCGTCGTCAAGCCTCCAATATCGACCAGCTTCGATCTTTCTCAAGCTTTGTACGGCTAATGTAAACTTTTTTTCTCCTGACCCTCTAAGGGCCACAAAACCGCGTGAATGATTGATAGTCCAAGGAAAACAAATTCGGGCATTTTTGCTGTCCTCAAAGTCCCAAATCAGTGCAGCTGTGTTTGAACATAGCTGTAATGTCTTGCCACGTATCTCGGTGCTTGTTATGTGCATGCTCACCTGTATAGTTAAGGATCACACACTGTGACAAGAAATACATACTACACTGCTGCATTGCACCGAAGCTGACTTTTTGGTACTGCTACAGTTTGGATAAGTAGGTGCACTAGAGTGGTAGATCAAGGCTACGAAATAATCATCATAGTGGCAATGGGGGCGTCAAAAAATATCATTTCGAATCTGGTGCCATGTCTGAAAAAATTAGACAGTAAAGAGTTTCAACATCTGAAATTTCAGACATTCTTGTAGTACATATATCAATTTTAAGTAGAGCTTCTGAAAAATTTTCATTGACTGCATACATGTCCTAGGTTCCAGCATCCGTATTTGCACCATGTTGTGTGTCTTGCACTCCAGTCTATGCCGCACATAAATGTTGCACATTAGAAGGCTAACAATGATGAATCTTGCATTTCAGCCACGTCGATATTTTTTGACAACACGCCAGTGCCGGCTGAAAACATCTTAGGAGAAGTGGGAGATGGGTTCAAGGTGAGGCTAGCAAGTGCTTCAATTCTAATGTAACTTGTCTGTTGTACATGATATGGCCATGGCTATGCAAGTTGTCATTCTTTTGTTCTTTCCTTGCTTTTGTTTTTTTTTTTTTCCTTGAAGCTCTAATCTGATAAGAAAGTGAAAAGGGCTGTGTTTTGAAAGTGCAGCTTGACGTGATTGCACGAAATGTTTTTTGCGGAGGAATAACCTGCACAGAGAGGACAATAACAAACCCAAACGAAATAACAAATGCATGCGAGACAGACCTTCTTGGTTTGAAGAAGGGCAGTGGCAGTAACTGTGCATAGTCTGGAGTGTTTGAGTTGCGCATCATTTCTGGCTTGAGTGATAGTTCTTTTTATTAAATTAAGTTCCAAGCCCCACATACTCTATAAAAAATATTTGAAAGCTTGAGTTTGCCTTAGCTGACATACTTTGATGACTGTCCACCCAGAAAACAACCTGGTTTCAATGCCTCGTTGGTAGGTGCGACATTGTATCATGAAATGGGGTATGTTGTTTTCCTGCTGTCACAATCACATGAAGGAATATGCATACCGACCTTGTTATTGCTTTGTATGGTAGTATTTAGCCTCCACTTATAATCAAATCCTTGTGTCATATTGTATTAATGCCACTTGTGTCAGGTGGAGCACGTTTGAGATCATGTCAGGTCTGATGTTTCAAAACTTACTGTGTACAGAGGCTGGCATCATTCGCCTAGTTAACTCTGTCCTTACACACCTTTTCTGTCCTTCTCCCCCATTTAGGTGGCCATGAATGTACTTAACAATGGGAGGTTTGGAATGGGAGGTGCCCTGGCTGGTGGCCTTAGAGAACTTATTGGTAACAAGCTCATCCTGGCTTTATTGGCAATGCTCAATAATAAGAGCTTTTATGGGAGCTTTTTTATAAGCAGAAATGCACTCCTTTTGCACCGTGCCTTCATTGATTGTGCTGCTGATGTTTTTTTCAGCATACACCTCGAAGTATGCTGTTGAACGTGTACAGTTTGAAAAGCCCCTATGCGACTTCCACCTGATCAAGGTAACCACTTCCTCCCTAATAAACTTGTGAATAATGTGCCATTTGTTAGAAATTCATAGTGAAGTTAAAGTAGATTATATAAAACTAATCATAGCAAGCTACCGTCACATATCATTTACGTAAGATATTTTTATTGGCGGCCATCTTAAATTTTTTGGTATAAGAGCCTTCGTTAGCAGCAGTTAAGGTAGTTCTTGAAATCAATTGACCATAAATTACTGGGAATTTTCATTTTCTTTCATTTCCGCTTTTGTTGTGTATTTAGATATAAATTTTACTAGTCCAAACTGTGAGTAATAAGGGCTAGTCCAGCACGAAAGCACAGTAATTTTTAGGGATGCATCAGTGCAAGATGTCACTCCTGTGATGGTCTATAATGCATTCAGTTGTGATTAAAAATTAAGCTTAATGAGATGAGGTTCTTCTTTTTCTTCAAAAAGATTACTGACAAATTTTCGGCACAGCTCTACATGTGCTTTTATTTCATTGGTCACTTGGTCTCAGAGGTGCGAATGCCACTGCTTCGACTGTGCAGATTACAAATGCTATGGTGTCATCTGATAGTCTCAAGCGGCACTCTGCTTTTTCTCCATATCTTTTCACCATCCTCTCAACAATACACGTTTCCAGCTTTCTTCCTGTTCACTCTCTTGGTTACAATGGACAAGGAGCGCAGACGCTCAATGCAAGGACAAGTGCCTCTCAGTGGTGTTCTGAAAAATCTCGTCAGTTACTGCATAAAACGAGGCAACATCAATGAAGGGCTCGCGGTTTTGCTCTGCTCATTTCAGGACAAAATTTATAGGATGACAAGTCTGACATATGCAATAGAAAGCATGGTGTACGTCGCATCTGCAATCATTGATGTCGTCGAGGAACCTGACTGTGCGCTAGAATGTGCCATAGTTAAGGTAAGATATTTCTTATTGCTATTTTTCTTGGAGAAATTACCCCGATAGGTTCCTTTTTTGTCTCCTTTACCTCTGTAGGGTCAAAAATATCCTGATGTTAGCTTACCTCTGTAATATGAGTTGCAAAATGAGGTTTGAAGGCCAACTGGCACATTGTCAGCAGTGCATGGCAGGCAGCAGTGTATGGCAGGCAGCAGTGTATGCACACTCATACATATCTTAGCCTGCACAAACCTGCAGAAAACCATGGCAATGAAATGCAAAAGTCTTTCTCACGAAAATAACTACATCCATAATTTAGGCCAGTTATTGCAATATACTTTGAGCTAATTGTTGTAAAATTAACAATGTGAAGCATTAAGCATCAAATGGATTCAATGTACTGAGATAGAGAAGTAGTTCTCCTGCAAGTTGCAACGATTCCTTTAGGTCTGTTTTTAAACAAGAACGCTCTCATGCTGCTTAATTTTGTGTTAATTGAGTTTTAGCAAGTCATTACTTCTACTCTTGTCTTCTTTTCTTTACTCGTGGCCTGCAGGTGTTCAGTTCAGATGCTGGACAATATGTAGTCAACGAGTGCCTTCAGATCCATGGTGGTTCCGGTTTCATGAGGTCTCTTCCGATTGAGCAGTATTACCGAGACATCAGAATACTCTCCATTTTCGAGGTGAGTCACTTGTACAAGCAGTTGCATCTGAGTAGTGTGTGGACTGTATGAGATCATCAAGTTTGGTGTCATGCAGGCTCTCTTTCTTCTTTTTTTATTTTTTTTATCACTGTGCATATACATGCTGTTAGTTGGGCTCTGCACGAGGGCTTGCATAATGAGCAAGCTTGTAGAGATTGCGTGAAATCGTGGGCTGATAGCATAGCAGGAGAATGTACGTGCAAGCAAATAGTTCATTCCTAAACAAGCGAATATACAAGAAATACAAAGCAGTAGTATATTATACTTAATCTCGCTCAGCCAACCACTTCGTACCTCTATACAGGGGCTGCCTTTATTTTGTCAAAACATTCAGTGAAGTATATCTCAAACTCTAGCTTGCAGGCTTTTGCATGTGCTCAGTGCATCATTGGTTGAATGACACAGACTTCAAGCTAGACTCTTTCGTATGTGCTGCAAATAATGTGAAAAATCTTCATTATTAACAGGTCACTCAAATGTAGTTGAGCAGTATAAATGATGTTAGACAGGCTCTGTGCTGTTCTGTGACTCTCTTATGCCATTTTTTGTGTGATGAATTTGCTCTGTTTCTTTCTGGCACTGTTATTCAGGGAACAAATGAAATTCTACGGCTATTTATTGCTCTGATGGGACTGCAGTACACTGGAAAGCAGCTTTCAGATCTCATATTGTGAGTAAACTTTGTACAATTAGCCTTTGGATGTGCATGCAATCGTGAACTCATTGATGTCATGAATGTTACTACCCTCTATAAGGTGACGTCTCTGTATGAATTTTTTCTGTCACTAGAACTGTAGAGAGCATGATCAGGTCTTTATTAGTAAATGTTGATGATGTATGTGGTAAGCACTAGAGCTGTAATGACAATTACATGTGGAATCCATGGAGCCTACAGTGATATCCTCCAAACGTTGGGATTGGTGGTTAGCAGCAGCACTTGATGTGGTGACCGCCAATTGTGAAGCCAGCGGCTGTGCCACATTTGTAAAATAACAAGTTTGCCCCTGGGGAATTTACGTCTCCAAAAGCCTCCACATCAATTATACAATAACATCTAAATGAAGAACATGATAGTGTGAATCTGTAATTTACAAGTTTGTTTAATTGGTTGTAGCATGTGTGTCCACAGAAAATATCTGCTGTGGTGAAGATATATTCAAACATTTGTTGCAAGGCTCTCCAGTGTATTCTTAAGTTACCATTGCCCTGCAAAGTTCTTGGAACCTCAGAATAGCAGGCATGAATGAAATCAGAAACATTCAAGATGTCTTGCACAAGCTGTTCAGTTAGTACTGAAATGATTAGTGTTTTGCAAATTTGTCTTAATGTTGTCAAAATTTCAACGAGTGTAACAGAAAGTTGACGCATTATCTTTTTTTTTATGTAATCATTGCTGAAGGTGCAGTGTTTTGAGGTATTGTAATGCTATAACCTAAAATTCTTATTTGACATCTCAAATCCCAAAAGCATGATATGAAAAATGCCATAGTGGAGGGCTGCGGAAATTTTGACCACCTGGTGTTATTTAACGGGCACCTAAATGAAGGTACACAGGCCTTTCGCCTCCATCGAAAATGCGGCCACTATGGTCATGTTTCGATCCCGCGACTTGCTGGTCTGCAGTCACAGCATCGAGCACCAGCGGTTGAGTAGCATAATCTCTAGATCATCATGGCGGGTCAGCCTAAAGATTTTATTTGGTTATCGCTTAAGGCTTTACAAGTATATGTATTGCTGCTTGAAATATTTAAAAGATGAATATCATGCCAAATGCATTTTTCAAACCAAAAGTCATTTAAGCTTAGCCAAAAAGACTCTTACATCTATTTATATTTTTGTGATGCACTGAAATTTGCATAATGAAACAATTAATTGTCGACTGATAACAGTAAACTACTTTAATAAAATTTTGATTTTAGGTCCCAACACTATGGTGCATTGAAGAGCAATAGGGAAGTTGCAATCTTCTTTCTTGGTGAATACGCACTATGACATAAAAAAAAAGTCATATTTCCCAGCACTCGCACAGTGACCGAGTAACTGCCGGTGTAAATTTCATTCAAGTACTATTAAGTGTGAAAACTTCACGCCATAAACTTGAGCCTCGCTACTTTTGGTTCGAAATGCAGGAAGCTGAGGAATCCTCTGGCCAATCCTCTAACAGCATTGCAGAAAATGTGGGAACGTCGTCGTGATGCTGCTGACAATCCTGTCCAAGACTTGGAACTTCACTCTGCCCTGCATCCGTCCTTGCAAGTGAGTCACTGACGTTATCTTGTGTTGTCTGTGCTGCGCATCATCACACAGGTGGCATTCTTTGGATGTATGTACAATGAGGCATAGGCATTGGCAGGGGGGTGCGGAAGGGGGCACTTGCCCACTCAAGCCTCACGAGCACCTGCCCCCACCCAAGCTACACCAGTGCCTTCCACCATCCTCCGCCACGATGCAACACCTGTTTGCATCCCGAAGAAAAAAACGTTACCGACGACCATGCGATGAGTGCTCAAAAGTAACCAGAATGGCACTGCGCTGACCGGAGCGAGCGTAGTATACCATTTTCCCGCTTAGGGGCGCGTCATGCAACTCCTTTCAGCTAATTGCACCCAGTGTCTTTTATCGGGAACGTTCTCTCTCAGTTCAATGGTTTTCTTTCGTAAAATTAGTTGCGTGCTGTCTGCATTTTTTCCATGATAGTTGATTGAAGTGAAAAATGTACGGCTGTGAAATACTGTTTCGTGCTACAGTAAGATGACTAGGAAACTATTGTGATGTTAACAACTTGTTACATGGATACTGCCATGGAAAAAACAAGGGTATGAGTGACTTTCTCTATTTAAAAACTGCCAGGCCTGCGCGAAACGTGCAGCACTGTCACAGCGAAAGCTGGAAGAGCGGCTTTTCAGAGCCTTTTTTTTTTTAATGCTCTTTGGGCAGCTGCTGCAAGCACAGTTGCACGGTACCCGCTATGCCATTAATCATTGTGCAGTAGGCAGGCATTCTTTTGCCATCCTTCATCATTCTTCGGAGAAGCATGGTACCCGCTTTACACTTGCAAGGAAATTTGTGCAATTCTTCTATGCTGCGGCTGACGAAGATGAAGAATTAGGCCAGAAGCTTTTTTAATCCCCACAATACCCCACAGTGAGTATGTGCCACAATGTAATGGGTGAACAAGATAAAGCTTTATAAAAGATTGGAGTATTAGGCTACCTACTCGTTGTGCACCCGATTGTTCCTTTGCTCTTTTAAAGCTCTTTATTGACACGATTCCTTTCCCAACATCAGGCCTGCCTGAGGCCAGTTTGCAAAGGAGCTCTAAGCACCAGCGTAGCGCAGTGGTGGGATACTGGCCTGGCATGCAGGGGACGCGGGTTTGGATCCCATTGTGTCCTTTGTGTTTTTGATTTAGTGAGTTTTATTTTCTTGTTTTGTGTGATAGCGGTTACAGACACCGGCGGCGGCAGGCAACTACGGCACACGCGACCCGTGTTGTGATCTCATAACAGCTTTTGCTGTTGAAAAAAGGGGGAGGGGAAAGTGCCGATTTATGATTAACCTCGTTCTGGATGGCTGCCAACTTTAAAGTTGGATAAAAATGTTAAGAAAATGTATGCACTTGTGCTTGAAGATCGACGACGCACCGTTGAAGAGTTGGAGAAGTGTAGCTTCTCCAACTATTTTCTGTAGATTAGTGTTAAGACCTAGTCTCAAAATTTCATAGAAGTTACTGGTTGATAACTAATTAATTGTTACTGGTTGACAACTAGTTATTTTATCATGTAACTTTCAGTGCGTCACAAACAAATAAAATTTATCTGTGAGTGTTTTTGGCTAAGTTTAGCTTGGTACAGCTTTGAGCTTGGTTCAGCAAGTTTTAACAAAAGATTTGAAAATGAGAAAGGTTGTTGAGAAATTATTGCTTTGAATTTCGACAGACAAGCAAAGAGATGGCTGAGCGAAAACGGGCCAGCTCCGAAAGAACAGCTCCGAAGTGACATACGGTCTAAGGTTGTTACTTGGGACCAGTCCTATCCATGATTAGTATGTACTTGGTTCTCAAAACTTGCTTGATTGTAGCACAAGTTCTTTCTTATTGCAGGGTGGAGCCGATACGTTGGAGTACTGCGTCAAACGCCTCAAGTTCATGGTAGAAATAGTTTTACAACATTATGGAAAGGCAAGTGTTGTATAAAAATTGGCGTTTGTTCCTTTACCCTTTTTTTTTTCTCGTGCTGGCTATATTCCTCGACACCATAATGTTCGAAGTTTGTGTGGTGTTCTAAAGAGTGCTTCTCTCTGAATTAGTGCCTAGCTGTCTGTCCAACGATCTTAGATCAATTTTCCAGGAAAAGTCTGTCAGTTTTCAGGGAATGAATTTACTGTTGCAATATAAGTGCAGGCTGATTAAGTGCACATAAGAGAAAGTGTACACAATGTGCTTTATTTGTCTCTGTCTCTGTGTACTAGTAGTGCAGACAGCCCTGTAACACAATGTGCCAATGATACTGCTACCTGCTGTGCGGCTTCCTTACTTGGCAATGGGCACGCCAAGCTAGCTAACACCGTAAAGCGAACTCAATACTCGTGGCTTTGACATCAAAGCAACAAGACTTTCAACCATTCATAAGCCGCTTATATTCTTCGCACGCCTTGTCGCTGCCTATGATGAGTGTTAGCGGAAAGGGTGACCACATGCTTTGCGTTGAAGTGGCAGTAGAGGAACGCAGGAGTGTTCTGAAGGCCAACTTCAAAAACTATTTTTTTAAACAAAAAATAAATTTATTAGACTTTCTTCATTACTTAGCTATAAAGTGGTCTATCAAACGTTGCATCACGAGAATTTTTCTTTGCACCACATCAGTATGAAAAATACTGTCAAATATTGGACAAATCGCATATTTCTGCCTCTTAAAAAATTTTTTACGGAAATGTTTGAAGTCTATTTGACGCCTAGAAATTTTTTTACCATAGTAAGCTTTCCTAAAAACCACAATAATATTAAGATTCCTCAGAGACAGTTCCAGCTAACGTAGGAAAAAATGGCAAACTTCGAAGATTTTTGTAAATTTTCAAGAAGCCTAACTGCTAGGTAAACGCAAACATTTCTGAATGCTTTAGTAGCACAACTAAACAAAACCTCCTTAGTACCTCAAGCACAGTTTCAAAGTTTTGCAGAGAAATATTGATTTTATATACATTTTTTTATTGTGCACACTTCAGGCAAAGCAAGCGAACTTTAAAGGGGCGCCTTTGATTGATCAAAAATATTGATTTTATATACATATACAAATGGGAGCCTTTGAGATACTTTGTATCTGTGATCTCCCATTAAACCACCCAGTGCTGCACCGTGGCTCAGCAGTAAGTACTGTCCCCCATGCAGTCGTAGTTAGATTTCAGTTGCTGAGCTTTCTGCAAGCACCAAAATTCACATTGTCTAGGCACGATCATCTCTCACCCAAACGTGACCATCTCACATTAGTTGGAGTACTTGACTACAAGTTCTTGTTTGATTAGATGTGAACAAAGGTGAAATTTATTTACTAGCAGTTTCACAAAACTTAATTTTGTGAAAAGTGCACCTTTACTGCAAATGAATATATCTACACTCAAATCTCGTTATAACAAGGCTGTGGCTTACACAAAATAAAGTTCGTTATAAAGGTTTATTCCTAACATTATATCTTACACTAGAGCATTTTTCAGTTACTTCGTTATAGCCGATATTTTGGTATATCCGGGTTTGTTATATCGTGGTTTGAGTGTACATTGAGTGGTTTGAGTGTGTAGTTTTTTTGCATAATACGAATCCAGTCCATTTTTAGTTTAGTTCTCGTAAGACGTTTTTACACTGTGTCTACGCATGTGCTGACACTGGAACGAATCTTCAATTGCGGCTGCCTGTGTGGGAAAAATCTGACTTTCCATAAACTTAAAACTTCTCATCTCAACTGTACCTACGTGGTGGTAATGTTGTTGCCAAAACTTGTTCACCGTCGCAGGAAATCATCGAGCAGCAGATGGTGTTGGCCAACCTGGCGGACATGGTGATACAGATCTACGCCATGGCATGCGTTCTCTCTCGCGCATCACGGTCGTATTGCATTGGTCTTCCCAATGCAGACCCAGAGGCAAGATTTCCTCTCGCCAATTTTCACTTTTGCCCATACAGCTCTTGGTCTGTTATAATTACGGTCGAAAAAAGGCTATTTTTTTATAAAGTTTGGTTACGGATCCTGGGGAACATTAAAGAGGCCCTGGATAAATCACAACAAACAGATATGGCAACAGTGGAATTTTCATGCGTTCTTGTTGCGTCGTTCTACGCTGTCATGCTCGTTTTGCAGATGCGATAAAGCTCTGCTTTTTTCCTAACAATAACTATTTTAATAGTGATCACTCATCTACCAAAGCACTCTGAATGCTTATTTAATGCTGCTAGACATGCCTGAGAAAGTTCTGTTACATTGAACCAATAAGAAAAAGCTGATGTGGCCAACATATTACACACCATAAAGTGTTGATCTCAGTGGCCTCGGGATACTAAGCAGTGGATACTAAGCAGTAGATGCAAATCTTGGCCTCACCGCTTAATCTACTAAGCCTTTGACGTTCTTTCTACACTTTAGTAGTCCTTCACCTCTCTCCCCTCTCCGAAAGAAAGGGGGGAGAAGAAGAGTGTTATATAATATAACATTTGGGGAGCAGGCTTATTGAGTGGTGTGAGAGACGTTGGCTAGAGCAGCAAAGAAGGGGAGGCAAATTGCACGGCACACAAACGTAATATTCTAACAGAAAAGAGCACGCACGAGATATATACAGAAGCACAGCAATACAATGAACACGAGAAGCGTCTTTAGAAGCAGTTTACAAAAATACGACGTGCTCCCGTGTTTGAGGCTCGATGAAGTAGCCGTGGTGGTGATTATGCTGTCGGACGAGAAGAGCCAGGCGGGTTGTTGCGGGTGCTGCGTCCGCTGGGCATTGGAGCAGAAGACATGCAGTGTACGGAGCCTTTCGGGCGTTTACGTTCGACGAGATACCTCTG
The DNA here is from genome assembly GCF_043290135.1 of Rhipicephalus microplus. Taxonomy (NCBI): domain Eukaryota; kingdom Metazoa; phylum Arthropoda; class Arachnida; order Ixodida; family Ixodidae; genus Rhipicephalus; species Rhipicephalus microplus. The sequence continues at coordinate 29,829,104 of NC_134704.1, read as the reverse complement.
GCAATCTTGCCCTATCGAGCATTGACGTCCACCCAGGCCAACGCGTCTTCTTCTCTCCAGCTTCTGGCTCCGTCTGATCAGCCAACGTAGCCCATTCTTTCTTCTTTTTCGTGTGCCACGAGGGCACGTGCCACAAACCGTTCTTGATTAAGTGCGCGTTTTCGTCGCCACTTTGTTTTCTTCTCAGCGACGTCATGGTTAAACTTGATCAATCTTACAATGTCGGTAAATATGATTGTGAGAAATTCTGAAGGACTATATAGTTTCGCCTGAAGTGTCTTTACATCTGCTCTCACATAAGAGATGATTATTCAGAAAACAGTAAACTGAAAATTTTTAAGGCCATCGGCTACATTTTGTTGTTGCTTTGATCATTCTAGTTTTATCTTTAGAATATCATCCTGTAGTTTCCTTTTAATGAAGTGTGCCTTTTTCTTGCAGGTTGACCTCGCTCTTTGCTTCTGTTATGATGCAAAAAAGAAGGTGAAAGCCTGTGAAAATGAAATTAACGAAGGCAAGTAGCATTTTAAGAAGTTATTAGACATTTTTTTTTTTTTTTTGCCCTAGAGGACTTACAGCTGATTTTTTTTTTACCCGGTATTTTTACATATCGATGAAAAGTTCCCCCTTAGTAGTGTTTAGACCTGCAGCGGTTGATTCTAAAAGCATGTGGCTAATTTGTAATAATTTACAATTAAAATTTAAGAAGCCAAAAAAAAGTTCGAATGTCCTCTCCAGTAATTCTGAGAAATGATAGCGATTCCAATATTCCTCCCAAAAAACCTCATTGCACTCAACATCCTAGTTTTGTAGGAGTAAGTCCAACTGTTCTTTAACACTTTCATTTTGTCATTTTCAACCATCCTTTTAATATAAAAAAACAGCATAATAAGTCTTCCAGATCCTTGTCGTCGCGTGAAATTCTTTTACTGCCTAGCGGTACTTCTGCAGCTAGCCTACAGGTGCCGCTAGTCATTCAGCGAAGTTCCATGGTGCCAATAGCCTCCACAGTTAAGGTTGGAAAGAACGCTTTGCCAAAGCTAACCACAGAGGCTGTTCATGAGCATCAGATCCTACGTAAATTGAAGGCAGTGCCACTGTCCTGCTCACTGCAAGTGAAAATGTATTGACACATTTTAGATTAGAAAAATCAATGTGCCCCAGTAAAAGGTCATGTGATTGCCATCGTATGCATTCTCACTTTTTTATCGCGTGTCAGACCCACAGTGACTTTAATAAAGAAATAAAAATATGAATCCACATCTAATGAGAAAAAATAGGATTCGTTTTAAACCATGGAATATATTCTTTCCATTTGGGGGTTATCTGAATTAGAGTTCTGAGCGGTTGTCTTTCCCTTTAATAGTTATATTCGTCAGCTTTGCCAGGCTATTGAACCTGTTCTCTACCTGTTTGTTGGGCACATTTATTCAGGAACGCTCTAGCTACGTCTTTGAAGGAAAATTTAAACACTCTTACACATCATAGGAAACCCTAGAATTTTTGTTGCGCATTACCTGAGCATTAGGGCTTATGGAAGTAATACACACAAACTTTCATGCTCCTATCGGTACGTTCATTTGTGCCCATTTTTGTTGATCCAGCACTTTACATACCATAGCATGGTGTTGCAAGTGTTGATCTTTTGAAACTTGGCCCATGCCGCTTTTTCACCATAGGAGCTGTCAAATCCGCGAGGCTTCTTATAGCGGATTTGCTTGTGTTTACCAGCCTCTTCAATTTTTACAGAGATGAATGACCTAGTGCACCTCAGGAAGCGACAGATTGCAGACAAGGTGTTCCAGGACAAGGCCTATTTTCCAGTGCACCCGCTGACAAAGAATTACTGATGGAAAACGTTTAGCACAGACACGATTGTATAGTCTAGCCATTTTTTTATTGCAGAACACACATACCCACAATGTTGATTGTGATAATTTTAGGACAAAAAAATCCTTGTTTTACATCATATACAAGTTGAATAAATGTTAAGTTGTGTCTGTTAATGTTGCTTGTATTATTGCACTGCAATGAAACACATCTAAGATGGCCAACATAGGACAAGGGTGTTGATGCTTTTATTGCGATAGCAATTATATGGACAGTCTTTAACTGGTTTTCTGCCGCCACCGTCATTCACGTGTGTGTATATATATATATATATATATACATACGGGGAAGTATGCACCAGCCTCCTCTTTCTGCAAAAAGAATATCGCCCTTTTGGCCGGGGTCGTCTGCGTGCACCCTTATCTCGTGAGCGAACAAGGTGAGGGGAAAACACTTAATGGTTGCCGCCCTATTGCGGCAACACTCAGTGCACGCCTTGTGCCCCCCCGTAGCAGGCAGTAGCTTCTATGGGCTGCGCTCCAAACGAAAAAATGGTGCCAAGAGTGTACATGGACCGACCATGTTCTCTTACACCAGCGTTTTGTAGAGTTGCGTGAGATCGGATATAAATGAGTTGACTGCCAGCCTCACATCGTATATCAACGCCATCACTTTGCACGAGCCTTGTTGTGGTCATCTGACCGCGCCGCAGGAAACTTTGTTACTTAGGCAGTGCATGTTTAATACAATTATTATTGCTCCTGAAAATGCTAGCCTTGCTTCGTAAAATATTGGAATATATTGCTATTGAATTCATTGCTTCGTCCTTATGGTGAATCTGTAACTTTTTTTACAATGTCCACTCTCATTTCGTGCACAATTTTTTTCAAAGTTTTTGGTTTCTGCCTGAAACCTGTCTCGTGCACTGAGCTGTTGCTATGTGAACCAACGTTGTCATATTTGCAGTGCTCTTGGTGAACGGATGTTAAAAAAATTTGGAAGTCACTTGAGCCTCGCCTTCGAGAGTAGAACTTGATATCGTAATAGAGCCCCACGCTCATTGCCTTCAACCATGCTGAAAGGGTGATAACGTTGGCTGTTTTAAACTGCCCTAGAGTGTTTACTGCAAGCACAGTTGCGAAGTGCCCACTGCGCCATAGTTGTTTTTCTCGTAAAATAGTAAAGTACCCACTGTGCGTCATTGAGGTGTCACGTGCAGTTTGTAATCGGTAGACATCTACTCGTCGTGTGATTCACGTTTTGATGCCTAGTGCGATTCGACGATTCTGACACGCAATATTACGTGTGTTAGGGAGTCCCCTTACACTACATGATTTCCTCGTTCGTGGTGAGATCGGACTATAGGCAGCAGCGCCGTCACCATGTTTGTGTGGATAGGCCGTCGGTGGAACGCATTGAAAAGTATGCAGCAGCACTTCACTGTAGGCAGTTGGAGTCGATTTTCGGTGAATAAAGCTCGTTGACTGCAGCCTAATTGTTATAGATACTACCTCCACTGCCACATTATTGCACAAAGCTGGGCTAAGGTTTCTATTCTGCAAGGGAAAAGAGCAGTCTGCCAATAAGTGGGTTGCTGGCATTCAGTCACAATGAAGTTCTGCATGGAGTTCGATGTTTTTCTTTGCTTTATTTCTATATGTTTAACTTCTGTTCTACATACAGAAATACGTGGATTGCGGTCTTTTTTTACTAGGCTTGTGCATATAGTGAATTTTAGGTTCAAAGCAAATAGCGTTTTTGGTCGAATAATTTTTAATCTAATTCATATATAGTACTATATATCACATATAAAAAAGTTCATATTTGTCATGACCTGACTAACCTGCACAATATTGTTGAGAAAACTGAATAGTAGGAGGATTTGACTTCTATCAAAATGCAAGTGATAACCTGCAAAGTATGTTATGTACTAAAGTTTTTTAGAGCATATAAGGCTCTATAAAAGCTCTTAAACTTAATCAAAAATAGTGAATCGATGTTAAGGTTCATTAAACCATAATTTGAAGCTTCGCGGCAATGCGCATTTGCCTTGGATAGGTGTTTTCACAGTTTAGCAGTCTTTTGGTGCAGCAAAACCATCTTTAAAGGGTATGCTTGCAAACTAATATGTGGGATTTAACGTCCCAAAACCACCATATGATTATGAGGGATGTCATAGTGGAGAGATCCAGAAATTTTGACTACCTGGGGTTCTTTAACATGCACACAAATCTGGGCACACAGGCCTACGACATTTTGGCCTT